>NW_027555847.1:470471807-471104372 GCF_003287225.1 Phascolarctos cinereus
TTGCATAGTGAATTATTTTGTATTTTAAAAAAATATGATAAGAAAATGTCATTCCCCCCTTTTCTTTTTTTTTTTTTTGTGAGGCAATTAAGGTTAAGTGACTTGCCCAGAGTCACACAGTTAATGAGTGTTATGTATCTGAGGCCAGATTTGAGCTCAGGTCCTCCTGATTCCAGAACTGCTGCTCTATTCATTGTGCCACCTAGCTGTCCCTTAAAAAATCCATTTTATGTGGTGGATTTGAAATGAAAAAAGGAAGTGAATAATACCCCCAATTTATGATTCAGATTGTTTCTTGAAACAATGCATGAATATGAATCAACCAACAATAATTTATGAAGGTCCTGCTATGTGTTGGACACTGTGATATAAATATATATTCTATGTTGGGACTGAAGATACCTATAATTTTCTAAAAGCATGGGTTTGATTAGATCAATTTCCTATTCAGTAAGCTCCAGTGGATTGCCATTAGGATCAAATATAATGTCCTTTGTATAGCATTTTAAGATCTTCAGAATGTAGACTCAACTTATCTTTCTGGTCTTTTTATACATTAGTCCCTTTCAGAGACGCTATTTTGATGTTCCTTACACATTGGCTTACCAAATCCCATCTTTGTATCTCTGCATTGGCTATCCTCCATTCTTGGAAGGTGTTCCCTCATCACTTCTGTCTCTTAGAATCACTTGTTTCCTTCTGTTATGGTAGAAATTAAGATATACTAAGAGACAAAGTTCTAAACACAATTGATTTATTAGTAAGTTACCGATAAGCAGTTAGCTATAAATGGGGTCAGTGGCTTCTCTTGATGACCAAAGACTTTGAGTCTTTCCTTTTATAAAAATTATCAAGATGACAAAGCAAAATCTTGAGCAACATAGATGTGTCTTCTTCCAAATGGTTATTGGTGACATAGCCAGAATTGAAATTACATAGTTTGGACCTCCCCTTCTGAAATTCCTTTAACCACATGAGATTTAAGTCACAAGACGAAGGTTCCCAGGTGATGGAATTAGTCTGTAGGCAATGGGATTGATCTGCTGCTTGTGGGAGTTGCTTGTAATTATTGTTCAGTCCTTCAGTAACATCTGACTCTTCCTGATCCCAGGAACTATAACACATCAGGCCCTTCTATCCTCCATTATCTCCCAAAGTCTGTCCAACCTCATGTTTGTTGCTTCCATGACACTATCTGTCCATCTTATCCTCTGCTGTCTCCTTCTCCATTTGCCTTCAATCTTTCCTGACATCAGGGTCTTTTCCAATAAGTCCTGTCTTCTCATTATGTGGCCAAAGTATTTAAGCTTCAGCTTCAATATTTGACCTTTCAAAGAACAGTCTGAATTCATTTCTTTAAGTATTGACAGATTTGGTCTCCTTGCTGTCCAAGGGACTCTCAAAAGTCTTCTCTAGCACTACATGAAAAGCATCAGTTCTGTAGTGCTCAGCTTTCCTTGTAGTCCCAACTCTCACAGCCATACATTGCTACTAGAAAAACTATTGCTTTGATTATATGGACCTTTGTTGGCAAGGTGATATATCTGCTTTTTAGTAGGCTGTTCAGGTTTTCTATAGCTTTATTTCCAAGGAGCACATGTCTTAATTTCATGGCTTCAATCACCATCTGCAATGATCTTTGAGCCCAAGAATATAAAATCTGACACTGCTTCCACTTCTTCTACCTCTATTTGCCAGGAAGTGATGAAATCAGATGCTGCAATCTTTATTGTTTTACTGCTAAGCTTTAACAAACTTTAACATTAAGCTTTTACTCTCTCCTCTTTCACCCACATCAAGTGGCTTCTTAAGTCTTCTTCACTTTCTGTCATCAGAATAGTATCATCTGCATGTCTGAAATTGTTGCTATTTCTCTCAGCAAACCTAATTCCTGCTTTTAATTCATCCAGCCTGGCATTCCACATGTGGAAAGAACTTTGCATATAAGTTAAATAAATAAGGTGACAATATAAAGCCTTGCCATACTCCCTTTCCAGTATTAAACCAAATAGTTGTTCCATGTTCAGTTCTGTTACTTCTTGGACCACATACAGGTTCCTCAAGAGGCAAGAAAGATGATCTGGTACTCTCATCTTTTTCAGGATTTGCCACATTGTGTTGTGATCCATGTGGTCAAAGGTTTTAGTAAATGAAGTAGAAGTAGATTTTTTTTTTCCTGGAACTCCCTTACTATCTCCATTATCCAGTGAATGTTGGTAATTTGGTCTCTAGTTCCTCTGATTCTTCAAAATCCAGCCTGCTCTTTGGTAATCCTTGGTTCACATATTGCTGAAGCCTAGCTTGCAGAATCTTAAACATAACCTTACTGGCATGTGAAATGAGTACAATTCTTCAGTAGTCTGAACATTCTTTGGCATTACCCTTCTTTAGGACTAGAACACCAACTGTTGAGTTTTCCAAATTTACTAGCATATTGACTGCAACACTTTAACAAAATCATCTGTTAGGATCTTAAATAGCTCAGTTGGAATTCCATCACCTCTACTAGCCTTATTGTTAGAAATGCTTCTTAAGGCCCACTTGACTTCATTCTCCAAGATGTCTAATTAGATCAGTAACCACTCCATTGAAATTATCAGTGATATTAAGATCTTTCTTGTATAGTTCTTTTGTATATTCTTAATCTCTTCTACTTCTGTTAAGCCCTTACATTTTTGTCTTTTATCATGCCCCTCTTTTCATGAAAAGTTCTCTTGACATCTCTAATTTTCTTGAAGAGATTTCTTGTATTTCCCATTTTTATTGTTTTCTTCTATTTCTTCACATTGCTCATTTAAGAAAACCTTATGTCTCATTGCTATTCTGAGTTAAATTGGATATATCTTTCCCTTTTCTTCTTTCCTCAGGTATTTGTAATGCCTCATCAGACAACCATTTTGCTTTCTTCTTCTTTAGAAAATTTTTTCTTGCTGCCTCCTGGACAGTATTGTGAACCTCTATCCATAATTCGTCAGTTCTTCAGTCTACCAGATCTAATGCCTTAAATCTATTTATCACTTCCACTAGTACATATTCACAAGGGATGTTATTTAGGTCATACCCACATATCTGATGGTTTTCCTTACTTTCTTCCATTTAAGTCTGAATTTTGTGATAAGAAGCTCATAATCTCAGCCCAGTCAGCTCCAGGTCTTGTTTTAACTGACTGTATACAGCTTCTCCACCTTTGATTGCAAAGGATATAATCAATTTCATCTTGATATTGACCATCTGGTGATGTCCATGTGTAGAGTCACCTTTTGTGTTGTTGCAAAAAAGAGTGTGTGCTATGACCAGCAAGTTATCTTGACAAAGCTCTATTAGTCTCTGCCCTGCTTCATTTTGAACTACAAGGCCAAACTTGCCTGTTATTCCAATTATCTTTTGACTTCCTACTTTAGCATTACAATCCCCTAAGACTAATGCGACATCTTCTTTGGTGTTATTTGAAAATGTTGTATGTCTTCATAGAACTGACCAACTTTGGCTTCTTCAGCATCAGCTGTTGGACTTATATTATTGTGCTGTTGAATGGTTTGACTTGAACTCGAACAGATATTTTTCTGCCATTTTAGAGATTATGTCCCAGCACTGCTTTTCTCACCCCTTTATTGACTATGAGGGCTACTCTATTTCTTCTAAGGGATTCTTGCCCATAGTAGTATATATAATGATCATGGGAGTTGCTACAAGAGTTTAAATTGATTAGATTTGACCTTTTACATTAATCAAGTTTCTCTGGAAACTGGGTGATGAATGGGGTTACAAAGGTGGAGGTAATTACAAGACAAAAGCTTCACCTGTAGGCAAGTTTCTCTAGGATGTAGGTGAAGTTTGCTAAGGGAAGGAACTGGGAAAGGGAATATTAAATCTAGCTTAATTAAGTCTTAGCAAAATAGCATTAAATTCAATTTTCAGTTTTATATTTCAGAACTCAGCTCAGGCACCACCTTCTACATAAGAACTTTCCTGATCAACTCAGTTTCCAGTATCTCCCCCAATTACTTTGCATCTACTTAAGTCTATTTTGTATACACTCACACATACATAGAAGAGGTGCATGCGTGTGTGTATTTATGTGTATATGTGTATATGTATATGTATATATTTATACATAATATGAACATTATGTGTTTATGTATATGTATATAGTCTATCCTCCTTGATAAACTATAAGCTCTTTGAGGGCAAGGACCATTTAATTTTTATCTTTGTCTTCCTAGCATTTAGCACAGTATACACACACACACACACACACACACACACACACACACACACACACACACATACAGTATAGAATGAGACCACTCTCGTACCATCAGTCTTCCTTTAAAGTACCCTTCCTTTGAAACTATGATGGTGGGGAGGGGCAGAAAATAATCAACCATAATGATTTCTACAGAATGTGCTTGATACTTTTGAAGAACCTCTATCTATTTTAAGACCATTTTGGACACTTTATTGTGTTTTCTTCATGGGGCCCTATGGCAAAAGGAAATGGGGAAATAGCCAAATCCTGAAGTAATAGGATCTTCTGCAGGACCATTCATACCACAGTTTCTAACACTTAGGGCTAAGCCACAGAAGCCCAAGTATATCTACCTCTAGTTCTGGATCTCCCCAGCATGTTCCAACTTCATGCTGTACTAGACTCTGGAACCTCCAATAACTTTAGCCCACATGAAATATGTCTTGACTAATCTAATGATTGAGAACCATGTACTTGCTTGAAGCCAGTCACATGAAAGCTCTGTCAGCAGCAGGTCCACATAGGAATTCACAAAACCATAATTCCTGATAGTTCACAAAAATTAGTGGGCTAATCTTGTATGATCAACATCTCTGAACATGAATGCAGTAATAATTATATTCCATTCATTATCTCTGTCTGTCACAGACCAACTTGCTGCTACTGCTACTACTTAATATGTGTTGGAAGGTGGTTGGAGGGGGGCCAGAGTAGGAAGTGTGTCTCAAGTCTGAGGCATAGTCTACTCATATGTTTCCATGATAGGAAAATCGGTAGGGCTAGTTCAGGCCCTTCTCACCCTGCAGCAACTTTGGTCTATGGAGTTCATCATTTCCTAACACTCTTACCTGGTCAATACATTACCCTTAGTGGGTACTTAAGTACTTAAGAAATCTATGATTTCATTGGTATGTGAGCTCCTTCCACCAACACTGATCACAACCCCTCTATGTCTTTATCGGTTATTGTGACCAACCTAGTAAGTATAAAACTCTCTCACCATAGTTAGAATGGTTTTCAGATGATAGACACAAATATAAAAATAAATATGTTGATTGCCTAATACCATCCATACCTCCAGGGATGTTTGATGCACATTTATTTCAAACTCTAAAAGTCAGAAATGGGTATTTTTTAAAATATTGTTCCCATGGAAACCCCAACATCACCCTCTACAATCAGCATTTGTGTACTGTGAAAGCATCATCCAGTATCACCATGAAAACATCATCTGTGGACCAAACTTTACCACAGGGAAGAATGTTGGAAAGAGCTCTGCCACTGGAAACAGAAGGCCTGAACTGAGTATGAGGCCCAGATGTTCATTAGCTCTGTAACCATGAACACAATTTCCAAACAGTTTCCTCATCTATAAAATGGGGCGATCCTACTTGCACCATCTAGTTCACAGGGGTCTTGTGAGGAAAAAGCTTTATTAACCTTAAAAGCCTACCACATATGTGAATATGGATGAGATGTTCTGTGAGGGCCCAGGCTCATACTAATGTGCCAACATTAGGGCAGCTAGACGGTTACATTAAATAGAGTACTGGATTTGGAGTTAGGAAGACTCATCTTCCTTCCCTCCTACTCCTTTTAGGCTTTAATTTTCCTAGTTGATATATACTTGTGCTGGAATCATTTGACTTTTTTTTTTTGTAAAGGTAACAACAAAAAGGGCATCTAAGTGGTGCAGTGAGTAGAGTGCCAGACCTGGAGTCATGAAGACATCTTCCTGAGTTCAAATCTAGCCTCAGACACTTATTAGCTCTTTGACCCTGAGCAAGTCACTTAACCCTGTTTGCCTCAGTTTCCTCATCTGTAAAATGAGCTGGAGAAGGAAATGATGAACCACTGCAGTATCTTTGCCAAGAAAACCCCAAATGGGGTCATGAAGAGTCAGGCACAACTGAAAAACAACTAAACTCTGGGGACTCCCATTTCTAGTGTTTGCCACCACTGCAATTCTCACTTCCTCCCTCCGTTTCCCACTCCCTTCTTCTCTGCTATTTCTAGGAAGCTGTTGTGCTAAGAGGAAGAAGGAGTGTGTTTTTGAGTGACTTTGATGGTGTGGGTCCTCTCTCTGTGGCACTTCTCAAAATTGTTTCTGGAGTGCTGCCTCATTTGTTCTATGATACTTCTGCTTCGTGGAGCCCAGTTCCTGTCAGGAGCTAATAGACTGTCTGCCTTCTTTCTTCCTGCTCCCAAGAGGCATCACAGCCATGTCAGGAAAAGGCAACTAGAATCTTCTTATTCTTTGACTCCCCTGACCACTTTGTTTTGCCTAGCTCAAGCTTATCCCCTAGTATGTGGTACTGGGGCTGGGATTGGTTTGGGCAAAGAAGGCAAAAAACAGGGGGGGGGATTTTAAAATTTGAAGGATAAACTTCTTATAATCCCTTTTAGGGTCTTCATGGGAAACTGTGGAGCTAAAGAAACAGAGTCCAGGTGAAAGGATTTTTTTCTTTTTGGCCATCTGTTATTCTATATCTTAAGAAAAGAAGTATTTGATTGAAAGGAACCCTTCACAAAGTACAAAGTTTGTATTTTTTAAGAAAACTTGAGCTGTTAATCTAAAAAAATTAGTTGTTTTAATTTGTTTGATGAATTAATGAATGTCCTTTATGACTGAGTATTCAATAGATGTTCACCTTTTTTTAATTAAAAATAAAGTTGCCTGAGAGCACAACCTTATGAAAAATACTATGCATATCTATGAATGCTATAGAGAAATGTGAATTACTTTATGATAATAGTGAGTAAATACATCATCTCCTTTGTCAACATTAAAAAATAAATTCTATCTGCTTTATCAGAAAGAGTTCGAGTTTGTATAATGGAATTTTTGTAAAATTTCTAAATGTACTTAGGTTTTTGCCAGCCAGCATCAATCTTGGCAATGCATAAGGAGGCTTGACTTTGATATAGGATCTGCAAAGGCCTGCTTTATTCACCTCAGGACTCTCCCAGACACCATAAGCTTCATTTTGTTTACTAGATCTTCCATTATTGATATTCTCCCTGTTCTACAGCTAGCAAATTCCTGTTACTCTGATCCCTGTGATTCAGTACCATTATCTACCTAGGCAGAAATGTTTTCTTTCCTTTGTCTCATCAATCAATCAATCAATCAAAAAGTATTTATTACATTTCTACCATATGGCAGATTCTGTGCAAGGACCCCAGGGATACAAATACAAAAACCAAAACAATCCCTACTCACCAGGAGCTCACATACTACTATCATACATTCCCCATGCCAAGAAGAAGAAGAAGAAGAAGAGAAGAAGAAGAAGAAGAAGAAGAAGAAGAGAAGAAGAAGAAGAAGAAGAAGAAGAAGGAGGAGGAGGAGGAGGAGGAGGAGGAGGAGGAGAAGGAGGAGGAGAAGGAGAAGGAGAAGGAGAAGGAGAAGGAGAAGGAGAAGAAGAAGAAGAGAAGAAGAAGAAGAAGAGAAGAAGAAGAAGAAGAAGAAGAAGAAGAAGAAGGAGAAGAAGAAGGAGAAGAAGAAGGAGAAGAAGAAGGAGAAGGAGAAGAAGAGGAAGAAGAAGAAGAAGAAGATGATGATGATGAATAGATGAGGAGGAGGAAGAAGAAAAAGAAGAGAAAAAAGAGAAAGAGGAGCTTAGAAATACTAAATTCAGATATAATTGCAGCATATCCATACTCAGCCTCCCTTCTATCTCTCAGAAGTTAAACACCCTGAGGGAAGGGAGTAAAAGAGTGAATACCCAAATCCTAAGTGATGAGATGACCTGGGATGACGTTCTAGGTATGATAGGAGGTTAGAGGATATTAAGATTCTGGGAAGAAAGAGAGTTGAAGGTCAAGAGGGAGGAATGAATGTCAATGAGTTTTGGCATTCAGTCCTGAAAGATATTGTAGGTATTCAACTAATCTCATTTCACTGATGACTGATGCAGCTAGGTTGTCCAGTGGATAGAATGCAGAACTTGGAATCAGGAAGACCTGAGTTTAAATCATGCCTCATTTATTCCCTTGTTGGATGACCCTGACCAAGCCACTTAACCTCTGTGTCTCAGTTTCTTAATCTGTAAAACAAGGGTAATAATATCATTCACTGAATTGTTGTAAGAATCAATGGAGATAATAGTTGTAAAAAGCTTTGCAAACTTTTAAAAACACTATATAAATGCTAGCTATTATTATTAGGAGGAGGAGGAAGGGGATAGTTTAGAATTACTTTTCATAAATAACTTGCATGGTACTGACTTAATTATTATTTTCTAGTTTATCTTAATTTTATTAAGACTTAATTTTATTAGGACTGAACACAAGTCATTGTCAACTGCAGAAGGGTTAATTTATTATAAGAACACTATGTGTTAATTACAGGCTTAGAGTTAAATTATGTCCTATTTTCATGCAGCAGCAATGTAATCAGAAGATGATCACGTGCCTACATTAAACATTTACATTAGAAGTGCCTAATTACACTAGGATTTGTTTCGATAGCATTGGCAGATGTTCTGAAGAGCCCTGAAAAATGGCATTTGCTGTTTCATAGGAGATAGGGCAAGATGAATATTATTAGCCTGTCATTAATTCAGGACAGATGTAGGTAGAGATAAGACAGGAGATTTATTTGGTATTTGGTTGATTCTTCAATATAATTAATCATGTGTGCTTCTGGTCAGGACAGTGTTTCCTGTCTGTCTCCCCATAATAGTACAAGACAAATCCAGGAAACATCGATCTTCTCATATTGAATGTTACAAAAACGTGGATTGTTTAATCTGTGGGTTAGAGTGTCAGTGTTTAAAAAGAAGAGAGTTCACAATTACAGTTGAGAACACCTTTCCCAGAACCTTTTGCTCACCATAAAAAGGCACCAACTGAAACTATTCCTTCCTTCACAGACAGGGCACGTTGCCGAGTTCTCTTATATTCTATAAGACCTTGCTCCCTCGTTCCCTTTAAGCCCTATAAGAAGGTTATTAGTTAGAAGAGGTAGAGAGAACTGCACTCTGTCAATTATTTCCCCTCATCAAAGGAACTTTCAATTATTCCAACAGGTCTATGATCTTATGGATGTGAGTATTACCTCCATTGATGTATATCACAACCCATCTTTGCCTGTCCACTCTGTGCAAATTTTATCCAAGTCCTCCTGTAAATCTGTCACAGGCAGTTCACCAAAGCCTGAGGGCTTTTTTCATGTTCTCTTGACATTATATGTATAAGAGTGTAACACACAATTGAGCCATCCATCAGCTATCCTGTTATCTATCAGTCACTTCATAAGTAGAGGGGAGGGAGGGAAGAGATTATATATTTCTTTTGTGACTTCATTTTTACTACTTTTCCTGTGTGATTCCTCATTAGTAATGTGTTAACACCCGTGGACATGTACCATATACTTCTCCAATGCTTGTTGGACTATTCTTTGTATAATTTTTTCCCCCATCCAACCATGCTTGAGAACACAACCATCTTTTCCCTCCCTCTACCTTGACTAAAACAGACAAGAGAATTATGGAAGTATTTGAGACTCAGTTTTCTACCAACTTTTTTTTGGTAACCATCATTAATCATTGAGGTGTTCACCTTAATTTCATACAAAATAGAAACAATATTGTCGTAAGGGAACTCAGCAAGCATCCCTTTACTAACAGTCTGGTCCCAAACTAAGAGGAAAATTGGACAGAAAGAGCCCAAAGGACTCAGGGGAATCCATGCCCAACTTAACTCCTAATGAAGCCATCATATCCACCTTTAGAAAAGTTTTGCTTCCCAAGACAGATTTAGAGAATCCATGAACTGAAGAAGACAAAACTACTTTACCTGTGGGACTAGAGCCCCTTGGTGAACCAGCCCTTTGTAGAATCACAGAAACTCAGAACTGAATGGGACCCACAAGGAAGGCTTTCTAGCCCAACTCATACCTGAACATAAATTCATCTACAACATCTCTAATGAGGATCACTCTGTCTTTGCCTGAGAACCTCCAGTGAATAGCAATCCTCTGCCTCCCAAGCATGTTACTCTTTTGGATTGCTTGTCAGGAAGTTTTTACTTCATTCAAGCTGAAATCTGCCACTGCAGACTTGAAATTAAGTCAGACAACGTGCCAAACTGCCCTGGAAGTCCTAGGCTGCATTGTTTAAAAAAAAAAGGCTCAATATCAAACTGCCCCCACACCATTGTTGTTGTTGAGCCATGTGCCCCACTTTTAGTGACCCCATTTGGGGTTTTCTTGGCAAAGATACTAGAGTGATTTGCCATTTCTTTTTCCAGCTCACCTTATAGATCAGGAAACCGAGGCAAACAGGGTTAAGTGACTTGTCCAGATCACACAGCTAGTAAGTGTCTGAGGCTGGACTGGAACTCAGGTCTTCCTCACTCCAGGCCAGGTGGTCTATCCACTGTGCAACCTAGCTGCCCTCTCCACAACCACCACCATTAGCAATACAATAGTTAGCATTTTATAGTATTTTTTGTATGTAAACTCAAATGATCCTCAAACATTAGAGAACTAAGAAGTTCTCTTATTATCCTCTTTTGCAGATGAGAAAACTGAGACCCTGAAAGGTTGAATGAGGTTGAATTTCACCAGTGCCACAGAACTAATAAATATCTAAGGCAGCATTTAAACTCAGATCTTCCTGACTCCAGGCACGGAGCTCTGTCCACTGCACAATCTGATTGCCAGCACAACTAATTACTGTTGAAGCAATCCTAGCTATGGTCCCTGTGCTCAGCTCAACTACTATCTTACCTATACCTTCTTCTTTTCCAGAACCAACCTTGGCCTAATAGCCATATATATTTGTCTCTTCCACTACTGGCCCCATTCTGGTTCTCACTCATGATTTTCCCCCTCTGGCCTGCCTGCTTTGTAAAGAAGTGTCTGTGCAAGTTCTCTACTACATTCTTGTCCTGACATCCACCAGATCTTCCTTCTTCAAAGGCTTAAGTCAGATTTCTAGGTTTCAATCTCAGAACCAACTAATCAGGGTTTTACACAGTTTTCTACTCTAATTAGTCAGCCTTATCTCCTACCCAAGTGTTAATTCTGAATATTCATTTGTAATTCTTACTTGTCTACCTTCTTCCAGTCTTTAGAGAGATCTTAGCCCTTTCTTAGGATACATTTCTGGGTTAACCATGGTCAAAGGTGGCACATGCTCTTAAGTACTTCTACGTTACAGCCTTATACTTTCTTTGGCTTCTAGTTTAACCACCAGAGAGGTTCTGCTATCTGGCTCTGAGCTGAGGAGGGAAAGCATTCCAGGCATGAGAGATAGCCAGACAAAATGCCTAGATGAAGATGTCTTGGTGAGAGATAAAGAGGCTTGTTCTGGAACAGCAAGGAGGCCAGCGTCACTGGATCTAAGAGTATGTAGCAGGGAATAGCAGTAATGATGATGATGATGATGATGAGATGATGATGATGATGATGATGATGATGATAGCAGCTAACATTCATATAGCTCAGAGCTTACAGTTATCTCATTTGATTGTCACAACAACCCTGCAAAGCAGGGTCTATTATTATCCTCATTTTACAGATGAGAAAACTGAGGCAAATAGAGATGAAGCAACTTGACTAGGGTCACACAGATAGCTAGTAAGGATCTGAGGCCAGATTTGAACCCAGGTCTTCATGACTCAGAACTTGCGCTCTCATATAAGAAGATGGATGGTAGGAAGGAACTAGGTTATAAAGGCTTTGAGCACCAGATGATTTTGTATTTGATCCTGTAGGTGACAGGGAACCACTGGAGTTGATTAAATCAAAGGCCTGACATGGTCAGACCTATCTACAATACTCAAAAAATGAAACACCTGTTTGTTGCTTGCTTTTCTTCAATCCTACAAAGAAATATTGGGACTCTTTCCCACGACATACATGGCCCTGGGCTAATGCTGGCCATACAAGTCTGCCAATGTGGTGCTTACATCAATTGGAATATAGATTTCCTAATGCCTTATTTTTTCTTTGCTTCAGTAAAGTGCTATTTATGGTGAAAACAAGATTTAGTGAGGAATTACATTGGAAATTACCCTGTCAAGATGTCAGTTTTCACTTTATGAGAGACAGAAACAAACAAAAAAAATGAGCAGGGAGGAAAGCAGGCAGGTGTTCCTGTTGTAGTACTTACGTCATCATCGTCAACAATAAGCATTTATTAAGCACCTGCTAAATGCCAGACACTATGTTAAGTGCTGTTGTTCGTCCTTTGTTTTGAAGAAACCAATGATATCATAGGGGATGTCTTGATTATTTTTTGAACTGGATTTAAATACAGATAGAATTGAACAAAGAATTACTCTTTTTCCAGAGTCATCAAAATCCAGTGGCAGAACAAAAGTCAAGATGATTGGCAATGGCCCCAGATGCAACCTTGGCATCTTTGATGTCTGACCAAGCTCTAAGTGCTCCACAATGCTACTTCAGTGCCTTCATGGCCATTGGAACAAACTGTTCTCATGTGTCCGTTCTGCTGGGGAAAGTCTTCACATGCTTGGGGTAGATGCCTCAGAAATTACAGGTCCAAAGTACATCAGTTACCCTCAATCTGGTTTAGTCCATCTGCCAAGATGGTTTGCCAAGGCATGGCCACTGTTCATGCTGCAACTTCTTGGAGCCACAGGTGAAAGTTGAGTGTCAGGTAGACACCAAAGGTGGGTGAGCAAGCCCTGACATCAATGGCGCCAGTCCTCCTTGAACACCCTAGCTAAGTGCTAGGGATACAAAGACAAGCAAAAACACCTTCCCTGCTCTCAAGGAGCTCACACTCTAATGAGAGAGAAAACATGCAAATCTGAGGCCAGATTTGTGCAGCTGTGTACATACTGGATATATGCAGTGTAAATGATGTAGTCAATCCTCAATACTTAAGTGTTTAACTTTCTGACTTCAAGCATTCCTACAATTTTGTTACCTCACTTTCACCAAACATTCCCAGCTATATGTAGTAGAGAAAAAAAAATGAGAGGTACAATGCATGCAAGTTTGTGAAGTGGCTGTCATCCTATTACGTGCTTCACTGGTCTTGTTTTCCCTACTGTTGAAGAGTAAAGAGCTCCCCACGCATTCATTGCATATTTTCATTATTTGCCTTTAAAACTCAAGTTTTGCATTGCAATTATACCCCTAAATGCAAGGCTTTAGGGCTCTAAGTCCAAGTGCACAAAGTCAATGATGTGGTTTACTGAGAAAATAAATACGTTACATAAACTTTGTGCCTAAATGTCTGCATTCACAGTAGGTGGGGAGTTTGGTGTTAACAGATCAATGATTCGTTACATCCGCAAAAAGGAGGAAAATATTCATAAAAGTGTTTGTGAATCTCCTCCAGAAAAATGCTAACATAACCTTTCAAGTGTGCAATGAGGTAATTGATAAAATGGAAAAGTGGCTAAGCTTTTGAGTTTTGATATTAATTTTATTAATATTAATGTGTTGATGTTAATAATGAATGCACTAATATTTTGTTATAAAGAATTGTACGCAAAATGTGCATTTTCAGAAATCTCTAGCAAAAGATTAGCGTTTTGGGTGGTCATGGGAACCTAACTCCTGATTTCCCATAGGTTCAACATATCAACATTTGAGTTTTTTACTTGCATGACATTTTCTAGGAATGTTCCCCTTGCAAGTTGAGGATTAACTGTACGAATAAGTGGGAAGAGAGGGGACAGTAAAGGCCTCCATAACTCAGATTTAGGCTGAGTCTGATTTCCATGGAAGCCAAGCAAGAAGAGAGAGCATTCCAGGCATGGCAGACAGTCTTGGAGGAGGCTCAAAGTTATTAAATCAACAATTCTGCGTTGTAGGCCTGGCTCTGTCACTAGTCTTTCTGAACCTGTTATTTTCCATGTAATATTTGCATCTAAGACGTCCTTCCATTTTCAGTTTTCTTTGGACCTTTGGCCCAGACAAAAACGCAGGGCAGCTCATTACAGTTAAGCCTTCTAGTAGCTCCCCTGAGGAAAAGTCAAATAATAATAACAGTGGATGTTTATGTAGTACTTTACCATCTGCAAGGTAGGATCCTATGATGGGAACTGGACACACCTGTGGAGATGCACATATTATTGAGAAGCTGTGCTCACTGCTCAACTCAGATAAGTGCAACCACTGGGTTTCACCACAGATGTCCACCCCTAGTCATATGGGTCAGTGTAACATTGTTCACATCCTCTACAATCATTGCTTCTTTGGGCGCAGCTAGGTGGCACAGTGGATAGAGCACTGTCCCTGGATTCAGGAGGACCTGAGTTCAAATCCGACCTCAGACATATAACACTTACTAGCTGTGGGACCTAGGCAAGTCACTTAACCCCATTACCTAGCCAAAAATAAATAAATAAATAAATCGTTGCTTCTTTGATTAACAAGCTCTGGAAAAGTCTCTCCAGCCATAACACAAACTAACCAGCCTCCTGGCTGAGGGTTATCAAGAATGTAGAAATATAGTTCTAAAGCTGGAAGTCACCTCAGAGCCCACCCTAACTCCTTCATTTTACAGATGAGGAAACTGAGGTCCAAGAAGGTTAAATGACTTGCCCAGGATTATGCAGGTAGTAAATGGCCAAGGCAAGATGTGAACCAGGTCCTCTGACTATGAAAAGCCAGTGTTCTTTCCATTGTGTTACATTGTCTTCTATGTAAGATAATAATGAGAGCTGACATTTATATTTTAAAGTTTGCAAATCTACATATATTATATCACATTTGAGCTTCAAAACAACTCTTCTGAGGTAAGTACTACAATTATTTTTATAATTCACATTTCACAGACAGGGAAAGCAAGGTATAGTGAGGTTAAGTGACTTACCCAGGGTAATTCCACTAGTGTTAAAGGAAGAATCAGAACCCAGGTCTTGCCTGACTCTGAGTCCAACATGCTTTTTGTTACACTATGCTGCTCCTGAGTTCAGACTTTGGCAAACGAATTTGCTGTAGCACTCACTTCTGCCTGGCTCAGTTCCCAGTACTCTAACAGGCATGCCAACTATTCGGGCTCCTGCTTTGGACACTGTCCCTGGGTCTTCACTGGTAACTTATTTATTCCTGGCTTTTATTTCAGATGTTTTGAAATATTGAATCATGAATGTTTCCCAAGGCTACCTACCCTATTTCTGCTTCTCCAAATGAATGAACAAATGAAAAGGCATTTATTAAGTAACTACTCAGTGCCAGACATTAAGATAGGCATTTGGAATGCAAATACAAAAGAGAGACTTGATCCCTTTCCCTTTTAGGTTATAACCTGTACCTTCTGAGAATTAGAGCCTATCCCTGACACTTCCACTGACCCTAGCAAATCCTCCCAGGCACATTCCATCCTGACAGTGGGTTCCCTAAACAGAGCCAGCCCTTTATCCACCAGTCCTTGGCACATAGCTGCCACCCAGTGGCAGTTTGCAGCATTACACCATCTGAGTCACAGCCTGGCCCTGTGTCCTGGGAGCAGCGGAAGGAATGGAGGGTAATATTCTCACTACAGAACTGGCTGCACTTTGGAACCTCAAGCCTGCTCACTGACAGATATTCCAGTTCCCTGCCAGAGAGACTTGGCACTGGCAGCTGTATGGCCAAAGCTAGGTTGTGGGAGAGAAATGAGGGGGAAAAGGTGGGAGGGGCAGGAAGAAGGGTTTGGAGTCCAACTCTGTCACTTAGTAGGATCCTAGATAAATCAGTTCCCTTCTCTGGGCCTCAGTTTCTTCATCTGTCAAATGAGGGATTTGGAGAGGCTAATCTTTAAGGTCCCTTCCAGCTCTAAATTCCATGATCCTAAATGGATATAGTCATGGAGAATTAACTCATTCTCCTAACCCTTAATCCCAGCCAATGGCACATGGCCAGATGCTCCTCTAATTTGCCCCTTTGTCTACCCTGGCACAGACAAAGCACTTTCTACTGATTGATGTTCTTAAAGTCCCAAAGAAGTCCCTGCTGGCAACTCTCATTGCTTTTTCAAAGCAAACACACACACACACACACACACACACACACACACACACACACACATATACAATGGGCAGAAGAGGGGCAGCAACTATGTGAGGATATTTTCCTTTATTTTCTCCTAGGAGGAACGAAATATGTGAGAGAAGGGGAAGCAGCAGTTAAGTTTATATGGTTCTTAAGGAAGAATGCAATCCCTCCTTATAGGCATTTGTGTTTTTTTAGCACTTCAGATAATAGATCTGGGAGTCTAAGAAACAGGGACAGAGCACTCTTCTTGGAGTCTCTCATCATGAGTCCTTGAGACAGTTCTCCAGAACTACTTCACTGAGTTCCCAAAATACCTGTGTACTCTGCAGGTGTACACAGATAACTTCGCTAGTAAAGGACCCCTGAAAGTAAGCCTACAACACATACGTTTAAGAGGAAGGGGTGGGGTGAGGAGAGAAGGAATGTGCAGTCTTTGTCCCATCAGTTGAGTGGTTAAGTGACATAAATAGAGGTTAAACATGAGAGTTAAAGAATCTAAGATTGTTGGAACTGGCTAGGACCTTAAAGAAAATCTAATCTGACCCAATTAACAGACAAGGAAACTGAAGACCTGAGAAGTTCATCCACTTAATCAAGGTCACACAGCTAAGGATGAAGCTAGGACTCAGATTCAGACTTAGATCCATTAAGCTGGGGGCTTCTGATTCTAAGTTCAGTGTTTTTCCAATTAAAGCTCACTTCCAGACACCTGACAGGCATGATATTTACCATAATCATTATTACAAACTCATAGAACCCCAGAGAAGATGCCTTGCCACATACATATTCACGCGCACAAGCACACACACACACACACACACACACACACACACACACACATGCACGTGCACTTATGTAAACACTTCTTGTGTAGTTTCAGATCAGAGCAGGTCTGAAAGACCTGTCTTGGTCCAGATCAATAAGGGGAGATCCACTCAGAGCTTGTGAAACCCTGGGCAATGCCCAAACAGCATTGGTTAATTCTAGGACTTTTCTGGGGATTCTGGTTCCCTGAGAGATATGTAACAGGATAAAAACTAAACTCCTGGGGGGAGAGGGGGACAGGGAGAGAGAGAATTTGGAACTCAAGTTTTTTAAGAAAACAAATGTTAAAAATTGCTTTTATATGTAGCTGGGGAAAAATAAAATACTAAATAAAAGCTTTTTAAAAAAAAGACTAAACCCCCTTGCTAGAGCTAGAAGCTCTTAGTATTGTTTTATCTTTTCTTGGAAGTCAGAGATTTCTAGAAAAATTAAAGAAGTCCCAGCCTATAAGGAAGACTAAAACCTTTCTTTAAAGGTATTTTATGCTTTGATACTTAAGATAATAAAGAGATGGTGTTGTGAGTATAACCAGATATTCAGACTTTCCCTGAAAAGGTTCTGGGAAATAGCAGCATGGAATTCTGGGAGCCATAGTTATGATGGGCATCATGAGCTCCCCCTAAGAGGAAACTCATGCTGTCTGTTGGGGCTATGATTTCCAGCAGTCTAACTACCAGCAGCAAAGGTATTCTACTTTCTGATCAGCATTATGACTGCTTTCACTATGCTCTTTTATTGTTTCTTCCAGCCTCTTCCCTGTCTTTCTTCTTTCCTCCTAACTAATTTCTCATATGTTGCTTTTCTTTTCATGGAGCTAGGAAAGGATGGATCCAAGCAGTAGTGTTCTGGTTAATGTCCAACAACCATCTCTCCAGAGGAAAAATGTACCCATAACACAATGTAAGTTTAATCTGCATTACTAATAAATTACTGTACATAATTTTTTTAAGTCTGGAAATCAACAAAATAATAAAATAAGGCCTAATTTGTAGCACTGGGTAAATGTTCACAATACTCATTTATTTAACCAGCTCCACCACACACCCGACTTCAAAGGTATAAAAGAATCCAGAAGTGAGTAGAGGTGGCCAAGTGTTCCTACTTGATAAACAATTATGGAGGTCCATACAGTTAAGGGGGGATACAACTAGCTCATATGCTGTCACCATTGGGTTTCTATATTTTAGAGAAAGCAACGGCTTTCCTCACATAGAAATACAAAATTTAGAGAAGATATCTGTCTTTGTGGAGCTTATATTCCAAATCATTAAAAAGCCATTGTCCAGGACAAACTACAGTTGATTATAGTCAACTGACAGTAAATGCTTCTTTGTTTTCCAGACCCTATAACTACTGAAGCCCATTTGTCACTCCATGACTCTATTTTGACTGTTAGGCTAGACACTGGAAGAGCTTCACAGATCCCTAACACCACTCTATAGAGGATCAAGTGGCACTTGTATAAGTCCAAGTGATACGTTCTAGATTGTAGATAGTGTAGGAGTTTTGTCTGGGCTTAGGATAGAACCAAAGGCTTTGAGAACCCTAAGAGGCTGAGGAAAATTTCAGGGTCCCCCCAGAGTTTCAAATTCATTTCTGGTACCAGTAGTTAGCCAAAATGTACATGAAGTCACTTTGAAAAGCTTAAACTGCTTTATAAGGATAAGACAGCATTAGTAGTAACATAATCACAGCATTTCCGAGTTGAAAGGTACCTCAGAAATCTTCTGGTCCAAACCATAGGTGAGCAAGAACTCCCCTCTCTTAAATTGTTACCATCTTGACTCAGTGATTGAAGACCTCCACTGAGGTGGAAATCAGTCAAAGGGACCTCACTACCTCTTGGCTAGGTCTAATTGTTAGAATCATTATTGTCATTGTTCATCCTTCTTTCTCAAAGAGGACCAATGACATCACGAGGGTTATGTATTGACTTGCTCGTGAATGGATTTAAGTGAGACAAAGTTGATCAAAGTCATCAGCCTTATTTTCTCCTCCAGAGTCATCAAAGTCCAGTGGCAAGATGAAAGTCAAAGATGACGGCAATGGCCCCAGATGCAGTGGACAACCTGGGCCTTTCCAAATTAAGATAAATGCTTTATTTCTCTATCTTGAGTTACTTAAGCTACAAGGTTGTCCATGTTAATGCTCCCTCTACAAGTAACTTTCTTTTTTTTTCCTTTTTTCTAATTTTTTTAAATTTTATTAATTTATTTTGATTTGTCAACAATCACTTCCATATGCTTTTGAGTTGAAAATTTTTCTCCCTCTTCCTCTCCCCCACCCTCCCCAAGACGGCACACAATCTCATATAGGCTTTACATTTACATTCTTATCAAGCATATTTTCACATTAGTGAAGTTGTAAGTAAAAATTAAAACCAATAGGGGGAACCATCAGAAAGATGAAACAAAACTCAACAGAAGGTAAAAATAACCGATGGCGATTCGACTTCCATAGTTCTTTCTTTGGACGTGGACAGCATTTTCCATCCCAAGGCTTCTGGAATGTCTTAGATCCTTGTATTGCTGAGAAGGGTTAAGTTTAACAATATTAGTCATCGCATAACATGGCTGTTATTGTGTACAAAGTCCTCTTGTACATGTAACTTTCAACAATACTTACTTTTTTTTCCCCATTTAAGGTCTCATGACCCAAGTGTCCCCAGGAAAGATATACACGAAAACTCTCAGAAGTGATTGTCTTTTATATTTTTTTGCAAGGCAATGGGATGAAGTAACTTGCCCAGGGTCACACAGCTAGTAAGTGTCAAGTATCTGAGGCCAGATTTGAACTTAGGTCTTCCTGAATCCAGAGCTGGTACTCTATCCACTGCACCATCAAGCTGGCCTCTGAGGTGATTGTCAAGGATGCAAACTGTTACTGATATGATAACACAAAGTCATTGCTACTTAGCCCTTTGGTGCAATTAAAGACAAAGACCTCAAGCAGAATGTAGGACAACCCAATGCATTTCCCAAGGAAATACAGCGTAGGGTAGAATAAGTTCAGCTATATGGGAGAAAGGCTCAGGTAACCAGACTCCCAAGAATCACACTTCTCCACCACAGAGAGTTCACTCCTAGCCAGCAGTGTGATGGTAAATGTTTGATAACAGTCTCTTCAAAAGAAGAAGAAAAAATTTATACAAGGTATACTTTAAGGTTTAATCTGCATTATTAATATATTTTCATCACTTTCTCAAGTCTACACAATCACCAAACAATAATTTAAGCCCTGATTTATAGCTTAAATGTTCACCCTGAAAATTTAATAATCAGCTCCCCAGAGGTGGTTTGAGCTAGTTCCAACATACCCCCTACTTCTGGCTTTCTTGCTTTCTTTCCTGTCAACACATTCAGGTCCAAAGCCACAGTATCAGTGCCAACTTAAGAAGCAGAATCCAAGAGCCCTGGGCTGTCTCCTCTCCCATAAACTGGGTATAGGTGGCCTCAAAAATGGGCCAGAGGTTGACGCCTCATTAGGGCTATCAGATTGGAAGCAGTTACTGCCTTCCTGATCTTGTGTTCCCACTGCCACGGATCCCTAGTTGTAGTGACAATCTCTCCTTGTTTTTATGTGACTTTTCCCTCACTTCCATATCCCTTGCTCTTTATTTGAAGTGTTTTTCTTTTCAGTCTTTTCTCCTTTTCAACTTTAGTCTTTTAGATGTTTGACTTAGGAAAATAAGACTGTTTTCTTTGAAATCCAAATTTACCATGTCAGCCCTTTGAGAACTGGTAGTTTACGGATAGCATCTATACCCAGTGCATTCAAGAACTGTGCTTCTCTTAACACGCCAAGTGGATTTAGTATCCCTTCTTTGATGAAAGAAAAAAGAGACCCTTCTTTACCTTCTGTTGATTAGGTCCTTTCAGTGATTACTTTCCAAAGTTGTTGTACTGGCCCTCATAATTCTCTGAACTATAAAGCTGCTTATTCTCCATCTTAGTGGCCCGAAGTGACAGTGCCAGATGAACTGAAGCAAGTTTTAATGGGTTTTGTGCATATTTAACTTCTTTATATGTGTGAAATTTCTCCCCTTTAATCCAGCTAATTAAGGTAGCTCAGGTTACTCAGAGTTAGAAGATATAGAACATAGCTGGGAGAAATTAACTAACAAGTTCACAATTCGTCCCAGATTAAATTTCTCAAACACTGATGATCCTGGTAATAGTGAAATGGAGCATGAGCACCTACTATGTTCAGCATTGATGGGATTTGAAAGAAGTTGAAAGGGTGCATGTACATCCATACAGTAGTCAAGTTTTAAAAACCATTACTTTTAAAAATCAGATTAGTGCATTTCTCATTTAGACTATGCCAGTAAAACATTACAGGATTATTTTTAAACTTTTGAGTAATGCCTCTTGGGAAATGACAGAGCTGACTTCAAAATCTTTTTCATGGACCTTGGCTAGGAGCAATTCCAAACTGTTCTGCCCCTGTTTCTCTATAAACCAACCAGGATCTATGAGCCGCCATATTTGACAAGCTACTTGGAGTGAAACTGTTGGGGACTATGACTAACTCATATGCTGATTTTTAAAGTGATTGAATTATTAATGAGAAACATGACTTTGCAGAGGAAAGTAGCAGGCCTATCTTTTCTAGTAGTCAGTTTTGAATGTAGTAACATTTCTTTTCCAGTAAATGTGTATGTATGAATATGTACACATACATATATTTATTATTTATTTAGATGTGATAATAGTCATTTTCCCTTTTGGGGGAACCAAGAGGGAAACCTCTTCAAGGGGGAACCAATTTATTTCAACCATAAATTGCTATTTAAAATATAATTTAAATATAAGTTGGTTCTGCTTTTAAAAATCTTTTTATAAAAATCAAAACACAAAATAGGTAATTTAGAGAATTCTTTACATAAAAATTTTATCATTAAGATTTTTTTTGAAGTAATGCTCCTCTGGCATTTGAAATACAGGAAGGAGCCCTGAATTTGGAATGAGTAGATCTGGGCTCAGACCCCAGTTCTGCCACTTTTAACCACATGAATTAAGGCAAATTATTTAATCTCCTGAGTCTTAATTTCCTCATTTGTAAAATAAAGGGTTTGGACTAAATGACCTGGAAAATCCCTTGCAGATCTAAATCTAAGGGTTAATTTTACAAGGGTCCGATGGATACACAAATTTTTGGGAATATATTTTTCATTAGACTTATTATTATTATCACCTAAATGGCACAGTGGATAGAGAGCTAGGACTGTAGCCAAGAAGAACCGAGTTCAAATACAGCCTCAGACATTTACTGCATAAGTCATTTAATCTTATTTGCCTCAGTTTCCTAGAGAAGGGAATGGCAAAAGACTCCAGTATCTTTGCTATGATAACTGCAAATAGGGTCTCGAAGAGTCTGAAACAACTGAACAACAACCTACTTACTGTGTAAAATGAAATATAGCAACTACTTAATTTTACAGACAATGTGTGAAACTGAGAAGACTTGTAGAATTAATGCAGAGTGAAGTGAGTAGAACCATAATAATTTATAAAATAACAACATTGTAAAGAGAAGCAACTTTGAAAGATATAAGAATTCTGATCAATGCAAGGATCACTCATGATTCCAGAGGACAAATAACAATGCATGCTGCCAGTCTCCTGAAAGAAAATGGATGGATTCAAGATGTAGAAGGCAATATACATTTTTGGACAGGGCCAGGGTGAGATTTGGTTTTGCTTGACCATGCATATTTATTACAAAGACTTTCTTTTTCCTTTTTTTTGGGGGGGAGGGGTGGTGCTAAAACCAGAAGAAATAAATGCTCATGAATTGAAAAAAATAAAATTAAGAAGAAAAAAAACAGACCATATATTATTAAAACTGTAAATTACTTTGTTAAAGTTGTTGAACTAGACTAGCCTCAGATTAATTTTTATGCTTCCATCCCTCTTTTTTTCTATCTGCCATGTTTCACGACTGACCTCTACTGAGCATTAAGTAGACTGAAAACAAAAACACTTTTTAGTTCTTAAGTTAATGCTGTCCTCTGTACTAGCATTATCTCCTTTCAAATATATATAGAGGCTGATTAAAAGCTATTGTGATTTAAAGGAACAGATCTGCATTATTAGCCTGGATGACAAGCTGCCAAGAATGATAAGGAAGCCTGTGGTGTCAGGATAACCAAATTCTAAATTTAGGTCTCCTGTGATGCTTGCAAATGAGTAGATTATGTTAATATATGCAGAAGCTTGCCCATTTATCTAGATAGGGTCTGCTGAAGCTTTGGGGCTTAAAAAACAATTAAATTTTATTTGTAAAAGCACATTACATATTATTAAAAAACAGAGTTCCAATGAAATTAAGTTAATAAAATAGTCTCAAGTTAATAAAATACTCAATACAAGTGTTTTTTTTTATTAATTTCATCCTTAATACCACTAGAAATAAAAAAGTTTATTAGTATCCAAGAAAATGAAAGTAATAATAAGAAATAACATTTTAAAAATACTGAATCACACTTCTTTGTACTGAATGGAGTCTACCAATGTACATATGAATGGACCTTTTTTTCCACTTGTGTGGCTTCTTTATGTGGGCCTTCTTATATGTAGCATATGTATAAATTTAGATCCTTGATCTAGCATATCAGGATATCTCTTGTTATAAAGAGTATCCCAAGTCTTAGTTCAATTTTTAAGTTTTAATAGCTCAAAGCTGTGCTGAGACTTTTGGAACACCCTGCATATACCATTGACTAGACATGTATCATTCCAATGAAGTATCAAAAAAGCTCCTAATTTTGAAAATCTGAGTTTAAAGATCATTTTTTCAAAAGATTGGCCAACAGGGGCAATTTTTCAAAGAATTTTCTTTTCCATGGATACAGCATTCATTCATAAAGCACTTAGCATAATGCCTGGCACAAAGTAGACACTAAATAAATGTTTATTCCCCTTCCTTCCCTTAGCTAGCATGACAATGGCAAGTCAGTTAGTCACACATGTAGATTTTGCTTCCTTGCTCCTATCAATGTCCAAATAAATGGAGCCCTGTGAAAATTTGGCACCTTATCAGAAAGTTCAAGTTTTAGCTGTATTCGATGAGGACCTAAACTTTTATAGAAATGTGGAAACACACCACACTAACGGGGGGGAAAAACACTATATAATTCTCCATTAGCATACATTCTCTCCAGTGGAACAGTAGATTTCTGGATGGCTAATAAGTGCATCTGATTTTGTTCATCTTCTAGATGAGGAAGAGAGGTCTAGAAAAAGTCTCTGGCAAACAATATACTGGTCTTCATTAGTCACCAAGCCTCCAAGGGAAACTTCTTTGCTATGTAATGTATACTTAGCATTTATTTTTTCCGTACAACTAATATCCTACATTCCTATAGTATCTCCTAATTTAATCCTAATGACAATTCTATGAAATACTTAGGACAGATATCGTCATATTTATAGATGAACACATTGAGGCTGTACAACTAGCCAAAAGTCACAGCCTCTAACTCTGAGTCCAGAGCTCCTTCCAATATACTTTGTTGCTTCTCTATTCTTAAGAATCTATCCATAAGGAGGCAGCATCTACCAACAGTATGGAGCAGAAGAATTTATTCCACTCACTCCCCCCAAATGATATGCTATCCTATAGATAATTTTCAACAGATGGATGGTACAAAGATTGATTCTAGGAGTTTTATGGCTTTCATTAATTCTACCACTAACTATGCATATAGACATACATATATTTGTGTCTATGTGTGTGTGGGTGTGGGTGTGGGTGTGTATGAAAGCAGGTGCACGTAAAAAATAAGATTAGCAATTAATGCTTATCCTTCACAGGAACTTGCCAAACGAGGAAATGAAGTCAGCATTAAAAAAAAATTAGATAAAAATAAAAATAAACCAAGTAGGTGAAAAGTGCAGGCTTGTAACTATGATCATGATACAGAAAGACTTCTGTAGTTGGCAGTTGTCCAGAAAGACACAGGCTAGAAATTAGGGGTTTCTTAGGGTTTCTAAGAATGGGGACTTGGAGTGGGGATGGTAGAGACAGCAAGAGTATTTACTTCACCACAGCTGCTGATAGGCAAGTTTTTCTATACCTATCACATTTAGACGTTACATGAAATATTGACATCACTGCCATTTTGATCTGGATGCAGACATAGAGAAGCGGAGGGTTTTATGGGGAAGCATAAGGGCAGTGATACTCTTACTTTGGTGCAGTAAAATCAGGTTGTGATGGGATACTACTGTGCTGCAAGAAATGATGAGCATAAAGATCTTAGAAAGGCATGGAAAGACTTACACAAAATGATGAAGAGCCAAGTAAGCAGAACCAAAAGAACATTGTATATAGTAACAGCAATATTGCTTTAAGAACGACTTTGAGCAACTAAGTCATTTTGACTATTATAAATATACAAATTAAAAATAAAGGACAAATGAAGAAAGGCACTATCTGCATCCAGAGAAAGAACTGATGAATAGATGTATAGAATAATTTTACATACATACATATACACATATATAGATATATACATATACACATACCCACATACATACATATATATTTTTGTGTCTAGCGGTAGTCATCTCCAGGACAGGGGGGAAGAAAAAAAGGGAAAAATAAATTTACATGATAATTTTGTTGAATATTTGGAGGGAATAGCAAGTTGTACATGGTAAATTTCCAGTTTCATGTGCAATCTTCTGTTTTATTGTACTGTGTTATAGAAATTCTTGTTCTGTTCCATGAATTGAAAATAAAATAAATTTTAAAAAGAATATAATCAGTCCTGAGACTCTATAGCTCTCTATAATTTCCTCTGCCTGATAACTTGTAACCAGTCAAGTTACTACCTCATTAATAGTCAATTAAAAACCCTTATATTTAGAGTAATAGGAGGAGGACTAAACTTAAGAGTGAGAGAATCTGGGTCCTAATGCCATTTCTGCCTCTTACTACCTATGTGGCCTTGGGCAAGTCATTTAACCTCTGAACCTCAGTGTCCTTACCTTTAAAATGAGGGGGTTGCACTAGATGACCTTTAAAGTCTCATTCAGCTCTAGATTTATGAGACCATGATCCAACAGAAATGTAATACTGCTTCAGAAATAAAATGAAATGCCCACTTTTCTGACAGAGTTTTTACCAAAGGAATTTTTGCAATCATTTTTTCTTCAAGGAGCATTCATATTTATGGGGAAAAGAATATGTAGGAGCAACTGAAGAAATACAGGACAAAAGTCATCATTTCTACTCTATCCCTTGTAGTCTTTTTTTTTTTTTTGGCAAAGCAATCAGGGTTAAATGAAGGTCTTAATAAATGAAGCCCAAGAGGAATTTGTATGTCCCTAGCTTTGATGTTGAAGACCATGGTGACTGTTGAGAGAAGTTTGCTCACACCAACTTAAAGAACAAGACAAACCAAATTAGATGATGCTAATGGGAGCAAAAGGAGTTCAATAAAACAACTTTGAACTGAGGGACTTTTACTATACTTGACGACAACAGGTATGAATATGACTCACAAAAGAGCTGAAATAGTTCTGAGTTTGGTTATTATACTTACAAAAGTTCTATAAGATCTCCTCCGTGGGAAAAAGCTACTTAGAAAGCGCATTAAGTGGAAAAACAGCAGCCGAGGTTAGCAGCTAGGGAGAGTGAAACACAGTAGAGAAAACAGCCAAACAGGAGTCAGGAGAACAGCAAATGACATCAGCAGCTCTGTAGGGAAGAAGCAAGCAGGAATCTCAGAGGCAGAGAGCTACTGACCTGGGACAAATGCTAGGACTGTGAAATTTTCAACGCATTCACTTTACTCTCCCACCAGGAAATTTCTGTTTGTGGCAGGGTGGATTTTTTGTTGCTGTTGTTGAACTGTTACATACCTAACTATTCTATTTCATTAAATGTCTTTGATTGGACCTAATCCATCACTGGGCTATTCTGACTAAAGGAAAACTTGCGTGAGGTATCATAAGTTGTGATTTAAATAAACAACAACCCAAGGCATGTTTAGAAACCAGGTTTTGTTTTCAAGGTTCCACATTTGAAGAAGGCCTAGACTACATATGGGAGTATTTTAAGCAAATGCAAAATATCTGCATATCTTCTAGTACTCTCAAAAATGTTTATTTAAGGTTGATGACATACTGACATGTGCTTGTGGTAAGCATATTTTAATATGTTTTAATAATGATTGGAAATTAGCTGATGATTTATTAAAATTTAATTTGACCCTATGCAAAACTATCCTCAAAGACAAAAAAAAAGTCAGGTTATGCATACATAAGGTATGGTCATTATTTTTTTTTTCAGCCAAAGACAAAGTGTATCTAAACATTTGTGATGCTGACATTGACAAGTGGGCTTGAGCGAGTCCCAGCCATCAGCTAGCCTCTTAAAGAATCTGAACATTTGTGAGCTATTGCAAGCAGGCCAGATTTTAAGAATCTGAGCCAGGTATGGTCAATATTTATAACAAATTAAAATTCTCAATCAAAGAGACTAAAATGAAAACCAAAATAAAACTGTCTAAGGAAAAAGAAGAAAAAATGGATTCATATAATTAGATATGGTCAAAAATTCATTCTATGGCAGTTATCCTGTGACAAATTCACTTGTCTAAAAATCCGCATCTATTTTTGACTCTAATAAAGAAACTATGATCTCATCAATGTGAATATTCCCCTCAATGGCTCAGATAGCAGGCTATCTATGTCTTCTTGTCTTGTGCAGTTTTTGTCTATGTCCTCCCACAAATTCAGCCCATAAAATGCATCTATTTTAATGCCTTACCTAAATTGAAAATCCTACCCTGATGACTCTTTATAGCATGGAGGTGATCCTGTGTCCTTGAAGTATATGCCAGTCGAGCAAGTTATGGCAGGTCCTTAAAAAAGTGCAAAGGTTTTTAGTATGAGGCCAGAAACACGCTGTACGCTTGTCATCTAAAGATAAGTCTAAATCTGGAGACTCTCCTTGCTAAAAATTTGGCCAGTGAGTGATGATTTGGCAGTGTGGGGGGTGGGAGGAGGGGAGATTTCATTATTTCTAAACTCACCACCATGCTGCTAATTCAAGCCTTGATTAACTCCATTCCTTTTCTCTTTTTTTGAAGGGCTAAAGAGTAGAATATCAAACTTCCCCCAATGCTTTCTTCCCAAGAGGGCAGAAAATAGACTCTCAGATCACTCCAATCTGCATCTGTTGCCCTGCCTGGTTTCAATTCCACAGAACAAGGTGCCACTGTGCTGGGTACCCCCCTGGCGCCCTGTTCCCTGAGTCATTTTGTGTTTTGTCTCCCCCTTTAGATTGTAAGCTCATGGAGGAAAAGGACTTATTTTCTTATCATTTTCTTATATTATTTTCTTATTACTAACAATAAATAAACAAAAATAAATAATGTTTTCTTATTAATTGTATCTCCAGGGTTTAGCTCAGTGTCTGACATATCAGTGGCACTTAATATATGTTTCTTGGATTGGACTGGATTGGGTTAAGGCATGTGGAACAGAAACCTATCAGTCTTTCTACTAGCACACAAAGGCATTACAATCTGCAGAGGGGGTACCCACAACAATAATATCAATTTTTTAAACATTGAAAAGTCTAAACAAAAATAAAATTGAAAAGAAGCACCTGATAGAAATATGGACTGTTAGATCTAAAAAAGATCTCAGAGATCACCAACTATAACCCATATCCGAATAGACATGCCCCTGCAGCATAGCCTGAGTGGTCATCCAGCCTTTGCATGACGATTTTCAGTGAGGGAAAATTGCTCTCTCCTAGAGGAGCCAATGATACTTTTTGATAATTCTAAAAATGACCAAGCTTTTTTACCCCTTTTTTCAAGCCTAAACTTTCTCTTTGCAATTTTTGACCACTGTTCCTAGTTCTGCCTTCTAAGGTCAAAGAGAACAAGTCTAATTCCTCT
This sequence comes from Phascolarctos cinereus, assembly GCF_003287225.1. Lineage (NCBI taxonomy): Eukaryota > Metazoa > Chordata > Mammalia > Diprotodontia > Phascolarctidae > Phascolarctos > Phascolarctos cinereus. The sequence goes on from NW_027555847.1 coordinate 470,500,773, forward strand.
TTGAGATGGCAGCTTTTCATATACTTGAAGAAAGCTATCACATCACTCCTAAATCTTCTCCAGTCTAAATAGTCCCAATCCTTTCAATTAATCCTTATGTGGCATCCCGGTTGCCCTTCTTTGAATCTCCTTCAGCTTATTAATGTCCTTCCCAAAATGTGGCATCCAAAACTGAATATATCCAGCCTCCATTTAAAAAAGTCAAGTGTAAGAGAAGCAACCACCAAGAGGCAGCTCACTCAATGATTGTTAGGATATCATTACCTTGGAATGAAAAGAGAATCACTGTAAGATTCCCCCTTATTTGGCTTTTCAATAAACATCTTGCTGTATGGTTATGTAAGAATCTTATATTTCTATTTCTATTAGTGTTATAAATGTTATCAGAAATTAAACTTTATGCAATGCAAAACAAGAATGCATTTTTGTTTCAATAAAAGCTAAAGCTTAAATTTGGTAGCCACATAAAAAGTTTGAATTTACAGTTTATTGCCTCTTCTGGAGTCAGTTTTCCAACCTATATTGTACTTTATGGATTAGGTCCCCAAAGGAATGACTGCTACTCTCAAAACTCCAGGGGTAATCCTAAGGAGCTCAATTTCTAGTAGTGGGAATCATTAGCCCTCACCTGTATGCTTCCCATTAACTACCAGCCAGCAGAAAATTTAGCAAAGGCATTTATTAAGGTAGTATAGTAAGAACACTTGGTAAAAATATTTCTTTCCCTCTCCCCAAAAAGAAGCCTAGGGAATGCTATAACACAAATCACACAAATACACACAGGCCCAGGGAATAATAGGGGCTCAAATTTAACAGTATAATGGAAGTGAAGTAAACTGCAAGATACACATGAAGCAAAGGAATAACTGACATTTGGTTCTTTTTGGCCTGAATGTCATTCTTTAAGTCCATAGCTAGCACTCTTCTCTAGTACAAGGGGTCATGTCCCTTGGGTGTCTATACCAATTTGTCTAAATGTGTTGTCTCCTACTGGTCTGGTCTTTCTGATCCCAGCTGTATACATTGTCTCCGATTGATACATGGTCAACTGATGCATGAGAGAGTAAAGAAGAGAGAGGCAGTGAGACAGAGAGAGACAAAGAGACAGAGAGTCAGAGACAAGCAGGGAGACAGAGGCAGAGACAGGGAAAGGGAGAAAAGAGAAAGAGAAAGATGAAGGGGAGGGAAAGAGAGGAACAGAGAGATAGAAGAAGACAGAGAGACAGAGACAGAAACAGACATAGAGATAGAGAGAGACTTCTCCTCCCAAGAGTGATTCCCTCTCAGGGCCTTGCTCTAGCTTTGGAACTAGAATCCTCAACTCCCAAAGCAGAAGTTCTTCCCCCTCCACCACTTGACTAACTACTGCTTGTGTACATAGGCCCAGAGATGTATCTGATTCTTAACAGCAAATCACAAGATTTTTTTTTCCTATATAGTATCATCATCCTTCATAATCCTGGCAAATTAATTAAGGGCTTATTCACACATTTTGCCAGGGTTGGTTGTAGAAAAATTTCTTAATATCCAGTTTACTCTGTTGATTGAATCTAGTTGTCTGGACCATCTGTTATATCAATTGAAGTTTAAATAAAACCCTACTCCCTTGCATAAATACATTACAAGCTAAATGGGTTGCTTTTAGTGTAGCAGTATTGTCTGGGGTAGGGGGGGAGTTTGAAATATTGACTCAAACTCAATATCTCAAATTTTCTTCTGATTATAACATGCTGAATATTGGCAGGATCTAATGCAAAAATGAATATAAATTTAATTTAATAAATTTTAGTTGTGTCTCAATTCCCTCCATCACAGACATATAAACATAGCACTCTTATGTTCCTTTGTCCAATATTACTAGTTTGTTTGTGTGTGTGTGTGTGTGTTGTATATCTTAGCTAACATGAACTAATTACTTGAAGAGCTTTGCTTAATTGCTCTTTATTTCCCAGTCTCAGTTGTGATGCCAAATGGACCATATTCCTACATAGCCCTAGACCCAACAAAAGGTATAGTCCTGGACAAGATAGAGAATGGTAAAGAGGAGTTAACTTATAATTTTCTAACAATTCTCTTCTTTCTCTAAAACTAGGGGCCTGATTTCCCTAGAAATGGACCCATCTAGGGCTCTCTTACACATGTAAGGTATGTGTCACCCTGCTCACTCTGGTAGCAGCTCACTCATTCTCCAGCTAATGTTAAGACCTATTGCAATGGAAGGCTGAGAAGATAATGCAATAGATGTTCATGCCCAGGTAGGCATGTTGCTAGTGTCTGCCCAGATACAAAGAGCAAAAAAAAGGGGAGGGACATCTAGAATAATCTTTAAGATTCCTATGTATCCCCAACCTCTTATAAAGCACAAAGTGACTGTCAAAATAACTTTTGTTTTTGCTTTTTTTTTTTTTGGTGAGGCAATCAGGGCAAAAGAACTTTTTATCACAAACTTTCATTATGTTTATATTTCATCTTTCTTCTTACATGAGGAAAGGCAACTTGCAAATTTATAATTTCCAAAGGAACATTTAAGTGAAAAATAATTACAACTGCAGGGTGAGAAAGATTTTTATGACACATTCCCTTCCCTAAAAAGCCATCTTCCAAAAGCACTAAAAAGAAACACCCAAAAATGTGCTATTATTCTCCCACAGCAAGCTTTAGCCACTCCTTCTTATTCTGTGTTGCAAATGAATTCTGGATGTTTTCTCCTTTCTATGCTATAATCTACTTCTCCCCTCTTTCAGGGAAGAGAATATCAAAGAAGAACTCTTAGCAAATGTTTTGAATTTACTCTGGTTCATTTTGTAATGAAAAATATCCTAGACTCTATAAATTAGTAATAATGAAGATGAGATGGCTGGGATAGAAGTGTTGATCAGTAGCACATGTTACATTTGGAACGAATTAAAATGTCATGCTTTTGTAGATAAAAAGAGAATTGTTACTACCAAAATGTGGTGAGTAGGGCACACACATATACATATATGCATATATGTCCCCACATATAAGCATGCACGTATATACAGAGGGAAATTCATTATCATTTTATTCAATGTAAGAAATAAGGATTATCACTTAGAAGCAGAAAGTGTTATTTCATTTCAAAAGCTCCTTATATTACACAAAATAATTATTTCCAAGTAGAAGAAATCATGAAGCAGACCATCTGTTGGCAAAATTTATGAATTAGTAGAATGCAAATAAGCCTCTCTCTCTAAGGATACTGAAACTATTTATTTAAACTTAAATAAATCTTCAAAATATCCTCTACTCCAAATGCAAATGTGAGTATAAATAAGAAGCATACCTTTTAGAAAAAAAACTTTTTTGACTATAATTAATGCAAGATCAATCCTAAATTACCCTGTGGTTTTTCTTTACAATAATTTTATTTTTTCTTCAATAAATAGTATTTTATTTTATTTTTCCCAATTATATGTGTGTGGGACAGTGACCACCAAAATCAAGAGTTTGGAGTCTGAATCAGAGATCAGAAAAGGTCATTATTCTTTCTCATGAGAAAGGGCACAGCCCTTGTGGCTGCTCAAGCAACGGCAGCCAGGAGCGCATCTGGCTGTGAGAAGCAAAGTTTTATAGCCCCAACGCATGCCCCCTCCCACTCTCTTACCTCTTTCCCCCATTGGCTGGGTACTCAAAGTATACAATCTAAATGCAGCAATTAGTACCCAGTAGAAGCAAACATAGCCATATTTGGGAACTAGATGTATGCCTGTACCAGGAAGCGGGAGCAACCAGGAACTAACTGCCTGTGCTGACATGGATTTTTGAGAAAGGTGAAACTCAACTGAGGGCTTAGGCTGAGGAAACTGCACTTTAGGCCATCTCTCACATATGTAAAGGTAGTTTTCAACATTCATTTTTATAAGATTTTGAGTTCAAATTTTTCTTCCTCCCTTTCCAACCCCTTCCCCAAGAGAGCAAGCAATCTGATATAGGTGATACATGTGCAATCATGTTAAATATATTTCCACATTAGTCATGTAATGGAAGAAGAAACAGAACAAAAGTAAAAACCATGAGAAAAAGCAAAGCCAAAGTGAAAATAGTGTGCTTCAATCTGCATTTAGACTCCATAGCTTTTTTTTCTCTGGATAGGGACAGGATTTTTCAGCATATACCTTTTGGAATTTGTCTTGGTTCATTGTATTGCTGAGAAGAGCTAAGTCTATTATAGTTGATCATCATAAAATGTTGCTGTTACTGTCTTTACAAGAATTCTAAAGAAAACCTTATCCAAAAAAAACTTTTGACAAATGCAAATGCTCCCCCCCAAAATGAGGAAAAGAATATTTGTTATCTTTCCTTGAGACAGAGATTTCATCCTAAAACCCACAAATTCACTAGGATTCTTTTAGTGAAAATAAGGAATTCCTAAGCTCATAATCGTAATCATGGATATGTGGAAGGGACCTTACTCTGATACTCTGGAGTTCTGTAAAAGGCACAAAATATGCAAGACTAAAAGTCCTTTTGAAGCTTGCTTTTTTGCTTTTAAAATTAATACAATTCTCTCAATTTCTTTTTCTTGACTTATTCCTACATAATGAAACCAGGAATAGAACTCTGAGGAGATAAAATGGATATTTTGATTATAAAAAAATTAAAGTCTTTGCACAAAGGAATCTAATAAAGCTAAGATTAAAAGGGAAATAACTAACTTGTGGAAGGGAAATTTGTGCAGCAAGTTTACCTGATAAAGATCTTATGTCCAAGATACATATATAAGGAACTGAATTAAAATTTATAAGAAAAAGAGCCATTCCACAATTGATAAATGGTCTGAAGATATAGACAGTTCTCAAAGGAAGAAATCATACTGACTACAGCCATGAGAAAAAAAAATGCCCCAAATCGCTACTAATTAGAGATATTCAAATTAAAGCAATTCAGGGATTCTATTTCCATCCATTAGCAAGGCAAAGATGGCAAAAAATAAAAAATAAATTAAAAAAAGGAAAATGATACATTTTCTTATCCTAAATAAAATAAAATTTTCTTCCCTAAAACTAAGAGGCTGTGGAAAGATAGAGACATTCATGCACTCCTAGAGGATCTGTGTACAACCATTTTGGAAAACAATTTGGGATAATATAAAAAAGTTACTAAATATTGCACACCCTTTAACCCAGCTGTACCATTGCTAGATCTGTACCCAAAAGAGATGAAAGAAAAAGGTAAAGGTTTTTTATGTACAAAAATATTTAAAGCAGTCTTCTCGTAGTAGTAAAAATTACTTAAAGCTAAAGGGATCTCCTTCAGTTCAGGAATGGCTGAATAAACTGTGGTGTATGGATTCAATGGAAAACTAGTGTGCCACAAGAAATGAAGAAGCAAATGATTTCAAATTATATGAACTGAGGCAGAACAAAGTAAGCAGAACAATTAATTCTATAGCATCAATATTATTTAAAAAATGAATAATTTTGAGAACATTTATAAACTGATGAATGTGAGAAGTAAGAAACTATTATATTTCCATATAAGGAAATTGAAGGAAAGTAACTCTGGGTCAGGAGCTTCAAGAACCAGCTAAAATTGGATGAAACTGGTTGATTAAAGAGGCTGGAAATTAGACAAAGGTTAAGTTTTACTTAGGGTGCTCATGCTTAATAGACTCATGAATACTAGCTTCTCCATCTCCAGACAGGGTTAGATACCATTTTCTGTATGAAGAATGAGGGGAAAACATACCAAAGGGAATATGTGATGGGCGTTTTGGGAAGTCTGTGACCTGTACTGATTTCTACCAATGAAAGTCAGATAAGAGGGACTTGTGGCAGAGAATAGGGATATAAGGATTGCTCTCGCTTCTGTAGTGTGTGTGTGCTCCTCTTGAGTTCCACACCCACTTCCTGAAGGAAGCGTATTAAAGCTTTCACTGCTTCACTCATCCTGAGTCTGTCTAACTTACCGTGTCTATTTGGGCACCAGAGGTTATTTCCAACATGAAGAACCAGGAGAATTTTTTTTTATAATAAAAACCCTGTAAAAACAACTTTGAAGGTTTTAAGAACTATGATAAATACAATGGCCACTCATTATACCAGAGGACCGATCATGAAGGGATGAATTTACAGTACAAAATGAGACATATATTCTTGTATGTAACCATTGAAGGAATATGTTTTTCTTGACTATGCATATTTGTCATTTTTTTTTCTTTTCTCTTTTTCTTAACAGGGCTGGAAGTGGGAGGGAGAAAAAAATAAATGACTACAAAGCAAAAAAGAGAGAGAGGTGGGAGGGAGAATGCTGCAGGTATGAAATGCTACAGATTCACTTTCAGATGCGGTCGCTATTGTTTTATTTAACTGTTTTACTTTGTTACAAAAGACCTCTCACAAAATGGAAGCAATCTCTACATTGCAAATATTTGTAATGTAAAAACAAAACACATGGATAAAACTTTTAAAAAATCAGTAAGATTCTTTGCAATTGCCCAGATAAGGTTAATCCTTGCGAATTTATTGTCATTATACTTTGGATCACACATGGATCCGGGAAAAGCTATCCTTTCAAATTACAGAATGCCCAATCGTTCACATTCCCATTAATGTTATTTGTTTTATACTTGGTCTATATGTACATTCTCCTTCCTAATAATGCCTCTGGGTAAACTTTTTAAAAATTACCTAATCTTTAAGGAACGAGAAAAACCTGCCTCCTGACTGCATTAATCAGAAATCATAGAACAATTTAGAGTCTCCACCCAATTCTTTACCCCGGGACAGTCTGTGATTCAATCCTACCACAAATGCCTGAGGAGGTCGCCTGGGTTTATATTAATGATCAGGGTAATTCTAGGCCTGTGGCATTAAAAATTAGGTGAGTTTCAGAGTTCCTGATGTTCATTGTTTCCCTGCTTTAGGTCAGACCTCCAGAAGTCAGATAGTACGACAATGTCATCAGAAATTCCTTGCTTCACCTTAATGGCCAAATTCTATTCAGAGAGAGAAGCTGTCTCTTGAGTAAGGGACCCTAACCTACAAGACATTTGGTACAGAATGACCTATTTACAGGACAACCCAGTTTTAAATTGTTGCCATGTTGCATTTCTCAGGGGCTGATCTAATTGGGTTATCTTGTAGATTAACTACTATCTTGAATTGCATCTGGAAAAAAATGCAAGTAAAGAGTCATTGAAGTGTCCTGAACAAAAACATTACATGTTCCTAGCAGTTTACTTTACACGAAACAAACAGAGGAGATGGGTTCTAGTCTTGCCTTAGCTACCATATGACCTTTGTGTAGTCACTGAAACTTGCAGGGTCTCAGTTTCATCAATTATAAAATGAAGAAGTCAGAATAGATAGCTATAATCTCTTTTAGCTACAACTTTCTTTCTAATTAATTATCTATGTACCCTTTGGCAATCACTTACCTCTGTGAGGCTCAATGTATCAATCTATAAAATGCAGATAATAATACTTACACTACCTTCTTTACAGTTTCTGTAATTAAAATATTTTATAAATTTTTAAAGCATTATATAGCTGTGACAAATTATTGTTGTGATTATTACAATGTCTACGGTAACATGAGTGTTTTATTGCATAACATAGCTCCATTGGGAGTGAAACTGAGAAATTTAAGCCCAACCCAGGTCATGAAGAGGAAAGTTTTATTAAAATGAATTATCTAAATAATCATCTTGAAGTTCTGCCTTATTTTATTTTGCCTCATTTTATTTTTGAAAACAAGCATATTAAGAAAAAAGTATACATTTAGCTTTACTGCATGTGAAGTTGTTTATTATTCTATTATTACTTTGCAATTATTATTCTAGTATTCACAGTTCCCCATAGCAATTATATTTAAGGTCACCTAGGAAAAAGAAACCTAATTAGACAATGTTTGAATGCTTTCCAAGTTGATCACATACTGTATGGTAAACTTGGCCCAGTTTGAAGTCTATTGTTACTCAGAGGGTTTCTTTAAATATTTTACCAAAACTTTTGAGCATTGCTTTCTAAAGTTCCTTCCAGATCTAAAATTCTGAGTCTATGCACTTTGGTTAAGATTAGTAAAAATCTTTCCTTTTCTCATTTATTTGATGTAAATAACATTTCCTTATGAAGCATTTTATTTTGAAGAGAGGAAGACAGAAGCAGAGAGTCAGACAGAGACAGAGACAGAGAAATAAAGAGTCAGAGATAAGAAGAGAGACAGACAGGGACATATACATGCAATACCAAACACAGCTTAAATCAAATGAAATATTACAGTCAAGACCCACACAATATACAGAAACATAGTATTGTGGATTTAGATTTGGAAGAGACCTTAAAGGTCATTCTGTCTAATCCCCTTATTTTACAGATAAAGAAACTGAGGCCAAAGAAGTGAAATGATTTAATCAAGGCTATACAAGCAGGAGGAAAAAAAATCTAGGACCTAAACTCAGCTCCTCTGCCTCAAAATCTAGAATCCTTCCTGGTGCACCCAGGAAAGTATACATTTATGAGTAATTACTCTACAGCCCTGCCTTGACCTGAAATTTCTTTCCTATCTCCTTGCCACGATACTTCTCCCTTCCTACTTGGCCTGAAACTCCCACCGTTAGCATCACTCCCCCGGGTTAGCTAATTAAAGCAAAGGTATTAAGCTGTTATTCAACATGAGAGGTGGCATGGCATGGTGTAGTGGATAGAGATAGGTGATAGGAAGCCCTGGCCTCAAATCTGGCCTCTCAAACCTGCTGGCTGTGCAACCCTGGGCAAGTCAAAAGGCTTCTCCTTGACTCGGAGGTCAGAGACTTCAGAAAAGTCTAACATCTGGAGAAGATGCCAACCTTCATTAGCAAAGAGAGTTTCTGCATTAGAATTCCCTTTGTCAATGAAATCAGTCAATCAGTGAGCTTTTATTAAGCACTTACTAAGGACCAGGATCTGTGCTAAGAGCGAAGAAAGGCAAAAAATAATCTCTGCTCCCAAGGACTTCACAGTCTAATATGACAGACATTTACAAATGGCTATGCGCAAACAAGATAAACACAGGATAAATTGGAGTATGGGAGTTAATCAACAGAGTGAGAGAGATTGAGAAAGGTTTTTCACAGAAGGTGGGATTTTAACTGGGACTTGAAGGAAGCTGGGAGACAGAGATAAGAAATAAGAGCATTCCAGGCATGGAGGAGAGCCAGGGAAGGTGCCTGGAGTCTGGAGGTGAGTGTCCTGTGAAAGTAACAACAAGGCCAGTGTCACTGGATGGAATAATATGTGGAGAGGAGTAAAGCATGAAAGACTGTATATCCCTATACTATTTTTAAAAAAATATTTTGTTTCTGAGTTATAGAGTAAAACAAGCATTTCCATAACATAGTATAACTTAAAAAAGGATGATTGCATATGAAACTGCAAATCTATTGCATACAACTTGTTGTTCCTTTTTAAATATATGATAGTTTTCATGTAAATTTCTTTTTTTTCCATTTTTTTCTTCTCTCCCCCCTCCACCCTACAGATGGTTACCATTAGACACAAATAGGAATGTATACATATATATGTAAAATTATTTTATACATACTTCTATTTATCAGTTTTTCTCTGGAATGTAGATAATAATGTCTTTCTTTGCTTGGCTTTTATTGTTAATTTGGGTATTTATAATAGCAAAATGACTTATTTGCTCAGTCATTCTTAAAACAATATTGCTGTTACTATTCACAATGTTCTCTTGGTTCTGTTCATTTTGCTCTTCATTATTACATGCAAGTCTTTCCATGATCCTATCCCTATACTATTAAAACATAAATATTACCTGACAATATAAAACAACCTTAGAGAAATAGACTGTTAAGTTAGAAAGGACCTTAAAGACCATGTAGTCCAATTCTTTGTTTTACAGATAAGAAAACTGAGCATCATGGAGGGAAAATGATTTGCCAACGATCATACAACTAATTAGTGGCAGAGCCCAGGTCTTATTACTACCAACCACCATATTCTCCATCAAATCATGCTGCTCCAAGGTCCAATATTGGGAAAGCATGTAACGATCTGATTGGGCCCCCACTTCTACTTCTAAAAATTTATACACATTGGCTCCAAAGGTTCACAATGCTTAAGCTCTTCAAAATAATAATAGTAACAGCAACAATAATAATAGCTAACATTGACATGGTGCTTTAAGGCTTGCAAAGTACTTTATAAGTATTATTTCATTTGATTCTCACAATTCTGGAAGGTAAGTACTATTATTAACCTCTTTTTACAGTGGAGGAAACTGTGGCAACAGAAGTTAAATGACATGCCCAGGGTCACACAGTGTCTAAGGACAAATTTGAACTCAGGCCTTATTGATTCCAGGTCCAATGCTCTATCTATTGTTGCCACCTAGCTGCCTCTAGATATCTTTAAATGAGTAGTATTCATTGGCAACACTTTCCTTTGAATGTACCCAGTATAGGTCTCACATTTTTTATATAGCTACCATCCACTACTGTGTTGGGCCAGTAGAACCTATTCTATACCAACACTGTGTTTTCTCTTTGACCAAGTGTCCAAAAGCATGAGATGCTTTCATAAGCAGATGATCAATAAGCTTTCAGTGGCCCCCACTGCTTTCACACACCTCCTTTTGTATCAACTATGGTTCAGTACAGAGCTCCATTGCATAAATCCAACTTCTGCCATTCTTTTGATAGCATGAGGGAGAGACTCTCTGTGGAGTGATGCTTGATTCCTCAAGAGACACACTCCATTTTCTTGGCCTAGATCACTTCTTACAGAACATCATCCTGCAGTTACTCTCATTGTCAATCATGTGATGACAAACGGGGCATTACAGCATTGTTCAATACTTCAGTATTTACGTCTATCAACAGCTTATTCCTAGGGAAAATCTTAGATACTCAGCTGAGTTTTTTTTTTTGCATTAATGATGCATGTCATAATTCATCTTCACTCTTTCACTTTCAACTCCTTTAACCATTTTTGCTATAGCCTTCCAAGGCCAAAGATCATCCATTATCTTTGAGAGAATATCAGAAACAGAAAGTTTTGAGTTATTCTGTCTTCTTACCATCATCCATCCACCTTCATTAGCCTATCTGCCTCAAGTAGTTCTATCCATTCTTTAACCCTCTTCTTGTCCACAAGATAGCCTTAAAAAGAAACCAAAAACTTTTGTTTATCTTGTCATGCATTGCCAGCTAAGACTCATTCTGAGCTCTAGTGTTTCTGAAATTGTTGTTATAGGATGGTGCCACTCTTTTGGATTGATCTTCTGTAACCTGTCACTGAGAAGCAGCACTGGGGAATTAGATAGAGAGATGGTTCAAAGATGGGAAGAGTTGTTTAAATCCTTCTAGACCACATTTACTTGACTCCAGGCAAGTCATTTACCCTCTATAAAACTATTAATTGAAGAAAAAAAATCATAGAATTGCTTTGGTAGGAGAAATTTATTCATCAAGAATTCCTTATACCAATGAGTTCACAGGTAAAAACAACTCTGGCCTTGCTTCTATTCTCTGCAATGTATTTTTTTTTTCAATATGAGTCGATCAATTTAATTTTTAAACAGTTTCCCCTTTTTCTAATCAGAATCATATCAGAATTATTTTTGCTTGTATGTTCAGAATTTTATGTTGTTTATTTGTCATAAATTTACATATAAGCATATAGACACATGGACCTATGCTTATTCTCTGCCTTTCTGGTTGTTTTCTCTTGCAAATCTCTAGAAACTTTCACTACTATTCTTGTTCCTATCATACCTATGTTCCTCTCAGTGTCTGGCTTGGCAGTTGTATCTGGGCTATAGTCTCCCTTCTTTTCAATTTTCAGTTTAAAGCTTTTTCAGATTAGATCAGCAAGTCTCTAGTCAAATATATTCTTTCCAGTCCTCTCTAGACACCATCTGCCTTTTTACAAAAGCTCATCATTCCTGTATGTTAATCCATATTCCAGAAAACTAGATCCTGACCTCCAAACATAATTTTCTTAGTGAACCATTCATTTCCTGTATCCTTTCTTTTTTTTTCCCATGTCCTCACTTCTAATCAGGAGCAGTAATGAAAATACCATCCATGTCTTCAAATCCATGTATATATGTAGATATATAGATGTGTATGCATCTACATATATGTATATATATGCATATATGTTCTTTGCAGCTTTATACAAAAACAATTGGTGCTTCCTGTTCTTAATATTAAAAGCAGAGTCAAAAAAGTTTTTTTTTCTTTCCATCCAGTAATATCATAATCCTTACTACCTTATCTCCAAGTAAATTAGATTGCTTTTTTGGCAGATGAGTTTTTGATTGATTCTCCTCCACCCCCAGTGGATAAGAGGGGAGATTTTCCATCCCTATTTTAAGTATTTATGGCAAAAACAGCTTTACTCTCCTTCTATACTAAATTAAAATTATACTATAATAATGCAATTTAAAGATCAATTCAGCTTATAACAGTATTTACAGCAGCTATCTTTGATTCTGTTTCCAAACCCCACAGTAAGTACCATATGTCCAATCATGAACAGATCCAAGATAACCAGCTAAATGTTAAACATTTAGGCTTTCATACCAAAATTAAATGATAGACCATATCAGGCATGCATTAAAGTTTCCTGAGCAAATAAAGATTTTTTTGTCTGGATCATAGGTTTTAACAATATGAAAATATTATAAGAAAAATCACAAAAACTTTGAGTTCATTAAAATATTTCTCCTCTATACATATTGCAAAAAGCACTTAATTTGGGCATTTGTGTCTGCCCACATTCTTGAGTCTATCAGGGGTGGGGAACCTGCAGCCTTGAGGCTAAGTGTGGCCTCACACACTTGAGGACCTAGAGGGCCACATGTGGTCGCAAGGCACAGGTTCCCCATCCCTGAATTCCACATTTGGAAGTCCTTTCCAAATTGATTGATGCTTTACACCTAGTGAGTTGGTATGTCCCTGAGTTGAACCAATGCTTCTCAGCCCTATTGTTTTGCCTGACTATGAAGAGATCAAAACAATTTTTTTCCCTCTCTGAAGTTTAATAAAATCTGACAGGCCATGCTCTAGTTAGCAAACTAGGAATTTGTACATCCTGTGTGAGGTCCAAGAACACTCCTGTCTTTCTATGCTGTCATCTGACCTTTTGCTTTTATATTCAACCTCGGTTTCCAAAACCAAAACATTAGCTAAAGTATCCTCCCAACTATCCAAGACTCACCAGCTAATAATGCCCACACTGTCACACATGCAGCATTATTTAATGAATATTTGGTCTAAGCAAAGCACTATATCATTGTAAAAAAAAAAAAAGAAAAGAAAAAGATGCAAATCTCATAAAGAAGCATGATCTCTGACTTCAGAGAATTGGAGGATGGGCATGAGCTCAGTGAAGCTAAACAGAGAACAGTTTTGGTAGGAATTAAAGGGAGAAAATGGATGATTCAACTGCAGCCATTGCATCCATCTAGTTAGAGTACTAGTTTCTATAGTACTGCTCAAGAAGACAAGAAACCTGGCATATTTTCCTAATTCAACATTTAATTGTTTCTGCACTCTTGGAAGTCACTGAACTTCTGAGTCTTGGGTTTTTCATATATAAACTGAGGACTGTCTCTACTATCTGGGGCTCTCAAAAAACAGGGAAAAATAGGAGGAAGTTTCAAGTTGCTGCCACAATCACTCAATTAACAAGCATTTATTAATGCCTTTTGCATGCCTGGAATCATGCTAAATGCTAGAGATACAAAGATAAAAACAAACAATCCTCACTACCTCCAGACTTTCGATTCCATGACCTTTCTTCCCAGTTACTGATCTTGGCTTATTGCCATGTTGATTCTACCCCTCCCTATGCAAGAACTGTGTACTCTTTATTCTTCTTTTGATGGCAGGACAGCAATCCAACCTGCTCAGCAGGTCCATGTTGGGCCCTAATTCTAGCCTTGCCAGTGGTAGGGTCCAGGTGGTGCCAGGTCCATATCTACAACAGGAGAAGTGTTCCAATGGTGGTGGACACATGCCAGAGATTTAGGGTTCTAATTAACAGTGATTAATGGTACAGAGCCACAGTAAGAGGAAATGTATTAAGGGAGCAGAGGGCATGATTAAAACCATGATCCAAGAAGGCAAGGGTATGCTAGTAAGTGTTTAATTACTAGCCCTCTGGGGGAACAAAATTCTCATGACATACTTATAAGTTTAATTTGTATCATTAACAAGTTCTTCATCACTTTCTTAAGTTCAGACAATCAACAAAACAATCAATCAAGCCTTGCTATGTAGTATTTGCTGATTTCTGAAGTACAAATGCTCTCACTAAAAATTTAACAATATGAAAGTTAACAAGCCCATGTGGAACTGGCTCCAGCACACCCCTGCAGCCAAGTGGAAAGGGAAAAATCCAGGACTGAAAAAAAGGGATCGATAAGATCACAGAATACAAAATGGTCATTTTTGATTATATGAAAAAGAAAAGGTTTGTTTTTCTTTGCAGCAGACAGCAGAACTAGACTCAATAGGAGGGAATTACAGAGAAGCAGATTTCGATTTGACTAAGAAGAAAAAATAGTTATTTAAATGTAGGAACAGAGATCTGGGAGGGATAATCTACCAATCAATAAACACTTATTAAGTATCTACTATGTGCTAGGTACTGAGCTAGGTGCTGGGGATGCTCTAATAGAATTATGATCTCATCATTTTGGATGTTCTGTCTACTGATATAGGTCATAACTCAACCATGCTTATCCTATGTGATTCTTATCCATATCCTCCTATAAGTTCATCACAGGGATGCCACTGAGCATCTTTATTTTCTCCTGACATTTCTAATATGCCAATGGGGCACTCAGGTGTCCACCTGTTATCCCTCCCCCTCACCACCACTTGACCAGTCCATTTTATTATCAAACTTTTCCCTGACAACATCTCTTACTCTTGTTCTTCATTGATTATTTATGTCAGCCTGTTCATACCCACCATGTGCTTCTCTATTGCTCTTTATGTAATATTCATTTTCAGTTGTTTAGAGACTGTTGTGTTCTATATTTCAAAGCCATAACAATAATACCAGTAGAACATTGGCATTAAAAAGATGGGTGTTTGTTTCTGTGAGAAGCTTGGGATCATAAAAAGTAGCTTAGCAATTTCCTCAAAGCAATCCTTTTTTCTTTCCCCCTCCTTTTTAATTCTGGACTCAACTAGTCTATTTACAGTATCTGATCCAGTTGTACATTCTGATGGATGAGCGCTGGTACACGTATGTCATAATTTAAACAGTAAACATTATTTATCAGATTGTTCTTTCTTCTTATAGCCAGGCCAAACTTTTTGAGTGACTGCCAATCTCTTCCAAAAGGTTCTGCAATGTTCTAGAGTTTGAAACTAGAACAATGCCATCTACAAAGAAGGGCATCTGGAGGACCTTATCATCCTCAAGTAACTGTTCTTCAACTTGGATTCTATGTTGTATCTCCATTATCACAGTGTCCAACATCCCTGGGAGTCTGTTTTCTGTCTCCCCTGATGCTTATGGTCTGAGGACCATTGAGCTGTTTCTATTATTATGTTTCAAAGAATTTCTAACGCTTTTTGTATGAACAAGAGACATCCCATTGGAAGGAAGTCTTAGGAGTGTTGCATGTTAGGGTGGGTTTTTTTCACACTACTTAATCAAATACCCTTGCATGATGAAAAAAAAAAACCCAATACATACAGAGTAGCAGCTTAGTTTAGTAGATACAGAACTGGTTTCTGAATCAGAAAGGCCTAGGTTCATGTTCTTACCTCTAATACATACCAGGTGAGTGATCCAGTGCTGGTTTCTTAATGTCTCAGTGATTTTTGTTTACTTTTCAAATTTCCACATATAGCTTTTTCAGCACATCACTTAATCAGCCAGCATTTTTTCTTTTGAAAAATGCTGAATGGGCAGGCGAGAATAATCTGTTCCAACAGCCATGCTGAAGCAGGCACTGTGGAGCATGTAGAGCTTGGTCAAACATTGAAGACACCAAGGTTATCTACTGCATCCCTGGATGTGGCCAGTCATCTTGACTTTTGTCTTGTCACAATGACTCTGGAAGAGAGAGTGAGGCCGATGACTTTGTCCAACTCTCCCTCACTTAAATCCAATTCAAGTGCAAGTCAAGACATCGCCCCATGATGTCATTGGTCCTCTTCAAAATGAAGGGCGAGCAACAATAATCTCTCAGTGCTACACTTCTACCCTTTAAGACCATACATTACAAATAAAGAGTCGATTTACATTAGCAGAGGAGGTTACTCATTAGCAACTCACAGGCAACAAAATGACATATTCTGTCCAAATTTTTTTTTCTTCTGGCATTTTACCAATTCTGATCTTAAACAAATTGGTGATCTGACTATACAACAGATGTTTCAGGGGAGACTGAAGGTGCTTACGCTCTGTTGAGTAAAGGGAAGATAGTTGGCTCCCCTTGTCAAAGAAAAACATTTAATACTAATATTGTAAAACTATTTTAAGCTCATCTTCTAGAAATAACTATATATGTATGATCTAGCATTATTCTAAAAACAAGCATTTTAGCTTAGAGAGGGATGTCCAAACCGGCATAGTCCCCCATAGAAACAGCTAGGTGGCTCAATGCATAGAGCTTTGGGCCTGGAAATAGGAAGACCTGAGTTCAAATAATGTCTTAGATAGCTACTAGCTGTGTGACAAGTCTCTTGACTTTTGTTTCCTTCTTCTCTGTAAAATGGGGATAATAACTGTACCTACCTCCCTAGGTTGTGATGAGTATAAAATGAGATAATAATTATAAAGTGCTTAGCATAGTGCTTGGCACAGAGTAGGTGGTATCTATACTTATTCCCTTCCCTCCAGCCCTTATAGGAATTGTGGACAAGGAAAAGATTATAATATTTTAAAATATAGTTTCAGGTTAACATCCCAGAATTGTAAAGTAATGAAGTCACCATCCTATTTCTCCCTAGAACATTATACTAGAGGAATTAATGAGACTCCTAGGAGTAAAAAAAAAAAAAATTACCTTCTCCCTTCTAAAGATATCTTAATCATGAAGGGTGAGTCTGATTGCCAATCAGCCAATCATGAATAGCCAAAGAAACTACCCTAAGAAGGGTTAATAAGCCATCACTTCTTTGTGGGCGGGAAAAGCAAGGATGTAAACCAGACAAGCTTTAGTCTGTGTTCATGATTTTATTCCCACCTTCAACCCAGTTCCTTAAGAAAGGCCTTAGCTTTTGTTCTACCCACTTTCCAAGGAGAAAGTCTGAAAAGTCTCTCAGGGTACAGAAAATATTATTCCCTGGTATTTCCAAAAAAAAAACTAAAAAGGAGTTGTTGTTATTGTTGTTGTTGTTGTTTTAATATGCTTTCACAGCCCTCACTAGAAGTCTTTAAACAAAGGCAGGATAATCATTGTTGGACGATGTTATAGAAGACAATCTTGATCAGGTTCACTTTAGACTAGTTGACCTCTGAGGTCTCTTCTGATTTGGGAATCTATAATTCTAAAGTCGAAGTCAGAGACCCACATAAGTAACCAGTTCAAAGAGCTAGGCAGGAAATTGTTGCCTGGGTCCACAGAAAAAGTTCAAAGCTGGGGAAAGCTGGGGGGTGGGTGCCCTGAGGCGTGGGAGGAGGTCTGCTTGAAGCAAAAGTCCTGAAAGAGTTATAAAGCAGTGTATAGCAGCTTACACAGCTGCTTCACACAAGGAAAGATTTGAGACAGCTTGCTACTTTTTGTGGTTGTGATGTGGAGTGCACACACACACCCCCCTCCTTCTCAGGCAGCCACAGTCTCTGGCCTAGGCAGGTAGAATGGTACAAACTCTGGTCGGAACTAGCTCAGAACCCAGCCACCCAATGTTCAACAGGAAAGGAAGAGAGCCTCCCCACACCACCCTCCCCTAGCCTCCTCAGTTCAAACAGCTGTAGAGAGAGAGGTGCAATGTGAAATCTCCCAAGACACCAGACCCCCTCTGTTTCTTTCTGGATGCTCAATAATATTGCCTCACCTAGAATTAATTTTTCACTTGTATCTCTATCTCTGCCTTTTGGTGGGGTAGGGAGGGTAGACAGGTGGCAGAGCAGATAGAGTGCCAGTTCTAAAGTCAGTAAGACCTGAGTTCAAATCCAGGCTCAGATATTTACTAGTTTTGTGATCCTGGACAAGTCACTTAATCCCGCTTGCCTCAGTTTCCTCACGTGTAAAATGAGCTGGAGAAGGAAATAACGAATCACTCCAGTACCAAGAAAACCCCAAATGGGGTCACAAAGAGTCAGGCATGACTGAATAATAAAAATCTTTTTTGTGGATTTGTCCCTAACTAGTTTTAACTTACCACAGTTTCCTTCCCCCACAGGCAGATCATGAAGCACAGCACTCAGACTATTTGTATCCTTATCTAAAGCATTGACTTCTGACCCCCTCATTTCAGGAGCTGAAATCAGTAAATTTCTTCTTTCCTCATTCCGTTCCCCCTTCTTCCCTCCAGGTAATCTACCTGGCCTTGGGATGAAGATACCGGCTTCAGGCCTTGAAGGTCACTCATTCATAGCCAACTACAGCAACTCCCCCCCTTCCCCAAACACACACACCCTGCTTTATGACTATCTCCTCCCTCTTTCCTCAAGGAAAGTCAGGGTAGCCTGATCACAGTAGTTGCGGCAGTTAATGTCAGCTGGGATAGTTGGGAGAGGGAGGGATAGATTTTTGACTGTCCCAGTATCACATTTTAGGAATTCCATGGATACACTGGAAAACATCTAGAGTTTCTAGAAGAGGGTGAAGGAATTAGACATTAGGCCAGTTGAAAGGACTAGAGATGTTTAGCCTACAGAAGAGAAGATTCAGCGTGTACAGAGGAAAGAAGGGAAGAGAAAGAGGAACAAGATGTCTTCAAGTATTTGAAGGTTTATCACGTGAAAAAGTTATTATATGCTTGACCTAAGAGGGTAGAACTAAAAAAAATGGGTAGAAATTGAACAGGCAAGTTTAGGCTTGATGAAAAAAAATTTTTTTTAATAGAGCTAACAATTAGAATCACTCAAAAGTAAAATGGACTGCCTCAGGAGGTATTATGAGTTTCCTTTCCCTAGATGTCTTCAGGGGCAGCTAGGTGGCACAGTGGATGGAGTGCCAGGCCTAGAGTCAGAGAGATTCATCTTCCTGAGTTCAAATCCAGCGTCAGAAACTTATAGTGTATGACTCTGGGCAAGTCACTTACCCCTGTTTGCCTTAGTTTCTTCATCTGTAAAATGAGCTGGAGAAGGAAATGGCAAACCACTCCAGTATCTTTGCCCCCAAATGGGCTCACAAAGACTTGGGCACCACTGAACAACAGATATCTTCAAGTGAAGACTAGATAACTAGTGGGCATGTTATGGAAGGGATTCCTCTTCAGATACAGATTAGACCAGATATCTTCAGAGACCTTTCTAAATGTTGAGATTCTGTGATTCTAATTAAGTGAGACCTCTGGGGCTGAATTCTCATTTATGCTCAAATGTGACAATATTGTGCTACAATACGCCATGGGAGATATTTCTAGATTGGAGTGGGATAAATTCACGTGGCGTTCTGTGTGAATCTGCCCCACTCCCAACCTCCCTGCAGTATTTGGTCTTCAAAGGCAGCTCCTATGCCAATAATTCTTCCCCATGTATCTTTTTTTTTTTAGGTAGCACTAGAGATGTAGACAATATATGCATGAAATTATTGTCAAATTGTCTTCGATCCAAGCATAGCCAAAGGTAATAGCATAAGGAGATAGACAGCCCAAAGACAGCAAAGTGGCTAGGGCTTATTGTGATAATAATTGAGAACTGAGAGTATTTTTAAGGAAGGAATGGAGGAGGTTGAACATACGGTGATTGGAGTGGTTGGTTCTGACAGCAGAAACAACATGAGAGAAGATTTCAAATAAGGAGCAGATGAATAAGAAAAAAAAATGGTGAAAGCTGGTATGCTGTGGGTATGCAGTAAGAAGAGACTTTATTCATAATTGTTTGGTCATGTCTGACTGTTCATAACGCCATTTGGAGTTTTCTTGGCAAAGATACTGGAGTGGTTTGCCATTTCCTTCTCCATCTCATTTTGTAGATAAAGGAAAAAAGGGTTGTGGCTTGCTTAGGGTCACACAGTTAGCAAGTGTCTGAGGTCAGACTTGAACTCAGAAAAATGAGTCTTCCTGACTCCAGGCCCAGCGCTCTATTTACTGTACCATCTACCTGCCTTTATTCACAATGCCACAGCATTTACCTTCTTGTATAAAGGGTTTAAAAAGAAAGGCAAAGGACCAGCAGATCTTCTTCATAGTCTTTCAGTGCTACAAAACTGTCCTGGGACAACCTCACCCCCAAAATCGCTGTAAGAGGTGACTGCAGGAATGCTTAAAGAACAACATCACAGAACTTGTGAATTAAAAGAAATCTCAGAGGCTATCCCATCCAACCCACACACAAAATGGATCTCCAGTCTAACATGCCATGCCTGAGAAGAGGTCATCCAGCTTGTCAGGGGAATTCAGCTGTTTCTCTGACCTATCCTCAAGCAAGGTCATGGATGAGATAGAAAATGGCCATGGCTGAGAACATGCCAAGATGCAAGCCTGATGGTGACCAAGAAGTTTTTAGCAGTAAAGTCTCAGGTTATGAGCCACAAGAAGTAATGGAGGGTGAGTGAGAGCAGAGAATGGTAAAAAAAAAAGAGTATTGGATTTGGACTCTTAATTCCAGGTTCAGATCTTAGCTCTGATGTATATGACCCGTATGATTTCATCTGTCCCAAACAGATCTAACAATTAGAATCACCCAAAAATAAAATGGACTGCCTCAAGAAGTATTATGAGTTTCCTTTCCCTAGAAGTCTTCGGGGCAGCTGGGTGGTACAATGGATAGAGTGCCAGTGCTGGAGTCAGAGAGATTCATCTCCTCTGTGTGACTCTGGGCAAGTCACTTATCCCTGCTTGCCTCAGTTTCCTCATTTGTAAAATGAGCTGGAGAAGGAAATGGCAAACCACTCCAGTATCTTGGCCAAGAAAACTCCAAATGGGCTCCTGAAGAGTTGGGCCTCAGTTTCCTCATCTGCAACATGAAGGAACTGGATTAGATGATTTCTAAAACAGCTTCAAATCTGATGATCCCATGAAGGCTTAATTACTAGGTGTCAATATAGTCTACAATAGAGTGGGGACACTGTCATGCTCAACACAATAAGCATACCAGCATCCTTTTAAAGCTAGGATGTGATATTAAGCTACTCTCTTTGTTTCTCTGAATGAGCCATGACCAGTGTTTCCACAGGAATAACAGCTGTATAGGGACAATTTGTTCCAAGGGAAAATCCATGATTCAAGTGACATCATTCAAAGTGTAGACAAGAAACTAAACAAGCAACAACCCAGTGAATGTGCCCAAGCATATTTATCTTCGTGACTTCTGGCAAGTCATTCAATCTCTCTAGGCTTCAGTTCCTCAATAGCCAGCATTTGGGGCAGAGATTCTTCAGGAAGAGACTGGTGTTGATTCCCAAGCCAGAAGGAAGGGATGAAGGAAATGAGCATATATTAAGCACTTATTATGTCTATACTAAGCACTTAAAAAAAAACCTCTCTTACTTGGTCCTCACAACAATCCTGAGAGGTAGGTGCTATTATTATTATTATTTCCATTTGGTGAAACTGAGGCAGAGGTTAAATGAGTTTACTCAGAGTCATACAGCTAACACTTACCTGAGGCCACAGTTTAACTCAGTTCTTCCTGACTTCAGGCCCAGAGCTCTATTCACTTCAACACCTAGCTGTGCAGCTTGTATTTGGAGTGAAGATTCTCCAGGAAGGGACTGACATGGACTCCCAAGCCAGAAAAAGGAAGTCAGGAATCAAGCAAGCAGGAAGAAAAGATGGCTAGCATGGGATCAAGCAGCACGCTGGAAGATCAACCATGAGAAAGCCTGAGCTGCCAGGCCACAGGAATTGGGGAAGCAGCAGAAGCAGAGATCCCCAGCTTCAGGGTGGTGAGAGCTAGAGCTGGCCCAGGGGCCAAGTCAATCCAGGAATGTCTTCTATTTCCTGGCATAGTTGCTTCTCCCTCTGCCAGTTATCCAGGCATGCTAGCCGTTGTTCTATAACTATTGCTCTCCATTAGATAACATTTAGCTACTACGAGACCCTGTTGACCAATAGAAATTTCAGCTGGATAACAGGAAGAGGGGAACGCAGCTACGCTAGGAAATTCATCACAGGGAAGGTCTGCACCCCTGGTGATGCTTTAGCATTCCCTGTACTGCAACTCAGGGTCAGTCAGATCTTCTGATAGGCTCTCTCATAGCTTATCTTCCAGCATATGGCTTGCTCCCATGTTGGCTATTGATCCTTTCCCCAAATTGCTTACCTCTTGAGTCACCTCTTCTGGATTGGTGGCCAAGGTCAGTAGTTTTTCCAAGTCTCTTTGCCCCAAAGGAGGGCTGTATCTGTAAAATAGACAACTTAATCTAGGTGATCTCCAAAAGTCTCTTCTAGATGAAGTCTAAAATCCTCGGTAACCAAGAGATAGACCAAAGATAGGTGCTAAAATTCAAACAAATGGTTCCAAAGATAGGTAAAGTTGAGACAGCTCTAATAAGCGGCAGATGTTAAAGTGATAATTTGACTGACAACTTCCCCAAAACAGCATTCATTGCTGTGGAGGAGATGCATTGGCCACGTCTTTACTTCCTCTTTGCTGCTATGCAGCTGCAGGTGAGTTATACATTTCTGTAATCTCAACCGGTGGCAACTAAGTGATTTTGCATGAATGTAAAGAGGTCTGGCTGGTAGGCTATGGGACTTACCTGAAACTACTCCAACTTCCAATTTCCTTTAAATTCAGTCAGAGTGTTGTTTCCACATGCTCCACTCAGAAAGTTTTCCAGGGCCTGGTTACTGTCAGCCATTCATTTCTAGATATTGTTGGCTATTTCTATCATGGTTTCTAAGTTGAACACTTCCAACTCCTCAAATGTAGGAATGATTATATAAGTCAAGGTTTAACTGGCCAGGCCTGGCTCAGGCCAGTCTGGTACCTTAGGTTTGAGATTAGAATGGATTGAGACATTCACAGTCTATTTAGTCATAGCAAAAAAAAAAAAAAACCATTCAGAACAGAGGAAGATATTCATCAAAGATACAGCTGTGACTTAACTTGAGCACAGCATCTTCATGTTGATCATGCTGTTATCTGCTGATCCAAAATTTCAGAGAATAAATAAACACATAAATGAGTGAATACAAATATTTCTTAAGCACTTACAATATGACAAATGCTGTCCTATGTGCTAAGAATACAAATACAAGCAATTTATGGATATGTCTTTATCGAGAACGTTAGTGTTGATTTGATTAATGTTCTTAGAGGTACCACTGAAAATTAGGGGATTTAGGGGTGGTAGAAATACACATTTCAGTTTTACATGGAGATGGCCTAGAACTGGCACGGAAAACATGAGATCATAAGAGGAAATGCTCACCATTGGGAGCTCAGGTTCACAAGGGTGAGACTTTCAGATCTCAATGAAAACAGAA
The DNA here is from genome assembly GCF_003287225.1 of Phascolarctos cinereus. Lineage (NCBI taxonomy): Eukaryota > Metazoa > Chordata > Mammalia > Diprotodontia > Phascolarctidae > Phascolarctos > Phascolarctos cinereus. Next base: position 470,524,315 of record NW_027555847.1, read on the forward strand.
GCTGGAATGCAGACAGTATGGCATGGATATGGAGGGAGGTGAGATGGGGATAGAGTGGGTTTGATTCTTCATGCCCTGTTTTTTCTAGTCATTGATCAGGAAGCTATGTCAATAACCTGAGACTTAGTTGCCTGAGCCAATCAAGTCTCTAAGATAGATATAATGCTATTGAAAGAAAAACTGCTAAGCCCCAGTAGTGTGGGACTCTGGTACATGTTATTCCTTCCCAAACAGTGAATGGAAAGGGAAAAAAAAACCCTGAAAATAAAAATTGTAATTTGCAGGGAATTATGTGTTCCAGGTCAAAGTGTTCTCAGTGGAAGAATTCAGCAGTAGGAAGGGAGCAGAACCAATTATCTTGGTAGTAGAATAAAAAATGTCTGAAGTATTGTTTCAATGTATCATGGGTATACTGAGCCTGATTATTAGACCAAATGTGATACATGATGCAAAAGTGGATTTTAACTTGGAGGGTAAAAAAGTGTTTTATCCAAATGTATGACAATGTAAAAACCAGTTGGAGATAAGCTAGTTGAACAAACCAGGAAGCTGAGACATCTTTAAGGTATAGATGAGTTGCCTATTATACAATCTTTGAATCAGAGATCTCAGAGTTTAAAACAACTTCAGAGGCCATCTAGAACATGAATCCTGTTTACAGTGTCTTCAACAACTGATATTTGCCCTCTTCTAGACACCCCTATTAACAGAAGACTCATTAACTTCCAAAGCAGCATATTCGATTTTTGGATAGCCCAAATTGCTAGAAGCAGTTCCCTATATCAAACTTAATCTGCTTTCCTGCATTTTCCATATATTGGTGCAAGCTCTACCATCCGGGATCAAGTAAATAAGCCTTGTCCCTCTTCCACATGACAGCTCCTCAATATTTGAAGACCCCTCTCATATGTCCCCCTTAAATTTTATTTGTTCCAAATGAATCTGCTCATTTCCTTCAATCATTTCTCATATGGCATGAGTGTCAATCCTCTCATCATCCTACCCACCTTCTAGCTATGCCACTACTTGTTAATATCCTTTAAAGGTGACACACAGAACTGAACATAATTCTGCAACTGTAAACCAACCCGCACATAGTCACTTACATCCTAGGACAATCTCTTATGATAGAATTAATATCAACCAGTATTTTTTTTACAACATGGGTAGCTCCAGGCGCCTCTTCTTTCCTTCTTTGAACAGGGATTAGCTTTCCCTAAAAGGAGACAAAGCTACCCCTGGGACCTGATTATCTCGTTTCCTTGAAGCAGTTCCTTGGTCACCTGAGGCCGTAAAAAGTCCCAGCCAATCTGGGTCTCTTGGATTTAGTAGATTTCTGAGAACCATGTAAATTGCCATGTCCTGACCTAATGACCAGATACTAATGATATGCTGGTAAATGGTTGACAATTGACTCTCCATGGGGAAAAAATGTACAGGGATACTTAAATTTAATCTGAATTAACAGTTTACAGCACTGTAAGTCTAAAGACAATCAACAAAACAATAAATTGAGCATTTGTTGATTTCTGAGGTATAAATGGTCATGTTGAAAATTTAAGAATCATTTCTCTCTGCTGTTAGACCTGGGTCTAGCACACCAGTGGCAGGCACATTTCACTATGGAGATGAGGGAAGCCACATCCAGAGAAAGTAATTGCTATTGTACCCTTATTGCATTTCTTTGTTGTGTTAGGGAAAAGTAAACCTCTTTTTGTTAATGAGCAAAAAGCTAGCAACTTGTATGGAGTGATAGGATTAGGAGTATAGGCTCACATTTGTAAAAGAAAGGGTCCCACAAGAGGTTTGGGATTAGCACATACCTGAAAGGCACAGCTATAGATATAGCTGCAGAACTTCTTCACTCCCTCAGTAATTGTGGGAGCTTGTTAATTTATTAAATGTTAGAAATCATATTTAAGTCTCATTTATATTGCTTTGTGTTTTAGATCTCAAGTATGTAAAAATTTAAATGTTTTAAAGAATGTAAAAAATTGAATCATCCTTTTTAAAATTAATTTTATTCTGACCTTGTTTAATAATTTTATATAATTTCTGCATAATTCTGTTATGTAAAGAGCATCTTTATGAGTAGTAAGCATCTGACACCTTTGTGCCATCTAATATAGATTTTCTGACATAAAAAATTCAGATTTTGTTAGTATTTTGCTGTATTCCTTTTGAGTATAATTTTAGAGTTGAAATGGTAGTTTTAAAGCAAAAGAGGATAGCTTCCTGAAAAGATGGTTTGTACTTTGCACAAAACACTTTTTTGTGGCAAAAATCCATCACATCAACAAGCATTTTTTTTAGTGTTTACTATGTGACAGACATTGTGCTAGGTACTGTTATCTGTAGCACAAATTCCCATTTGTTGAATCAGGTAGAAGCATTATTAACGACCTGGGAAGGCTAGGCGTCCCACATGTGTGAGAGCATGCATGTCAGAGGACATATGTCGATAGATGCACACCTTTTTATTCCCTATTCCCCACCCTAATTTCCTTCCTCTGTTTCCTCATTGGCTGGGTACTATAGAGGTTACAACCTATCCGAAGCGCCTAATTTCCCTACATGAGTCTCCGCCCCTAATCACAATTCCCACTCCCCACAGTTCTGTGACCTGGCCTTTATGTGGGAACACCCAGTTTGATGTTAATCTATCCCTAACCTCAGAACTGGTTTTTCACAGGTTAGTCTGTTCACCACCAATAGTGTTTTATAATATGGCTTCTTTTGTTCAATTTCCACCTAGCCCTTTAGATTGCATTCCTTAGGTTTCATGTGACTTTTATGGAAATTAAAAAAACCAGAAAAGCTAGCTAAACTGACTCCAGTGCCATCAAGTAGGGTTCAACCCCTGAATGAGTGACATGCACAAGCAACATCCCCAACCATATTTTTCACAGGCACTATGTACAAAAGTGAAATGGTACTTGCCCTTTTCTCAAAGGAGAAAAAACATGTGCATACAAAATACATATATATATACAAGAGATGATTTTGATGGGCATAATAACGAGGGCAATAAAAGCTGACAGGGTTAGTCAAGGCTTGTGTGTGTGGTGTTTGAGCTGATTGTTGATAGAATGAGACAGTTAAAGGTGAGCAGCTCAAAACAGTGCACTCCATTGTAACAGGCAAGTAAGCAATTGAATATTGTATTCATCTAGGGTTATCAAAAAAATAGCTTTTTTAAAGGTCATACCATGACACATTGACCAGTACACTTTAGTTTCTATGATAAAATATGCCCAAATTTATCAAATATTGGCCACTTGGCAGCCCTACCTCCATTCTGCAATTCAGCCATATTGTTGTTGCTGTTGTTTCATGCATCTGCTTTCAGATATGATAAAGTTTGAGGTCACAGAATCTCAGAGTTAAAAGGCACCCTAGAAACCATGTAGTTCAACTCATGTCTAAACAAGGTTCCCCTCTACAAAATATTCTTAGAAGTAGTTTCAGCTTTTGATTAAAGACTTCTACTGATAGGGAACTTCCTACCTCCTGAGACATTCTATTCTACTATTAGGTAGTCATCCTCTCCTTTATAATTCCTATGGTAAGAGACTGGTCTTTTTATTTTGAACCAAACAAACAAACAAAAAGAATTCTGTTTCTGATAGCTCATGGGTCTTAAAAAAAAAAAAGAGAAAAAAAACACCTGTCATTAGTATCATCCCTGCTTTAGGTAAAACTAATGCATGAGATAGGGGCAGCTGGATGGTCCAGTAGATAGAGCATTGGGCTTGGAATTAAGATTTATTTTCATGAGTTCAAATCCAGCCTCAGATACTTACTAGCTATATATAGCTAGTATATATAGGCAAGTCACTTAACCTTGTATGCCTCCATTCCTCATCTGTAATGTGAAAGGAAATGGCAAACCATTCCAGTATCTTTGCCAAGAAAACCCCAAAATGGAATCACTTTCAGTAGGATACAATTGAACAACAACAAATCCACTTGATAAACTTGTGTGACTATTGAAAGTATACTTTTCACCCTCACATTGGTCATTGTTTAGAGGTTTACATTGAATAGACGGAATAAGCAGCCTAGTGAGTAAATTGCTATTTATATCATGGAGCTGCACAACATATAGCAGCACTACAATTGAAAAGATTGCAGCATGCTAAGTTGGAGCCAGGGCCACACAATTGGTTGTACCCAGAGCAATGCTAGTCCTTACTCATGACAAATGCAGCTAGGGCTTTGAGAGAGGATAGTTATGATACACCAGCTCAGCTCACCTTCAAGGGAAATAGAATTGAGGAAGTATTCTACAAGGGCAGACCATTAAAGACCAAGTTCAAGTCAGCATTGTTAACAGCAAAGGCAAATAGATCAAAAGAAGTATTCAAAGGGGCAAACAAAAACAAAATTAGAAAGTACTGAAGCAAAGCACACTGGAGCTGGGAGAGAATGAAAGAGGAACAGCTTTGACTGGGCGGCTGTGGGCCCTGAAGCTACTGACAATATACTGATCTTATTTAAGAGAGTTAGGAAAGTCTTACGACTGGTACTGCTCCCATAACTTGGGCGAATAGCCTAGACTGATGATTGTAGACCTAAGAGCTTGAGTTTATTGCAATGCAGACAGAGAACTAATAGTGCGGTATAAGTACATTTAGTACTTAGAGAATGTACCTCCATTAGGGAGTTCAGAGTCCAATGTGAGGGTGATTTCAGTGGTAATATACAGAGAAAATGAGTGGAACAGCCACAACTGCACAATGAGATTTGATAAGCTTGGGGCATTCATTCACAATCTAGAGTAATTTTCAGTGGAACATGATACAAATTTTCATACAACTAGGGAAAGGAAAGGCGAGGAGGCAAGTAGAACTTACCCTAACTCTTCATAGAAGTAGGGAATCCCAATTACTAGTTTATGGAGCTGAAGAGAGGAGATTGAGAAGAGCCCTTCTAAATGATAAAAGCATGACTAGACTATATGGAACATCAATATTGCATATAGATAAACCGCATCAGGTCTCTGATGTGTCAGAGCATGACCAATATTTTACAGTGATCTGTGGCTTACAACTATGTGATCTCTTACTCATTTAAGGTTTATGAGTACAGTTGCATGACAAAAATGGTTCAGTCGCCCAATTCAACTTGGCTTAGAGACAGGAAGACCTGATTTCAAATTCTGCCTCAGACACTTGCTAGCTGAGTGACATTGAGAAAGTCTCTTAATTTCTCTCAGTATTAGTTTCCTCATTTGTAAAATGGGGGTATAATAATAGCACTTACCTCACAGACCTTCTGTGAAAATCAATAAAATGACATGTGAAAACATTTGCAAATCCTAAAGCACTAAATAAATGCTAACTACTACTACAATTAGTAATAGTGGCAGTAATAGTAGTAGCAGTAGTTAACACTTACCCTTATTGTTGTTGTTGTTAGCAGCAGCAATAATAGTAGTAGTAATTGTTGTTGTTGTTGTTTGTCCTTCATTCTTGAAGAGGACCATGACATCAGGAAGGTAATGTCATGACTTGCAAGTGAATTGGATTTAAGTGAAGGAAGGCTGTACAAAGCCACCAGCCTCACTCTCTCCTCTGGAGCCATCTGGGTCCAATGGTAAGATATAGATCATGACCTTGGCCTTTTTAAGCTAAGGTCTTCCCCAGGTCACAGTTTGTCTGAGGCAATACCCATTCAGTGGTTAAGGTTAGGTAAGAAATGAGGACAAAGAATGGCCTCTTTTACCAGATGAAAAGAAAAAAAAAATCAATCTGGGAGAGGAAGACTGACCAAAACAGATTTTGGCCAAAACAGAGTGCTGTGTACACTCACTCTGAGGCTTGGGCTGGGACCTACTGGCCAATAAGTGAGAGCCAGGGTGATTTGGGTTTAAGGCATGGTCCTTAAAAAAGAAATCTAGCTGGTAAACCCCAAGATAGCTTGTGAGGTTTCAATCAAAATTTATATTCTTTTGGGCAGAGCCCTGATAGGTAAGGATATGATTCCCTATGTGGATAGAGGGAGAGAAGGGAGGGAAGGAAGGAGGGAGGGAAAGAATGAATGAAGGAAGGAAGGAAGGAAAGAAGGAAGGAAGGAAGGAAGGAAGGAAGGAAGGAAGGAAGGAAGGAAGGAAGGAAGGAAGGAAGGAAGGAAGGAAGGAAGGAAGGAAGGAAGGAAGGAAGGAAGGAAGGAAAAAAAGAAGGAAGGAGCAGTGTTGTCTGGAACTAGTTAGCTGGGTCCCGAGTGGGGCAGCTACTATTATTCACAGATTATTGTTTGTCCTTCATTCTCAAAGAGGACCATGACATCAGGAAGGTGATGTCATGAGGAAGAGGAGGAGGAGAAGAGAAGAAGGAGGAAGAAGAGTATGGAATGACAAGAGCCTGGGTCCATCTGCATCCCATTGGAGATTCAGGATATGATGATGAGTAGAGTGGCCTCACAAAGAAGTGTGGAAAAAAGATATAAAGAGTTTACCAAGTCAGAGCTATGACAGGAAGGGACACAGGTGATCGATAGTCAGTTTACAAGCATCTTAGTTATTAATAATTATTAAATAGTATTAAGTAGTAATTAAGTAGTATGTAGTTACTCTGTGATAAGCTCTAAGTATACAAAGAAAGACAAGACAGTCCCTGCTCTCAAAAAGCTCACCATCTGATGGGAGCTGCCGCGTAAGGAAGAGCCAGAGCTATAATTGACTAAGCAAATATTAGGTCCAGGAACACAGAAAGATAGTGAATCTCAGATGGTATTTGTTGAGATTAACTGTAGCTTGAATGATATTTTGATTACTCACAAAGAAACACATGCATTCAGTTTTTCAAGATTGCTCTGACTACATTGCATTTGTTGACTAATGAGTTTCAAATGGATGTTGACACTAATATTGAATCGTGTTCAAATGATCAATGGTCAGGAGTTTCACAGTATTTGTAGCACTCCTAATGAATGGTCATCAATGCAAGGTCCAAGTTAAAGCTAGCAATCACACTATATCAATAGCTGGCAAAGATTCTTTTCCACAATTTTTTGGTCCTTTGTCAAAGTTATTAAGGCTACCATGCAGTCTTCATGATTAAAACAGTCACTTAGTTGACAGCAACTGTGCTGTCTGTGTGCAATAGAGCTCCTTAACAGAGAAGTTTCCACTGATGACCACAAGGGACAAGTTAAAAGACTTCTTTGGAAAAAAACTGGTTCTTACCACTGAGAATGAATACTTGGAGACAAGAACAACGAATGGATGTCATCATTAGATTCCCCAGGTAGTTCTTCTAAAAACTGAGACCTCACTGGGTCATTCCATCTGGTTCTAGCTATTGCACTAGTTTTCTCAAAACGTAGAAACAGACCTTTTGTTCCAGATGAAAAAAATTAAAGAGCATTGAAATATACCAAACAAAATGTTTCCAGCTAGTTACACACATACACATACACACACGTGCATACACACACACACACACACACACACACACACACACACACATATAAAACAGGTTTTCACCAAGTGTTTCATTGTCATTGTTATTCAATCATGTCCCACTCTCTGGGGACGGATTTGAACTCAAGAAGGTGAGTCTTCCTGACTCCAGGTCTGGCACTCTATTCACTGCACCAACCATTTGCCACTTCACCAAATGCACTAGCACCAAAGTCTAATGTTAAGGTAAAATTCTATGAAAATTTCAAGTGTACTATGAACAGTTTATTTAAGCAATGCCCACATCAAGTGTATGCAAGTCATTCAGTGTCATTGGCACTTCTGGAGAAAGGTTTATAGGTCTTGCTTAAACACATCTATAACAAATTATCAGCAATAGTACCATAAATATCCAAAGACTCAACATGAACTGAGAAGACATTCTGAGCAAAACACCTTCATTGCAGAATTTATTTTGCCACAGGAATTTTCTGCTTAATAGGAACCCTACTTCGTATTATATGTGTGGTACTTAGAATTAATGATATTCTGATCTGGGCAACAGTGGATATACTCAGGAAAAGACCACAGGAAGTCCTTAATTTAATTTGAGAAATATTTATTATACACCTATTTGAGTAAGGTACTGTGGTAGGCACTAAGGATGAAAAGGTGAAAAATGACAAATCCTTGGCCTCAAGGAGCTTTTCATCTAATAAGCTGTATAAGCAAGTCCATGGGGAAGACTAGGAAATTGAACTCAGGTTTTCTGACACCCACTTGAGAACTCTTTCCATTGTTCCTTAATCCATTATGCATAATCTAGTGTCTCAGGAATGATTGCCTTTTATTTAAGAAAATTGTAGTGCTGACATAACCTTAGTTGCTTCTGCCATTAATTGTCAGCTTAGGTACTACTAAGGCAATTTTTTGCCTTAGTTCCAATTCGATATGCTGCAATCCTTTCAAATGTGGTGCTTCTATAGGTGGTGCAACTTTGTGTATAAATAGCAATTTTCTCACTTGGTTATTTACTCCATTTGTTCCATATAAACCTCTAAACAGTGACCAACAGTGAAAGTGAAAAGTACACTCTCAATAGCCACACAAGTTCATCAAATAGATTAGTTTTACCTGAAGCAGGGACAATACTTTTGGCAGATTTTTTGAGCCCCTTGAATTATGGAAGTAGAATTCTCATTTTCATTCGGTCCAAGATAAAAGGGCAGTCACTTAATGAAAGAATCACAAAAAGGAGATTGTCTAGAAGTGGCATTCTCTTTCACTAGAAATCTTTAAGCAAAAACTGAATATTTTGTAGAGGTGAATCTTGTTTAGAAATGGATTGGATTAGATGGTTTCTAAAGTGCCTTTCAATTCTGAGATTCTGTGCCCACAAATTTTATGATACAGGAATATAAAGCAGGCATATAAAACATAATATCAGATTTAGACAATAGTTTAGGCATTATTTTATCACAAAAACTGGAGGTGTTCTGATCACTGTGTCATGATATGATTTTTAAAAAAGCTACTATGACTTCAGTAATGCTTTTACTTAATTTTCATTTTAATTTAATTAATTTTCATTTTTTCAACCATAATAGCATCCACATACATCTCATTTCCAGTCTTCAGCTAACATATTTTGTTTCTTCACATGGATTTTAGGACCCATTTTTGTAACCTTGTGGCCCATCACATCGAGGGCTGCAATTTGGAAACAATTGACCTAGATGACCTCTAAGGTTCCTTCCAGGTCTAAGTTCTATGTATTTATAGCAAGCAAACTTTATATTTGTTTTAGTGTTTCTTTTTATCTATTCATTGTCCACCCACAAGCACACATTCCTATATTCAGATTTTTTTTTTATGTATTATGGTGAGTTCAATTAATTCAGGTTAAGGAGGATTGCAAATTTGAATTGCCAATTTATTATGTCTGTGCTCATTCAGCTATCATAATTATGGTGGAAAAAATGGAATTGAAGTTTGGAACAGAAGAACAATTTCTTAGCAAAAAATCAATTTACTCTAATGCTTTTAAAAAGAATTGTGTAGCCAAAATGTGAGTTTTTAAAATCTACTTTCATCATTTAAATGACGAATTTAATAAATGTATGCCATTTTAGAGCATTTGGGGGGGTTTAAAAAACAGTCTGAGAAATTCATCGGACACATTGTTCTTTTTTTTTTTTAAATATGGCTCATTATCTTTTCCATTCCCAAAACACCATTTTATTTTCATTTTACCTTTGGTTCTATAGTTCTAAATATGCAATTTTTCTAGTACAAATATAGGAAGATCTACGGAGTATTTTTTTGCTGGCAGCTTTGCACAATAAATGCAAGACTGTGGTCTGGGGGGTGAAGTAGGTATAGAGGACAGTTTTCTTCATCTAGCTTTTGCTTAATTTCCTCACTTCTTCACATGCCCATCAAAGAGGGTCTTGGCAATAAGACTCATTCCAGTGTCCCACTCTTCATATAATTTCTATTCATTTGGGGGAAAGCAGTGCCCTCAAAAATGGATTTTGGAGGCACAGGCTCACAATCAGAGATTTAATGGGAGTCATAAGGAATTTTCTAACATTATTAGATAATATCTGGGACCATGGACCTAGAATCAGCATCAAACTTAATCAAAAGACTAAGTCTTCAGCTGGTACATGTTGAAAGATTTTGTTATTTCCCTAGCTAGGTATGATACCTCCAGACTTTGCATATGTACTTAAAAAGCAGTAGCCAACCTTGTCACAGTGACGCTTTCTAGCCCCTACCCCTTAGCATATAAGACCAGGGAGCAACTGATAGCCCTGAAGAGCTAGAAACCAGAAAACATTGAGACAGAACAACTTGGCAACCATTAAATCAATGAAGTACCTGGCAGAGATGAAATAACAGACAGTGAATATGTTAAATATCCTTGTCTGCACATGCCCTTACATATATGCCCTCTACAATATGCCTTGATCATCTGGTTTCCTAATATTTGTGCCTTTCTTTTATAAAACTGACCTCACAGGTCCCTGACATGTGTGCCTGGACTATATGGGTCTGTCTGAGGCTAGATTTGAACTCAGGTCTTCCTGACTCCAAGTCCAGCACTCTATATATACACCACCTACCTAGTCCACCTCATTTTTGCACGTACACTCTCTCTCTTTAAAATATTTTTAATTAAATTTATTTTCAATATGCAAAAATCTACCTTCTCTCCCTTCCCTCCTCTCCATTGAGAATGAAAAAAAACCCCTTGTTACAAATATGTGTAGTCAAGCAAAACAATTTCCATGCTGGACATATCTCTCACCCCCCCCACTCCCACAAAAGAAAAAACTGAGTGATAGGCAAATAGGAAGCAACTTCTCAGTTCCAGGGACAGAAGAGCTGATGAAGAAATTGCACACAGGACCCAGCTTGTCTCACCAATCTGTCTGTGACCTCAGACTGGGTTTTTCAGCCAAGGTCCCACAGTAAAAATTATCTACGTTCTAAATTATCTAAATCTAAGTTCTAGAGGAGTTTTATTCTGACAGCAGTGAAATGTTAGCTTATGGAAGTTAGAGCACTGAATTAATTGAAAACCTAGTGGAGTTTTAGTCTGTGTTTTCCAGGTTGTACCCATTTTAAAAAATTGGTTTGGGTAATGAGTGGAGTACAGAGGTCTTAGCCTACCATTTTGGGTCCTTCTCAAATTTATTATTTCCAGAAACTAATCTATAATTTTCAACCACTTTAGCTGATTGAAACAAGTTAACTGATTCAAAAATCAAGGGAAAAAAATCGCAGGTGAACAGAAAGAAATCAAATGTTTAAATGTTAAGATGTATTCCTCATGTCAGGCACAGATCTTCCCTAGAGTTATTACCATTAAGACTTTATGGGAGGGGCAGCTAGGTGGCACAGTAGATAGATTACTGGCCCTGGAGTCAGGAGGACCTAAGTTCAATCTGGCCTCAGACACATGATATTTAACTGAGTGACCCTAGTCAATTCACTTAACCCTAATTACTTAACAAAAAAAAGACTTTTGGGGGCAAAAAAAAAAGTCTTCCGATGGATGGACAGATCTCCAAGTTGAAAGACTCCATGGAGCAAGGGCAACCATGTCAGGTTGATGGCATTTAGGATGGAATGCCATCTGGCACTCCCATTCTGGATCACCTGAGCATGGAGCAAAATAGAAGGATGGCCTTCAGCCATTGCATTGCTTGCCTGTCAGCAATGAGCAGAGAACAGTGGGCCTGGTCATATTGGGATGTGGGGGGAGATGCTAACCAGATGCAAGAAAGAGGCAGATAAGCTGGGCCTAGTCAGGTGAACAGAGGACTGATTAAGCTGTGGTCACAGACAGTGTGTGCTATTTCCTGCATGTGGCTTCTCACTACTTCCTTTGTCCCTGGATCTGGAAAGCTGCTTTCTACTTACCTGTCCATCACTCACATCTCATTTCCTCTGTTGATCCAATGTGGGAAGATGGGGAGAAAGTAAAGAAAAGCATTTGCCTCCTTGACTAAGAGCAAAAACAGCCTGCCTTTGGAAACATTTTTTTAATCTCTTACTTCTGTGTCTACGCTGTTGAATCTGGTAAAAACAAACAAACGAATGAATAAATGAAGGAATGAACCCTACACAGTCATCTACCAGGAGGTTTTGTGAGGGGTATTCTCTGTTTCTCTCATTCTCTTTCCCTCTCTCTTCCCCCACCCCTCTCTGACTATGAACAGAATAGAATTGAGAAAGGAAAACTTAACCCTAAAAGGGAAGAGAGATTTGATTTTATTTTACTTTTCTAGCACAAGCTGGATGGAAGTAGAGACAAAGAGGGAAAGCATATTTGCTATTTTTAAAATTCAATTTTATTTTCTTTTATTTTCAGTTCCAAATTCTCTTTCTCCTTCCCCACTCCCAATTGAGAAGACAAGAAAAATAAAACCTATTACAAATATGTATAGCCATTACAAAACACATTTCTGCATTAGCCATCTTAAAAAAAAAGCCAGAAAAAGAAAGGGCAAAAAAATACACTTCAATCTGTACTCTGTCCATCAGTTCTCCATCTGGGAGCAGATAACATGTTTCATCATGAGTCCTTTTGAAATGTGGTTGGCCATTGCATTGATCAGAATTACCAAGTCTTTCAAAGTTGTTTATCTTTACAATTTTGCTGTTACTGTATAAATTGTCCAAAAATTACTGTTTATTGATAATTTTTGTTAGTAATTTGCTATCAGTAATTTTACAGAGTGCATATTTATAAATATATGTTCTGATCATGTCCCTGGACCTTTTTCCTATTGAACCTGAAGAAATACTGTTAAGAAGAAGGAGCTAAAAGATATGAAATTGAAGGAGAGAGGAGTTAGGAGGGTGTTGGTGGCATTTTTGCCTAAGCACTCCTGGGCACTGAAGTTGCTGAGATTTGCTGCTGCTGCCAGGCTTACTGGGAATTGAACACTTTCACACATATATACACACACATAAACACATACACATACACACATAAACACACACACATACACACACACACACACACACACACAATTCTTCATGGGCCTAGCCTAATCAACACATGAAAGATATTTAGAAAGATAATCATAAGATCATAGTTTTAGAACTGGAAGGCACCTTGAAAATCATCTAGCCCAATGTCCTCATTTTATAGAAAAGGAACTAAGGAAACTTAAGTGATTTGACCAAAGTCAAATATTACGTGGCAGATTTGAACACAGAAAAAAGGATTCCAAATGAATCAATCAGCATTTAGTAAGCATGCATTATGCTCCAAGGAGCAGCTAGGTGGCACAGTGGATAGAGTGCTGGTCCTGAAGTCAGGAAAACCAATCTTCGCAAGTTCAAAGCTGGCCTCAGACACTTACTCTAGCTGTGTGACCCTGGGCAAGTCACTTGACCCTGGTTGCCTCAGTTTCCTCATTTGTAAAATGAGCTGGAGAAGGAAATGGCAAATTATTCTGTTATCTTTGCCAAGAAAACTCCAAATGGGGGCTTGAAGAGTTGGATGTGAACAAAATGACTAAACAAAGTACAACAACAATTACGTTCCAGGTATTGGGCAAACAAAGCCAAAGTACATAGTTCTTGCCCTCAAGGATCTTACCTTGTAATGAGGGAGGAGAGGGGGATACATACAAGGGAGTGTTGGCCAGAGAAGAGAGTTTTGGTGCAGAGAGTCAAAGGGATTGTGATTGGAGCTATAAAATAATGCATAATAATTCCTTTGCCAGTGGCAGAGGTAGTGTTGATTTTATTTTTTTTCCCAGGGCAGAAGCAAGAGATGGAAAGTGTGTGTATGGGGGGTGGGGGTGAGGGTTTGCCTGAGGTATGGATGTTGCAGATGGAAAGTTTCCTGTGTACATTAGGCTCTGGTATCCTGGTAGATAGCTGGATGGAGTGTGAATTAGTCAGGGCCCTTTAGATATAGTGGGTGTGGGGGTGAGCTTTTACTCATTTACTCAGGTCATCCATCTATTATCTGGGATATAGGATGAATTCAGAGAGTGTGTGATTCTTTATGGGCTCAGTGAGCATATGTCATATGCAAAGTCACTCTGGGCTTGGCTGAGTTTAGTGACATGGTGAATTAAATATTTGCTCACAAACTCAAAGAAAGAGTAAATTACTGTACAAAGTCCGGGTTCAGGAGGTAGGATGTACTAACAAGAAAGAAAAGAAAAGAAAGAAAGAAAGGAAGAAAGAAAGAAAGAAAGAAAGAAAGAAAGAAAGAAAGAAAGAAAGAAAGAAAGAAAGAAAGAAAGAAAGAAAGAGAGAAAGAGAGAAAAAGAGAAAGAGAGGGGAGAAGGAAGAAAGAGAGAAAAAGAGAAAGAGAGGGGAGAAGGAAGGAAGAAAGGAAGGAAGGAGGGAAGGAAGGAAGGAAGGAAGGAAGGAAGGAAGGAAGGAAGGAAGGAAGGAAGGAAGGAAGGAAGGAAGGAAGGATGTTGGTTCTTGGATGGATTGGTGCTGGGAGTATGGAGGGGAGATAAGCAAAAAAGATTTGACTTTTAAAAAAAGTTGGTGACCCTGATGATGACTTTTGCAGTATAGAAACAAGTCTGGGCTTGATTTTAATGATGTCAAATGGTCAGTATTGACTATCCAATGTGTGCAGAAAACTATACCAGAATCTATTTGCAACAAAGTTTTTCTGTTATAGAAATTTACATATTCAATCCACACAGCAAATATGGTTATATCCTTCACCAAAGTCCTACTCTGATATGTTATCATGGTGCAATGGTGATCCTTTCTTCTTAAGGGCTATAACAGTAAAATACACATTCTGTTTGAAAGGTTGTACCAAACTAGAAATGCTTCAAGTATGCCTCCAGCGATAGACTGACTCCATCTCCTCTACCTAGAATGCCCTTCCCCCACCATCTTCACCTGTTGTTGCCCTGACTGCCCCTCAATGCCCAGTTCAGGAACCATCTCCCCAGGTCCCCATAGCTGGAAGATAACTCTCTCTTCTGTAATTCCATGGTATTTTTTGGCTCCATCTTATGGGATTTATTGTATTTCTGGTATTCGCCATTTGTGAACATATCTTAACTTACCTATGAGATAATAAACTCCTAGAGGTCAAAAGACTGTGTGTATGTTTTTATCTCTCATCATGCCTTGCTTATAGTAAGGACTAAATAAATGTTTCATGAAGAAATGAATGAATGAACAAATAAATGAAAGAATGTTAATGCCACTAACAAACAAGGAGGCCAAGAGCAAAAGCTGATTTGGTGTGAGGAGAACACCAGGTCTGGTCTTACATGTGCTAAATGTGATGGAAATAACTAAGTAGAATTGGAAGAAAATATATGTGAAAGGATAATTAAATCTAGCACCTTTGGTGTCTTTACTTCAGGACCTTTTGGGAAAGGAGCTAGGATATGTCCCCCTGGTTGTATTATTTTATCTATCATTGCTAGCATCTTTTCTCTTCTTCTTTCTTGTTAGGCTGATGCAGAAAACAAATGGAAAATGGTAGGATATGGATGTAAAGATAGGGAGAGGTTCTGTTATACATAGATAGGAATGGTGCTTCAATTTTGCTCCTTTGATGATATATGTCTTATTTCTCTAAAAATGAAACAAGGGAGGGAACAAGTAGGGAGTGTCACCCCACAGGAGAGGTGGCTAAATGTGGCACTAAAGATAATGCTGCCAAAAATAAAAATAAAAAAGTCACTTGATGTGAAATCAGTGCTCCTGTATGATTTCCCTCTTCCACCTGTCTCTGCTTTTTAGACTCATGGAGAAAATTCTACATATAAAATTTCCCCAGTACCTTGGAACCACTTCTCAAGTTAGTTTATAATGTTTCTGATATTCCATGAAGATAAAAAATTAATGAAGAAAAAATTGAGGGAAATGTATATTACATAAATAATAGTCTCAATAATTAGGTTAGTATGGTTCATATGTTTTTTTAAAAAGTATTACATTGTTCTTTTGTTTTTTTACTCTTTGTTACAAGGAATGGCCCACTGAGTAGAGATACACTTGGAAATGAAGGTGATCAAAGACAAAAGATATCAGTAAAAAATTAAAAAAAAAACAGTGCTGTGATGCCCT
The DNA here is from genome assembly GCF_003287225.1 of Phascolarctos cinereus. Taxonomy (NCBI): domain Eukaryota; kingdom Metazoa; phylum Chordata; class Mammalia; order Diprotodontia; family Phascolarctidae; genus Phascolarctos; species Phascolarctos cinereus. The sequence goes on from NW_027555847.1 coordinate 470,540,309, forward strand.
GAATTTTTATGAGTATGAAGAAAATGACAAAACTGGTTAAAACCCAGGCTCTTGTTCAGTTGTGTCTGACTCTTCATGACTCTTTTTGGGGTCTTCTTGTCAAAGATGCTGGAGTAGTTTGCCATTTCCTTCTCCAGCTCATTTTACAGATGGGGAACTGAGGCAAACAGGGTTAAATGATTTGCCCACAGTCACATAGCTAGTAAATGTCTGAGGCCAGATTTGAACACATGAAGATGAATCTTCCTGACTCTAGTGCTCTGTCCACTGCACCACCTAGCTGCCCTTAAGAACTAGGATTTATCTAAAAACAAAATATGCTGGAGTCAGGGAACATTTAGTTCATATATACAGCCTATATTACTGTTCAGTAAATATCTTTTTTAAAAAAATATCAACACCAAAAAAATGTAAAAAAAAATCAATACCTTCTGTTTTCATATCACCTTCAAACCAGTTTATCCCTGAGTGAGTTATCCTTTGTAACAAAGATTTTTTTTTTTAAAAAAGTGAAAGAAAAGCAAATCATCAAAACTAACCAAAACATAACAGAGTCTGACGGTATAAGAAATGTTCTTCACCGATAATCCCCTAACTCAGCAAAGAAAGCAGACATTTTCTCATCTCTTCTCCAGGGATACACATAATCATCATAATTACATATCTGCACATACATTGTTATTTTTGTATAATCTTTGGTGACACTCGCAATAGGACCAGAAAGCATTTATTAAGAACTTTGTATGTGTAATCACTGTGAAAAGCACTAGGGATAGGGGGCAGCTGGGTGGTGCAGTGGAAAGAACTGTAGCCTTGAAGTCAGGAGGACCTGAGTTCAAATTTGGCTTCAGACACATAACACTTACTAGGTCTGTGACCCTGGGCAAGTCACTTAACCCTGATTGCCTAACCAAAAAGCCAAAAAAAAAAAAGCACTGGGGATACAAAAACATCCCTGCCCTCAATGAGCTCACATTTTATCGGGGGAGACAACATGTCAATAACTGCATACTTACAAGATATATACAGAGTAGATGATGGTGATCTGAAAGGAAAAGGCAAGAAATCTTGACATCAAAAAGAAATTCACCCATGGACACTCCACTAAACCTTTTAAAACAAAAGAAGTGGTCTAATGTATCCTAAGAAAAAAATCAATCCCCAGAGTCAAAAACAAAAAAGAATTTTTTTGGTTAGCCCACAGGCCAAAAATGTAATTAATTAGAATGCACAATTTCCCCAGCATTCTAGTTAATCAAGGTTAGATTAGCCTTCAAAATATGGTTTACTTATGAAGAACATTGCTCTTTCTGATTATAAAATTATTTTGCAGTATATTGAAGTAATATCCTGAGCTATTGTACATATTATAGTGTGTTAGTTTAGATTAAATACTGCAAACAGTTGTTTAAATGAGTCATTCTCTTTCCTGTTCATCTTAAAAGGCAAGATAGCAATCATGTTTGACTGCTCAGGCTAATAAATATTTACTCTTTAGTTAAGTTCCTTCGGTTGATAATTTTGACTTAAATAAACACCTTACCACTGATCCACTGCAAGGACTTCCTTCCTTCTCCAGAACTGGGAGCATTTTTATGAAAACAGGGGAAAAAATCCCAAAAAGTTTATGACCCAATCATATGATCAGATCCAGGAAGAAAGCCAAGGGTAGAAGCAATTGCAAAAATACATGATGGATTAGGGAGTCAGCTGAGTTTAGCAGAAAGAACATTAGCCTTAGAGTCAGGAGACCTCATATTGACTCAGAATTTTGCCACTAACTACTTGTGTGAATGTGAGCAGGTTATTCAACCTTCTGCATCTCAGTTTGCACAATGTAAAAATGAAGGGTGACACAAAATGATCTCTGAGGTGCCTTCAGCTGGAACAATCTATGAACAAAAGAAGAAAGGAAAATTATTACCCTGTGAACGTATGATATTGCCATAAATTAAAAGAGGATAATTTAACATTGGAATGAAGTGATTTTTTTTTCTTTTGAGGTAACTAGCTGTCTGAATCTAGGCAAGTCATAGGGCAGCTAGGTGGTGCAATGGACAGAGCACCGGCCCTGGATTCAGGAGGACCTGAGTTGAAATCTGGCCTCAGACACATAACACTTCCTAGCTGTGTGACTCTGGGCAAGTCCCTTAACCCCAATTGCCTCACTTAAAAAAAAATCTAGGCAAGTTACTTAACCACTATCTGCCTCAGTTTCCTCATCTGTACAAGTGGGATAACAATAGTATCTACCTCCTAGGGTTGTTGTGAGGATCAAATGAGATAATATTTCTAAAGCACACAGCACAATGCCTAGCACAGAGTAGGCACTTAATGAATGCTTGCTTCCTTCTTTGCCTCCCTCCTTTCTTTTTTCTTTCCTTTCTCCTTTCCTTCCTTCCCTTTTCTTTTGTAAGAAAATATCAATTGAAGGTTCTAGTTTGACTTAATTTTCTAGAAATATGTTTGTAAGGGAGCATAGAATGTCTGAAGTACTTACATTTCATTGTTCTTTCCTTCAATGGTTGTAGTCAGACTTACAGCTAGAACATATTGTTTGATTACTTAATCTAAAAAGTTCAGAAAAAATTGCTATAAGTGTGGCATTAGTGACATAAGAAAGTAAGTAGCTGAGTGCACAAAAGGGTAGAACATGTTTCTTGTCTATATGTTACAATTATTTACAAGTGAACATTAAGGTTGCATCTCAACTAGTTGTTTCTATCCTAGGAATAAGTCACAAAAAAACTGGGCACATTTAGATGCTCAAACTAGTTGAATCAATGAGCAGTCTGTCACTCAACTTCCTTGTCTTTTGAATGTCAACAGTACCAGCCAGAGCAGATGTTCAAAAACTTTTGATAGAACAACCAATGAATGGATTCATATACTTACTTAATTGCTTATATCCTTTTGGACATTAACATCCAAGCATTCCTGACCAATCAGGCATTCCCAACTCCTGCCAAACTGTTCAGGAGCAGTGTCTGCTTTCACTGCTCCTCCTTGCACATACCTCTGGAGGCTTACAAAAGTAAATCAACCAATAAAGATGAGATAAGCACTCTTAGGCTGCTTCAAAAATGATTTTAAGAAAATGATCCTCTTTTGGAATTTTTAAGAGAACAGTTTCAGCAGAAAAACTATCACTGTAGCTGCCTATATGTGTGGAATATATTCTCTGGTTTTACTTTCTCAAAGCCAGATCAGCTATATCCTCCTTTGGTGTAGGAAGTCTTTCTCTAATGCTATTGGCTCAAGCATGCATTCTGGTGTGTTACCCACTCCCACCCCCTTTAGTCACCAGTGACCTCTTTTTAAAGGCACCTAGGTGGTGAAGCAGAAAGAGCACAAGGCTTGTAGTCAGGAAGACCTGAGTTCAAATCCAGCCTCAGACACTAGCTGTTAAGCTGGCAAGTCACTTAACCCTGTTTGCCTCAGTGTCTTCCTCTGGAGAAGGAAATGGCAAACACTCCAGAATCTTTGCCAAGAAAATCCCATTTGGGGTCAAGAAGAGTCAGACTCCACTGAAACAACAAGCACCCTTTTACAAAGGGATATTTATTTCAAAGATATAATAAGAACAGAAGTACAAATAGACAAATAGTCCCCAACTCCCAACATGTTGGAGGCATCCTCTATACCACTTTGCTCACTGGAAACAATGAGCTCCAACTTGTCAGTTTCTACATAGCATTGGCTCTACTAAACTTACATCAAATACCTACTGATGCTAAATGAGTTCCTTTCTCAGCTATTAATAGCCTGAGTCCTGAAATTGTCCATTGCTCCTCTGGGTCTTAAAACTATGGTTGCAAACCCCAACATTGACACCATTCCTAGACCTCCTAGTGGCTTGCTTTCCTGATCTTTCAAAGCATACAAGGTTGTAGCCTCCAATCTCCTTCACCTAAAATGAAAAAAACAAACATTGAGGTCAAGAACAAAGGCCCATGTTCTTAAGCCACAAGTTGGCTTCACATAGGGAGGCGCCAAGGGCTCTCCTCTTATAGCTTTGTCTCTTAAAGAGTGCAGGAAGGAACTAGGCAAAAGATGGGGGTTTAGTGGCCTTTTGAATAGATCCCAGGTCCATCTATACAGCCAATTAATCAAGTTCCTCTTCAATATCTGGTTAGTAGACTAGTTACAGAATGTTTACACATATTCTAGGTTCTTCCACAAACCATTATAATAACTCTCAGAAAGCAGGATCCCCAGCCTTTTCTACATGGTGAATTGTATCACCCAAGTACAATGATGGCTACTTGTCATCTTTTCATTATATAAGGAACTTACATGAAATCTCTGTGAATCCTGTTGACAGAATGAGTTCTTGACAAATAATATGCATCAGAACAAGATCAAAACTGATTGAATCAAGGAAGTAGAGTCAAGCAACGAGGGTCCCCAATCATCCTCAGCTCCCAATGAAGTCATCTCCACCAACAATCTGCTTCTACCCATTTTTCTGCTCCACACTGGAAATCTCCATTCTGACCTTCCATCAGTTCCACATCATGACTTCCCTGAAACTGCCCTGTTGCCTCTCCTGTTCTGTTGCCTCACATGGACTCTCTGTCCTTTAAAAGTTGCTCAAGTCCAAAGTCAAAACCACAGGAACTTGGGGGGAGACACTGGGGAGTCTGCCTTACTGTGAACAATCACTTCCTATACCCCAAGTCTCCATGGTGACAACACTTGTTAGCATGGCAAGGACAGGCTACACACACACACACACACACAACACACACACACACACACATGCACGCACGCACACACACACACACACACAATCATCAAAGAGATCACTTGATCAAAAAGCACCATTTTAAGCAGAGGTAGAAATCAAAATGTTAAGATAATCTATAGTTAATTAACTTGGCTCTGTGTGTATATGTGAATATGTGTAAGTGTCTCTGATAATTAGTTTAGCACCATAGTGATATCACAGCTAGATAAAACGATTTTTATAGTGAATAAAATAATTAGAACATAAAATAATCATCTGTAGACCCATTTAAAAATCTTTGATAAAATTCCAGAGGCAGAAAGGATGATGAAGATAGCATGTTCCTCATCTTGTTTCCTCATAATTTTTCTTCTGCTAAGTCCCTATTTTGAAATCTTCTTTTTTTGAGAAAAACTATTCAAGTCCCCCATTCCCACTTCTTTTTTAGCCCTCTGTGTGATCTTATCCTGAATAATTTTCTAAAAGCAGCCAGAGCCAAAGCTGAAATTTTTAAAAAGAAGTTCAGAAAGTCTAGTAAACTGTTTTTAAGTTATACTAAGTAGGGCATATTCCTTATATTTTGAAGGTTATACATCTGGTATGGCAACACCTATTTAGAATGTTGTTCTTACATTTTGGTGGGCCATGGTATGCCTGGGTAAAGATAGGAAACAGTTTTGTTCATACTAACCCTCTGATTCCAGTAGAGTTTATTCATTAAATTCTCAGCTAAAAAAAATAACACTTTAGAAATGAGAATTTGAAAATAAATGTACAAATTAACAGAATACTATTTCAATTAACAAAATGTATTAAATATCCATTAGAATGATGTAGAAATGAGGCATTCATTAAGTTGAAGATGAGAAGAATTAAGATAAAAAAAGGAATCCTCATATTTACCTAGGGCTTCAGGATATATAAAGTACTTTGATTGCTTTGTGGTAATAACTAGCTCTTCTCTATTTTGGGGAACAAACATAGCAGCCTGTTTCTGATCTTGATATGCCTAAAACCATATCTTTGTGCTTTCTGGAAATTTCCATGTCCCAACTAGAACATCTGAATCCTTGCCAGTCAAAACCCAACATCTCTGTGCCTATGACATCAGAGATGGGAAACCATGTAGATATACCTGAACATGAACCTTCTCCGTGCCCCCTTTCTTATAAAACCGTGTATGATTTGAATGGCCCTGGCATGAAAGACACAAAGAGGCAGAAAATCATTCCACAAACTGACTAGGAAGAGAGGCCAAGAGCTGGTGAAGCCTAAATGTGCCAAATGTGAAGACAAGCCTTTCCAAAGGACCATCACTGACCACCACCACCTCCCCCATCCATCCTTCTGCAACAGCCTAGGCTCCTCCACTTCCCCAGTAACTGAGATGCCCTGCTATGTCTTTCTTTCTCCAGTCACCGAGACCCAGTTTTTACCATTCTCCAGTTGGAGGTTGAGATCTGGGAATATCTTTTGTTCTGTGTACCTTTTCCCTTATCTTTCTTTCTCCATGTCCTTACCCCAGGGTGTCTTATTTTAAACCTTAGGCCTACCTTAATGTGAGTCAAAATACACCACTATAAATACCTGTTGTTTTACAAGCAATAGATCTCCTTATCTCTTTAGTGAAAATTTCCTCTAGGTGCCCAAATCCCTCTAATGGATAATAATAAATTATTTCATTTGAGCATCAATGAATTTCCTACAATGTATTATTATCTTCAATTTGCTGATGAGGAAATTTAGGTCTAGAGAGGTTAAGTGACAGACCCATGGTCACACAGTTATGAGATATGAGAGGAATTTTAAACTAGATCTTCCAGATTTTATCTAAGAGGGCATTCAGCAAGCATTTACTACTATTACTACTACTACTACTACTACTACTACTACTACTACTACTACTACTACTGTTACTACTAACTAACAAGCTAGCTAGCTAGAATTTATTATCTTATGCTCCCAACATTGGAATATAGGTGCTATTCTTATTCCAGTTTTACAAATGAGGTAACCAAGGCAGACAAAGGTTAATAACTTGCCCAAGGTCACACTGCTATTAAATATATAAAGCTGCATTTGTACTCATCTTCATGACTCCAGGCCCAGCACATTGTGTCACTAGTTGCCTATTAAGTACTTCATATGTAACAGGCACTGTGTTAAACACTGGAAATACCAAGGGGAGAAAAGGGCAAAACACACACACAAACTCATACACACACACCCCATTTCCTATTCTTAAGGAAAATTCCAAATGATAAAATAGACAAATTTGTTCTACAGTCAAGTGGGGTGTATTAATTTTCCCACCCATTTAAAAGAAATTACCTTTATCAGGTAAAAAACATTTCTGTATTAAATTCATCAATCGGAAATGAGTCCTCAACAAGGCACTCATCTCCCAATTGCATTTTCAATGGATGTCCTTGAAATTCTGTCCCTTCTCATCTCTACCTCTGGACTTTCCTTGGCTTCCTTTCATTCTCAGCCAAAATCCTACATTCCACAAGAAACCTCTTCCAGGTCTCTTTAATGTACTAGTGCCTTCCCTTTGAGACTAGTTCCATTTTAATCTGTGCATATCCTGTTTGTCCATGGTTATCTGTGTATTGTCTTCCTCTATTAGATTATAAACTCCTTGAGAAAAGGGGGCTATCTTTTGCCTTTCTGTGTTGACTTGGTGAGGGTTTTAATCCAGAGCAAAGTCCCAACTCCACATAGCTTGTCTTTTCTGAAAAATTGAAAAGATTGAAATACAAGTTTCTTACAAAATTAATAAAGCTCCGAGCCCCCAGGTGATTATTTTGATCACTAAACTGGCTAGGATATTTCCCACTTCATTGAATTTAATATAATCCATTATTCACAGTTGCCCTCTCTTATCTGACTCCCTATAGAAATCACCAACTCAGGATACAATTAAAATTATCTTATCTTTATCTAGGAAACATTGTTTAAAATACAAATAAGGATTAAGAAAGATTTAAAATGGCAGAGAAACTCTTACTAATGAGCATACCTCTGGTATGTGACAATAAAACAGCAGAGAGAAACAGTTAAGTAAATTCACCATTTATCCAGTGGTTTTTTTTTTCTAAGTAGGCATGTCAGTCACCCCTTGCTAGATTCTCTTAACAAACTGAGCAGCAAGGCAGGAATAGGAAAAGGTTGCAGTTATTATAAGACTTAGAGTCTTTTGAAAAGTGTGTTTCATATGCTGGTGCTGCCATTCAATCAATCCATTTAATAAATATGTATTATTATTATCATTATCAGTTATTATTTTTATGGTGCCTACTATGTACCAGGCACTGTGCTAAGCACTGTGGATATAAAAAGAGGCAAAAGATAGTTCCTGTCCTCAAGGAGCTTACAATTAAATAGGCTCTTTCTAAGGAGATTTTTTAAAAAATACATATTTATTTTATAGAATAAAACAAGCATTTCCTTAACATAGTATAACTTTAAAAAAGATGATTACACATGAAACTGCAAATCTATTATGTTCAACTTGCTATTCATTTTAAATATGTAATATAGTTATCATGTAATTTTTTTTCCTTTTTTTCTTCCCTTCCCCCCCTCATCCTAGAAATGGCTACCATTAGACACAAGTGTGTGTGTGTGTGTGTGTGTGTGTGTGTGTGTGTGTGTAATATGATTCTATTCATCAGTTCTTTCTCTGCATGCAGAGAAGTATTCAAACAGATTAGGAGAGCTTAAAAGAGCTACTTCCTTCACATGTCCTTTGTAGTTAATTTGGATCTTTATAATAGTCAAAATGACTTATTCACTCAAAGTTGTTCTTAAAACAATACTGCTTTACTGCCTACAATGTTCTCTTGGTTCTGCTTATTTCTCTCTTCATTATTTAGTATAAGTCTATTCATGTTTTTCTAACATCATCAAGCTCACCATTTCTTATAGCACAGTAGTATTCCATCACAATCACATACCACAACTTGTTCAGCCATTCCCCAATCAATGGGTGTCCCCATCTAGGGAGATTTTAAAACTCCCTCTAAGCGAAAACTCTGTCCTTCCATTCCAATCTTACAATAGCTTCATCTCTTCCTAAACTGGGAAGAAATACTATTCTTAGGGTCTATAACAATGTTGGACCCCTTACGAGGCAGACAGTCTAAACCTTGACAGAATGACTGTTACACTCAAACCAAAATAGCCTCTGACTTCAGGGAACTTATATACTGTTAAGGGAAGCAATACGTACGGGAAAATAAATACAAACTATAGAAAAAGTCAATAGAGTAATTTCTAGCAACTGAGGGGTTCTGGATAGGCTTACAGATATATATACTCATATATACTTAAGCCATACCTAGAAGGAAGGAATTCTGAAAAATGAAGGTGAGGAGGGAATACATTCCAGGTATTGTAGTACATACAGCCTTTCTGAAGGCACAAAAGGCAGGAAATGGAATGTTTTTATAGGTAACAGCCAGTAGGCCAGTTTACCTGGAGCATAGGGTACATAAAGGATGCAATAAAACCATGATGACAGGCTTGTGCTAGGATGTGAAGGGTTTTAAATGCTAAACAGGAATAATTAATACTTTTGTTACCTAACACATTATTGAGGTTGTGTTCAGGCAAATGATTTACAAAACTCAGTGTATGATGTAACTATTTTATGTTATCCTTACTTTTCTGTGTACATGTTCAGTGGGTAGCAGTAGAGCACTCTGGCTGTACACTCACTTATCATCCCTCACCATGTGACCATGTGACTTAAACAATGTTTCTAGATTATCTTTTTATTATTATTATTATACATTTCTTTGATGACTCCTGTTCTGACTCCCATTCTTCCACAAAGTTTCTTATGAGTTAGATGTTGAGCTGTACTCACATCACAGACCTACCATTGTCTTTCCACAGACCTCTTTCTGATGTTCATTTTTAATTCTTCAGAGACTCTCATAATGCTTCAGAGACTTTTTGAATGACTCTGGTTAAAAGACCCAAAGGATAGAGTCGTCCCAGATATTGACTAGGAAGAGAGGCCAAGTGCTGGTGAATTCTGAACTGCCAAGCCTCTCCAAGGGGCCATCACTGACCACCACTCCACCCCCATCTTCTTGCCGTAACCTGAAGAATCTCTCACCTGTTCTCTAACCTCAGGGAGCTTGCATTGCATTAAAGGAAGCAACGTGTATGCAGAAAAATAAATACAAAATACAGAGAAATTAGATACAAAATAATTTCTAATGTAGAACACTAGCAATGGAGGGGATCTGGATAAGCTTCCTATAAGAGATGGCACTTGAACTATATACTTATAAGGATGGATATTCTATGAGATAAAGGGGAAGAGGGAGTATATTCTGGGCATATAGTCTCACTGACCTACAGCAATGCCAAGTGATACCTGGCAGGGGATGAGCAGGCATGAGTGGATTGCTATCTGCATTGTTGGAAAGAACTTCAAATTTGATGAGATCAAAGATCCGTTTGAATATTTCAATATTTGGAAACTAGAAAACATCCATTTTATATTTTGTGATTACTTTTATTCCTTATTGGTTAAGAAATTTTCCCCTAGCCATAAATGTAACAGAATTTTTAATGATCTGGATATTGATTGTGGGTGCCTTGTTATTTCATCTCCAATCTACTATTTTGGTAATGGTGAAGGGAGTGGTCTAAAAATACTGTTGTTTTCTAACTTCTGGAGAATGCAATCCACGCATTTCTATCTTATATCACAGTCTGGAGTCCCACCAATCCTACCAAGATTCAGTGATATCTGTGAAGTTAAATTTGTTTCCTTCAATTAAGGTCTTAATTTGCCTTCTTTGTTACTTATTCTCTATGCATCTGTTTTCCATTTGAGGTTCTTTGTTTTATTGCTGACTTACTTCTTGGCTGTTTTCTCCTTAAGTTACTGGTCCTTTCTACACCTCTTCTTTCTGTACCATGCCTGTTTCTCTCTGTTCTCTAGCTTGGCATATAACTGTGAGGGATTTTTTTCCTTCCTCTCCAATTTCAGTTTTAAGCTCTCCTAATCAGATTTTCACAACTCCATTTTTACCAGTCTGTTGTGTCCACTCCACCCCTGGCCAAGAGCCTATCATGCCTTTATTTTAAACCTTGGTTCAGAAATCCAAATCCTATTCTGAGATACTATCTTTTTAGCCAGCTATTCACATCTCAAATTTGCCTTTCTCTCCCAAAGCCTAAATTTACCATCTGTTGGCAATTGTGAGGTAAACACCACTTGTGCCCGTAAGATTTTCAGGACTTTTTTCTTCCAGTTTTTCACAATACTTAACAATGTTTCTATGATCCTTATAACAGTTTAATTTGTTCCCACGTGAATTATGAGGATTCTGTATCACTTGTAAGTTTTGCCATACCTTGGGAAGTTCATGATCACATCCCAGAAACATGTCCCAGAAATACAGGAGACCTTTCTAGTTTACATATCAGGTCAAACAGACATTTTTGTACCTCTCAGCAGAAAGTCACCAACCATCACTATATGTCTCTTCTGACAATTACTGGATGAATCATCTTTTAAAGCTATATGTAGATTCACATCATCATCCCTTAGTACACAAGAAGCTCCTACCTCCAGGGTGCTCTCTCTCTCTCTATATATGAGAACAATTTCATAAAAACCAATGACAACTCCACCATGGTGAAGTATAGGTAAAGAACATCAGACTTGGAGTCCATTGGAGTGAGGAGAGACCTGGCTTGGAATTCTGCCTTTGACAGTTATTAGCTGTAATTCACTTAACCTCTCTGGGTCTCAGTTTCCTCCTGGGGATAATAATATCTATAATACCTCCCTCACAGTATTATCTCAAGTGTGAAGCAAAATAATGTAAATAAACTTATATTATCAGCTATTAAGCTATTATTATTTCCTTCATTCTTGGTATAACATTTTATCCCACCTCACTTACCCCTCATCCTCCAGCCACCTGATACTGATTAGCAGTTCCTTCTGCCTCTTCATATCTTTTTTTTTCTCCTTTGCTTTTATCCATTTTTTTTTTGCATGAGGTTCATACAAATTTTTGCATGAATCTAGACCACTCCTCACAGCTGTGAGTCCCCTCCTTCCCATGAAAATGACTGATCCTGACTGGGAGTGGACAAGATTAAAGTCTGAAGGAGAATATAATATTTGTTTCACTTAACTGAATCTTAATTGGCTCATTCATTACCCACCAGATGGGACCTATCCAAATGTGTAGAAAATTTCAAGGAATGTATACATATGAACTAAAATTTCATTTATCAAAAGAGTTACCAACTCATAGCTAATATTAATCCTAGGTCATTAATAATTAATTTGGCAAGCTATTCAATAAATTTTAGTCATTAATAAATAAAATATGTTAATTAAGAAAATATGTATTATAATGTTGATACCTAAAATTTTAAGTATAGTATAATTTAATATACTTTAATTGAGTTTACTAAAAAGTCATACAAAGTTAACCAAATATCTCACTATTTTTTTCCACCTAGTAATACTGAAATTTAATTTTCCTCATTAAAAAAAAACTCCTGAGTTTTTCTGTGCATGAACAGTTACAATATGTCATATTATAGCTAGAGCACTCAGATAGTATGGAGGTTATAGATTCTTGCTATACTTATATAACAATAAAATTAACTGACATTTGTGAAGTACTTTAAAATGAGCAAAGCATTTTACAGACATTATTTCATTTAAGCCTCATTATAACCCTGTTAAGTAGGAACTGCAGGTATTTTAATTTTCATCTTATAGAAGAGGAACTTAAGATTCAGTGACTTGTACAAGGTTACACAGCTAGTAAGTGTCATAAGCAGCATTTGAACACAGGTCTGTCCTAACTTCATATTTAACTTACTAATTAACTATCCCACATTATACTTTGAGGGAAGGGTATTTATTACTGCTATAGAAAGTACTTAGTCTTTTTTCTTTTTAAAATTACTAATTATTAAATTTAATTATTATTATTATTATTAAAGGTTAGAATGATTTTAAAGACAAATACAGGGTGTTCCCAAAGTCTTAGTGCTTAAAACCACACTAAAACTATATATTACATATATACACACACATAAATATGAATGTGTATATATTGAAATGGAATTTGTATATACATAGCCTAACAACTGCATCTTTAAAGGGAAGGAATTACCTGTAAGTAATAAGACATCTACAAATACACTGTAACTAGAAAAACTAACAGGAAATGCCATACCAAGAAAAGGATTAGAAAAACTTTGTGAGTTTGCTCTTTAGGTGGGGTATATTTATACATACACACACACACACACACACACACACACACAAAACACACACAGTCCAACATTTCAGAGTATAACATAAAATTTTTAAAAAAAACCCACATAAAATGATATGCCCAGGTCACATAGCAGCAAATATCATATCAGAATGCACAGAACTAAATTCTCATTTATCTTGTCTTCAATGAAAACCACAAAATATCTGCTAGCCTTTACATTCATTGGCTGTTACTTCAGCTCTACAGATATTTATCAAGAGCAATGGTGCAAATGCTAAACAGCCCCTGCTTTCAACGAGCTTACATCATACTGGGGGAAGCAAAGCTTACACAGATAAGCAAAAATAAATACAAAGTAATTGGGAAGGAAAAGAGGAGAGAACACTAAAAACCAGGGAAATCAGGAAAGCCAGTCCTCCTTTTTAAGGAGTTACTGAGCTTTGAAGGCAGATAAGAATTCTCAGTGATGTGGGGAAAGAGCATGCCAGTCTTCAGGGGTAGCTTGTACAGGAGATGGATTATTTTTGCACAGGTAGGGAATTTCAAGTCGGCCAGTTTGGCTGGAAAATAGACTTCATTGTGGAGAACAACATGAAATCAGTCTGGAAAGAGGTTGGGGTCAGATTGTAAATGGCTTAAAATGCCCAAAAGAGGAATACTTATTTTATTCTAGGGAGTAATAGAAAACCAATGAAGGCTCTTGAGCAGGGAAGTAAGACCTGTGCTATAGAAATATCAACTTGGCAGTTCATGCACTTCAAGTATCTCCTGCATATATCCTCTTCTCTCAGCCAGATATATTACTTTTAACCTACTTTAAAAAAAACTTTAATCTATTTAATTACAGATTTCTGATCCTCTTCATTGGTCTGACTCTAAAGAAAATTCCTACCTGCTCTCTCCTGCTCTGTGAAAATGTCCAATATGTCATCCCAAGGGCATAATCATTTATACTTCCCTGCACCTCCAACTCTTACAGGAGAGGGGCATAAAGTGCAGAGAATCTGTCTACTGAGATACAGTGTTTTCAGAGACTGCCAACACTGGGCCACTTTCCAGTTGGTGTTGGGGCCAGCCCAGCCCAGATAGTTTGGATGATCGATGTGACGTGACTCAGGTGTGACACATGGAGCTTGAAGGAGAAAGCCACAGAGACAAGGTCAATAAGAACTAGAGGGAGTTGTAGTAAGGGAGGTTTTGCCTTCTATGTGGTAAGACAGGTTTTGATAATTGATGTAGACACCTGGCTATGCCCATGCCTGGGGACAGACTTAACACAGAGTGCTCTTTCTTTTTCATATGTGGCATCAAGGTGGTACAGTGGATAGAGCTCTAGGCCTGGAGTCAGGAAGAACTGAGTTCAAATCTAGACTAGTTTTGTGACCTTGAGTTAGTCATTTAACCTGTTTGGCTCAGTTTCCTCACCTGTAAAATGGGGGTAATGATAACATCTACCTCCCAGGGTTGTCATGATGATCAAATAGAGATTATTTGTAAAGTACTTAACACAGGGCCTGGCATATAATAAATGCTACAGAAATGCTGCTATTATTATTGTTAATTTTCATCTCGAGAATGACATTTGTCTGTGGCCATAGCAGCTGATTCTTGATCTTCTGCACCAGTGTAAATAATAATGACCCCAGTGGAGAATGCTATCACCACCTGCCAAAGTGATTGTGATCACCCCCTATATGTTAGGTCATCCAGATTTAATAGCAAAAGCTCATGGAAGGCCTAGTGAGAAATAGAACAGTGAGCACAACTATAGCCCCACTATGGCCTCTTCATAAGGCAGCATTGCATAGCAGAGTACTGAACTTGAACCAAGGAAAGCTTGGGTTCAAATCTCATCTCAGACACTATGAAGTGAGCTGGTAAGTCAGTTTACCTCTCTAGGCCTGTTTCCTATACGTAAAACATACGTGATAATGATGTTAGAGATGTTAGAGCTAACTAGGATGGGGTGACCAAGGTTTTGCCCCAGCCTGGGGATCTGCCCAATGGCAGAATACTTAAAGGATCTTTAACAGTTATTCCTTCTACATTATGGGGGTTAGGAATCTGATGCCCCAATGATCTGGAAAATCCACATAAAATCCATAGGAGTAGACCCTTCACCTTCATTTTCCTTAAGACTTAGCCTTTTCTCATACGATGCCAGAAGTTACTAGGATGCCCCAACCCCCTTAATAACAATCCTGCGTTTCTGAATTTCTAAACTTTTTCTGTGTCACCTGCTGGTTTTTGCATTTTGTCTATGGCTTCTGCAAAACTCCCCCAAGATTCCCATTTAATTTCCTATGCCAACCCAGCGATATACTGAAACTGCGACAGGGAAAGTCACTATGTGGAAGGGATAACAGTACGTTCTTCTAAGGAAACAGCTTGCTCATTGCTAACATTGGTAGTCCTTTAGGAATTGCCTTGGAACTTAACTCATCACTCACAAGGGGTGGTATAGCTACTGGACAGCTCAGGAAATTGTGGATTGGGAGGGGGGAACCCTGGCCATGATCAACCCTTGGTGGGTGGTGCCTGAAATTGTGCAAGGTGGGGGAAGAGAGAGAGAGTACCATAGTTTCTAATGGAGGGACATGTTTTCTAGGAGATATTTCTTTCTCTCTGGTCCTAGACCTCTTCTTTCTCTGGAAGCTTTAAGTTTCTCAGCTTCACAGACTTTCCTGGAGTTTATGTGTGGGAGGAAGATCGAAGACATTGAAAGTGTGGAAAGCTGTCCTATGTATTGAGAGCAGGGCACTTCAGAGCCCCATGTCCTTTGGAGCCCTTTGGTGGGGCTGTGGCTAGAGAGGAGGGGAAATGCTTCCCTAGATCCAAGGGCTCTCACATAAACGTGTCCTAGAAGGGGGGGGCAGGGCAATATGTACACTTCAGGTAGAATAAGATAGGGAAGGGAGACAGCTCTTACTGGAGTCATATCTGTCCTCCTCTCTTGATCTTTACCTTCTGGAAATTTTATTTTTATGGACTCTTGAGACTTTACTGCAGAGTAGAGCCCAAGACAAGGTGTGAACCTGGAACTGGCTACTTTTCCTGTGTCATGAGTTCCGGGGGTCACTCTTTTGGAAGGATTCCTGCCTAGAAGATATGCCAAATTTTAACAACATAACTGAAAGTGATGGACTGGAAGTTAGGAGATCTGCTTTCTAATACCTGCTCTAACAACTTGGGGTCTCTGTTCTCTGCTGTGTAAAATGAGATTAGATCAGATACATCCTAAGATCCTTTCCAGCTCTAACAGTGTGTGATTTTCCCAGATTTGGTTTCCATCCTACTCCAATTCAGCTCAGTCTCAATTTCAGTAATCATTGAATTAACCTTTTTGTGATCTTGGACAAGTGATTTTTCTATGGGCCCTCAGTTTCCATCTCTGTAAAATATAGGAGTTGACCTAGATGATACCCAACCTCCCTTTTATTTCTAACATGACACTTTGAGAGTCTTTTGGAGGGTGAGGAAGAATACTACAAGCTTTCTTTCAGTCCCCTCTCCAAAAGCTTTCTGGGTGGAGGCAGGGCAGGGAATAGCCTTCCCATAATCCATCTTTTGGTATCCTATGTCTTGGGGTCTGTTTCTTCACAGTGTCCTCTTCTTTCACAATTGAGGATACCTTTTGTGCTGATTGCCCCAGCTACTGTTGTGGTGCTTGACCTGGGAACAAACAGTCTAGTTATTGTAGTTCCTGTAGCACCCTTTGCATAGGATTGTTATGCAGTTCAAATGACATAATGCTTATAAAGTACTTCAACAACTTTAATGCACTACATAAATGGAAGATATTATTATTACAGAACAGCATTATTGGAATGCAGTGTGAAAAAGAGAGCTATTTTTTATTACAGATGTAGACTAGGCAGATATTTGCATGCAGCATACCCTTGGAAGGCTAATGGAGACTTGGTTTAGCAAACACTGATATCCATCTGACAAACATTCAGAAATGGGGTTGGGGTTGGGGAAAGGGGCTGCCAGAGACCATGAAAGACTTAAGTCTTGATCCACCACCAACCTTTCCTGGATTCTTTCCACCCAGACTCAGAGCATTCTATAGCAATGACAGAAAGGACTAAGAAGACAGAATGTCTTTTTACGCTAGACAGTGTATCCCCAGCACCATTTGTATTCCATCTGTTTTATGAAAGTGCAATATACTATCCCTTTCAGGTATTGCTCTTTCATACAGAGCAGCTTATTAGTGAGCAATATTTGTACCTGTGTATCTAGGTTAGCATATTTTGGGGTCCTTTGGCTTCAAATATGTGTATGTACATTCCTATGCTGTTAGCATCAGCCTCTGGAAATCATCTGAATGATTTAGTACTGCATACAATTAAAGTCTACAAAATTAAGTGAGCTATACAAATGCTCTCAATCACTAATAATTAGAAAACTGTAAATAATTCTGAGGTACCACCTCATATCCATCAGATTGACTAAGTTGACAAAAAAGGAAAATGACATGCTGGAGGGTCTGTGGCAAAACAGGTGCTTTAATGCACTGTTGGAGCTGTGAATTGGTCCAACCATTTTGGAAAGCAATTTGGAATTATGCCCCAAAAGCTATCAAATTACCGATACCCTTTGATCTAGCCATACCACTGGTAAGTGCATATGCCAAAGAGATCAAAGAAAGCGGAAAAGGGCCCATATGTAAAAAAATATTTAGAGCAACTTTTTGTAGTGGTAAAGAATTAGAAATTGAGGGGATATTCAGCAATAGGGAAATGGCTAAATATTTTATGATAATGAATGTGGTAGAATAATATTGTGTTATAAGAAATTATGAAGTAGATGGGATGGTATCAGAAAAACCTGGGAAGACTTAAATGAAGTGATTCAAAGTGAAGTGAGCAGAACCAAGAGAACAATTTATACAACAACAATGTTCTAAAGATAATCAAATTTGAAAGACTTAGGAACTCTGAACATCACAATGACCAATCACATTTCCAAACAGCTCATAATGAAACATGCCATTCACTTCCAGATAGAGAACTGATAGAGATTCAGAGTGCAGGCTGAAGTATATTTTCTTCTATTTCTTTTTCTTTTTTTGGAGATGGCTAATGTGGAAATTAATTTTGCATGACTTTACGTATTTGTAATGGGTTTTATTTTTCTTGCCTTTTCAATGAGTTGAGGAGGGGGAAAAGAGAAGAGAATTCAGAACTGAAAATAAAATTGAATGACTTTGAGTGATGAAATCATTTTACTATTATACACAAATTAAAAATAAAGGACATATGAAGAGAGATGTTATCTGTATCCAGAGAAAGAACTGATAGATATATACAATAATTTTATGTATATATGTATATATAAATATATACCTATTTGTGTCTAATAATAGCCATCTCAAGGCCAATGGGAGGAGGAGGAAGAGAAAATAAAAGGGAAAAAAAGAAATTTTCATGATAACTTTGTTGTATATTTGGAGGGAACAACAAGTTGTACATGGCAGATTTGCAGTTTAATGAGCAATCATCATTTTTTATTGTACTATATTATGGAAATGCTTTTGTTCCCTGAATTGAAAATAAAGTAAATTTAAAAGTAAGTGAAGCATTTTCATCAGGTTAAAATTCTTTATTTTATCATATAGAACTGATCAAGTTAATAAGATCATGGATTGACTCACATGTTGAGTTTCCTTTTTGAAGTATTATTATCTAAAAATGAAGAAATTGGGAACAAATCCAGAACTTACTGCTACCTAAATTTTTACTTATGAAGAACATCAATAAAGATGCTAATCAAATTTTATCATAATCACATAAGATGAAAAAATTAAAAAAAAAATTCTCTAAAATGCAACCGTGAAGACGAATGACATATGGTGAGAGAAATTTTGGGTGGTTAGAGTACATTTGGGAGAAATCAGTTCTTTGCTGACTTCTATTTTGGGGAATTTAACCTGAATTGCTTGAATATTACTTTAATCCTCATATCCTCATTTGTAGCAAATATAGAGCTATGGGCTATGCCTGAGCAATTTAGTCAAACAACTGGTTGGACTTTTCCCCCCGCATAAGTTTGAGTAGGTACTCAACCAAATTAATTATTGGTGGGTTCTGAAGGTCATTATGTGGACATAGCCATATTTGGCAAACAGAAGTTAGGAGCTCTGGAATAGTGCTAATCTTAAGCAGAATTGTTAGATAAGTAAATTTGGCTTTTGTGCCTCCAGCTTCCAATTTCTATCTAATTCTTTTCCTTAATGGGACTGGTTCCTTCACTATTCAAAGACTCAGTGTTCTACCATATCAAGGCTCCTACTAAAGTAACTAACTCATTAACATTTAAGTGCAAATGCCTGCTATCTTAAAATGTTACCTCTCCTACAGGGATTTGTATTTTAACCAGAATCAAAAACAAACTAAAGAAAATTAATATGCTGCTGTGGCATTTGAGACTTCTCAGAACAGATGGAAGAGATTATTTGAGAGTCTGGGGCCCATCTTGTACCCCAGATATACCATCATCATGATTCTCAACAGTTGGGGAGAGTAATTAGTCAGCATAAAGAATTCTCTCTTCTTCTAAGAACAGATTCTTCTCAGCATAAACAGAAGAGAAGATAGGCTAGAATTATTGGGACATGGCAGTTAACTAACTCCACAAAGCAGGCTGGGCAAATTGTCAGGCTGGTTTATTTATAATCATAATCACAGTAAAGCAAAAATGTCCCAAATTCCCAAGTAAAGAAGAAAGTGCAGATTTCTTATCTGGGTAGTATAACCTTAGTAAACGTATGGCAAGGTAATGCAGTAGAGGAAAGGGAATATCAGCATTAAAAAAAAAAACGAAACAGAAAGAAGCATCTCTTGCTTTTTAATGAGGAGATACTTTTCATTTCCTCAAAGTTTGAGATCATCTGAGGCAGGATAAGGGAAAAAGTGGGTAAGGCCAAGGGATGCTGCTGAGTGTGGAGGGTAGGATATGTGAGGACAGGGATAATACCAAACAGTAGTCATTGACAGGTTGATGTCATCTTGGAAATACATCTCTATTGGAACACCCTATTTATATGCCCTGTTCTGTTTTACATTTTAAAATGACTAACTTGGATGAAAACTTAGATGGCATGACTATCTGATTTGCAAATGACATAGAACTGGGAGGGATAGCTAACCTATTAGGTAACAATCAGAAGTCAAAACCTTCTTGAGAATCTACAACAATGACATTTAAAAAGATGAAACTGAATAGGAAGAAACATAGAGTCCTATATTTGAGCTATAATTGGACAAATGGTTAGCGTGAAAAAAAAATCTAGGGGTTTTAGTGGGCTGCCAAATTAATAGCTATCATTACCTTCATTGTTTCCATGTCAGTAGTGTGACATGGAAGCCAGAAAAGTAAATGCAATCATGTTATGTTATGAGAGGTATGGTGTTAAGAATAAGGGAAAGATAGTTCCACTATACTCTCTCCTATTCAGACCATACTTGAAATACTGTATTCAGCTCTTGAGGCCATATTTTATGAAGGATATTGTTAAGCTGTAGCATATCCAGAGAAGGGCAACCAGGATGTGAAGAACCTGGGTAGTATACAATGACACAATGTTTCTCCTGGAAAAAAGAGACTTAGGGAGACTATGGTAATTGTAAGTATTTATGTGCAAGAGGGATTAGACTTTTTCTTGTTGGCCTCAGATGACTGAATAAAGCTTAAAAGGTAGAAATGACAAGGGCAGATTTCAACTCAACCTAAACAAATAAAGTTGTCAAAAAATGGAATAAGATGCCCTAAGAAAGAAGAGCTCTTCATTTATGTTTTTCAGAGACTACAGGGGACTCCTGTTAATTTAAGACTTTGACTAAATAACCACAAAGGTCCCTTCTAATGATGAGGTTCTGCAAATAGAGCACGTCAAGGAGCTTTGCTGCTGGAAATGCTGTCCTCCCCAGGAATTTTGGCAAATTTCAAAGAGGAGGTCTGAAAAAACCCTCACTTGATATTTCTCTCCCTGATAACTAATTTATCATCCTTCATCTCTTTTGCCTTTTGTAGCTAAACTCTTCAAAAAGGCAATCTCTAATAGGTGCTTCTACACTTTCTCTCATCTTACTGTGACAGATAAAAAAACCCAAGAGACAGAGTTTTGGGGTAATTAATCATCAATGTATTAATCAGGCTAGCTAATAATCTTTAAATTGACAGTCAGTAGTTTCTCTTAGTAACCAAAGACAAAACCTTGGAGACACTGAATGCTTTAAGTACCTTTGTAAAAGGGGATGCTTCTGACAGGCGAAATCAACCCTGATTGGTGGACATTTAATGAGGAGGTGGGCTAGAAGTCTTCAGCTCCTGCTGAGAACATGGCTTGAGCATGAGACTCAGATGCCTCCAGCAATCTAGGCAGGAGGATTAGAAATTAAATCAACTCTGCTGATCTGTCCCCCAGAGACACTGTTGACACATGGTGGATTTTTGGTCCACTAAAACTCCCAGGACTCTTTTAAATTGTTGTTAAATCATCCCTCCATCATCCTGTACTTGTGAGGTTGATTTTTTGAGCCCAAGGGTAAGATTTTACATATATCTCTATTAAATTTCATCTTATTAAATTTAGTCTGGTGCTATAGCTTGTCAAGATCTCTTTGGATTCTGCTTCTATAAACCAGTGTTCTCTCCTATCAACTAATGTTATCTGTAAAATTGATGTAAAACTATGATAGACAAAGGTCATCTATACTTTTGTCTAAATAAATGACAAAATGTTAAATAGTATAGGAACAACTATGTATCCCTAGGACAGTCTAGTGGAATAACTTCTGACACATTATCACCTAACCATTAATATTGACTAGTCTCTTGTCACTGGGCCCCACAAATCTGATTGATGAGTCCCTCACATAGCTTACTATTTCAGATTAGTTTCACTGATTCAGTTTTCTTCCCAGTCATCTTCTCTCCAGTTGTCTTGCTATACCATAGGTGCCTTCTCTCTCCTCTCCACCACCACTTTCTTATTCTGAACACAATCAAATCAATATTACTATTGCCATTCAAAAGGTTATGTCAATGAATTCCCCTATGGCTCCATTTATCATCCCTGTAACTTTCCAAATGAAACCCTGGCCATGTGCTGTTTCTTCCCACAAAAAAGTAAGTTCCTGAAGGCAATAACTGTCCTAATTTTTATATTTGTATTTTCAAACATAGTGATTGGCAGATAATAAATGCTTTCCGGATCTTTTTTCCATATCTCTTCATCTTTTATCCAAGAATTTTATTTTGAGATATTTTATTACAAGCTTTGATGAAATCTAGGTACATTATATCTATAGCATTTTCATGATCTACCAGTTTAAAACCAGTCAAAAAGAAGGAAATGAGGTTAGTCTGTCATGGTCTATGCTTGATGAAGTAATGTGGTTCTTTGTAACCACGATTTTCCTTGCTAAAAGGTAATTAATCATCTGTTTAATAATCTCTTCTAGAATCATCAAAATCAAGTTCACTGATTATATTATAATTTGCAGATTCTGTTCATTTCCTTTTTTTTGAACATTGAGATAATATTTGCCTCTTTTCCAGTCTTGTGATGCCTTTCCTGTTTTTCATGATTTTTCAAATATCATTGATAATGGTTTGGCAATCACAGCTGCCAGTCCTTTAAATACCCAAATATGAAGCTCATGTAGGCCCAATGACTTGAATGCATCAAAGGTAATTTAGTGCTCTCTTATTATCACCTTATTCATCTTGTGTATCAACTTTCCTTCTTGGTCATTTTTATCCTGTCATTTCTGGAAACAAAAGCTTCCTGTAGAGAAAAAATAAGATTTGAGCACCTCTGCCTTTTCTCCACTTTTTTAGAATTAATGGAGGCTGGTAAAGGACACTAAGATCAACAAAAGCTTTAGCACTCTATGCTATTTTTATAGGACCATGCCACACTCAATCATCCTCTGTTATCTAGCCTTGAATTCATTTCTGGTACATATTTCCAAAAAATTGAAATTGGTTGATCTAAATTCCATTTATTTCTTCTTTTCCAAATTGTTTTCCATTATGTCTTCATAATTTCATTCTTGAGAGCTCCTGATTCCTTCTGAGCTGACTTTCGTCACTGGGTCGGTCCTTTCCTATATTTGTTCTGGGCATATTAGACTATGCATGGTTTTCTTCTCTTCCATCAAAATTCCAGGAGTTGCTTCCCTTGAAGGTTCTCATCATTTCTATCATAGTAACTTTATTTACTCTTAGTGAGAATTAAATACAGAACTGAATTTACCCTTTTGCTTCCTCCAACCTTTGAATGGTGAAATCAGCATTATGGCAAGCAAAGAAATTATGTTACTGTCCTTTTGGCAAAGAGCGAATTCTTTGTTCACTGGATAGCTGAAATCTCCTATCACTACTATATTATATCTATGTACCACATTTCTTTTTGGTTTCCCAAATTTTTATCTCTTTCTGTTCAGGTGTTTCATAAAATACTCTGATGACAAAATTATGTCTGTTTCTTACTCTGCTGATCATCACCCAAATGCTCTTTACCATGTTTTCCCACTCTGTTCCCAAATTTTCTTACATGAGTATATTTTCTTAATATACAATGCTATTTCACCTCTTCATCTATGTATCTTGTTCCTTTACATAAGGTAGACTCATTTAAAGCTCCATCCCAGGCATGGGTCTTATCTCACTGAGTCTCAGTGATACCTATGGTGTCAAATTTGCCCCCTTGCATTAAAATCCCTAGTTTTTTCTTTTTGTTACTCAAGCCTCAGATATTTTATTTAGATATTTGAGGCCATTAGCTTCAGTCCATAGGCTCATTTCTTAGACTTTTGTCTCCTGTAAATGTCTGGTGTCTCAACTGTTATTCTTCCTCCTACATTTTTGCTTTCCTCTGTGTTACCTGGTTGGGTAAATATACATACATAGTTTTCTCCTTTCTCCCACCCTACTTTTAAGCCCTTTCCATTAGATCTGCAAGAATCCAGGCAAACATGATGGAATACTACTGTGCTATAGGAAATGACGAGCAGGTTGATCTTAGAAAAACATGGAAAGACTTGCAGGAAATAATGAAAAGTAAAATAAGCAGAACCAAGAGAACACTGTATACAGTAAGAACAATGTTGATCAAAGACTAACTGTGAATGACTAAGTTATTCTGAGTACTATAAATGCTAAAATCAATTACAAAGTACTTATGAAGGAAGATGCTATGTATAGTATGGTTTTTTACACACACATACACACACACACACACACACACACACACACACCCCCATACAAATGGTGGCCTTCTCTGGTGGGGCATGGGGAAAGAGAGAGGGAGACAATTCAGAACTTAAAACATAAAAACAACAAAAAAAGAATCCAGGCAAACACATTCTTGCCATATTTTATTAGATGTACTCCATCCTTGGCCAGGTGTCTGTTTTCATTCCATTTTAAGACGTTTCAGAAATACAAGTTCCATTGTCAGAGATCACCTTCTTAATCCTACTAAATCAGTTTATTTACTAAATCAGTTTTTATTTTCTGAATGCCTTGTCTTCAATGGGAAAAATGAGGAAAACACAACTTATGTCCCCAGAGTCTTCAATATTTTTCAACCACCCAAGGCTTGATAATCTTAGATTCTATTTCTTAAGCTTTCCTGACAATATTATTTGTTTCTATGTGAACCACCAGAAGTAGGTAATAGTCATAGAATAAGAAGTTAAGGCACAAAGAGGATCATAGGTTCATAAATTTAAAGCTAGAAAGGATATCAAAGGCCATGTAGTCCACCCTCTCATTTTACAGATCAGGAAGTGGAGACTCTGGGAGGTTGTGAGTTTCCTAAGGTCACACAGGTACTAAGTGTGAGAGGCAGGACTTAAAGTGGTAAGCCACAAAGCTGAGATGCACAATCAGTTTTTCTGACAGAAAATTGGCATGGACCATTTCATAATGCCATTTCATTTTGCAGAAGGGCAAAAACCAAGGGCAAATAACAATTACATGTCTCCTTCCTCATCTTCCCAATTTCTTTAAACTGAGGAAATCAGGTTCATAGGAATATTAAGGGAAGCCTAGAAAGGGGGAAAAAGTTAAAGAAGAATGGCCTGAGGGGTGCATTTTGGAATGCCAATGAACAGTCCCAAACACTAAGTGCCTAAGTGGCTAGGAATTTATGGACTGTTTGTGTGTATATGTGTCTTAAGTCATTTTTAGCTCTAGTTGTAGAATTTCCTCTTTTTGCATCACTAAATATTTCCTGCTTCTTTGACACACTGATCCAGCATCAAGGTAATCCTCCTGGATTGACAACACAAGGCATAGTATAGCAGAAAGCATACTACAGCTTTTTTAAAAAATAAATTAGGCCATTTCCACATAAGCTCAAGTAAGCTATCTCTTGGTAAGTGCTGAGTATTTTGGATCTCGACTTAATAGGTATCATTTATATGGTACTTTAAGATTTGCAAAGTGCTATACATGTAATCTCATTTAATCCTAACAGATGAGGAAACTGAGGCTTGGACAGGTTATATTACTTGTCGAGGGTCACACAGCTAGTGTCTGAGGTAAGATTTGTATTCAGGTCTTCCTGATTCCAAGTTTAGCTCACATGCTTCAAAACAACCTGCTTGAGGTATTTCTAAAGTTTCACATACCCATATGAATAGTGCATCTGAATTTAGGTTTACAAATACTCCTCTACACCCTATTTTTACCTTGGTTTTATTAAGTATGCTTATTTATTGCAAGATTACTGTGCTATGAGAGCAGAGTCATAGGAAACACAAATTTCTGCCAATCAGGCCAAGTCTGCCATGTTTCTATGTCCTTTGCATATACCTTTGCATTATAATAAATCTGTGAAACAGTAAGTGTGATATAAATACCTTCAAAGTATAAGAAAATAGAATCCTGTGAAATTTTAATGCTGCAACCACTTATGGACAATTGCTGCTTTGTTTTGTTAGACGAAAATATTTCCTAGTATTGGTAGGTTGCAGGTTGCTGCAATGAATATATAATCAATCCATGCTGTATATGAATACCTGATTATAGCTCAGTGGGATCTGCCAGCACATAAATAGGCTGATCTTCTGATGAAGTCAGCACTGTGGGCAGATCCAAGAAGAGTTGTAAAACACTTAGAACATACAGAATAACTGCAGAGATGAGATTCTATATGAATATGTGATAGTTTATAGGTATTGCCTCCACACTTGTCAATAACCCTTCTCACAGATGGAGCACTGAGAAGTGTGAGAAGAAGATGGTGCCTCTGATTCTAGTCACTTAACCTGGGTGAAGTTCATCCTTTCCCCAGGATTTATTGGATATTTCAAAGATAGGGTCAGCCATTGTTAGGTCTTAGGCCAATTAGATTTTACCGTCCTTAGTATTGTAGCACCTCCCTGCTTTCCCTGTTAGTTAAGGTTATTAGTAGAATCTCTCAAGTCTTCTAAAGGTTGGCTATGTTCAGTAGGTTTAGGTAGAAATGATGACAATATTAAAGGGAATAGGTCATGGCTAATGGAAAATGAGTCAAGCAGTATTTATCAACAATTAAGGGTAATTAAAAGCTATCTAATTGTTTCAATGTTGTTAATTTGATAATGTACCTACCAGATTTTGGTGGAAGGTTAATTCAATCCATTTTTGCATTGCTGTACTAGAGGAACTAGGAGAAGCCTACAAACTAGTATCAGAATACTATTATAATTAGGAAAGTGTTGTTGTCTAAACAGTGTTTGCTTCTACTAAAGATCTGGGAATAATTGCTTTGGGGCTAAATACATTGAGAGGCAGCCTGATAAATGCAAGCTAGGTGTAGAATTAGGAACACCAGGTCTCAAATCTGACCTCCCATTCCAGCTGTGTGGCCTGGGGCAAATCACTTAACCTGGGTGATGTTCATGTTACTCCCCAGGATTTATCATAGATACTTGTGATTTGGAGATTTGGTGTCTTTGAAGGAAATAGACAATATAATTGCCTATTTTTTAAATTTCACAAATTAACCTAAAACTTCTCTACATTTTTATTTATTTCCTAATTACTTCCCCTTACTTATACTGTTATTTCAATTTTAATTGACCTAGGCTTGGTATGCCTATTTTCATATCACTTCTTGAATATTTCCAACCAATGTTTCCTCACAAAAGTATTCCTTGGTATTAGGTAAGATATTAAGAGACACTGTTCATTATTTTAGTTCACATGGCTAGAAATTAGTAGAGATTCTCAAACCCAGATCTCTTCACTTAAGTCCATTCCTATTACCTTCATACCAACAACATTTATACTACCTATCTCACATGCTCATGGTGAATAAAGCAGTTTGAAACATATGTGTGCATTTGTATGTGTATTGCATATATGGAGGATTAAATGAGCTGACATATGTAAAACACTTTGCAAACCTGAAATCATCATATAAATGCTAGCTTTTAAATTTGTGTGTATGTGTGTGTGTACACACACACACACACACACACACACACACACACACACATATTTATATATATTTCAAAATGCTTTATCATAATCCTATGATTAGTGGGTAGCACAAATTCTGAATTTAAAGATGAAGAGATTGAAACTCAGAAAGTACATTTGTTCAATCCCACATGGCTAGTAATTGGTAGATCATGTTTCTCAAACCCAGATCTCCTCACTCAAGTGCACTCCCCTTTCCTCCATGTTGTCTTCATAGCTGATCACTCTCAATGGTATCATAAGGCTTTCAAAGAGTTAATATCCTTCCCTAAATCCCAAATTTATTATTAGAAAGTCTTAGGCACTGAGAATTATGGAATCTGATAAATATGAAGTTGACTTCCCCTTGAATTAACTACTGGGGGGAAAAACCCCAACTTTCTCAGTATATTCTCAGACGGTTTTTGTTATTTACATAAACATACTCCTAATTCCAGTTTGCTCTTATACTATATTTAAAATTACTGCTGCTCAACAGTGAAGTGTGTTTACACCTTAACTCCAAGATATAAATTTGTTTTGTTTATTTATAATACAGTCCCCAACTTTTTTCCAATCATATAATAAGCTGTTTTAGTAAGAATGACAACTCATTCTCGTTCTTTGCTATACCTTCTTTGGGTACTATGGTTTTGTGAGAGAGAGAGAGAGAGAGAGAGAGAGAGAGAGAGAGAGAGAGAGAGAGAGAGAGAGAGAGAGAGAGAGAGAGGGAGAGAGAGAAAGGAGAGAGAGAGGAAGCAGAAGAGCTCTTATACTTCAATGCATGAAATTCCAAGCTCACCTTTTATAGCTCTGGTCCATTATCATAAAATCTATTGTATAATGAAAAATATGAAAACTCTGGATGCAGCTATATTCCACTTTGCATGTAATATTTTGCTATGGCAAAAAGAAAGGAATACTCTCTTTAATTTTGACCACAGAATTTCATATATGAATAAAATTTACCTTTTCACTATTTCTGAGGAAGGTCAAGAGTACAAATGAAAAGAATCATTTTCTTTGGAAGATAGGGTGCAAATTAAAATATTATCCTCACTTGGAAACAAAGAAGATATTTGGAGAGCAGTGGGGGGGGATAAGAGGAAACTATTAATGTGACAAATTATGCCTAAGGTACCCAAAAGCATTCATTTTTTGCAAATCTCAGTGAGTCACTTGTAGATGAGTGGAAATATCTGAGAGGTACATTTGGCCTACTTCAAAAAAAACCTGCCCAATTATAGTGAGTACTGTAATGGTATGCCCCAGATACTTCTGGTTCATGCTTCTTTTCAGTAGTGTTTTATCTGTTGTTGAGCTCAAACTTACTCAGGTTTTCTGGAAAAAGAGACCACAGAAATGGAGATATACTGGATACTTGGCTTCCTTGGCAAATCTGAAGACTGGGGGATGTTCTTCCTCAACTCCCACCTATATCCCCATGATGAGGTAGGATATGTT
This sequence comes from Phascolarctos cinereus, assembly GCF_003287225.1. Lineage (NCBI taxonomy): Eukaryota > Metazoa > Chordata > Mammalia > Diprotodontia > Phascolarctidae > Phascolarctos > Phascolarctos cinereus. Next base: position 470,569,247 of record NW_027555847.1, read on the forward strand.
TTTCACATGACAGACCATGTCAATGTAATATTTAATACTTAGAGCTGTGTTTCCTTCCACCCCAATACATCTTTCATATTACACTAAAATCCAATTATCTTAGGCATAGAGCCATGTTATACTTTAGGTCAAAAATCTTCAGTGACTCCCTATTGCTTCTATGGTTTGGAATTACATTACTTTTTCAACCTTAGCTAATTTTGATACGTGTTACACATGTTATGCTGTACTCACTGCTGTACTAGTATACAATGTCCACTGAATATGTCTTTGTGCTTTTGTTTATGCTTATACTTCCTTTAATTATAACATCTGTTTTCCCCCTCTTTGCTTGTTGGATTCCTATTCATCTTTTAAAATCCAATTCAAACACTGTCTCCTCCATGAAACCTTCCTTGGCCACCTGTCAATACCATTTTTCCTTCTCACAAGAGATTTTGTTTTGCAACTTTCTGACTTAGCACATATTGTATTTTATTATTATCTGTGTCAAATGTCATAAAATCCTACCCTGATGTTTTAATGTAGGATGGAAAGAACTCTGGGCTCTTAAGTCTATGCCACTGGACCACAAGCTCTAATAAGTTTTATCAAGGTAGAAAAAATTGGAATACAGGCCCACAGAGGCCTGTATATCTATTGTTCAAGCTCAGCTGAGTTGTACAGTGAAGTGAGGTTAGGCATAGGGCTAATGGAATTTTCGGCTTCAATAACTCTCAAAGACCATCAAGTCATAGAGGGTTTGTGATATGCCTTTGCTAAGGGAATATTCACACTGAAAATAATCACAGGTCTTTGAAGTATTGAAGAACTGAAGCTTTTCCCCCAAACCCAACCCTCTGTTGAACCTCCCTGTTTTTGTCAAGGGTACTGCCATTCTTTCAATCATTCAGTTTTGCAACTTGAGTTACTTTATCTATTTTGTATGTGCTTTGTACATATATTTGTACATAAGTACAAATATTCATGCTGCTGGCTCTGTCAGAATGTAACCTCCTTGAGCACAGGGACTTATTTTCAGTTTTGTATTTGTATTCCCAGTACCTAGCCCAGTACCTAGTTGAACCTTAAGTCCTCACTCTGTCATTCAACATAGCAAATCAATTGCCAAATCTTGTCAATTTTACCTCTGAACAATTCTCACCTGCTGCATACATATGCCCCCTTGTCTCTTGAGCTGAGATGGGTAGAAAATAGAGACAACCACCCTAATGCAGGCCTTCATCTCCTCTCACCTGGGCTATTCCAACAATATACAACAGGTTTTCTTGCCTCAAGTCTCTCTCCTTTCCAATCCATCACACAGTTGCCAGTAAATGCCAAGGTGATATTCCCAAAGAAGGAATCTGACCGTATTACCTCCTTGATAAATAAACTCCAGTGATCCTATCTTTAGGATCAAGTGCAAACTCCTTTGATTGCTTTACAATCTGGCTCTAACCTACCTTTCCAGGTTTATTATACATAAATTAATTCTTTTCTTTTCCTTCCTCTCATCCCCCTCCCCCATGTACTCTACAATTCAGCCAAACTAGTCTTCTTGCTGTTCCTCACACAAAATATTTCAATTTTATAGCACACGCAGGATGATTTTTAGAATGTACTCCCTTCTCACTTCTGCCTCTTAGAATCCCTATTTTCTTCCCAGCTCAGCTCAAGAGCTATTTCCTTAAAGAGGTTCCCATCACCTCAGGCTGCTAGTACCTTCCTCCAAAAATTACCTTGAATTTATTTTGCATATTTTCAGGGATGTGTATACAGCATATTGTTGCTCCTAATTGAATGGAAGCTTCTGGAGGTCAGGGACTGTTTCATTTTTGTTTTTGTAGCCCTACTATCTAGCACAGTTATACACAGATAGATAAAACATTTATTAAGCATTTACTATATACCAGGCATTGTGCTAAAAGTAGGGAAGGTAGTCCCTGAAGCCAAAGAGCTTACATTTTAATGGGGGAAGTCAACCCATAAACAGGAAGGCAGTGGTGGTGATGGCAGAAGGAAGTTCAACTGATTGGTGTTAATAGGAAGTGGTGTGAAGTCCTGGTTGTACACAAGACAAAATAAAGGATCATTTATGGGGGAGAGGGTAACCAGAGGGAGAGTTCAAGATTGGGGGTTGGAGGAAGGATGAGGATGGTGGTTAAAGCAGAGGCAGCATGGTGAGTAAATGACTAGAAAGTGGTCTTTGTATCTCTAGTGCCCAGCAGTGTCTGGAACACAGTAGGTGCTTAATAAATAGTGGTCAGTTTATTATCTTATCTTCCTACTGGATTTTTATAAAAAGTTTCATAGAGGTAAGGGCTATCATATCTAAACTTTGTATCTCCCTCACCATCTACATGAGGCTTTGCACATCAAACTAATCAAACTTTTGAATGGGTAATTTTGTTTCTTCAAAGTGAGACACTCAAAATTATACAGTTGGGAATGAAAATATGAAAGGCTGAACACACATCAACACATAACTGTGGTTCTAATAAGAAAAGTAGATCTCAAATCCTAGAACTAAGGCAAGGTTTTCAACAGTTATCAGGTGTAGGGAAAGGACCTTGGAATGTATTTACATTTAAAAGCTGAGGCCAAGTATTGTATCTTATCATCACTGTGCTGGAAAGCTATGCATCATAGAAAGCTCTCAGAAATTTAGGGCTATTTAGAAATTCTGGGTAGAACAAAACAATTATGGGCTTCCTTCAGTTCCAGTCTTAAAATGCAATGGTTCCCCAGGGGAAATCTCACAAACTCAGGCTTATTTAAACATTGCAATGCCTCCGACTATAACCCAGACCACATTCTCTCATTAGGGGAAAAAAAAAAAAAAGCAAACACTGCAGAGTCCCTCCTCCTCCCCTCCCCCCGCCCCTCATCGACCCCTCCATATATCCATCAATTCATCCATCCCCGCTGGCAAGAAGCAGAACTATGCTTTTTTAATCATGTGAGTGAAAGAGGCTGAAATAGTGCTTCCAGCACCAATCCCTGTCCGGAGCAGATTGAGGGGCTGCACAAACATCACCTCCGAGGTCAGGCACGTGTCTCCTCCTCTTCCCTCCTTCAGCTCTCCCCTTCCCTTCCAAGCGCTCCGCCTTCCACCCTCACCCCCCCCATTCCTACAGACCCGGCCCTTCAAACGCTCGCGAGAGCCCCATTTGCCACGTTCCAAAAAGCTGGCGAAAAACTGCAGAAGCGCGTGGCAGCAGCACAGCTAGAATTCGGGAGAAGAAAGTCGGTTATGCCCTTCGTGGAGAACTTCCCTTTTGATTGGTTGGAAAGTGCCGTCACTCACCTCCTCTATGTGGGCAGGACCAGGGGCGGGGAATGTGAGGGGGCGGGACAGCTGGGTTCCTGCACGCCGGCGCGCGCACTCCCTGGGACTGAGCCCGAATTTCTCCACGCGAGCGGGTGGGCGCGCGCGCAGTCAGGACGCGGGGAGGGAAGGAAACCCTGTCTGTGGTCGCGGGCGGGGCCAGGTAGCCAAGCAGCCGCAGCACCCGCAGCAGCCGCAGCAGCCGCAGCCCCTTCCCATTCTCTGCCACCTGCCTGCTCCCTGCTCCTTACCTGGTCTGCGCCCAGTAGCTCCTGAAGTTCTACCCCCTGCAACCTCGGGCAGCGCGCGCCATGGCCCCGCGGAAGAACGCGAAAGGCGGCGGCGGCGGCGGCGGCGGCGGCGGCCACAGCAGCAGCAGCCCGGGCAGCAGCAGCAGCGCGGGCGGTGGCAGCGGTAGCAGCAGCAGCAGCAGCAGCCCAGGATCCCGCAGAGGTCAGTGCTTCCCCCGGGAGGGGGCGGGGAGAGCTGCGGGAGGCGGCCTGGATGGGGCTCGCCTCTGGTCCCCCGGCCCCGCCCCTGTCTGCCCGTGCTGGAGGAGGAGCGGGAGGGAGAGGGGGAGGAGGTAGTTCCCACCCCCACCCCTCCAGGTGCGGGCTGCGGCCTCTGATGGCCAAGGGCGCAGGAGTAGCCTTTGGTCTCTTTCTCCTCTTCCTCCTCCTACTTGTCCTCCCCCCTATTACCTTCCCCCCTTTATTCCTGGGACTCCGCTAGACAGTCAGTGATGGCAAACTGGAGACCTAGTGAGAGGGGGAAGGGAGGAACTCTTTTGGGCCAGTGGTGATTCTGCGAGCTTTGCCTCTTGGGTGCGGTGGGGGGGGGAGACCCAAATAATGGAGGGCTGCGGGCGGGTCGCTTCACCTGGGCCTCGGAGTGGGGGCCGCAGGTGCGATGCAGTGTGTCCAGAGTTCCTAGCCAGGATTATAGGAGGTCTAGTTTGTAAGTAGTTGTTTGCTTGTCTGTCTGTCTGTCTGTCTGTCTGTCTGTCTCTCTCTCTCTCTCTCTCCTTCTCTCCCTCTCCCTCCCTCTCTCTCTCTCTCTCTCTCTCTCTCTCTCTCTCTCTCTCTCTCTCTCTCTCTCTCTCTCTCTCACTCTCTCTCACCACCCCCCATTAGATTGTGAACTTCTTAAGGGCAGGGGCTGTTCTTTGCCTTTCTTTGTATCCCGGGCGCTTTAGTTGGAGCTTAATACTTACTGACGTGACTGTACTGGAAGGCGCCATAGAGGCCATCTGATCACCCTCATTTTTCAGATATGGAACCTAGTTATGGATTAGGTTGAGCTGCTAACCAACTTTCTGATCCTATTGCTGCGGCACAGGTGTATCCAAAAATAGGCAGAATTTGGTGACCCAACTTTTCTGGTAAAAGACGGAGGGGGGGGGAATAGATTAAGCCCCTGTCCATCTCTTGCCTCATTTACAGGAAAAGGCTGGGAATTTTGAGAAACTTTGAGGGGTGAGACTGGTATTGATTGAATGAATTAGGAGCTTTTATTGTCTTTTTGTGTTGAAGAAAAGGTAATGTATTAACAGTTTTAGTGATAGTTGAAAATGGACTGAAAGCAGAGGGATTTAGTAAAATTCCTCTTTAAACACCAGTTTTGATGAAAAGCAATCCTTAGAATAAAACAAAAGAACAACGAAATTGTTAATGAGGTATACATTTTTGAAAAAAAAGTGTCTTTAGTTTAACTTAGCTCTCCAAAAACATGTGTTGTATTTTTATTTTAAATATTGCTGAAATGCATTTGGTTTTTTTCTTGGGATTATGAAATGATTTGCAGAAAATGGCATAAAGTAAGGGTCAGCTTTCCACTTTGCCCTCTTTCCTTTTCCCTTTCTGGCTTCCTTTTTCCCTCCCCCCACTTTAGTACACTCCTCTAGTGGAAAGAACAGATGTTTTTAATCTGTTTCTTCTATTTAAGTGGTTCTCAATTTTTTATACTTCCTTTGGATCTTAGGAAGAAAACTGAATGAAAGGAATGACTGAACTAAATGCCTATTGGATGTGTTCCAGCAAATTAAAGTGAACAGTTAACTTTTCTTGACTGATTTATTTTGGGGGGTAGGGGATATTTATGGATTGAACAGTGTAACAATCACTTTTATTGATAAGTATGAATAAATGAGATAAACATGGTGCAACAAAATCCTTGAAGAATTTTAGATACTAAGATTTAGTATTCATCTTAGGAAAGAGATAAATATCAGACTGATTCAGTTAAGATAGGGATAGAATTCCGAATTTGAAGTGAGGATTACCAGGATTTGAGTCCTGCCTCTGACCTTTACTAGCTGTATGTCTATAGGCAAGTAAGTCACTTTTCTAATTCAGTTTCTTCATTTGTTAAATGTAGATAACATTTATCATGCCACCTAACAGTATTGAGATTTAAATGACAATTATGTGAAGTGCTTTGAAAACTACATATTGTCATATTAGACAAAATAGTAAAAAAAAGTTTTGCCTGGTTTAAAAAAAATGTATAAATCACTATCCAGTTAATTGGGTACCTATTTTGGGAGATTGGAATCTGTTGTTACATTAGACATCAGATGGACAAATATAAGGATGAAGTTTTTTTACCTTATATATTTAGCAATTGTTAGCATTCAGCATTCTAGGTGTCCAGTTTAGCAGTAAGCTTCAATAGGGAAGAAAATGTTTCTACACACAATGTTTAGTGGCTTTTGCAAATATGATGAAGCTAAAAATTTTAGTAGACCCAACAGGATTTCAAGGGATATTAAAACCTTAAATGAATGTATTCTTTACATTTTTCTGGCATTTTGGAATGTCACTTAGTCTTTATTAATATTTGATTACATATACTATTAAAGACATTTTATGAACCAGAAGATAGAGTTCCATTGTAACAGAATCATGGGGATATTTTTAAAGGAAGTATAATCATGGCAGCTAGGTGGCACAGTGGATAGAGTGTAGGACCTGAAGTCAGGAAGACTCCTTGAATTCAAATTTGGCCTCAGACATTTACTAGCTGTGTGATACTTGGCAAGTCACTTAACCTCTTTTACCTCAGTTTCCTCATCTATAAAATGAGCTGGAGATGGAAATGACAAATTGCTCCAGTATCTTTGCCAAGCAGACCCTAAATGGGGTCATGAAGAGTCAGACTTGACTGAACAACAAAAAATCATGACCAGAACTTGTATGTTGCTATAGATATACCTCACTTTACACAAAAGATGTGTTCATCATAGAAGTGTCATGGTGCATTGTACGAAGCACTGGATTTGCAATTAAAAGACCTCGGTTGAAATTCTAGCTCCGCCACTTATTCCAAATGTGACTTTTGGCAAATCATTTAATTGCTTTGGGCCTCAGTTTTATCATCTTAAAATGAGACATTGTGGACTTCAAGGCATCGAAAGTCTTGTAGTTCAAGATCTATGATTTATATGTGGCACTGGCCTCCTTGCTGTTCTTTGTACAAGACACTCCATCTCTTGACTGCATTTTATTAGCTGTCTGCAACGCCTGAAATTTCTCCCACCTCTTTTCTGCCTCCTGGCTTCCTTCAAATCTCAGCTAAAACCCTACCTTTTATATTAGAACCTTTCCTGGTTTCTTTTAATTCTAGAAGATTGTTTGTACATAGTTATTTAAATGTTGTCTCTCCCATTGGAATATGAGTTCTTTGAAGACAGGTTGTTTTTGCCTTTCTTTGTATTTCCAGTGCTTACCATAGTTAGTGCTTAAAAAATACTTGTTGACCTGACTCAAGGTCATGATTAAGTGCTGAAAGGTATCTTCTATCACCTAATCTTAAGCTCCTTATTTTAAAGATGAAGAATCTGAGGCCCAGAGAACTTGTGGTTGTCGAATCATGACACAAGTTATTGGTAATTGAGCTGGGATTTTAACATGAGTCTTCTGATGCCAAATCTATTGCTTTTTCTACTATGCTATATTGTATGTTTAGTTTTTGAAACTGCATTACATTCTTCCATTTGTATAATTCTCCAGTTTCTTTAATTTCAAGCCTCACAGGCATTTGTTTCATAACATTGCTTTGTTTTGCCATGTTTCCCAATATTGTTAATATAACATTAACCAATTCTGCCATAACATTCAAAACCTCTATATTGTCATTTTGGCCAACATTCATTTTTTAATGTCTTTACCATGGGAATGAGTCTCCCCTCTCCCTATAATATTATTTTGCCTAATAGATCATGTTTTAAGGAACTAATTTAAAATGTTCTGTGCGATCTAAGACCTAACTCTCTCCCACCCCTTTCTCCATTTCTACCTAAGGGAAGAGAGAAGAAGCATTTATTGAGTGCCCACTATGTGCCAGGCATAGTGTTCAATACTTTACAGATATATCGTCTCATTTGATTCTCATAATAACTTGAGAAAACTAGAGGCAAATTGCAATTAAGTGACTTGCTGAGGCTCACACAGCTAATAAATGATGAGATCAGATTTGAACTTAGATCTTTCTGACTCCAGGCCCTGCTTTCTATCCATTGTGTCGCAAACTGCTTCTTGTGGCCTAGGGCTGATTGATCTTGAGAAACCTGATCCCAAAGGGTCAGTTTCTCTCTTTGACTTGTTTACTCTCACTTGGACTTAATCCAGGAAAATCACCAAAATAAAGCTTAGGTATAGTTTATGTCTGTTTTCTACGTGTGGTAACAGAATCTCTAACTCCTACACAGGCTTTCTGAAAACTGTGGGTTTTAAGAATGAAACAACTTTTGGTCCCTGTTCCCCCCACCCCGAAAATGCATAGGAACACACATAAAACACTTGGTTGGACCCTTCTGCTTCTTTTAGAAGGGAGCTGAACTTGAGGTTGCTTTAAAAGCAAAACCCCATGAATTCTGATTAATATCTTTCCCACTGTGCCCTCCTATACAGTCTTCTCAAGACTGTTGCCATGCAGTTGTTTAGACTCCTAGAGGATAAACTTATTTTGGGCATTATTGAGCAAACAGATCCCTTCCTTCCTTGTTGAAGTAACTCACTGGTTTTGCTCTCCATGTGTGACATTGTGCAGAAATTATAGATAGATTGATTGATTTTCCTTTCTCCGAGGAGAACAAGATGCTGTAAAATCCCCAGGGAGTTATGGTTCAGCAACATTGCCCATGATCTCCTGTCTCAGGTCTTGTGCAAGGATTCATCTATTACAGCCCGTATTTTGCTATACCTGCTAAGGCTGGTTGCACTCCTAAAGGAGGTGCCAGGTGAAAGGTGGAAAAGCCTGAGCTGGGTCTCACAGCCTAGATGGCTGGTCCTCAGCCAATCAGCAGGAAGCAGCTCTAGGCTCTGAAATCCTTTATGATGTTATGAGTGTGCATGCTAATGTTCCATGAATAGATTCTCTTCAGTTGCCTCTGACCAAATGTTCTTACCTAATAATCTTAGCAGTTTGATTAGGGGAACTTTTTTTTAATTCAATTTTATTCCAATTTTAGTTCCAATCCCCCCCCCAAGAAAAACAAAGCCCATTACAAATATGTATAGTCATGCAAAATAAATTTTATTAGGATAACTTCTTAAATTGGTGAGTCTTTTGATTATTCCATGGTACATTTGACAACTGAAGATGAGCTATGTAGAATACCTGCTGTGTGTGGGACTAGGCCACTAGGAGAGTAAATACAAAAGAAACTGATATTTCTTAACTGTCAAAGAGTTCACCTAATTATTGTTAGTAAATTAGTCATTAGGTATTTAGAATTTCTGTAAATGAGTTTTATTTATTTATGTTTCATAATGAGTTGTCTTTTTTTTTTAAAGGATATATCTGCATAGATATATAAAGAGAAGTAGTTTGATATAGTGGAAAGACCATTGGACATATGGAAGGCCTAGGTACTAGTCTTAGTTCTACTACTTACTAGCTGTATGATCTTGGGCAAGTCACTTAATTTCTTTAGGCCTCAGTTTATTTATTAAAAATAAACATGGGAATAGCCTTGTTTTGTACCCACCTCACATGACTGAATGAAAACTAAGTGTCTCTTGTGTGTTACATAATAGGGATACAAACTAGAGACACTGCACTTAAAAAGCTTACATTTTAGTGGGGAGATACAATATATACAGCAAGGTGCTAAGTGCTTTACAAATATGTCATTTGAGTCTCACATTAACCCTGGGAGGTAGGCATTATTATTATCCCTATTTTGTAGTTGAGGAAACTTAGGCACGCAGAGCTTAAGTGCTTTGCTTAGGATCCCACAGCTAGTAAATGTCCCAGATTGGATTTTGAACTCAGATCTGCCTGATGCCAGATCCATCAAACTACCTACTGTGCCACCTATCTAGGAAATGTTGCTGATGTGTGATAGGAGGGCAGATGTGGAAGGCCTGGTTTTCCGATGGATAGATGAATGACATATGAAGCATGTCTGGGGTAGCTAGATAGAGTTTGTTGAGTTTGCAATCATCCTCCAATCAGGACAAGTCAGCTCCAAGACAGTTCCTAAACTGAGTGGATTAACTTGGTTTTGGGAATGGGAGAAAAGGGAATTCTGGTCTGAAAGTTTGCTACATAGCATTGCTCTTCAGGTGCAGGGAAGAGTACAGCCGTAGGTCAGAAGGCAAGGTGCCTAGCTAGGCTCTGGTTTCCTGGAGGATGGCTGGATGGAATGTGAAGATCAAATGATTCAGAAATCATAAAGCACAATTTGTGTGTACCTTATAAAATATTGTTTTCCATTAACTGCTGTTTTTAGCTGATAGTTGGAATAAGATTATTGATCGTAGATGGGGTTGTTTAGGACCTTTACTTTTTAAGGTTCTCTCCTGTGTATCATTTAATACATAAGACATTTACTCAAAACTTTAGAAACCCACACTGCTGTTCCTGGTGCTTGTGTGATTTTTAGAATTCAGGACTGAGGGCTAATGAATAACTACGTGTCAAAATTAGATACTCAAGTAATAGACTTTCTAGGAGTGTTTATTTGGAAGACTAAACTAACAGGTGGGGCAGCTAGGTAGCACAATGTATAGAGTGCTGGGCTTAGAGTCAGGAAGATTAATCTTCCCGAGTTCAAATCCAGCCTCAGACACTTTCTAGCTGTGTGACCCTGGGCAAGTCACTTAACCCTGTTTGCCTCAGTTTCCTCATCTGTAAAATAAACTGGAGAAGGAAATGGCAAACCACCACTAACTTTGTCAAGAAAACCCCAAATGTGGTCATGAAGAGTTGGACACAACACAACTAAATGACTAAACAACAGAGGCAGTGTGGTAAAGTAGAGAAGCCCTAGATTTGTTATCAGAGCATTTGGATTCAAGTACCAGCTCTTTCACTCCCTTATATCTGTGGCCTTGGGCAAGTTTCTTAACCTTTCTCTACCTCCGCTTAGTCATCTATAAAATGAGGAAATTGAACTTAAATGACTTTCAAGCTATAAATCTATAATCTGTAATTTAAACAAATAACATTCTTATGTTTTCATCAAAATTAATGACAAGTTTCTTTCCATTTCTTTAGTTCTGCCCTCATCTAATTTAACTTTATATTTATAGATGATTTTCTGTATTTCTGGCTAGTCCTTTTCAAAACTCTTCATCAAATGAATGGACTAAAAGAAGCTCACAAATTTTTCTGCTACAAGGAATTGGACTGTCATGTCGCATTTAGCACAGGTGAAAGTAGGTCTAACTAACTCTGGTGGTGCTTAGTAACGTCAGGATTGTGGAATAATCTAATCCAAAAAATACAGAGTTACAGATTTAGAGCTGGATGAGAAATTGGAGGCTATTGGGTCTCATTCTTTATTTTACAGATTTGGAAACTGAAGGACAGAGAAGTTAAATCATTGCCCAGAGTCACACAACTAGCAAATGTCTTAAAGATTCAAACTCATATCTTCCTGATGCCAAGTCTGGGACTAAATCCACTATTCCATTAAACTACTTAATAGATGGCAAATAGAAGTATTCTGACACTCAGGGTATACTTGATCCTATCTTAAGATGACTAAGCATCCTATGTTGGTCTGGAGAAGCAGATCTAAGATGCTGTTCTATTATTCTTCCTGTGTGGTTTCAACTTCTTTCTGAAAGTTCTGGTTGTTAGAAAATGAATGTAATTTTCAGATAGATTATTTTGTTTCTTTTTGAACTGAGTTACCTAGTAAAGCAATTAAGGTAGTGGCAAAGATGAATTAGCTATTTTTTAAAGCTGATATCATAGGGTTAGTCCCAGCTACCTGGTTTTTTATATCATAAATGTATCTTTTTATTCCAATCTCAGTCCAGTTTTGTAGGCCTCAATTTTGTGCTGCCTACTGATTTGCACATTTGTTTCTTTGATGTCTGGAATTTGTTTGGTATTTGGAACATTATATTGTTTTATAGCAGCATACTTCTTAAAGTCTTTTCAGGTTTTTGCAATATAGGGGGGTTGTGATGGAAAGAGAGAAGGTACCGATGACTACACGTGAAAATGTACAGTGGAGAATAAAGTAGTACTTAGGTTTAGGCTTTTTTTGGGGGGGAGAGAAAATATAAAGAGAAGGAATTGTTTAGATAAAAATAGTGGATTTTTAAGTTCCTAGAGGACAGGACCATTCATTTTTATACCCACTCCACACCTCACTATGTTTAGCAGTATATTGTGTACAGATTGATTCATTTAATATGAATCAATAAGACAAGGGGCTGTGGAAATATAGCATGATTCCTTTGAAATTGGGTCCAAATGGCTGGTGGGAAAGCTTCACTCTTACTCCTGAGGTGATCTAGAAAACCTGAGCTAACTCTCCTGCTATGAGTAAGTAGTTCTTAGAGACTTAATAAGAGTCCCTGGGTTGCTATGAAAATCTATTTAATGGACGGAATCCATGGAAAAGGAGATAGATGTTGTAGTTCTAACCCAAGCATTTAATCAAGTCTATGATGTTTTTCTGGTGAAAGTGATGAAGAGATACTTTGATGATTTAATGACTCCTTGAATGATTGGATCCAAATTCAGTTTGATGTCAGCTTTGAGAGAGATCTTTAAAAGAGCTTCCCAGAGATTTGTGCTTTGGACTTTAGTTATTTATCATTTTTATCAGTTGAATATGAGCTTAGGTGACATGCTTTTCAAGTTTTGCAGATGATGCAAAAGTGGGAAGCTATTTTCTTCTATCTCTTTTACTGTTAACAGCCAAACTGCATGAAAAAGCTATATACATTTATTGCCTGAAATTCCTCTTCTCACTTCTTAACTCTTTGCAGTTTGGTTCCTGACTTCATCACTCAACTGAAACTATTCTCTCCAAAGTTAAGAAACACTCCCTTTCCCCATGAAATGCTCTCTTAATTGCCATATTCAGTCCTCATCTTTCTTGATCTTTCTCTGCAGCATTTGGTACTATTAACCATTCTTTCCTCCTGAGTACTCTTTTCTCTGGGTTTTTTGTGACATTGTACTTTCCTGGTTCTCTTCCTATCAGTCTTGCTGCTCCTTCTTAGTGCTCTTTGTAAGCTACTCATCTGTGTTCCATCCCCTTGTGTATCAGGGCTCTCTTTTGGGCCTTCTTTTCCCTCTGTGCCACCTTCTACTGTCATGGATTCAGATATCCTCTCTCTGCGAGTGGTTTTCAGATTGATTGATTTATGTATCCTTAATCTTAATTTTGGGTTGCATTAGGAGGGTCATTCATACCTTCTAGGAAAAGGGAAGTGACAATTCCTTTGGTCACACTTCACTTATTGTATATTGTGTTTGGTTGTGGATCCTACAATTTAAGAACACAGAGTGTCCTGAGGAGGGAAACAAGTGTGGTGAAGGGATTTGAATTCATGACATTTGAGAATAGGTTGAAGGAACTGGGTATATTTAACCTGGAGAAAAGATAACTAGAAGGTAGGGTAAGAAATGATAGCTGAGTTCAAGGATGGGAAAGGCTTCCATATGGAGAAGAAATTGCACTTATTCTTTTTAGCCCAACAAGTCAGAACCTGAAGCAATAGGTAGAAGTTGTGAGATGCCATTTTAAGGTTTAAGGTTCTTCCCAGCAGGACTGTCCAAAAGTTTAATGACCTGCCTTCAGAAGTGGTGGAATCCCTCTGGGGAAGTCTTCAGGAAGAAGCTGGACAACCATTCCTTTCTGGTGGTGGTTGGACTATATGGGTACTACAGGCCCTGCCAACTCCAAAGTACTGTGTTTCTGTGCCTAGATGGGTAATTTGCAGTTTGTGTGGGCTTCCCATACTTATTGCAAAGGATCCCTGCAAATCCTTAAACAAAAAAATGTGCCTTCTATATTTTGGGACCAAAGTAAGAGGGTCCTGAACAACCTTTCCCATCAGACCACACATGAATATGGCAAGTATAATAAGTAAATATTTATATGTGGGGAAAGCATCCTCTACAAATTCTTATAGTTAGGGATATACAATCCTAAAAGTTTGGAGACCACTGACTTAGAGGATAGAATACAAACTTCTTAGTCTGGCGTTAAAACCTTCCATGACTTGGCATGTAACTGCCTTTCCTGTCTTCTTTCACAAACCCTGCATTCTGCAAAGTGAACTACTAGCTTTTCCCTGAAAATGCCTGGAATGTGTTCCTTCAGCATTTCCACATTTCACAATCCTTGCCTGAAATCAGGGCTTATCAAGTCAGGTGCCAGTGAAACTTTCTCTGATACCCTCCTCAGTTGTCTTTATATTCTACTTATTTGTGTACTTTTTATTTTTGCTTGTGAGGGACTGTTTCATTTGCATCTCTGTATCCCAATGTCTAACACAATACTTTGCACATAGTGGGGCTTGATAAATATTTGTTGAAGTATATTGTAAACTTCTTAAGGACAAGGATAACGCTGCCGTGGCATTCATTTGTTCATCACTACGATTGTACTCCTTTAAAACAACGACATAAAAACTCTTCCTTGGCTTCTATGATACATTTTCTTGATTCTTCTCCTACTTCTTTAATTGTTCTTCTATTCTCATATGTAAATTCAAGGCAACAAGATGGAGAGAATGTTGGATTTGACATCTGAAGATCTGAGTTTTCATTCTGGCTCTGCCACTTATATATCCTGTAACCTTGGGCATTTCACTCAACTTCAGTTTTCTCAGCTGTAAAAGGAGATTATATTAGATGACCATTAAGGTTCCTTTGACCTCCCAATATGTAACCTTGTGGGCCTTCGCCTCACCTGCGGGCATTCCTATAAAAACTTAGTAACATCCCCAGCACTGCTCAAAGATCTCTAAGGAAGGGAAGCTCCTCATCTCTAGAAGCTGGAGTGGAAAGCTAAGTTTTTCCTAATATCAAGCTTGAATTGGCCTTTTTGAAGCTTTCGCCTATTGCTCCTAGTTCTGCCTTCTGTGGCTAAACAGAACAAGTCTAATCCCTTTTCCACTTGGCAATCCTTCAAATCCTTTAAAAACAATGATCGTGTCTCTCCCTCTTCTCCTTCCGTCTTGAATCATCTTTTCTCTAAGCGTATCCATTTTGTTTAGCTAGCCTTCATGTGCCATGAACTCTAGTCCTTTCACCATATTAGTTCCTTTCTTTTATTTGATTTCTGAGTCCTTCTTAAATTAAGTTATGCAACCTGGAACTGAGCCCAGCACTCCAGGTGAGATCTGACAAAGGTTATTGACAAACAGGATTATCACTAAATTCTTGTGCATTAGTTGCCACATCACATTGCTAACTCATATTGAACTTGAAATCCATTAAAACCCCCAGATTTGCTGTCCCTTACCCTCACCTTTACTCATGTTTACCCTTACTTGTATTTGTAGAGCTGTTTTTTTTTTGTACCCAGATATATTTATTCCTGTTTAATTTCATTCCCCCATTAAATTCAGACCAATGTTTCAGTCTCTCGAGATCCTGACTCTGTCATCCATTCTCTTAGCGAACTATTCCAGCTTTGTGTCATCAGCAAATTTGTTGACCATCTATGCTTTTATGCAAGTCAGTGATAAAAATGTGCAAAAGCCCAGGGCCAAGTACAAATCTGGAATATTCCACTGGAAAACTGCCATTTTAGCATAATGATTAACAACTACTTTTTGAATCTGACCATCCATTTATTTCTGAATCCATATTGTCTAATCTGTATCTCTTTATTATTTCCATGAGAATTGAACAAAAAAAGAAATGAAAAAAGGAATAAGCTAAAATTGAAATATTCTGCAAATAATATGGTATATTTTTTAGTGAATGTGATTTAATTTTTCATTATTTTCATTGTTTTTTAAAATCTTAGTTTAACATGTGCTACAAGAATTTGAATCTAGTTCTAAGTTCAGTTTATTTAGAACTTTAATTTTTAATAATTGTCGTCCCTGAAAAAAGATACATAAATCCAGATAGAAGAAATGTATTGTTGACTGCACTTTCTAAGTCATGATACTTATTTTTTTTTCAGTCCTGTTCACTAATTCTGTAAAGATTTTTGTTGAAATTTGGCTTGTAAACTTCTTCCTCGATGTCAGTTGTTTCTGAAAACTAACCAGAATGTGTACCTTTTTAATATTTTTAACATATGGGTTAAAAATGTACTGAAACTCTTTAAAATATTTTTAGAAAAATCTGTTCCTAAATTTGAGTGCCGATATGAGAACTTTTATAGATTACACAAATAGATTATTTTCAGCAAAAGAGAAATGAGAGAAGTTCCCAGGAGTAGAGAGAGTGATCAACAGTGTCAAATGTTGCAGAGATGTCAAGAAGGATAAAGATTGAAAAAAGGCCAAGGCATATTAGAGTTCCTGAAAAGTACAAAAGCAGTGTCACTGGTGGAAAATGGGAATAAGACTGTACTGAGTCTTCTCTTTCAGTAGAGGACCTGGTGCCCAAGATCCTGACTTCCAGGCATAGGATCCAATCAGAGGGCAGAGAGTACTGATGAGATGTGAGCATCAGGCAGATTCATGTGTCAGTAGTCAAGCCACTATCTGGCTCACAAGCCCTCTATTGCTGGGGCTGCCAGTGCCATAACCTTGAGGACTCTTGTTTGCTTAAATAGTGCTTTGCACTAAATCAACCATCTAGCCAACCCACTTACCCACTGGCTGAGACAGTAGAAAACATGAAGCTGAAACTCTCTTCCCTCTCATAGTGCAAAGAAGACATTGTGCACTGGACCTGTCCCACTAAATGAGATGCTGGGAATCTTACCTGGATTATTTTTGAGCCCATATTCTTTTGCTATGAAAAGCAACCTACTTGTACTACAGAAATGTGAAATAATGCATGTAATATGCATAAGACAAAATAATGAAACAAGTTTTGCTAAACCAAACTTAGAACAAGTTTTTAGGTATTTAATATTGACTATTGCAAATAATCTAGTTGGAAATGTTTTTTCCCTGTAGCTAAAGAATTTGGCAAAGTTTACAAATAGAAAATGAAAAGTTTTTTTTTTAATGGAAATGCAGCAATTTCCATTCTGCTTTAGTTATTGCGTATATTATGGAAACATTTGGAGGAAAGTAAAGGCAGACATTTGTCCAAGGTACATGTTTAAGAAATAAGGTTCTCTGTTAATCCTGTAGCTGGATTTGATTATCTTCATGAATATAGAGACATTTAGCCAGAGAAATTAACAAACAGATGATGTCACTATTGCAGTTGGAAAGATCATTATCTGGTCAGGTTGAAAGGCCTGCAGCTTGAAACAAACAAATGAAGAGGAAGAAAAATTTGGAAATGTGCAAGTGACAGTTTTACAGAATGGATGATGGTACCTTTAACATTAGACTTCCAATTACTGTATGTGATAGGGAAAATATATTAATAATGCAAAATGATAAAAGCAAACAAGTAGTTTCTTTTCAATTACAGCTTGCTGGGCAACATTTTAAAACGATGATGGACTTCTTAAATACATAGCACTGATTGTTTTATTTTTTAGCATTTATAAAAAGTCATTATAAACCAAAATTTTTGGACTTTCAAAGAAAAACTATTGTAATAATGTTCTTTTATTTTTGAAATTGTTTGCCAGGACCCTCTTCTCTCCTCTGATATTGCTAACCCCCTGGTGCAAGCCCTTGTCTCCTCACACCCAAGCTATTGCAGTAGCCTACTGGTAGGTCTACCTGCCACAACTCCCTTCTCATTCCATTACATCCTCATTTAGCTGCTTAAGTGATTTTTACTGAAGTACAGGTCTGACAACGTAAACTCCCCTGCTCAGTAAACTCCATTGGTTCCCTGTCACTTTAATTATCAAATATAAAATCCTCTGGCATTCAAAGCCTTGAGCAACCCCCCTTATTCCCCAGTCTTCAGTACTCTCCTCTACCCTCCCCCCCATGTACCCTTCAATCCAGTAATACTGACATCTTGCTGTTCCATGAAGACCCTCCATCTCTAGGCTCTGGGCATTTTCATTGGCCTGGAATGCCCTTCCTTCTCATTTCTGTCTTCTGTTTTTTTTTTTTCAAGTTCCTGTTGAAGTTGCATCTTCTTTGAGAAATCTTTCCCAGTCTTTGGAATTCAAGGGCCTTCCTTCTGTTGATTATTTACAATTCTTATATATGGCTTGTACATAGTCTTTTGCATGTTGTTCCTCCCTCCCCCATTAGATTGAAAGCAAAGATTGTTTGAAAATAAATACATGTGGTCAGAAGTTCACAATTAGACAGTTTATCACTTAAAAGCATGCAAGCATGCAGCTTCCTTGTCCTATAGTTTATGGGAGCATGACGATGCTTCAGCTGAACAGATCATTATATACTTAGATCTACAGCCCAGTTCTCTGGGTTTCTGCCCCTGTGTCTAATTGATGTTGTTGGGCAAATTCCCAGGGACTGAATGGGAGGGAGACCTCAGGGACAATTAGTCAGCCAGTGGTCTGGATTATGACCTTCCCTTATGGACCATTAGAGCATTGTGATTAAGGAAGTTTGTTAACCTTGCATACCTGGATTAGATGAAGTTTACTAAACTGATAGCTTTGTATTCCTTGCCTAAATGAAGTTGACTAAATCCATATTGGGTGTATATGAATTCCCTGATTTACTGGTCAAACATGGAGTTACTTCTGTCAGCTAGGGCATAGCAATAGACCAGTTCTTTATTACTAAATGAAGAAAAAGGAAAAAATGTGTTAAAAAACTTTTTTTTAAAGAGAAAAGGCCATCAGATTTGGCAATTAAGGTGTCATTGTTACCTTTCTAGAGACTAATTTCAGTTGACCAAGCAGTCAAGAATAATGAAGAACTTGAAAACCTTAGAGAATTGAAAGATAGTAATATCTGTGACAGAAATAAGAAAGTTAATAATAGGGGTCAGGTTGAAGGAAACATAATATAATGAGGTTTGTGATTCGGATCTCTACTTGCCCATACCTGCTTCACCCTGTGCTACTCATACAAAAGGCTGGGTGGGACTTATATTCAGGGGCATACTGGGAGCACAGAGCTGGTCTACTGAGAGGCTCTAACTTCAGTCATGAGTTTTTTTTTTTTGTGGGGGGAGAATGGAGTGCGTTGTGGAATTCAACCTCTGCAGGTGCCATGGGTGAAGTTGGGTAGTAGTTAGGTTATTACTAGGGCCAGTGCCAAGTTGAGAAGAGGAAAGTTTAAAAGCTCCTACAGCTGGGAAAGAAAGGGGGATTTGGAATGGAGGAATGTCCAGTGACAGTGGGTAAAAGGGATGTTGTTAGCTGTTTGTAACACTGTTGAATGTTGCTTTGGAATGTACAATTAGTTGGCAAATATGTGATCTTGCTTGGATAGGGCAAAGTTGAATTCTTCCTAGTCCATTCCTGTCCTCTCCCAGGGGAGTGGTTTGGGAAAGTGGTTCTCAAACTTTTTGGTCTCAGGATCTCTTTACACTCTTAAAAATAATTTTAAGACCCTGCCCCCTAGTTGCTTTTCTTATTTAAGTTATACATTATAGCTATCAATATAAACTAGTTTTGACCTTGTGAATCCTCTGAGTCTCAAGGACCTCCGTGGGTCCCAAGATCACACTTTGAGAACCACTGGTGTAGTTATGATCTTTTTTTAAACACTGTCTTCTCCTCCCTATCTTTCTTCTTTTTGTACATTTAATTAGCCAAACTGGTATAAAACTTAGTTCATATTTCAGCCTGTGGGCAATATGTGGGCTCCTAAGTCTTTGTGATCTTCTTTGCATGTATCAAATGGAAAATTAGTAGTACAGTCACAGTAGCTCTGAAACCCTAGGCAAGAAAATTTATGCTATTGAGGCTCTTCTTCCTAATTTAAGTTTTATATTTATTTCTAGCTAACTCCTAGTCTCTTTACATTTGGGAAACAATGAGATTGTGGGAAATGTTTAGATGAAAGAAGCAAGCAGAATATATTACTGGAGAGTGTCTAGAGAGGAAGGGAAAAGCAGACCATTTTTTGATGCTTACTTTAATCCTTGAATATTTGGGTAGCTTCCACTAAGAGATTATTCTTAGTCTTCTGCTCTGAAATGCCTGCAAATGCTTGATGATCCTCTGTGATCTAGCCTTTCTTTGCTGCAACCCAGCCCTCCTTTCATTTTTTTTCCTTTTCAGCCCCCCTTCAGTTGCTCTTTCACATGTTGCCTCTGTGTTGCCAAGCCTGGTTTATTACTGGGAGGATGGTGATGTCCTCAACAGAAATAGAAGAATTTAGAGGAGAAGCGGGCCTGTGTGGGAGGAAGTCATGATCATAATTAACACTGATAATAGTGTTTTATTTTTAATGGTAGTACTTTATGCAGTGCATTGTATTGTGCTGATTAAAGTCAGTTATGGGAACCAGAAGAGTTGGAGTTCAGGGCTTCAGTTAAGGAAAGGGATTGATCTATGTAGATGAAGTAGTAATGAAGGGTGAGGGACCTGCTGGAATTAGTATTACTCAAAGAGAGGAATTTCACTCAGCAGAAATTTCATATTTCTCTTCTTGCTGCTCCTTATACTATTTTTTTTAAACAGTTACCAAAGTTGTCTGGAAGGAATTTAATGTCACCCATACACATCAAAATTCACTTAAGTTCAGGAAACCTTTATTAATAGTCTACTGTGTATCCTCTGCACATAGCACAGTGTCTTGAATGAAAAGAAAAGTTAATTCTTAGAAGGAACTTAAATTCTGTCAGAGATAGTAGAATAACAACAATTTCATCTCCTGTTTTATTTGGAAAAGTTAATTAGGAATACTTAAATAGAGGTTCACTTTGCATTGTGTCATACATATGTTCCCACAGAATTTTAAGTAAATTATATTTTGAGAAATTTAATTATTTCCTCAATTTACATTTCAAAGATTATAGGATCATAGATTTATAGATGAGGAAACTAGGGCTCAGAAGGTGTTATTCTTATATTCTTATATGGGTAGTTAGTAGAAGAGCATGGTTTACACCCCGGACCTCTGAATTCAGAGTCAAAATTCTTTTCATTGTACCATTCTACCTCCTGCAGATGAATTTTTTTTTAAAAAATTAAGAACACAAATACAGGATGGGGAAGGAATGGTTGTATAATACTTGAAGTGAAAAAGACATGATAATTTAAAGAAACTGTAAACTCATTATGAATCACTGGTGTAACATGGCAGTTAAAAGCATTAATGCAGTCTGTTTTGGATATGTCGTGTTTGAGATGTCTACACTACATCCTGTTATAAATGTCCAGTAGGCAATTGGTGATATGAGACTGGAATTCAGGATTGAGACTAGGGCTGGATAAATAGATGTGGAATTTTTTTTTTTGTATAGACATAATTGAAACCATGGGAGCTGAGGTCATCAAAGGAGAGAGAGAAGAGAAGATGACAGAGCCTTGGGATATAGCCACAGTCATTTGGTGAGACATGGATAAAGATCTAGCAAATGAGACTGAGAAGTAGCAGTTAGGTTGGAGGAAAACCAAAAGGGAGCAAGAGTCTAGCAAATCTGGGGAGGAGAGAATATCCAGGAAGGGAAGGAGGTCAACTAGGTCAAATGCTGAAGAGAGGTCAAGAAAAGGATGAGGATTGAGAAAAAGCCGTTAGATCTGGCAGTTAAAAAATCCCTGGTAATTTTAGAATGAGCAGCTCCAGTTTTTAAAGTGTTCTTCCAAATGCACATGTCTGAGTATTAACCTGTTCAATAAACTCTAGTTTTCTAGTCTTCTCAGTTAAAATATATCCTCTGCAAGTTCCTGATTTCTCTTTGATGTTATTGCCTCCCCTCCTCTTTATACTTTTTATATCTTGTATGTAATGGCTGTTTGTATACTGTCTCCCCCATTAAACTGTGACCTTTTTGAAGGAACTGGGGTGTAGGAGAGGTATGTATGTAGATTTGGAAAATAGCAGTGTAGAGGACTTCTAGGATCTGATGAGATCAGCAAGAGAGGTTTTAAAGAATGGAGTGGGCTTAGGAGTTAAAACTGACACCCACACTTAGGGAGCAGGAGAGAGATGATGATCCAGTCAAGGATATTGAGAAAAAAGAATGGTCAGGGCAGGAGAACTGGGAGAGAGCATTGTCAGACGTCCTAAAGGAAGAGGAAATATTCAGGAGGAGGCAGTTGTCTGCATTGTTAAAAGCAGAAGAGGGATCAAAAACGATGAGGGCTGAGAAAAAGCATTGAAATTTGTAATCAACAAATTTTTGTTCAGGTATTGGGTTGGGAAGCTAGACTGTAAGATGAGGCTGAATGGAAGTTGAAGAAGTAGAGGCAGGGGCAGCTAGGTGGATCAGTGGATAGAGCACCACCCCTGGAGTCTGAGTTCAAATCCGGCCTCAGATACATAACACTCACTAGCTATGTGACTGGGCAAGTCACTTAACCCCAATTGCCTCACCAAAAACAACAAAAAAAAAGAGACAGTCTAAGTACAGGAGTCAATGGTTAGTGAGAGATTGAAGATGGGAAGAGTGCTATGATGCAGAAGGACAATTTCTCAGAGAAAATTTCCTTCTGACTCAGCATTTTTCACTGGATTTCCCGCATAGCTGGAACTCTCTCCTCATCTTAGCCTCCTAGCTTCCCTAGTTTCCTTCAAGTTTCACCTTAAGTCTCACTGTCTAAAAGAAAGCGTTTCCCAGTCCTTCTTAATCTTAGTGCCTTCTCACAGAGATTATCTCCAGTTATCCCTGTATATATAGATGTTTGTATGTATCCCCTCCCGATCCAGCACACTTCCCATCCAATTCCTTGAAAACAGGGACTGCCTTTTGCCTTTCTTTTTATCCTCAGCACTTAGCACAGTGTCTGGCATATAGCAGGCTCTTATTAAATGCTATTTGATGATCTGGAACTTAGAATGGGATTGATTTGAGAACTAATCTGATATATTTACTGTGATTTTTCTCAAATGTTTCTTTTAATTTAAGAGGGATTGCTTTTTTGTTGTATAAAACTCTTTCATCATTGTATAATTGTATCTGTCTAATATTTCTACAGTTTCTTCCATTTGTTTGATAAAACTTCTTTCTCATAGTTGTCAAAATTATTACTCCTTTTTTTGGGGGGGGTGATTTTAAATACTGTACTTATTTTGGTAATTCACTTGCATATGGTATGAGATGGGGATTCATATTTAATATTTCCAAAGTAATTAAAATATGACAGCCTAAGCATTAAAGTTTTAAAAGATTAATTTAAAGTTTTGCCAATCCAAACCATACCTTTTATCTATTTAAATTTAATATATACCCCCAATTACATGTAAAAACAATTTTTAACATTCATTTTTAAGATTTTTTGAATTCCAAATTCTGTTCCTTCCTTCCTTCCCTCCCCTGTCATTGACATGGCAAGCAATTTGATACTTTTAGTGCTTCTAAATCATCATTATGAACATCATTATGCATATCAATTCTTTTTACTGTGTCTTGTATAGCAGTGCTAGTTAAGCATTCTTATAAATACAGGAAGGATATAACAATATACTTACTGCCTAATTTACTGTATAATTTTCCCCCTTTTTGAATATATGGGAAAGAGGAATACAAGTGTAAATTGTTCAGGAAGTATTTAAATAATTTTCTGAAACATGAAACTCATAAGTCTGTAATATTATGATTTAAAGCAGACAGCTTTGAAAAAGAAAAGGACAAAAGCAAATTTGTTTTGCAATCTCCAGTATAATTTTACAAATCAGGTTCTTGCTCTTTTTTTCCTCTCCCTCTCCTTTTCAAAAAGTCTTTTCATTGTGGTCGATGATACTCTTATTTTCTTATTGGTCTTTTTTAAATAGGCTTTTAAAATGTTTATAGGGAATATAATAGGTAATTGAAGAGTTATAGGTGAATATTCATTGAAAAATAGAACTTAGACTTATTTTTTTTTAAATATCCCTTTACTCTTTTTTTTTCTTTTGGGCTAGGCAATGGGGTTCAGTGACTTGCCCAGGGTCACACAGCTAGTAAGTGTCAAGTGTCTGAGGCAGGATTTGAACTCAGGTGCTCCTGATTCCAGGGCTGGTTCTCTATCCACTGCACCACCCAGCTGCCCTAACTTAATATTTTTCAATTGTAACATTTACCCCTTTCTTAAAGTAGCTTTCTATGAACATTTAGGAAAAGCAAAACAAAACCTTTACATCTATTGAATTTTTCTTTGTAGATAAATTATGCTGTGAAATTCATACTTTGCCTCATTGGTTACATCCTGATGAAGATCTCAAACTGGTACCTTGTGTGACATGAATATTTGGTCTTTTGCATGTAGTCTGCTTATTGATTTTTGTGTGTGATAAAAGTTTTGAAAAAAAAATTACCATCTGGAATTAAAATTTTGGGACAGATATTAGAGGGTGAACTAATTTGATTACATATGCAGAACTTTGATAAGTAACTCTTGATTATCTTTTCTAATGGTGAAGATTATTGGGTTAGATTATGAATACTCAATTATTTGTATTTGGCTTCCGAATGTGAATTATCTTCTTTAGTACCCATCCAGGAGCAGGCATTTGCTAAGCACCTTTTATGACCAGTTACTGTGCTAGGTGCTAGTACAGACATATTTTAATATGAATGTCTAGCTGGACATTAATGGGACAAATTCATATTGTGAGGTCCTTACTCAGGAGCAACTGGAAATTAGTTCAGCATCTTCATTTTATCCACTTGCTCTTTATTTCTGGAGTTAGTGTCACCTCACATAAATACAAAATATCCCCTTTGGGTTTAAAAATGTACTTCATGGGAAGTGCTCTGATTTAGAGGGGGTAAATTAAATGAGAGAGTTTAAAAAAAAGACTTTATACCTTGCTTAATTGTGTCAATAAGAACTTTAAAAACAAGTTTCGTAATGGGATAATCAAGATTTGATTTCATAATCAGACTAACTTTACTAACTATTCTAGATAGATTTATGTTCTCTTTGGCATGAATGTACCCTCTGCAAGTTTATACTTTAACCTTCCATGGCTTATTTTTTTGTTCTTGTCTGCCTTTCCACAAATTTTCAACAAAGACATTTGGAAGCTGGCCTCTCATTCTTTTAATATGTTGAGTATTTTGGCATTACACTATTCATGTCTTGTTTCTTATTCTCAGTTCTTGCTTTGGCTTACTTCCTTTTCAGTTGGGTTATTTCCTTTTCTTTTACACAATTCTGAGCATGAGTCCCTTTTGGTAATGATGTTATGTTTGATGAATGCTTATGATTTTCTTTCAAGTGCCTCTTGAGTTGCTTGTAATTTTGGTTATAATCATTAATAACAGAGACATAAGGTATTTATTTTAGGTTATATATTTATATGCTTATAACTTTTGTCAGACATAGGGCAACTGTGTAATCCCCTTGGCAACACTTTATCTGAAACTATTGGTATGACAACTGGAAAGTGGAGCAAATCTTGAACATGTTAAAATTAATAGCTGTGTGTTACTGTTACATTTAGTACTTTAGAATATGATTCCTCCCTCCTCCCCAAGAAAAGAAAAAAACCTGGAAATTTTTCATATCTTCCTTTCTTTTACACTCAGTTATAAAGTAGACTTTTTCTATCCTAACAGTCCTCAGAGGAAAAGCCAAATGGATGAAGAATGCCCATTAACCTCACTAGCATGCAGTTAGATGGACACTCTATAGAGTTTGACTATCATTATAAGTATCTTGAACAGACACTGCCAATGCACTGAGATGGGCCAAGAATTTAGCAGGAGGAAATGGCCTAGATTGTCCTTGGGAAATTACCTAATTCTTTTAATGATCCCAAGCTCGTCCTAGAAACAAAACGCATATTTTTAATGCCAATCATTTTCTGGTTATGGTTTATGGCTGAGAGTCATGATATACTACAGTCCCTCATTAACTAAGGTTGAATGTCACTCAAAGAAAGAGGAAAGGTTCATGGAGGACACGAGTAGGCTATAACAAATCATGTAGCTGTTAACTACCAACTTCCAGGACACTTTCATTCCTATCTCAATAAATTTAGGAACTGGCTCAGTCTTTCCCCTTCCCAACTCCTGCCTTTGTATTAGGGCACTTATGTTAATATACAAACACTCTAATTTTCCAGTTCCTCAGTTTACTCATTCTGTATGATCTACCTCATCTCAGCCACAGAGGTGATCATGCCTTTGATGGTTATCACCCACAAGTGTTCCATTCCTATCTTCATGAATGCTGACATTTTCTTATCTGGTCAGTCTTTTGTCATTCCACCTGTCTTTCTTCCTAAGTCTGTTTTTTGTCCTCATAAGGACCTCCAATCCCTTCCCCATCTTAACCCTTTGGTGAACCAGTTGAACTCAACACTGAATTCTTCTGTTGAGTACCTTTCCTCCTTATCCTCTTAAAGCTCTTGCCTTGCCAAGCCTCATCCTCAGATTACCCACATCATCTACTGCCTTCACACCTATTCATGTGATACTGGATGAAGCTGGAGAAAAATCACAAAACCATGCTGATTGGGGTTACTACCAATTTTATGTTATGTAATCTGAGCTGGGCCGCTATAACAACATGATCATGTCTTAATTGGTTCACTAACCTAGTCATCACACTACCTTTCCATCTCTCCTCAAATCTGTCATAGTTCTGCCTTCTCTGCTAAAAACTTTGCTTCATATTTCATTCAATTTCAAAAATTGAGGCCATTTGCTAAAAGGTCCCACTTTTCTTCAGTTTCATGTCACTTAGACACCTTCCCCCACTCTCTCCTTTTCCTTGCCATAGTAAATTCCTCTATGTACACAATCCGGCAGATTTCCTCTTCTTTCATCCTCATTCTTTCACTAATATTCTCTCCCTGTTTACCTCCTGCCTACAAATACACCCATATCTCCCCCATCCTCAAAACCCCCTCACTTTCTTCATCCATCCCTACTAGCAATCATCCTTTTGTATTTCTTGTGGCTGAACTCCTTGAAAAGGGTGTTTATAATAGGTTACTCTTCTTGTTCTTATTCTCCTCCTCTTCCCCCTCCTCTTCCTCCTCCTCCACTCCCCCTCCTCTTCCCCCTCTCCCTTCCCCTTCCTCTCCTCTTCCTATTCCTCCTCCCTGGCTACATGGCACAGTGGATAGAATTCTGGGCCTGGTGTCAGGAAGACCTGAGTCAGAGGCGAGTTACACTCTGAGGCCATATTTGAATTCACATTGTATATGTGTGTGTATAAAATATATATACACATATATTATATATAAAATGTTGGTGATTTTATTCATTCCAATAAATTCAGTTACCACTTCTAAATAGATGATTCTCAAATCTATTTGTCCTATCCTAACCTGTCTCCTTACTGCCAGTCACGTACTTCTCCAGGTTTCATCCTCATCTCACATTCCCCATATTCAGTCTTTTTCAGAGACTTGTCCATTCCATCTTTGGAACATCTTTCAGGAGCTGTAGTGCTTTCCCAGTCACCAGTGGAGTGAAACAAGGCTGTGTTCTCGTTCCCTTGCTTTTTAGCCTGATGTTTTCAGCCATGTTGTCAAATGGTTTCAGTGAGGAGGAACACAGCATCAAGGTCTGCTACCACACTGATGGCAAATTCTTCAACTTGAAAAGGCTGCAAGCCAAGACTAAAGTGGAGGGAGTGTTGGTGCATGATTTTCTGTTTGCAGATGATTGTGCACTCAATGCAGCCTCTGACGCTGAGATGAAACAAAGTATGGCTCCATTCTCTGCTATCTGTGCTAACTTTTGCCTAATAATTAACACCAAGAAAACACAGGTGCTCCATCATCAGCCACCACACCATCCATACGTGGACCCATCAGTTACAGCAAATGGAAGAGTTTTGAATGTTGTGGAGAAGTTCACTTACCTTGGGATGTATACATTGATAATGAGGTTGACACATACATTGCCAGAGCTAGCTCAGTGTTTGGGAGGCTTCGAAGGAAAGTATGGGAGAGAAGAGGTATTAGACTTACTAGCACACTGACCTCATTATTGTATGCCTGTGAAAACTGAACGGTATACCAGCACCATGCCAGAAAACTGAATCACTTCTATTTGAATTGTCTTAGGAAGATTCTGAAGATCACCTGGCAAGATAAAGATAACCAGACACTGAGGTCCTTTCTCAAACTAAACTGCCAAGCATTCAAACTCTGCTTCAGAGAGCGCAGCTCCGATGGGCTGGCCATGTTGTTCAAATGCAAAACGTAAGCTTGCCAAAAAGACTATTTTATGGAGAACTCACACAGGGCAAGCACTCACATAGTGGTCAGAAGAAGCAATACAAGGACATCCTCGAGGTCTCTCTTAAGAACTTTGGAATTGATTGTGTGACATGGGAGACACTGACAGAAGACCACTCAGTGTGGCGTGCCCACGTCACAAAAAGTGCTGTGCTGTATGAGCAAAGCAGAACTGAAATAGCTCAAGAGAAACACAAGAAAATCAAACTTAAGAAAATCCACCCCAAAGGTTCACAAGGACTATGTGCCTGACCTGTGGTAGAACATTCCAAACTCATATTGGTCTGATCAGCCACAGTCAGACACACTAAAACTTGACTCTAGCATAGTGATGTCATTTGGATCCTCTTTGAAAATGAAGGACGAGAACAACATATATACCCACTTCTCTCCCCTGACGTTACCACCAGCCTCGTGTAGGCCCTTATAACCTGTTGCTTGGACTATTGCAACAGCTTTTTGGTTGATTTCCCTTCCTCAGGTCTCTCCCCACTCAAATTTGTCCTTCACTTAGCTATCAAAATATTCTTTCTAAAACAGATTTGACCACATCATCTTCTTGATGATTAAACTTTAATGGTTCCTTGTTACCTACACAATCAAATATAAAATCCAATTGGGCTCTTAGGGCCTTTCATAATTTGACCTACCACCTACCCTTTTTATACAGTTGTTTCCACCAACTCTACTTTTTAATGACACTTACTTGCTGTTGCTTCATAAGACACTTTGTTTCCTGATTCCATGTATTTTCATTGGCTACCTTGAATACTTGGAATTCTGTCCTTCTCCATCTCTCCCTCCTCCTTTTCCTGGCTTCCTTCAAGTTCCAGCTAACATTTTACCTTCTACAAGAAGTCTTAAAGACTTCTTAATGCTAGTGCTTTTCTATCTGAGATTGTTTCCAGTTTATCTTGTATATAGCTTGTTTGTATATAGTTCTTAGCATGTGGTCTCCTCCACTGGACTGTGAACTTCTTCCCAACAGAGATTGTCTTTTCTTTTCTTTTTCTTTTCTTTTCTTTTCTTTTCTTTTCTTTTCTTTTCTTTTCTTTTCTTTTCTTTTCTTTTCTTTTCTTTTCTTTTCTTTTCTCTGTCTTTGTATCCCTGGCACTTACCACCTGCTTTAGCTAGCACATAGTTGGCACTTATTAAATGCCTTTTCTTGATTGCAGGATTGGTTCAATATAAAGAAGACTCACTCTCACTCTCTCTCTCTCTCTCTTTCTCTCTCTCTCTCTATATATATACATATATACACACGTATATACATACACACATGCGCACACACACACACACACACACACACACACACACATATATATATATCACAAGATAATTAAAATCAGATACTGAAAAGACTTTTGACAAAATCCAGCATCTATTTTTGTTAACACTAGAAAGCATAGAAATACTTTTTCTTAATATAATAACTAATAATATAGTAGCAGTAGTGGTATTTGTATATTGTTTTCAGGTACAGTAGGTACTATTATGCACATTTTATAGAATACTTAAGTGACTTGATCATGGTTACACAGGGAGTGTCATAAGCAGGATTCAAACTCAGAATTTCCTGACTGCAAGTATGACTATTATACCATCTAGCTATCTAAAACTTTCCTGTCTAAAACCAAGAGCCAAGCATATGTTAGGAAGAAAAGTTAGAGGCATTTCCAGTAGGATCAGGGGTAAAACAAGGATGCTTTTTATTACCATTACTATTTACTGTAGTCATAGAAATCCTAACTGTGATAGTAGTAAGACAAGAAAGAAAGAAAAAAAATTAGGGAATAAACATAGGCATGGAGTAAACTAAGGATATTATAGAGCTGGTATGATGATTTATTTAGAAAATCCCCAGAGTCAACCAAATATTAATTGAAGGGATTACATAATAGAAAAAAAGATACACACACACACACGCACACGCACACGCACACACACACGATATAGTCATCATAAAAGATACAAGACAGGAGCTAGGTACAGATATGAGAACTGACAAGAAAGAGAAGGCAGAGCTGATGAACTTATTTCTTTTCTGTTTCCCTCTGCTAATGATTGCTAGATTGGAAAGACCCGATATGGCTGATGTTAATAAGGCTAAATCTTGATAATTGATAATGTAAATAAAATGTCAATTTTCTTTTCTGTGATCTTAGTCATGTACTCTCTCCTTAGATCTGAAAGGTGATTTTTTTTTCCTTGTTCCTCTAATCTACCTATATCACCTATGTAAGTTACATATCCATCTGGTGTTTATCTCAGTATGCAGTGTGAAGTGCTATTCTATATTCAATTTTTACCTACTTAACAATTTTCCCAGCACTTTTTGTCAGTGAGTCCTTACCACAGAAGCTGGGGTTTTTCATTTTATATATTTTTCATGATCATGGAAAATTGACAATTGCACAAACAAGTCCAATGATGTTAAAATTAGAAGGGAAATAGGTAGCCAAGAAAAAAAATCTTTTCAGTAAATTTCCCTGATAAAGGTCTTTTGTCTCAAGATATATGAGGTATTTATTCAGATTTATAATATTAAGATCTATTCTCTAAATGGTCAGAGCATATGGCAGGTACTTTTCAAAGGAAGAAATCCAGTCTATGAAAAGAAATTTAACCATATTAAAAAATATACTGAATGACTTAATAGAGCAATGCAAATAGAAACAATTCAGGTTCCATTTCACACCCATCAGGTTGTAAGAGATGACAAAAAAAGATAATGGCAAGTGTTAGAGGGTCTTTGGAAAAACAACCACACAAAGGCAGCTGTGAATTGGTCTAGCCATTCTGAAAGACAATTTGAAATATGCCCATAAAATTACTAAAGTGCACTTACCTTTTAACCCAACTCTACTAGTAGGTTCTTACCCGAAAGAGATAAAAAGAAAGAGGAAAAGAAACCTTAAGTACAAAAATATTTATAGCCCTTCTTTTCATAATATTATCAGACTGGAAGCTGAGAGGGTGCTTACCTTTTGGGGAATAGCTGAACACATTGTGGTATATGCATGTATTGGAATATTATTGTTCCATAAGATGTAATATAACGCATAGTTTAGAGAAACAGAAGACCTCTATGCTATAATGTGGAGTGAAGAGAGTAGAATTAGGAGAACTATTTGTACAATGCTAACTATATCATAGAGAAAAGCAGCTTTGAGATTTTTAGTATAACTATAAAACTTGAGTACAGAAGACTAATGATAAATCATACCACCCTCTTCCTGCCAGAGAGATGATGGCTTTCAAATCCAGAATGAGACATGCATTTTTGGACATGGCCAGTGTGGGTGGACTGTTTTCTGTTGTTAGTGTTTTTATATGTTATTGTTTTGTTTTCATATTCCATTGGGGGATTGAGACAGTGGGAGAAAGTGATAATAAAATATTTGTAAAAGTAAATGAGTAAACATTTAAAAATGAAATTAAGTTAGTCTGGCATGACCCGTCCTTCATGTCATCCTTGATGATGATAGTCAGCCATGGTAACTTTATATTCACAGTTTTCTTTTATGGATGTTCATTAAGTATGCATTTAGTATGTTACAAAATGTTGCCCTGTAGGGGCAGCTAGGTGGTGCAGTGGTTAGAGCTCTGGCCTTGGAGTCTGGAGGACCTGAGTTCAAATGTGACCTCAGACACTTAACACTTAACCAGCTGTGTCACCCTGGACAAGTCACTTAACCCCAATCCAAAACACACACACATATCTATCTCTATCTCTCTATCTCTCTGTATCTATATTTATATTATATATACACACACACACAAATATATATTGCCAGAGTTCAGACAGAGTCACTGGCCTATAATTTTGTAAACTCCATTTTTTCCTTGTTTTTGAAAATTGGGACGATATTTTTCTTCCTCCAGTTCAGTACCTCTTCCATCCCTCGTGTTTTCAGAGATAAAATAGATCAATCACTATGTAACTCCTTATTTTGACTATCAAGAACTAGCCTTATTAACATTAGCCATATTTGGTCTTTCCTTTCCAATTTAGCAATCATTAGCAGAGGGAAACAGAAGGGAAATAAGTTCATTTCACATCTGTACCTAGCTCCTGTCTTATTTGTTTTATGATGACTATATCGTGTGTGTGTGTGTGTATGTCTTTTTTTCTTTCTTTAAAATAATGGATTTCTTAGTTTTTCTGGCCAACCTTCCCTCATATTTATTTGACATTTTTTTGATGTTTTTATTTTTAGTCAGTTGGGGTTAAGTGACTTGCCCAGGGTCACACAGCTAGTAAGTGTCAAGTGTTTGGTCTGAAGTCAGATTTGAACTCAGATCCTCCTGACTCCAGGGCCAATGCTCTATCCACTGTGCCACCTAGCTGCCCCTGTGATTTGACATTATTTTTTCAGAACAGTGACAGCCCCCATGATCCAGTTTCTCCTTTATGGAATACTTTTTTTTTAAATAAAATTTTATTGATAATTTTTTTTCTACATCACCAGAATTTCTCCCAGTATTCCTCCCACTCTGCCTCCTAGAGAGCCATTCTATATAATAAGTAATATTTTTTTAAGAAAAAAGAGGAAGATTTTAAAAATGAGCCAAACCTAATCAGTATATTTAAAAAAAATCTGAAAATATACTGTGCTCCACTAGTCTGCTTCCCACCGCTGTAAAATAAGTGCCTTTCCCACCTTTTAACAGTTAGGCCTGTTTGCTTCTTGTTGCAGCACTCCCCCCCCCCCCGGGACTATTAGAGTGGGGCTTACCATGAAATCCCTGTTTTAATTTTTGTAAGCATTCTATCCTTTTCCTATTTGTTTAACTTATATTTCTTTGGTTCACTCTGTATTTTGAGGATACTGCCCAACTGTTTTTCTTTAAAATATTTGCAAGTGAAAATTCGTGTTAAAATTCTGTTTCTTCCCTCACAGCACACATTTGCAAGATAAATTATTCTTTATCATAAGCCATTTTCCTTAGTGTTTCAGTCTGTCATATTTCACTTTTTCCTTTATTTGCCCTCATTGATGATACAGTTCTCTTTTGTAATTCTGACTGGAGTTTCTTGGTGCATGATCTGTCTCATGCCTGCTTGTCTCTTGCTGACTGCTTGTCTTTTTATTTTTGAGCTTGGCAAAAACAATTTTAGGTGTAGTGATAATGCTTTATGTTTTCTCTGGTGGCTTCCTATAGATTCTGTTGAGCTGTGCATTACACATTGCTTCCAGTATTTGCCAGCAAATCTCTTTATGATTTTCCAAAATATGATATTTAAGCTTTTTGCTTCATTCTGTTATTCTGAGAAGCACAAGATCCCTACATTTTCACTCTTAGCCCTCCTTCTGGTTAATTATTTTTGTACAGATTTTGTTTTCCAATTTAGGTGTTCTTTGATTTTGCTCTTTTTGTATCACTGAGTTTTTGAGCTATTTCCATTCTGTTTTTGAGGGTATCTAGTACTTTGCTAAATTTTTTCAGCTTTATTCTAAACTCTGTTCTCCTTTCAGATTTTTCATTGCTTTCTAATTTCATTCTTGATCTTTTCTTTTTAATTATTTTATTAGACCTTCCATCCCCTTTCAGGCTTCTTTTGGTGATTCAGTTCTCTTAGAGGGTGTTATACGAGGTGTCTAAAATCTTTAGTGCAGTTTTAAGCTTTGGTAGCCTAACAGTTGACTAAAACTTTTGAAATGTCGTGTGTGTGTGTGTATGTAAAATATGATATTATATTCTCTTACAAATAGGATGTGTGTATTTATATATATATATATATATATATATATATATATTTACACACGTATCATAACTATATGTAGTGATGATATATGTGTATATGTATAATACTGAATTATTCTCTTGAGATTTCTCCTGACACTCTTTAAATCCATAGTGTTTCTTCATATGTTAGAAGCTTTTCTTTGTTCATTCTCTCAGTCTGTTTTTTTTTCTGTAGAGAGTTCCTTGTGATGATTTCTTTGTGTTTTTCTTCTTTTATTTGTAACATTCTTCATCTTTATCTCTGTTCTTATTCTTTAAATTTCCTCCTATTTTCTTTTTTCTCTTGTTCCACTTTCTACATGATGCTTTTCTTTATTTCCCTTCCACTCTCTAGTGTTTTGCCTTCCTAAACAATATTATATTTATTTCTGTAAGCAAATCAAACTCAGCATGCCCACAGTTGAACATGATACTTTCCAACTAAAATCCAGCTATCTTCCTTATTTCTCTTAAGGCACCATCATCTTTCCAGTCGCTTTGGTGACCACTCTTTTTGTTATCCTTTACTTCTCACTCTCAGTGCTATAACCGTAACATATAAAACATGAAAGATGACATAAATATGGACTATCAGCATAATTATTATTTTATTAACGATCAGTAAATGCAGCCTCATCTTACCTTGAGTCATTAGAGAAGGTAAAACTTTGAAGTTTCATCACAGCCTTAGATTGTTGACCA
The DNA here is from genome assembly GCF_003287225.1 of Phascolarctos cinereus. Classification (NCBI taxonomy): domain Eukaryota; kingdom Metazoa; phylum Chordata; class Mammalia; order Diprotodontia; family Phascolarctidae; genus Phascolarctos; species Phascolarctos cinereus. Next base: position 470,603,564 of record NW_027555847.1, read on the forward strand.
TAATTGGTATCCTTTTGATTCATAATTTCATTCATGTCTTATCATCCAGTTTGATTTTTGTTCATATATTCCCAGAATCTTTATCCATTTAAGGATTTTTTTAAAGTTATCATGATAGTTGTGTTTGAAAAAAAAGTTTGAGCCCATAACTGTTCACAAAATTGTCCACAACTCTGTTCTGAGTAGAACATTTCTTGATAGTGTACAGTTCAGATTGGAAAAAAATTAAGAGAAGTTAACTTTTTAAAAACAAGCAATTAAATAAAAGGGTCAACGAGGTGGCACATTGGATAGTGCCCAGGTCTGGGAACGAAGAAGATTTATCTTTCTGAGTTCAAATCTGGCCTCAGACACTTACTAGTCGAGCGACTTTGGGCAAGTCACTTAACCCTGTTTACCTCAGTTCCTCATTTATAAATTGAGTTGGAGAAGGAAATAGCAAGCCACTCCAGTTTCTTTGCCAAGAAAACCCCAGATGGGGTCATGGAGAATTAGACACAACTGAAACGACTGAATAACAACAATTAAATAACATGATAATGATGATAATACCCAGTATTTATATGGTACTTTAGGATTTGAGAAATGCTTTACAAGTATTATCTCATTTGATCCTCACAGTAATCATAAGGATAGGTGGTATTTTTATCTTTATTTTACAGATGAGTAAACTGAGGTAAACAGGTTAAGTGACTTGCTTAGGGTAACAAAATAAATGTCTGAGGCCAGGTTTGAACTAGAGTCTTTCTGATTCCAGGTCCAGTACTCCATCTGCTGTGATACTTCTCTATCTGTAATAATAGAATATGTGCTCATTTAATTTTTAATGTTAATACACATTTCTGAGTTTTATAATTTTAGAGAAAATTATTTGCCTCCTAAATAGATGTAGGGCATATGTTAAAAAAATTAAGCATTTTTAAAGTTCTCATCAATGAGTAGATTTTATTGTTAAGAAGGAAGGAATCAGTCAACTTTAAGAACTAGTGTGAAGCATAGTAGCAGCATAGCGTATAGCATAAAAAGCTAAATTTTGTATCATATTTCAGTTCATATTCTGGCTCTGTGTCTGTTACCTATATGACCTTGGGCATATTATTAGTAACTCTGGGTTTCAGATTTTTTAACCTAAAAAATGAGGGGGTTAGACTAAATTCTCTGACATCCTTCCTGCTCAGAATCTAGTCTTAGTCTGAATTCTAGGTTGGTCTCGGATTCAAAAAAGATCTCATGTCTAGAAAAAGGAACAAGAGTAAAGTTTACCAAAGTGGCTCAAGCCAAAAACTGAAAAAAAAGGAAAAGAAGTTCTGCTAATCATTCACCAGTTCTAGTGCCAACAAAAAAGAAGTTTAGTTTAGGAAATACTTGAGTCACGCTTAAAAATAAATTTAAAACCACAGTAATCTTGCAAGGTCAGTTAGTTCTAATTTTACTAAATATAAATCCACGTAAAATACGTTCGGTCCCTAACTCCCTGGTGTAAGCAGAGAAAGATCATTTCTCTGAAAGTGACTCTCAGAAACAAAGTAATACATGGTGGTTAGATTTTTAGTCCATAGAAACCTAGTCACCATTTCAAAGCAACATGTTCAATTCTACATTTATTAAATGCCTAAGGTATACAGACCGCTGGGCTGGATAAGAGGACAAATTCTTAAAAATAATTTTCAGTATTACAAGATATAGTTAATCCAGTAGTGCCTGGCCATTTAGTGATCATTCTTTTTTAGCCCAGTTAAGATGATCCTTGTATGTCCATAACACATTATTCACTTTGTATTTGATTCTTTTCTGCTTTGGTAGGACATCTAATTTTTTGTTCCTTTAGTAGAAAATTAGGTCACTAACCTGCCACAGTGAGGCATGAGATAGGTCTAGAGTAGAGGACTACCTTTGAGTAATAATGGATTTTTAAGATGAGTAAGACTTGGTCCTTACTTACATAAGATTTGCGTTCCTTTCCAGTACCTTTCCTGCCACTTGTCTCACGTTATAGACTGCCTGTTGGAACATTTTAAATCAGCTATTCTGTAGACATCTCAAACTCTCTGTCCCTGTCTCTGAATCTCTCTTTCTGTGTGTGTGTGTGTATACATATACATATAGATGTATGTATATCTATCTATCTATCTATCTATCTATCTATCTATCTATCTATCTGTCTATCTATCTCTGTTGCTATCTCTCTCTCTTACTCTCTCTCTCTCTCTTTGTGTGTTTGTCTCTGTTGCTCCCTCTCTGTCTCTCTTTCTGTCCCTCCTACTCCTCTACTAAGCCTCCTCATTTCTGTTGTAGGTACCACAATACTTTCACAACTTTGGAATCATCTTCCACTTTTCACTCCCTTACCTCCCACATATCCAATTAATTGTCAGATCTTTCCTCATTCCACAACATATCTTGCCCACTTCTCATGAATTGAACAGCAACCACCTTAATTATTGTTCAGTTGTGTTTCAGTGACGTCTAGGCTGACCCCATTTGGAGTTTTCTTCGCAGAGGTCCTGGAGTGGTTTTCCATTTCCTCTCCATTTCATTTAACAGATGGGAAACCTGAGGCAAACAAAGTGACTTGTCCAGGGTCATACAGCCTGGTAGCCTAGAAAGTGTCTGAGGCCAGATTTGAAATCATGAAGATGCATCTTCCCAGCAGTCTAACCATTGTGCCACCAAGGTGCCCCAATTAATTACCTCTTGCCCATATTTTTTCCACTGGCCTCATCTGTAAAAATGACCTGGAGAAGGAAATGGCAAACCATTCCAGTGTCTTTGCCAAGAAAACCCCAAATGGGGTCATGAAGAATGAGACATGACTGAAGTGACTGAAAACACTAACAACAACCTAATTGGTTTCTGAGGTAAGCCAGGCCTGACAGGCTGATTTGGTACTTCAGGTTCAAGATTGGAACAAAATGACAAAGAACTTTTATTAAGCTGTGACATGGAAAAGCCAGTCAACAAGGCTACAGTGACACAACATTAGTTTGGATAGCAACTATCTTCCTCATCTCTGATCGGCAGAGTATAGTGACTTGCAGCTTGTTGGGTTGGTCTCTTTTATGCTCTCAAGTGGCTGGAAACCATATACCATCTGGACCCTTTACTTGGACCAATCAAGTCTCAGAGATGGCTTTCTTTCCTAAAAGAAAAAAAAATAGATTAGCCTGTGTGGCAAGGACCCTGGTAAATATTCTATCGGTCTCCCTGCTTCAATTCTAAAGGTATTTTCTTAAGTGCAGTTCTGACCCTGCTATCACCTGCTTAGTAAACTCCAGTGGCTCTTTATTGACTCTAAGGTAAATATAAATTCTTTTTGATTTTTAATATGCTTCTCAACCTTACCTCAACTTGGCCTTCTGTAAGTTTGATATGTGTATTATTTGTGTAATTGTTGTGATAGTTCAAAGTATACCTTATATCCTTCTTTCTTTTTCTACAATTAACACAGGGCATTACATTGTGTTAACTGATCACAAATGTTATGTGAATTAAAAACATTTCCATTTTACTTATTGATGAAATATTAAGCATAACAGATCCATATATGGACCCCTGATATGCTTCACTCTACATTCCCTTCAACAAACATTAAGCACTTAGGATATAGAAAGTATTATGCTAGCATTGCAGATACAGGGGCAAATGAGAGAGCTTTTCTATCAAGGAACATAAATTCTATTAAGGAAATGTAAGATATATTCAGATAAGTATAATTTAGGAATTGGCTGGGGTGGGGAGAGGCAAGACTAAAGCTTCTGGAAATGGTTGAGGGGAAGAGGGTGGTAAAGTGTTTAGGGTGTGAAGATTAGGGTCTGGATTCAGGAAAGTGGTAGCAGGAACACAAACTTAGCTTTAATGGAAGATAGAAATTCATGAATGTAGACAAGAGGGAGTGCATTCAGCTATGGAGGATGCATTCATTGAGCCAAAAGACTTTTTAGCTTTGGAAGGGACCTCAATAGCTCTCTAGTCCAACTAGTGCCTGAAAAGGCATCGCTTCTAACTACATACCTTACAAGGGATCACCCATCCTCTGATTGTAGTCTTCCAATGTAGGTAATCCATTATGTTTTGAACTAATCTGTTTCATTCTTGCACAGTTTCAATTGTAAGTATGATTAATACAGGAAAAATTTCCCTAATCAAGCCTAAATTTGCATCTCTTCAACTTCTATCTATTATTCCTTTGGGACCCAACAGTCCAAGTTTGTACTTTCAGGTACTTGAAGACAACCATCCTGTTCCCTTTTGCGTTTTTTTCTTCTCCTGGCCTAATGTCCTCAGGTCCTTTAGCTGATGTTCATATGTCATAGATTCTGGCCTTTCACTCTGTTTGATTCCCTCCTCTTCCAGTTTTCCAATGTGCTTCTCAAACTGTAGGACCTGGAATTGGACTCAGCACCCTAGCTGTAGCTTGGCAAAGGCAGTAGAGATACTCATCATTATTCCTGAAAGCCACAATTGTCTTAATGCAGATCATGTCGTCATTATCATCATCAACATCATTAGCTGCTATGTCAGACTATTGAATGATAATATTATTCTTGAAGCCCACTAAAATGAAATTCTTTTCCTTTTCTTTAGGTATTTTTTTTGAGACAAACATATCTAATCATACTTCCTTCATTCGGTACTTATAAAGTTTTTTAACTCAAGTATAATTCTTTATATTTAAGCCCCATTGAATTTCATCATATGTTTGAGGCTGTTAAAAATTTTTTTGTATCCTATTAGGCATTTTAGCTGTTCATACCAAGTTTGTGTGATATGTAAATTTGGTGAGTATATTATATTTGCATTTACCTAGGTCAGTTATTAAAAGGATAAATAGCAAAGGGTCAAATGCAGATTCCTGAAGCACTTTACTGGAGACCTGCCAAATTGTCTGGACAGTTCACCTCTTTCATCTTCTCTGCAAGAATGTTGCTTTATCAAATGCTTTGATGAAATTTAGTCCAACTATACTTGTAACATTCCTTTCAAATACCATTAACATTATGAAAAAAAAATGAAATAAATTAGTCTGATATGACCTGTTCTTTATCATTTTTGTAACTGTGATTTTAACAATTATTGACAAACATTTTAATATGCAAAGAACAAGAAGAGGCTTGTATAAGTTATTGTAAACTTTGGGTACATTCAGTTTGTTTTTTAAAGTTTATATATATTAATTTTTTAACAAGGTGGAACAAAACTGTTATTTATCCTCTTTTGCTCTTTTTTTCCACCTTCTGTGCATTTAAAAATGTTTTGATTTTTTTGTTATATTTATCATTACCTATTAACTTCCCTATTAACTCTCCTGCTCCCAGTAGATAGATGCCTTTCTTTTTAACAAACACGTTTAGTTTCCCCATTTTCTTCCAAACAGATCAACAAGTTGGTCAAGCCAACAGATGTGACTGGTTCTTTGGAAGCACTCCTTCCCTTTCTAGTTAGTTTGTCAGCCATCTCTTTAAGTATTTATTGTAGAATTTTCTCAGAAATCAAAGTCAAGCTTAGTGGCCTATTGTTTGCAGACTTTTCTTCCCTCTCTTCAGAAAACTCTCATTTTTTTCCTCCCCATTGAAATTTCTTTCCCTTCAGAATTTCATTCTTAAAACTTTCCCATTCTTTTACTGACTTCTGTAGAATTTTCGTTCATACTGTCTCTTCTCTGTCCCATTTGAAGTTTGCCTTTCCAAAACTTGTAAGATGTGAGTCAGACTGTGGCTTTCCCCTGCTCTATCAGAAATAATTTCTGTTACTTAAACACGTCAGCTAACAGTCCTTCCCTTATATTGAAGATCCAGAACAGGATTTGCCTTTGTTTACTCCATCTTTTCATAGTGTGTCGAGTGAGGCTAAGTAACTACTTAGTTTTTGTGTCACCAGCTCCTAGCCCTCCTTTTGACAGAGAACTTCCGCATGTCTTGATAATTGAAGTCTCTTATCACAGCTATATCAAGTCTCTGTGCCAAACTAGTGAGCTATTTCTTGAACTCCTGTTTTCTTTTTCTAAGGAGGTTGTCTTTAATATACTCAGATAATGAATCACTTCTGTTTTTCTCTGTTGATATTCACTCAAAATATATTGAGTCTTCTAGTCCCTCTTGCTTTTCTTCTGGACTTCTGCAATTTGTGTATAGAGGTTTTTTTGGCTATCATTTTTACTACTAGTTCATTGCTTGAATTTTTTTCTGCTGTGAGCTGGGTGTTTCAACTACAATTTCCCCTGCTTTATTAGCTATTTTCTGTGAGATTGAGATTAATATACACAGACATGTATTTATAATATATCATATGCATATATATACACACACACACACACACACACACACACACACACACACACACACACACACATACATAGAAACATATATATGAAGTTTTTTCTTCTTCCATCCTTTGTGTTTTTTAAACCTTTTTGATTAGATTTGCCAGATGTTAGGCAAATACATTTTTACTAGTGTTTGGTAGCTATATCATCCCTGTATTTTACGCCATGTTTTTAGAAATCCAAATCCATTTCTCTGAGACCATATTCTTAAGTAGCTCTTTACTACTCAAATTATTCTTTTTTCTCATTTATTCCTTCCAAGTATCACCAGTGAGGAAGATACTATTATGTGCTCCTCTAATCTTTAGCTTCTTTCCCAAGATTTTCTCACTTTTGGCAATAATTTGTAGGTTTCTTTTAAAATTACTGAAGAAGTGGCTACTGCAGATGAGGACTTCGTAGCTATACATGATATTTTGAAGAAATAATTGAAGAAGGTGGAAGCACTGATAAGTAGTTTTTTTTATGTTGATGAAAGAAACTTATTTTGATAAGTGATGCCTTCTAGAACTTACATTTTTAAGAAAGAAAAAAAAACTCAACCTGGATTTAAACTACCTAAGGATAGCCTAACACTCTCATTGGAAGATGTGGAAGAGAATTTAAAATTAAAACCAATGTTTATCTCTTTGAAAATCCTTATGTCCCAAGAGGTAACCACTATAAATCACTTCAAGTTTTTTGGTGGTCAGATAAGAAAACATGGCTGACTGGAGCAATTTTTGAAGATTGGTTTTCAATTTATTTTAGCCCAGCTATTGAAAAAAATATTGCCAGGACAACAATTTCACATTTAAAGCATTGCTTTTTTGTTTGTTTGTTTGGTTTTTGATTTTTAATAATGGCTCACCTCATCCAACTACATTTGGTTTACTGTGTGACAATTTCAGCTTGCAGTTTCACAGAGATGTGGATAAAAGCTCTTTGTATTTATGTATATATGAAGATTTAAAGAGATGTTTTTGTAACCACTTTATTACTTCCCAATAACTTTGAATCAAACATGTTTTTCTTATCCTTTGTTATATTATGCTAATAAACAGATAAAAATTAGTTAAAATTTTATTGCATATTTCCATTGGGCTGTAACCAGTAGCTGTATTTTACTTACTATATTTTTACTTGTTACTTTACATGTAATTTGGTTAATGTGACCACTTCACAGAATTTATTGCTCTAATCAGACCAAGCTGTTAAATTAGTAATTTTTTAAAAATACTAACAAAATAGACAAGGTTTTAGCTAATTTGATGAAAAAGAGGAAAACTGAAAAATTAAGAAGGACAAATCACCACAGATGAAGAAGAAATTAAAAAAAAGAACTATTTTGCTCAGCTATAGCCAAAAGACTGATAAGTTAAAAAGAAAATATTAATTACTTACGCAAATATAAAATAGCATTATTAACAGAAAAAGTAATTTCTGTTAGAAATTTATTTTATGATGCCTGAGCCGGAGAGAGATAATCAGAAGAAGAAAAAAGACCTAGATCAGTATCTCTAATGAATACTAATGCAAAAATGTTGGATAAGGTAGAAAGAGGCTATATCTACATATTTAAAAACTTGGCTTTTTTGTTCAAGTCAGATTTATAATGTGTAAGAAGAAAGGAATAAGCATTTATCAGATGTTTGCTATGTTACAGGCACTATGCTAAGCACTTTGCTAAAATTGTCTCATTTGATCCTTACAACAGCTCTGAAACATAGTTGCTATTATTGTCACCCCCATTTTACACTTGAGGAAACTGAGGTAGGTAGTGGTGAAGTGACTTGCCAAGGGTCACATAGTATGTGTTTGAGCTGGATCTGGATCCAGCTCTTCCTGATTCTAGGGCCAGTACTGTATTTACTGTGCCACCTGGCTGCTTAATGAATACAGTCATGTTTCTTGAGTATAGTAATGGCTCAATATTAGGAAAACTATATGACAAATTATATTAATAATGATAAATTATGTAATTAAATACAGGCATTTTAAAATAGTGTTATTGAATAATACTATAATGCTAGAAATTACATTATTGTATAAATATCTTGGAAAGAGAAATTGGAGCCATGTTGTAAAAGATATTAAATGCCAATAAAGCAATTTGTGTTTGTTCCTAGAGGTAATAGAAAGCTACAGGAGTTCTGCTGTATGAAGGAATACATTAGAGAGAAGAGATTTGAGATAGGGAGGTCAATTAGGAGGCTATTGTAGTAGACCAGGGAAAAGATCATTAAGGCCTGAATTAGGGTATTGAGTTTGTGAGTAAGAGAATGAGATGAATGTAAGAAATGTTGTGGAGTTGGAACTGGCAATACTTGGCAACTGATTGAATATGTTGGATGAGAGTTGGGAGTCAAGGAATACTTAAAGGTTCAAACCTGGGTGACTGAAATAAAGGTGGTGTTCTTGACAGAAATAGGGTATTCCAGAAGAAGTGGGTTTTTTTTCTTCAAATGGGGTTCAATTTTATAAATACATTGTTTGAAGTGCTTCTAGGGCATCTAGTTTTAAATGTCCATTAGGCATTTGCTTATGTAGGGTTATATTAGAGTGTTAAAGAAAAGAGACAGATATTTAGTTCAGATCTCCAGTCATCTCCAGCTGCCTAATAGACATTTCAAACTAAATGCCCGAGAAGCATCTCAAAATTCTACATTTCTGTTCCAGGTACCACCATCCTTTCAGGCTATCATGTTTGTACCCTTGGCTTTATCCTCAATTCCTCATTTCCCCTTCACCGCTTGTTTCTACCTTTAAAATATTTTTCATGTCTGATACCTTCTTTCATCAACTTCCCAGTTTGTCTATTTTCCTTTTTCCACTCCAGTTCATCCTTAATGCTGATGTCAAATTGTTTTCCTTAATTGCAGATTTGACCATGTCACTAACTACCCCTTCCTTCCCCACAAGAATAAACTGCAGACTACCTCTTGCCCCAGGATAAAATAAAAGTTTTTCTTCTTAGCTTTTAAAAAACTTCACAGCCTGTCCTATTGTACCTTTCCAGCCTCATTATACATTGCTCTATAGTCTATGATCCAGCCAAACTGGTTTTATCTCTGTTCCTCACACGTGGCAGTCTATCTCCTATATTCATGCCTTTGTACTGGTTATCTATCCTTTATGCCTGAAATGCAGATTTTCCTTACTTTTGTCCCCCTTTGAAGTCACAGGTCAAACACCATCTTTTACATGCAAACTTTCTTTGCTTCCCTAACTGCCAGTGTCCTCCCTCACTTGTACTTGTATTTATTCTGTATATTCTCAGTTTTGTACATTTTATCTCTTGAGAATAGACGTTTCGATATTTGCATCCGTAGCACCTAGCATACTACCCTGTTAGACACCTAACAGGTGTGTAATAAATGCTTGCTGATTAATTTGTGGAATAATCAAGCAAAGATTAGTTGAATGAGATTTATACCAGAAGCTATTATCAACATATACTTTAGGTAGTAATATTTTAGTTGGAATTTTCAGATTTAGGGAAAGGAGTATGTTAGGAGGACTGGTAAGTAAAGGTGGGAGATTATCAAGGAACTTCTTCACTATTTTGAGTTTGCATTTGATTTGCTTAAAATTCATCTTGATGCCCACAAAAGACTTATTTCTCAAATTTAAGGCTCTGTGACTGAAAATCAGTTCTAGCCTACATGAATCTATTATACATATGTGAAACAATAAATGACTTTTAATGAAGACTTGGTTGACCGTTGCTTTAGATGGTTGTAAGTAAGGTTTGTGACTTTATTGGTCTGGTTGCTTTCTTCACTAGTACAGATTACTACCCTACTCCACTTTAATAAATGGCTTCACAAGATGCTGTTACCAAAAATATTCATCAGCTGGTGGCCAACTTTTTGATGATGTGCCTCTCTAAAGTTAGCTAGGCTGGTTCTCATACAGCAATCTTTCATCAGGCTCATTCTGGATTATTAATTATATATACACATATATTTGGAGCAAGAGAGCCTGTGGAAGTTCTCCTTCCCTTTTACTTTACCACCTATGGTTAATGCATTCTAGAACAGTATTCTGTAACTCTTAACTCAGTTCTCCCTACAACTGTACAACTGTAGCCATCAGCAAGTCTAATAATGATCTTCTAAATTAGATACTAAAATAGTTTTTGGAGGGCCAACCCTCAGAGTTTCCTGGCTAAGAGCCAAGTTTCACAGCAATACTTTGTCCTGGTCTATGTTGGTTAACAATGACTTAGTGTTTAGAATCAGGGCATTGAAGAGTGTTTCTGAAAAAGAAAGAGATTGCAGGACAATTTGTTCTGTTTTATTTTCTTTGGAATGCTTGATGCTTAGGAACTAAGTTGGAAGGAAAGACCAATCAAGAAGGATATCCTATTAGGAGGAGGAGGGCTGTCTGATTGTTGGTACTGGATTTCAGAGTGAGTGATTAGTAGCATTTGGCTTATGAAGAAGAGTGACTAAAAATAACGCATGAGGAGAGTTTGTAGTCAGGTCCAATTTCGTGTTCTAGCTGAGCTAGCTGTAAGTTTGGCCACTCCTATAAAGCTGGAACGATCGAAAATCCATGATAAGTATTTTCTGAAGACATAAGCAGCATGAATGAGGATAAAGGTATATAACTAGTTGCTTAATGGAAAAGATAAAATTATGTATTTTGGTTTTGGCTGATATGTTTACTTCATTTTTTCAATTTTAATTTGTGAAAGCAAATTGAGTGCTATGTAAGGAGGGTGAATGTTTAGCATTTTCTGTTTTAAACTTACAGAGACGTTAATTTCTAAGAGTGGTTGAAATAATGAAAAGATAGATCTCTTTGTCTTGGTTATATATTTATTTGTAGGGACATAGTTCATTAGATTTTGTTTGAATATGTTACATAAATCATTATGAGGTAAAAATTAGGAAGTTGGAATCAACAAAATATACACAGCTTTTCTTTGTCAGATTTGTACATTTAAAAGGTTGATTTCTAAAGTTCCTTCCAGCTGGGTGCATGATTCTGTATGGTAGTTGACCTACTTTTTGAGGCAGGCAATATATGCAAAGAAGGGACTTAGATCATTTGATTTTAACTCAAGATTGAACACCTGCCAGTATATCTTATTAATGTTTTATCTTTTAGGACTGAATTGTTTTGTTCATCTTCCTTTACAATAATGGTTGCTTTCCAGTTAAAAAAAATGAAGTGCCTTTTCTTCAGGATATGAATATATTTTTTCTTTTTGAAGAATATGGTATTTATTTGCTTAATAGAGTAAAAAGTTATTTTCCCATGATTGCCCAAGGGAGTTGTATTCATTCTAGATCTGACCTAAAAGTTACATTATGTACCTCATTGTATAGCTTTTAAACTTCTGAAAAATGGGTCTTTTGGTTGATTGGGACACACACACACACACACACACACACACACACACACACACGTTAGTTTATTTTAGCAGAGATTCTGATACACAGACTTCATTCCTTAAGCCAATATTTTAATTCCTTTCAGAAATGGTGAAAGTGTATTAATGTATATCTAATAAAGACTACTCTACAGGAAGGAAGCTTTTTTGTGTCATGGGCCCCTTTGGCAGTCTGGTGAAGGCTAGGGACCCCTTCTCAGAATGTTTTTAAATGCATGAAATAAATTACATAGTATTGCAGAGGCAACCACTTATATTGAAATGTAGTCATCAAAAATATTAAAAACCAAATGTATGAGATAGTGATATATACTTGTTTGTTAGCACTAAATAATAAAAATGTACTTAATATAGGCAAGTTAAAGTTATATTTTATTTTAAAAAGATGATATATATATATATAAAATTATGAAGGCTGTTGTCATCTATATTCATAACTGAAGAAAATATTAAATTTCAGTCAGAGGTTAGTGAAAATCATGGTGTAAATTTTTTTCTCCCATCCTCGGGGATCCTTGGACTCTTAAGTTAAGAATCTCTGTTCCTGAAATGTGCCCTCTTGTAACATTTTACTTGTCTGGTAACCAGTGGGAGTGAAGAATTCTATTTAAGTGAATTTTCTAGATAATGGAAAATTACCATTTTAATAACTCAGAATTTTTAAAAGTATTTTGAATGGAACTCTTTCTAAAATGTATTTCGTATCTCTCATTCCTATTACTGAAAATAATTTAGTTTTTTCTTGATGTCAGTTGTACTGTGATATAATACTTTAGGCTACTTCTTCCTATATGGTAGATAGCCTTGCCTTTATTTTGCTTTTTAAGTTTGTGTCTATTTTTTTTTTACAGTTTTTTTTTCTCCCTCAGTGCCAGTGGCCATTTCTTCTTGCGCCGCTAGCAGCCTTCTTTTCTTTCCACTCCCAGCCCAATCTCCCACTTTTTAATTTGTTTCTCATGATTGGGTAGAACAGATCACAGTACCTTTGGCAAGTTAGTTAACTTCTCTAGATCCCTCGTCCGTAAAATGAGGGTTTGATCTAGATGGCCTTTGAAGTCCCTTCTAGGTCTAAATTTATGATCCTATGTTCTCTATGATTTCTTCGAACTTTACAGTCCCCTAAGACTATGTTATAGTAGGTTCTAGACTAAGAAACTAGATAGAGTCATTAGAATTGTGTCTGAAGTAAGTAACAGTTTTGAGTGAAGGCCTGAAGGGCTCAAAGGAGGAAACTTAGGGTTCTCTGTTATATCTGATTTAGCTTTGAAAAAGTCTTTCTCTTCCTGGTACTTAGTTATCTAGATAGTTAAAGTAAGTTACCATAGAACTTGTGAAATTCAGTTGTATTATTTTAGATTAACATGTTGCCATTTTTCTGACAAGTTCAAGTAACCAACCATATTTTATTTGGTATTATAAGAAGAAACTATAAAAATAAATAAAATTATTTCAAATGATAATTGATACATTGCATCACAAAAATAATTTATTGCAAGATTACCTTAAGCATCAGTCCTCTTGGTGTATTTAAAAGTTTTGTTTATAGATTTAGAAATTGATTATGGCATGAAATAGTATGGTATTCTTATAGTTAGCCAGGGGCAGTTGAGACCAGAACTAAAGTTTTACTATGCCATTATAAGCAAATTTTAGCATTTCTTTAAGCAGCAGATAACAGTATGTTCTTGAATAATTTATTGTACTTGAATATTTTATCCCAGAAAATTATTATTATACAGAGTGGAATGGGGTGGGAGGAGGCATATAAATAGATTTGTATTCATACTGTAACGTAAAATGAAACTACATCATGTTATCTTTATTCTCAGTATCTATAAAAGTGTTAAGCTCTTATTTTATTTATCTAGTATTATATTTAGTATTGATTAAACTCTGTCTAATCAGACTAGCTCTTTAAAGATATTGAGGTTCAAAGGAAACATGTATCATCTCCCCATATTTGAATGGAAGCAGGCTATCCTTGTTTAGTCATGTAAGATTGTTCATTCAATGTTTACCATTTATATATATGTGGTTTTTTTTTCCTGCTGTGTTTGCACTTCACAATTTCTTCATAGCTCTGGTCTTTTCATCCCTCATACTTGGAAATCCTTTATTTTGTTAAAGTTTAGCTTTTTCCCCCCTTAGGATTATACTCAGTTTTCCTGGTAAAGTTATTCATGGTTATAAGCCCATATCCTTTGCCTTCTGGAATACTGTATTCTAAGCTTGCTGTTCCTTTTTAGTAGTGGTTGCTAAATAATGGGTGTTCCTTACTGTGGCTCCTAAGTACTTGAAATTTTTTTTTTCTGGTAGTTTGCAATATTTTCTCTTTGACCTGGAAGCTCTGATTTCAGCATAATCTTCGGTCCATCCGTCCTTCCTTCCTTCCTTCTTACCTACCTACCTACCTACCTACCTACTTAAGCTTTCTATTTCCACTTTGTCCTCTGGCTTTAGGACTTCTGGGAAGTTTTCTTTTATTATTTCTTAAAATATGATGTGTAGGCTCTCCTTTTTTGGTTATGGTTTTCAAGTAGCACAATGAGCTTTACATTTTTGTCTCCTTGGTCTGTTTCCCAGGTCAATTATCTTTGCCTGGATACCTTAAATTTTCTTTTTTTTTTTCAGCCTTTTGATTTTATTATTTCTTGCCTCATGAATTCATTAGCTTTTATTTGGTCCACTTTGATTTACTTTGGTTTTTTTTGGGGGAGGGGTTTAGTGAGGCAGTCGGGGTTAAGTGACTTGCCCAAGGTCACACAGCTAGTACATGTCAAGTGTTTGGTCTGAGGCTGGATTTGCACTTGGGTCCTCCTGACTTCAGGGCCGGTGCTCTTATCCACTGCGCCACCTAGCTGCCCCCTATCCACTTTGATTTACAAAACAAACAAACAAAAACTCTGGCTTTATCACCTCCAGAAATTCTAGTTGAATTTGTGCGTGAGCTGCATTTTCTTTGAGGCCTTAATTATAGATATTTTGGAACCATTCTCTTCTGGGTTTGTGTTTTGAGCATCCTTGTCACTGTAATAGTTTTTTGTGGTGGGATTCTTTTTTTTTTCCTTCTCATTCTTCCAATCTACTTAATGGTTTTGGACTTTTTATTAGGGCCAGGCTTTTGTGCTCCCCTGGAGGAAATGTTTGTACTGTTTGGGATGCTGCTTTCTTGAAATATTGAACATTTTGTTTTTCCAGGATCTCAGCAACAGCTCAGGCTGAGGACTTGCAGACTTTCAGTGTTCCTATAATGCCCCACTGGGGTGCTCAGATTCTCTCTGCAGTCCACCCTGGATTTATGACCAGGAACTGGGTAGTAAATGAAAAGTGCCATTTGGCTTCTGCACAAGGTCTTGGTGTCACTGTATGGGTCTTGCTTGGTGCATAACCGTTGGTCCTTTTTCAGTCCCTGGTCACTAAAATGCTTCACAGGCTCTTGGCATATCCTATCTCCTGGCTCCATAGACCTCTCTACCTCCCTATGCCAACTTTGGTTGGAAAAATAACTCACTATGACTTTTTATTGGATTTCTCCAATTAGGGTTTGGTTTGGTGCATTTTCTAGATTTACTTGGAGGAGTTTCATTAGGGTTTGGAGGAACCTTATTACACTTCTTCCTGCTCTACTGTCTTGGCTCCCCACTTCAGCCTAGTTCTTTTTCTGTAGAATTTTGTTTTTAATAAGATTTTTTCTTCCTAGTGCTCCTTTCCCCAATGAGTAAAAAGAAACAGGGGAGAGAGAGAGAGAGAGAGAGAGAGAAGAGAGAATATTGTAACAATGATTGCATAGTCCTCTACATAGTTTCCTTGTCTAAAAATGTATATTTTTGCGCGCGTCCATTGCTGTTAGGAGATCATGTCACATTCATACAGGTGTCCCTAGATTTGGTTGGTCATTATATCAGAGTTCCTAAGCCTTTCAAAGTTATTTTTCTTTGTGTTATTGTCCTTGTGTAGATTGTTTTCTGAGATCTGCCCATTTCATTCACATCAGTTCACACTACACATGATTCTCTGAAATTCTCTTTTGTTATTTCTTATTGCACAGTGATATTCTGTTACATTTATGTACCATAGTTTGTTTAGCCATTCTCCAGTTGTCTCAGAGACAATCTAAGAGTCAAGATTTTATTTCTTTTTCTTTTCCTCCACTTCCCTCCCCTTCCCCCTTTCAAGACCCAGAAGTTTGTTTTGCTTGCAACTATTCCCTCTTTTGTACTGTCCTCTTTCTTTAACTTTGTCACCACTTTACTTTCCCTCCTTATTTTCCTGTTGGGTTCCATTCACTAAACTCTTCTTTGTCCATTTCGCTCTTGAGTGAAGTTCTTTTGATGCCCACTTACCCCACCCTTTCCTTTATACTTGTGTATTCTTCTCTCTCAGTCCAGTTATGAATAATCATAACTTCTTCCAGTTCAAATACCTTCTTAGTTTTCTCTGGATTTTTCTATATGTAATTTAAAGTACCTTCTCAGTTTGGGTCTTTACATGAAAAAATCTTTGAAGGTCATTTATTCCAATAGAGGTTCTCCCCCCTGCCCCGGCTTTTTTTTTTTCCCTCTAGGGTTATACTCTGCTTCACAGGGGAAATTACTCCTGGTTATAAGCCTGTTTCTTTTCCTTTTTGGAGTATTGTATTTCAAGATGTCCTGGGTTTTAGTAGATGCTCTGAGGTCTCGTATGACCTTGACTGTAGTTCCTTGGTGCTTCAGTTGCTTCTTTGGGTGCCTGTGGTATTTTTTTCTTTGATGTGGAAACTCTGAATTTTGGCTGTGACATTGCTGGGACTTTTCCCTTTTGGGTTTCTTTCAGGAACTGATCAAAGGATTTTTTCCCTATTTACTTTGCCTTCTGGTTCTTATCTATCTTAGCAGTTTTCATTTAGTGCTTCTTGATGCACTGTGTCCAACTTTTTTTTTTTTTATTAAATCATGTTTTTCAGAGAATCCAGTGATTCTTAAATTAACTCTCCATGACTTATTTTCCAGATCAGTTGTCTTTCATATCAGATATCTTAAGTTTTCTTTTATTTTTTTCAATCTAATAATTGGCCCTAGTATCTCTTGCTATTCTTGGAAGAAATATGAAAGGAATTTCTTTGGGTCACTTGTATTCTTGGAATATTTTATATTCAAAGCTTATCTTCAAACAACCAATTGCTAGGGAACGTAATGTACTTCAGAAATGAAAAGCTGTAGGAAAGCTTTATTTTTTCATCTAATGATGTTTCCAACTTTTTGTCTTTCAACAGAGGCAAAGCATGGAGGACATAAAAATGGAAAGAAAGAAGGACTTTCTGGAAGTTCATTTTTCACATGGTTTATGGTAATTGCATTGCTGGGTGTCTGGACTTCTGTAGCTGTTGTTTGGTTTGACCTTGTTGATTATGAAGAAGTTCTAGGTAAGAGCTGTATTATAGTTTTCCATAATTTAAAAAAAAATACAAATATGTGTTTCTGTTCTGACAACATAACTTAAATATTTAATGCTGTCTTGGGAGTATGCAATTATAAGCAAAATTTGAGTTCTAGTTTTTTGACAGGATATTTTACTTCTTGAATAGTAGTCATGCTTCTTAGAAAAGCAAATAATATTGTAGCTTCCTTGCATATAACTTGAATAAAAGTCTTACATTTTAATGACTTTTAGAAAAATGACCCCTCACATAGACAAGTTGACATCTGGTTGCCAAAGACTGCCAGATTGGAGAGAAATTTGCAGAAAAAAAGATTTTAGTTCTTTTTATGAGTCCATAGTGAATTATTAATAGAGAAAGGAACATGTAAATCAAGTGGTAAAATAAAGGAACAAAGTTAAAATAATTTGTGTTTTTTAATGCAAGTAACAGTTCTCATATTTTTATATGCATGCAGCCAAAGCAAAGGACTTCCGTTATAACTTGTCAGAGGTACTTCAAGGTAGGCTATTCAAGACGTATTTTAAATAAGCTCATATTTTCTGTCTCTGAAATTTTACTTTACCTTATTTTATTTGTCACTTAAGTATAATTCATAACATATGAGCAGTATGGCCAATTTCCTGTAAGATATATAGTTTTAATGGTTGGCTTATTTTAGTTTAGCTCATTATTAAATTTAACCTGGGTCTTCAGGTCTATAATTTTCATTTTAAATTTTGTTTAAAAAAATAGGAGTTTTATAATCTTATCATTTCTCCATTTCTTTGTGGAATTTTTTTCTTAGAAAATTTGTATTCATTTTAGGAAGTGTTAATGATAGATTACATCAGTCACTTGTCTGAGTGGAAAACCGCTCTGCATAACTTCCGTCTTTTGGAAAAAATAAGAAGACATAATAGAAACTTGAGTGGGTCATGGCTACACCACTCTGCCACTGTTGCTAGTTCCTAAAAAGTTGCAATATACCTTTTGAAGGTATTTTGGTAAATGATATAATTGACTTCAGGGCTGTTTTTGGGGAATATTTTTCAGTAATATTAAATATAGAGCATCCTGCTGAAAAGTGAATCTTTAAAGTATTTTCTTCAAATTAGAATGCTTTCTTTCCTTGAAAAGGAAAGATAAAGTCTGTGCTCATATTGCCCCGTTTCTCTTGGCTGAGTCCAAATCTTTTTATTTTTATTTATTTTTAAGTGTTAACTTAGACTTCTATTGCTTAATTGGATTTCTAAATGGTATAGATAAAGTGGTTCATTTATAGTATCAGATTCATTTCTAGGTCTTGCTTAGTAAGAAAGTGATGGTGGCTTTTTTTGGGGGGAGGGTGATCGGTTGTGCTATAAATGCTAATTTTTAAATAGAAAAATAACCATTTCTTTATGTTAGATATTTGCTTTAATAAACACTTAAGTTTGTTTGCTTGAAAATTAGTTATTTAGGATTTGACATTCCTTTTTATTTTCTGCCTAGTAAGAATTGATTGTAAAATTGAGGGTTGAAGAAATTAACAAAAATTTTTAGATTTCAAAACATAGCTTCCTTAACTATTAACAATATACTTTTAATATTGTACAGTTGGATAAGGTGCTTAAAGTTTTCAATGTTGATACAAAAATCTTCTGCTACAATTTAAAACATTTATTTTATAACCTCAAACTTTAAAAGAAATTATTACAGAATAAAGTTTATTTATTCATTTATGGTTTTCACTTTTTTGAATTAATTTGATAAATGAAAATCTGAATTTCAAAGTGAATTCCACATGATTTTTAGAGAAAAGTACATTATGACTTTTCTTGCAAAGAGAAAAATATTTAGGGCTAGAAGTACACCGGGTTATATTACAGCAGTATCTATGAATGTTGTGCAGAATTTCAATAAATGGAAATGTCCAACTATCTTCTTTTCTTTTATTCCCACACTCCTCCACCCCCACCGTGTTTTTTTTATTATAGGGAAGCTGGGAATCTATGATGCTGATGATGACGGTGATTTTGATGTTGATGATGCCAAAGTTTTACTAGGCAAGTATACCTTAATTTTAGGGTGGCACTGGAATATGCCAAAAATGACATTATGTATGGAACCTTGTTTGTGAGAAAATTTCTTTAGGATTTTCTCAGTAGACTTAGACATAGCTTATAAGTTTTTAAGAAGCCAGATAACTTGGTAAATTGGGTATAACTTTTATGTGTACTGTCTTCATCTTGAAAATACTTTTTATTCTGAACTTTTAATAAATTTCTGCTGCTTGGCTTTCAAATTAACTACATAATTGTTTTTTCTTTTTTTGGCTTTTAAAATATCTTTTATATAAGCTTAAATTTTAAATTAAAGTTTTAAAATTTTTTGTGTAAGTCTACTATAAAATAATATAGTAAATAGTAAAAACGTTACAGCATATAGGCTGTTGCATATCTTGAAGGTAAACACTTTAAATATACTATATTTGATCCCATTAAAAGCTTCAGATGACTAAACCTTTTTGTTATTCTCCCCACTTTATTCTTGCAACAGTGGTGGTGCTTTAATAGAGGGCTCTTTAATAGAGAGAGGGAAGAGCCCATTGATTATTCTTGATTTCTAGGAAATTTTGTTGATTTTTAAGTTCTTCTCTGAAAATCGTGTCAAATTTCTTAATACATTTTTTTGTCTGATGTGTGTGTGTGTGTGTGTGTGTGTGTGTGTGTGTATACACACATATCTGCTTATGGAACACTCTCATATCCTCCAGTTATATTAGTATGAAATATCTTCACTCACATCACACTCTTAATGTCTCATCATGGTATGGATGTGACTATTCACCCTCAAAACTTGTGTGGGTGGAACCTAAGCTCTGAAAGTTTTATTAAGCAGGAAAGGATGAATTGCCACACCAATGGATTATGTATATCTATTGCCCCCAAGCCAGCCTAGTTAAGACTGGAGTGGCTCATCACCACTTAGGGATAATTTTTTTTTGGAAAATGTTTTATTTAAGTTAGGCTATTATTTTATGCCTATGAAAAACTTCAAATACTACAAAATAAAATATTTTTAGTTGTAACCTAAATTGTTGTAAGTTCTGTGAATGTTTTCTTATTGATATGCAGGAAGAATCAACATTTGCTTTTTTGTGCATGTCTGTTTTTTTCATAGGAAATTCATCACCCTTTTGAAGTTTTTTAAAATATGATTTTGATAGTAGATATTTGAATTGGGGTTTTAAAAAGATATATTCTCTTGTTTGAAATATATTCGTATCCCATGTGTTAATTAGAATGATACTTGTTTATGGTCATCAAAATGTTTTATTACTCTTTAACTTAGATGAAAGTTTTAAATGCCCAAACTAAATATGTAGAATTTATAATTGTACTGTCTACTTAGTAATAAAAATATTTTCCCTTAAACAACTCTTTATTTAGTATGATGAAAAGTTAGCTTGCTATTTTAAAAGTGTTTTCAAAACTTTCATTATACACTGATTTGTTATTTTTAGAAAGAAGTTATCAAAGTACTTGTAAAATGTGTCTACAAACTCTGTTTAAAAGTTTCTTTTTTGTTGAGTAATGTTAAGAATTGTCAAACAGCAATTATTAACAAGATATTATTTCTGCTTTGTCCACATCTGTGGTAGGATTACATTTGGATTTCAAGTATCAAATTTCAGATTTGGAAATTGATTATGTAGACTTTTAAATGAAGCAATTAACAAGAACATATTTGGCCTAGCTATCAATCTCTCCTTTGTTAACTTTTTAATTTTTGCATAGACACATTCGTAAAAAACATGCAAACTACAACTTGCATTTTATGTAAGAATTTTCGTATTTAGAAAGTGATAACTAAATTGGGTGATTAAATCTCTGATTTTTTTTGAGAATGTGACTCTGAGTCACATTTCTTCACATAACTTCTTCATCACATTGCTCAAGTCTATGATGTAGTACCTCTAGAGCGTCATACAATTGGTTTTGGCCTGATTGAAGTTGAGGAAGCTAAAGATGAACCCCAGCTGCCAGACTCAACTCTACCATTTCCAGCGTTTGAAAATAGTGACATAAGATACAATTTGGGTCTGGAGACAATAAAATGCTGTTTGCTCACTTCTGACCTTATGTTACTTCACTAGGAATATCAGAAAAGGAATGATATTGAGCATGTTTACTGAAACTTTTACTGAAGTCATGGCAAAGAAAATCAAAAGTGAATGGGTCAGTAATCAGGTCAATTGCAAAGGGTAGGGCAAAAGCTGACATTTGTTTGCTGTGATAACTTTTATGTTATTGTACTAAGTATATATGTATATTTTTAAGTGAATAATTCGTAGGCTATTACAAGACCTTAATTTGATCTGCATCAGTCTTACCAGTTTTATGTAAAAGAAATAACATGCTAATTTAAATATTTTTTATACTTATTCAAAGAGTTAATGAATCATATACAGAGATAGTATGAAATAATTTCTATGGAATTCACAATTAACAGACACCCACCACGGTATTTATATGGCACCTTTATAGTTATGTAAGTGCCTGCATACATTGTCATTTGATCTTCACAACAACCTGAGGTAGGAGGTGCAAGCATTACTATTCCTCCATTACAAATGAGAACATTGAGCATTACAGAAGTTAAATGACTTGTTGAACATCACATAGCTAAATTGATGGTGTCGGGTCTTAAGCTCAGTCTTTAGACTTCTAATTTCTCTTTTCACTAATTGCTCTTTTTTTTCTACCATGTCACCCTGAAAGTCTTTTAAGGTTTATCATTCACCTGCCTAAAAGCCTGCTTCATAATTACTTGTTAGAACATCTGTCTATCCTGAATGTTATCATTCACCTGCCTAAAAGCCTGCTTCATAATTACTTGTTAGAACATCTGTCTATCCTGAATGATGAATTGCTTTAAAATATTTTATTTCCGTTTAAATTGTTGACAACTAAAATCACTTGAAATGAAAAAATTCTCTCCTAAAACATGTTACTTTGGAGACATGATAAATTCTTGAGTAAATTAATAGGAAGATATCTCAACACCAGAATAGCCAGAAGTAACGTAGGATTATGAATAACAATCCTGTTTCCCTGTGTCAAGCAACTTACAGCAATTTGCTAGTTGCTACAGTGAGTAAAGTATAAGGGAAAAGGAGATAAGCTACAAAGCTTGGGATCACTAGTTATAAAGTTCTGCCTCATATTCTTTTTTCTACCCGCTGGAAATGGGATCATAAGCATCCCAAAAATAGCACCAGGTAGTGTATGTATGGGGGTCAAGTACTAAGGTTTGTACAGTTCTAGAAGTCCTCTGGTCTAATTCTTTTCCATTGTTTCTTTCATGAGTAGCTTCTTCCCTATGTGGGTAGGAGGTGAGGAACCACTCAATATGAAAAAGGTTCCCTCTTTTTTCCTAAGCCACGCATTTCTTTGGGCTCTGGTGTAAAGAATTACAAGGAAGCTGAGCTGATGATGAAGTAGATATAGGAAGAAACTGTGTAGAGTTATCTTGTATAATAGTGTTCAGCTGGCAGATTTTGTTTATTATATCTTTTATTAGTAGAGTTTGTCATGTTAATATTAAAGGTAGTAAAGTCAGATTCTGTTTTCAAGATTTTATAGAGGCCTTTATGATTTTGCTAGTTTAGTTTTTTTAAAACAATATTTGTCAAGAAAAAAACCCCTTTTTTGCTTGTTGTTTTTGTTGGGATTAGAAATAGGGCATTGTCTAGGATGATCTACTAAACAGAGAAGGAAAATTAAAATTTTAAAACTCTTTATAAGAAACCAATTACAGGATCATAGATTTTTAGTTGGAAGCCACCTCAATGGCCATTGAATCCAACCCACCTCATTTTACAGACCAGGTAAATTGACTTCCAGAAAGGTCTAATGACCTGCCTAGGGTTACACAGATAGTAAATATTTATTTAGTAGTTACCTCTAATTGACCAGAAATACCTTGGGTTCTTTCTGATCCATTCATACATGAGTGTGGTTTGGAGAAATCTCTAGTTTTTTTTAACGTCCACATCAATAACTTCTTTATTATAGGTAATTCCTATTGTGGAAATTCTCTCCAGTGAAGTAGATCAGCATTTGGTTTTTAAATTGGAGTCTTAGGTGCCTAGGACATTGAGATGTTAACTAACCTGCTCGTGGTTATACAGATAGTACATGTCATAGACAAGACCTGAACTCAGGTCTTCTTGACTCTAAAGCCGTCCTCCATTAGCTATACCATGCTGCCACAAAAAGCCCCAAATTAATATTATGTACATTTTAAAATTTCTTTTTGCTAAAAAATGGGTTCAAGTTGAAAGCTAACTTGTTGATTGCACATAGAGATTCAGTTCAACTTGGTTCAACATATATTATGTGCCTAGATAGGCAGAGTACTGCAATATACACTTACAGAAGTAAATATGTAGCTAAGATACATAGCCCAGCTCTCAGTTTATAATCTAATGGTGAAGTTGCAAGTTCCTCATAGAGTTTGACTTCTGGCTTTTGTGGGAAGTGCTTGTAAGAGAAGGCATTGAAGAAGTGAGAAGACTTGTGAGCCCAGTAAGGAAAAGTATTTGAGGATTGGTCACTTCCATATTGGAGAAAGAGAAAAAATATACTAGAAGAAATAACATTTGAGCTAGGTCTTTTGATAAGAAGCCTGGCAAAAGACTGAGATTTAGCTGAGTGTCTAGGGAAATAGGATATTGGTAGGGTAGTGGATAGAGTACCAGCTCTGGAGCCTGGAGGACCTGAGTTAAAATTTTGGCCTCGGACACTTACTAGTTGCATGACCCTGGGGAAGTCACTTAATACTGATTGCCTCAAAAAATAAAAAAAATAAAAATAAGGATGTTTCAGATTCTAGGTGCAGAGAATGGTATAAGCTAAAACATAGAAGTGCTGACTGTGTTTGTGGAACATAGTTAAGTTCGATTGGGAGATAGAGTATTTTAAAAGGGAGTAATGTATGACTTAAGCTGATAGATATTATGGCTCATTTTAAATTCCAGGCGAAGAACTTTGATTTTGATTTAGTATACAGTGGAGGAGCTATTCAAGATTTTTAGGCATCTTAGTTGACATTATCAGATTAGTATATTAGTTAGGAAAACTAACTGTACTGGTATAATTGAAACAATGGGAAAATTGGCAGCTCCATTGAAACAGTTAAAAGTCAGTTGTGAGAGCCCAGGTAAAAAGAAATAGGAATCTAGAATGGGGGGCGGGGGTGGTAGGATAGGAAAGGAGGGGATGGATTCTACTGAATCATTAAGTAGAATCATTAAGACTTGGCAGTTAATTCAAGATAACTGAAATTTCTAGCTTGAATGACTGACAGAATGATTATCATGCACTCACCATTGATAGAAGTAGGGAAGTCAGGAAGATAAGCAGACTTTAGGGTAAAATAATATGCTCAGTTTGGGATATGTTGTTGACAAGATTTCTAAGAAGAGACTTATACCAGATTTAGCACCCAGGAAAAACATGGGTTACAAAGTACTTCTTTGACAGAAAAAAAGTGGAATATATTGTGTATAATCTTCATCAAGTCACTTATCTAACACTTATATACCTATATTTCTCTCATATTAATTTTAGATGTTAATAATGTGTAGAGAAATCATGTTCAGTAAAACCTGTAGTGCCCAGTTTGGATTAGTGAGATGGGAAAAATCCTGAGATCCAGGATTGTGACAGCTTGACAATATTTATAGGTTAATGATCATTCTTTGCTAGTATGGCTCATTTCCTCAGACATTCCATCTTGACTTAATTCTGTGTTTAGTAATGTCTATTGATAACTGTTTTTGCTAACCCTATTTAAAACCTGAACTGATTGTATTCTCATCACTGGGACATGTTTTGTGTCCAAGATTTAGAAATTGCCAGAAAATTGCCTGGTATAAGATGCTGTCATGACCTGAAGGGTAAATTTTTTGTTTAGTAGAGACTCTTTAAAATTGAAAATGGTAAGTCAAAGCCTGAAACTTTGTTTCTTTTGGTTGGTTGAAAATGATTACTTTATTAATAGTCTAAATATTAATTTTTTTCATTGGTTTAATTTAATTTTTTTATTTTAATGTGCCAGGGTAGCAGTAATTGGTGGAAAATACAGGGAAGAAGTTTAGAGAATGAATTGATTTTAATTACAGTTCTGCCTCTGATTTTTAATGTTGGGATGATTATTTAGGATTTTTCAAATTATTAATGATGCTGAAGATCATAATAGGAGAGTGAATTGTGGAGGCTAGTTTGTTGAAATACATTTATGCCTGCTTTTAAACAAAAGTGAAAAATGGGTCTGGTCAACTAGGTAAAAAGCCTTAAATAGCCTAAGGGGAAAAATTTGAGGAAATAAATTTTATAGTTATCGATGAATTATCATGGACAGGCCTAAAGTACTTGTGCACCCACCACTTGATTATTTAACTGCAAGTGATGAACTTTGTGGATTATCTTTGACATTTTTAATGTCATTTTTTGCTGATTCACAAACTAAGCATTAGTTGAAGGAATATATCATTAGAAAGACTAGTTTTGGGTTTTTTTTTGTTTTTTTACAAAAAATAAGATTGAGGAAGTAAGTTGATGCATTCAGAATCTGGTAGGAATAACTTTTTAGTTATTTGTAGTTTTGTATTGCTTATAGCACTCATCTGCTTACTGTATGGAATTGAGAGTTAATTGTATAGTGTTTTTTCTGTCCAAAATGCAGGGTTTAATCTGATGCTTTCTGTTGCAATCATTACTTTACTTTCCTAAATGGCTTTTCTGTAAACATCTGTGACCATGTACAAGATTCCTTTCTTAAATCACATTTCCTAAATTTCTTTTTTTCCACCTAACTGCTCTCCTTTATTTTCTCTCTCTCTCTCTCTCTCTCTCTCTCTCTCTCTCTCTCTCTCTCTCTCTCTCTTTCTTTCTCTCTCCCTTTATTCTTGTGTAGGCTTGACCAAAGATGGCAGTAATGAAAATATTGATTCTCTTGAGGAAGTCCTTAATATTTTAGCAGAGGAAAGCTCTGATTGGTTTTATGGCTTCCTCTCATTTCTCTATGATGTAATGACTCCTTTTGAAATACTAGAAGAAGAAGAAAGCGAAACTGCAGGTGATGTTGATGGTACGTCACAGAATGAAGGGGTTCAGGGAAAAAAGACTTGTATTATTTTGGATTTACAGAACCAGTAGCATTGACCAAAGTCTAAAATTACTGGCTTGTGCTAAACTTGAAGCAGATGCCTTTCTTGCTTTATCAGGATTGAATTTCAGGGGGGGACTTGAGTCTAATGTTTGATTTTACTAAGAATAAAGTCAACCATGTGACCTTCCTTCATTAATTGATGGGCCTTTCATTAATTTCCTATTTTGTATTAGGGGAAGTGCACTGCACAGTTGTTTTAACAATCTACAAAATAAACTTTAAAAAAAAATCCTTAGTGGTATAGTTGGTTTCTGTATGATTTTGCTTCAGTTTGTGCATTCTCCGCACTAAACATGAAACATTAACTGTGGTATTATTTTATTGTTAACATTTAATGCTTGTCTTTCTAACAGAATATTGATGATAATGGTCTTGATGATAAAATATTCTGGCATGATTGATTAGTTATACAAATGATATGCTTCTATATTGATCTTTAATATAACTATTATAATATAAATTATAACATAAAGCAATTGATACTAATTTTTATTTGTTATAATTTGTTTTAGATTAAATAATTTTTACATTAGGTTAAGATGGATTTTAATTTAAAGCTCTACATTGGTGCTTTTGAAGTATTTTTCAAAGAAAAAAATAGCCTTATAATTTTGGCATAGGTTAGTTAAAACAAATTGTCTTATGTTTTATGGCATGCCAGTATATTTCTGTCTATGAAAGCAAACTTTCATTCTTAATTTAAGATGGCAAATTCAGACCTATTAGGTGTGGATGTGATGACTTTTTTCAAATTTTATGCAAGTGGGAAAATGTGAATTTGTATCTTATATAAATGTTAAACATATTAAAATTATTCACCCACCATAATATCCAATGTCTTCCTGTATTTAATATTCATCTAGAAATATTGATATAGATATTCAAAGGCTTTTAAGTTATATATTAAAATAAGGGTCTAAAATACTTTTAGGGCTAAGTAAAATTTATTGTAGTGTTGTGAATCTTTGTTAAGGGGGAAATTAAAAACAGTTCTCCACTAGACTTTCAGTGACTTTCTTGAAATCTTTCTTAAACCTATTACTCTTAAGTTAATCTACTTTCATAATGACAGATGCACTATAGTGAAGCTAGTACATTTGTTATTTTTAAGCATTTTAGTAAGTATCATAAATCTTTTATTTCATAGATTTTTAAATAAAACCATTATAATTTGAGCATCCACTGGGGAGAAGTTTTAGAGTTTTTGAATTTGTTTTATTCTAGAATAGGTCTCCTTAGGCTTCTAAAGTATGCACCAGTGAAATGGTATTTCACTATTTTATTTTTGAAATTTTGAAAATTGTAGGATATTTAAAGTTAAAATAAAACCATACTTCAATTTTCAAATATTTAGCCAAATTATGCCATTGGGTCCATTACAATGTCTTGAATTTGTTAGTGATTATCAAATTGACATAGGTGTTCCAAAGGGAATTATTATACTAAAATCTGAAATTGTATTGGTACCCCTTGTCTTTCTCAATGGAAAAAGCATCTTAATTTGACCCCAAAATGTCCATAATTTATGAAAGAGGAAAGAGGAGAAAGGGCAATCTCAAATTAAAACCTTATATATCTGTTTGTTCCCTAGTGATCATTTCCATATTGTCTGTTCTTTGTGTAACATATTTAACTATTATATTAAATTAGCAATCTTCCCTGAATTTTATCTTGAAGTTTGTTAGTTACTAGTTAATAAAATGGCACTTAAAAATTCCTACCAAAAAAACTAACCATAATAGTAAACTGGTTGAAGTATTATTTTCCATTTTTTGTCAGCTAATTAATGTTTATCATCTGAAAGTTTGTGATAATGAAGGAGGAGGTATGAAACCTAACAGAATTAAGGTTCCATCAGTACATATTTAGGTGTTTCAAGTTCTGCAGTGATGCAGATTTTTTTTTTTAGGTTTTTTTTTTTAAATTTCATTTGTAGACTGCTTTAGGCCTTCACCATTTATTGTAGCTTTTAAAATTTAATTATGATAAGATCTTAGTCCTGAAATGTGCCCCTTGATTTCAAACTTAAACATCTAATAGTCATAAAACAGTGAGTTTAATTTTTGAACTTAATTTTAAATAACACTATTAGACCTAAGATAAAACTGACTTTTAAAATATATACGGCTTGATAAGCTTATGTATGGCAAATTATTTAATTTGTGTAATAGTAAACTTACAAATGCCTGTTAGAACCATTAATTGATTAGTGTTGCTTGCCTTGCATTGATACTAATATAAATTACATGTGCAGAAAATGATTATGTCTCATTTCTCTCCATGATAAATATAATGGCAAAAATTACATGAGAAGAAAAGTAATTTATCTGAACCCTGAATTTCTGTGACTTCCTTCAACAGTGGGCATATATAGTTTTTGATTTTGTTTTTTTGACCAGAGATGGGGGTGGGATGAGAAGAAAAGATCATTTTAAATTTGAAAGCTTTGATGCTACGTATTTTGAAATTAATAAAAATTCTGTGTTTTTACATCCAATGGTTATACATGTAATAAGTAGTTGAGACTTCTCTTCAAATTCTTTAAATCATTCTAAAAAGTAGCATATTTTGAAATTGATATCTCAGTTTTATAACTTCATATGCAGGAGTCAGTTATATATATAAAGAATTTTAGACTTTGAGTGTAATAAACAAAGGGTCCATACTTTATATAAGAAATGAAAACATTCAGAATTTTGAGTTTTGCTAAATTAATTCTCTGCTTTATTTTGTTAGATTAGAATTCTTTGTGTAGAGTTTATGGTCTGTACAATATATAATGATGTGATTCCCAGATTAGCATCCTCTTTACTCTATAAACTTAATGCTGGTTGCCTGGTGTCAATGGTGATTGAGCAGGTAGAGTTGCTACAGTGAGTAGAATGTCTGTACTCTCTGAGGCCAGAGTCTCTTCCTTCACTTTGCCCTCTAGGCCTGTCAGCCCTGTTATGTAATTGTCCTGGTTGTTCATAGGTTTTTGGAAGAGGCTATTTGGGGGAGCAGATTCTCTGTCCTGGACAAAGTTTTTCTTGGATTCATTTTGGATCTGAGTTTCCTATGCACTAACGTGAACACCAGGTATGGTCGTGTGTTAGGGGAATCTTATTTTTCTCTCATTGATGCCAAGGGAGCTTGGTGGCACAGTGTGTAGAGGGCCAGGTCTGGAGTCAGGAGAACCTGAGTTCAAATCTAGCCACAGGCACTTAATTGTGTGACCTTGGGCAAATCATTTAATCTCTTTGCCCTAGTTCTGGAGGTAATAATAGCACCTATCTTTCAGGGTTGTTGTAAGGATCAAATGATACGTTGGTTGTAAAGTGATTTGTACAGTGCCTGGTACATAGTAAATGGTATATAAATGTTAGCTATCATTATTATTACTATGTTCTAAAATTAGAACTGTCTGTAGGCAGTAGTGAACCTGTATAGCAAAGAATACTGTGTAGTAAAACCCTGTTGAGATGAGGAACAGGAGGATTGGAGAAGACGTATTCCATCTGAGCTCACATCAACACAACTTTTCTTTTAGTTACATTGGGAGAAAAAAGTGGACCAAGAAAAGCTGAGAATCTTCCTGGGGGGGTGGAGGGGCAGTGACAGTGATACCTGACCAACTGAGCAAAGATAGAGCTGCCCAACTTATTTTCTGTTTTTGTTTTTGTTTTTGTTTTTTAATTTTTTTTTGACAAAGAGAATGAGCTTCATCCTGGAAATATCAGAACAAAAATGACCTAGAGGAAACTGATATTCAAGATAACTAAGGAGATTGTAAGAAGGCACCTAGCTGCCATTAATGAATTCCAGGTACCCGACACAAGCTACAATCTAGGTCCTGAAAGAACTAGCAGATGTGATGGCTGAACCATTGTCAGTGAAAGATAGTTGAAAGATCATGAAAAATGGGAGATGTACTGCAAAAAAGTTGGAGAAGGGCAAATATTTTGATTTTCTAAAGAGAGAAGAGAACGGTGTGCTTACTGTTGGCCAGAGAGCTTCATTTTGATTCCTAAATCAATTTTAGTTTGCTTCCTTAAAAAAAAAAAAGATGGTAAGCATCTAGAGTGATTACAAATAGCTGGGGTGTTCATCAAGAATAGGTCATGCCAAAGTAGCCTTACTGCCTTTTTGAACAGGATTACCAAATTAATAACTAAAAGGGCATGTTCTATAGTTTACCTGGATTTTAGTGAAGTTCTAAATAAAATATATCATACTTTTCTTGTGGAGAAAAAGGAGAGAATGGGATTAGGTGATAATAAAATCATGTAAATTCAAAACTAGTTAAATGGCTGGACTCAAAAGAGTAAGTTAAGTTGTTCATGGTTCGTTGCCAGCATAACAGGCTGTATCTCCATTAGAGTGTCCCAGGGATCCATCCTTAACTCTTTGTTGATTAACATTTTTATCAGTGATTTGAATGGGGTGGGACATCAGTAATAAGAGTATATTGTTGTGCTCATCAGATAAAAGATAGATGACACCAAGTAGGGAGGCTTAGCTGAGATAAGGGATGTGAAAGTCAGAATCTGAAGGGATGTTGACCAACCAGAGCAGTAGGCTGAGTAATAGAATTAAATTCAGTAAGAATAAATGTAAATTGTACTTGGTGCAGAAAATCTACTTCCCAGGCAGACAGTAGATGAGGCATGATTAAATAGCAATTGTTGTGAGAAAGATCTGGGAGTTTTAGGAACTACAAGCTCGATATAATTCAGCATTGTCATGACAAAATCAAAGAAGATATTGTAATCTTGGATTGCATTAAGAAGGAAAAAGGCTGCTATGAATACAAAGGTGATAATACCATGTACAGTGTTCTTATCAGACCTCATCTGGAGTATTATGTTTATTTCTGGACACTTTAGTTTAGGAGGAGAATATCTAGATTTGGGGTTTGGCAAGGCATGAATAGTCATAGGATCCAGGATAAGGGATTAGAGTATAGAGGACAGTGTAATGTTGATCTGATAAACTGTGAGGATAAGATTAGAGAGAAAGAAAATGAAGCCAGAGATTGAGAGAGCTGAAGGATGGTAGAGAGAGTGGGAGTCTTGGTGAGAGGATGAGGATAAATAATAAGGTTAGGAAGAACAAGTGAGACAGAGAAAAATGAAATGACAGAAGGTTATGAATGGATAATGGTAGTTCAGAATTCTTGGTCATGTAAATATAATTATGGGTGATAGTGAGAACAAAGGTATGACTGTAAGTGACTGTGGTGAAGTATAGAGGTTGAGGAGATGTAGTAATTCAAAGGTTAATCTATTAGAAGGAAGATTAACACGTTTGTTAAATTCCTTTAGTATAAGAGTAGGAGTTTGGATGGAGAAAGGGGCTGCCACTAGGGTTGGTTCATATATTTAGGCAGGGCAAGTCTCAAGGAAGAGGTTGCTAGATAATGGTAGCAGAGGCAGAATCTGGAAGTGGCACTGGGAAGTGAGTAGTATTCTGATCCCCACCCTGGGCAGGCTTTTTGAAAGAGTATGAGAGAAGGCACAATCTGTATTAGATATTCTGTGTGCTGGGATTTAGCTATAGTAGTCTTTGGACATAAGGCTTTTCTAGCAATCTAGCCAACTAACAGAAGCTATGCTCTGCTGACATTGGAGAAGCGTTGTAGAGGAGGTTTTATATTGTGTATACTTTAGGAAATCTGCCATGCTTTGCCTATAAAACAAAACAAAACAAAAAATTCTATCAGATATTTTTAATGGCTGTCCTAGATTTTCCCAAGTTTTTTGGGTCACTTTTAGAGTTTTAGCAATGTTGGTAGGGAGGGCAGATTGTATGAATAACATGAAAATCACCAGGGCTATAACTAGATACTGACAGGATGATTTTCTATACATTGATATGTCAAGAACTTGTGATTTTTGGAAGTATGAGAACTGTTTCTGTCCATTTAGTTTGCAAGCTATCTATAAATTAGTTTTAGAGAATCACCTGAGATACACAGATATTAAGTGACTTGCCCATTGCTAAATAGGTAGTTTTAGATGTCTTTCTCCTAAATCTGGGTCTAGCATGTTGTCATGTGGAACTGTCTCTCTTGATTTTCCAAAAAAAAATGATTTTAATTTTATGAGTTGTTATTTTGAGAGATTGGGAAAAGAGCAATAATTTTGGAGCTGTAGATATTCTAAAAACAACACTTCTTCAAGGGAGCTACTAGTAAGAAGTACAAAGACTGAAGTTCTCACTTTTGGCAAGTATGGAGACCAGGAAGACTTTTGTAGTGACCTGTATGGAATGTACAATGTTTGTCTTTTTGCCAGGGCCAAGTACCTATATCTATGTTTGAAGTGTGGGCTGGTTTCCCTCCCAGAAGACAGTAATAAAAGAGGTGAGATATGCCTCTCCCCTTACTTTGTTATCAGGGAAAATGAAATTCTCATTAAAAAACTGGAAAAGGGCTTTGATATGAAAACAAAGAAGGAAAGAGTTCAGTAAGGACCAAGAACCCTAGTAGATACATGGTCAAGAGATAGAAACCAACAATTTTCAAAAGAACAAATGCAAATTATCAGTGACTGTATGAAGAAAAAAATGCCTCAAATAACCAAAAAATAAAGTAAATGGAATCAAATGCAAATCAAAACAAGTTTAAGATGTTACTTTATAATTGGCCCAAAGCTTCACACAGCAGGCATTTATAAATACTTGTTGACCTAGTAAATTGGCCAGGATGACAAAAAAAAACCATTTAAATCGTTAATGTTAGTCAATATGTAGGAAGATAGGGATGTGGATGTATTATTAGTAGAGCAGTAAAATAGTCCAACTATTTTGGAAATTAGTTTAGAACTGTGTTAGAAAAGTGATTAAACTATTCATACTCCTTGACGTTGAGGTCTTATTACTGGACATATACCCCAGGTTGGTAAATGATAAAGGGAAAGTTGCCTACTATACCAGTTATTTTATAGCAGAAGATTTTCTGGTAGTAAAACCAAACTAACCCAAAACAAAAAAAGCAGGAAACATGGGTGCCAATCGATTGGGAATTGACAGAACAAACTGTGATATATAAATTTAATGAGGTGTTATTGTTCTGTAAGAAGCAATGAATATGCATTTAAAGAAACTTGCGAAACTTGTATGAATTGATGCATAATGAAGTAGATAGAACCAAGAGAACAACATATGCAGTAACCACAATAATTTAAAGGAAAATAGTACTAAAAGATGCATCAATGACAGTGACCAATTTTGAATTGAGGAGTATGATGATAAAACATCCCTGCATCCTTTTGGTAGGGAGGTGGTATACTACAAGTATAGAATGAGGCATATAATACCACACATTAATAGTGTGTTTTATTTAACTATACTTCCATGTTACAAAAAAGAGTTTCATTGGTGAGATGTATTGTGATGAAGTTTTAGAAGACTTGTAGGAATGGGTGATTACTACTTCTAGTAATTCTTTTGGGCACAAATGATACTGCCAGAAGGTACCTAGAAAACATTTCTAAAAATTACAAAGTTTTTGAGGAGAAACTGGTGACCTTATGGACACGGAAAGTGTTTTTGTCATTGTGGCCAATAGGTAATGGTTTCAGAAGACTTATGGGTTTGGGAATGGAGTTTCTGGTTCCAAAGATGATTAGGGAACAAAGGAAAGAACTTATATATTCTAAAATATTTATAACAGGTCTCTTTGTGAGGCAAAGAACTGGAAATTGTGGGGATGCCCATCAATTGTGGAATGGCTGAACATGTTGTGGTATATAATTGTGACAGAATATTACTCTGCTGTAAGAAATGATGAGCTCGGTGATCTTAGACAAACACGGATAGAATTGCATGAAATAATAAAGAATGAAATGAGCAGAACCAAGAGAACATTATATATGGTAACAACAGTGTTGTTTTAAGAACAACTTTGAGTGACTAAGTCATTTTGGCTATTATAAATACCCAAATTAACTACAAAAGACCTATGAAGAAAGATGCTTTTTGCATCCAGAGAAAGAACTGGTAACTAGAAGTATGTATAGAATAATTTTACATACACACACATATTTTATCTGATGGTAGTCTTCTCTAGCAGCACAGAGGTGAGAGAGAGAGAGAGAGAGAAGAAAAAGAAGGAAAAAAAAGAAATTTACATGAACTGGGAATGGTTAGCATTGGAGAAGAGAACATTTGAAGGATGGGGGAATATTGCAGCTGTCTTGTAAGCATTTGAAAGACTCTTATGTGGTGAAGGCAGAACTAGGAAGACTAAACTTAATTTTTCTTTCTTTCCTTCATTCTGGGAGGCAAATGCATTTCCTATCTGGAAGAGATCTTATTAGGTAGCGATAGATAAAGCCTGGATTTTGGGTCCTAATACTTGCTTTTAATTGATGTTAGGTCACTAGTGGAAAAAATTTCAAGTTATTGTTGTTTTTAGCCCCATGGAAAGTAATATTCCTTTAAAAACCCATACCATAATTGAAGCAACAATTTCAAACATGGGTTGCGCCACCTACCCCACCTTATTTTCCCACTTAATTTTGCTCCTCTGTTCATGTCCTTCATTTGAACTTTCCAGTGAGGTAGCTCTTTCATCTGTCTGTTTCTCAAAAGAATTAATCTTGGCCTCATTTTTCTAATTTGTAAAATAACAGTTTAGATTATTTTTTAAAGGTCTTTTCCAGGCCTGAAATTCTAGAATTACTGGTATAGTACCATATGAGAAATGTAACTCAAGGTTTCCCTCTCTTGGCATAAAGTAGAATGGCAAGCATTCTAATTTCTATAGGTCTTTACATTTCTATAGTATTATAGGAGAAAACAATCTACTTTTCATAATTCTATTATTAAGCATAGTTTCCAGAGATGCATTTTGGTGAAAGGTAGAGGCTCTAAAGAATACATTTAGAAACTTAATCGAATGGAACATTTTAGTTTTATGATTGTTAATGTCTTTTGTGTTCACATGGAGACTCTGGACTATTTTAAAGTTTATTCTGTAAGGAAAAAATATTTTTATTTTGGAATAATATGTATAATATCAGAAGAGAGAAGATAATAAATGTTAATGTTGTAAAATGTTATAGCATTATTAATAGAGTTAAGAGAAAAGACTACTTTTTCCTTCCCAGCTCTGAGTAATTTTTGTCCTGCTGTAAAATTTGCTGAGAGACTTTTATATACAGAGCACTGTTCTTGGGGCTGGGATGGTTTGCAGAAGTAAACATTGCCTCGGACCTAAAAAATGTTTAAGGTGATATAGAAGAAAGAAATGCAAATAAATGAAAATCACAAAAATATATTGAGCCTGGATTTGAAAAACTTTTTGGAGAAGGAGAATAGTAAAATTTTGAAGTAAGGTATTTAGAAGAGAGGAGTAAGAAGTTTCTTTTATTATAAATATGTCTAATAGCTTAATATCAGTTCAATATTTGTGATGCATATTTTGCAGGTAGGAGGATAGAGAGGGAAGAGTCTGTTTAGGGGCTTTTGTTTATAAACCCCATTGTTCAGGTTGGTGAGAATTAGAGTGCCAGGCAATGGATATTGAAGGAAATTTTAGTGATAAAATTGATACTACTTAATAACTTTACATTTGAGAAATGAAGGAGACTAAAAGGAAAAAAGAACCTGGCAGTTATAGTGTCCTTGGTGATTTTTAAAAGAGCAGTTTCAATAGAACATTAGATGTGGGAGCCAGATTGCAAAGAGTTGAGGAGAGATGAGCAAGTAGCCTGCCTTGGCTGGGAGTTTAACCATGAAGGGATGTAGAAGAATAGAATTTAGTGGTCGCTGGGTGAAGTAGAAGAGTCACGAGGATGCATTTTTAGAGGGTTCAGGAGACTGTAGTATATATACAAATTGAAAGGAACCAATGGTGTTTGGAGATCATTTAATCACCTAGTGGAAATTAATCACCATTTGATAGAGATTTAAAAAGTAGAAGAAAAAGGAGATGATTCCTGTAGGAGGGAGTTGGATTAAATTTATTGACAGGTGTTTTAGCAAGGAGTTCAATTAATCTTCTAATATTGAAATAATGAGAGAACAGATGATGCTACTGTATTGAAGAGTAGGAGGAGTTAATTTATTATCACTGTTAATTTTCTTTGTTGTACCCCTTTTCCATTATATAGTACAAAAGTAAACCAATCCTACCCTTTTACAAATTACCACAAATTCCTAATTAGTGGAGTCCAGATCACTGATTTCATAATGAACCCTATAATGAAGTTTAGTATACTGGGAAATGCATTTAATGTCACTGGCAGATTACTGTATGGCAGATAGTATATGGGAGTCAGTGCTGATAAAACTCCTTTCTTACGGCTAGTAGTCTTGACCTCTTTCCCTTTTTCAGAAGTCTGCCAATGGGGCCCTGCTTTAACTAGCTGGGTTGTAGTCATCAAAATCTTTTCCTTTAGTGCCTGAAGAACAGTATTTGGCAGCATGGTACCTCATTTTAGGTAATGTCAAATGTTTGTTATAGTACATACTGTGAAAGTAGACAGTGATGTGGTGGAGCGAAAAAGAATATTGGAATCAAAGTGTTGGCCTTGCCTTTTACTTGAGCCTCAGTTTCTTTTGTAAAGGAACAGATTCCCTACTGGGAATCTCACTGGGTTCTTGTAGGGACTGTGTAAAGCCATTTTATAAACTATAAAACTGTAACTTTGTAAGCCATTGTATTATTATTGACATCAAGTGAGAGGGATGGACCTAGTAGGAGTGGAGTGACATGGAATCAGCATTTCACTGTTGAAAAGGACTTTCAGAGATGATCTACTTCAGCCCTGAGGGGCATGCATATCAATCTAGTGCCCCAAGCGGTGAAGGCATTTAGCAGGATGGCATCTTAATGCCATTATCAGGTCACTTGTGAATAGTGAACTGGTCTGGACACAGGTTTCAAGCTTCACCTCTGATGCATACTGTTTGAAAGACCCTGGGCAAGTCACGTCTCAGTACTGTAGGCAACTCTTAGGCTCTTAAGTTGCAGAAAAGGTGCTGACCTGATTGATAGAGGAAGTTTCCTTACCTAGAGGTTCCTATACCAATGAAATCACAGATTCAGTCCTGTCCCCTTTACTTGTCTGTTAACATGATAGGAGAAGAAATCTGAAGACTTTGCACAGTTATTAGGGAATTACAGAGCCAGAGAAGTATTAACCATTAATAAATCTTAGGAGAAGGATGAGATGGGGGCAGCATGGTATGGTGAACAGTAGTCTGGCTTGAAAGCAAGAAATACCTGGGTTCAAATTCTGCCTCTGATTCATTCTGCCTGTATGACAGGCAAATTACTTAATCCTTCAGTTCTCCAGGCATCTCTCTTGATTACCATCTAGAGACAGGTTGCCAGTTGCAGCAGTGGGTGGGAGTTTATATACCTGGAGGTTATCAGCACCAGTGAAATGACAGGTCTGGCGATTTTTGGTGACATAATTGAAGCAGTAAAGAAAAATTTTGTCAAAGCATTTTTCCAATGTTTTCTAGAAATCTGTCAGTTGTGGCAAAGTGGGGAGCTGTTATTCTACAATTTCCTTTTTATCCACCAAGCCTTTTCGGTGGAAAGAAGTTTAGACCTTCTTCTGACATGCACTCTTTCAAAACATAATCATAAAAAGTCATTGTTGGTGATTCCCAGCCCAGTGGTTACTTGAAGACTTGTGTCCTTCCAGGTCTTTACTTAGTCAAGTAATAGAGCTTCTCTCCTTGTCTTTTCTTGTTAATGACAGTAAAATAAAAATTTCTTAAATATTTTAGAAATGGTAAGTACTTATAAGATTTTAAAGTGAGACACACAAAATGGTGAATTTTACATTAGAGACTAAATGCAGGAGTAATCTTAGCAACCCTGTAAGTTTTTGGTGTTCATTAATTTCCATAAAAATGTATTCCCATAATCTCTCTCCATCTTGTGAATACCAACAGAGGAACCAGGTGGGGTAGCCAAGAGAAAAGCTAAGGCCAAAGGTATTTTGTTTTTTGATTTAGCTTTGTGCATATGATGATAGATTATATGCTTTAAATGCATGAGTTTTGCAAGATGGATTTTGTAAATGCAGCTACTAATGTTAAATGGCTTTTAAAAATTGATTTAAAAGATGTAGGAAATATTTAAATTGTGTAACTAGCTTTGTGAGAATTTCAATAATTGGTTTAGTGACACAAACTTAAGAATTGTCATGTTGTCAAAGGTTTACAAATGTCACTTAACCATGAAATATATATGTATACCTGAATATTTTTGTCTAAATCTACTTTCTGCAGAAAACACATTCCTCAGTGATTTGATTTCCTAAATAATCAAGTTATTCTCTTTTCTTCCTCTACTTTACATCAGAACTGCTTCAGTTGGCATTTTTTAATCATAAATTTATTTGAAAAATACATTATTTTCTATATGATGTTCATCATCTGTAACATTGTGTGACCTTTAAGTGTCTTAATTATGGAAATTCAGTGTTATGTCTATAATGTACATACTGATTCTTTGAAAATTAGAAGCCAAAATAGCCCAGTTTCCTGGCTGCATTGTATTGAATTATACTTTACTTGTGGAATTTCTTACACATATCTAAAACTTTATAATCTTTTATGCTTTTGCATGTGTTTTATGTTCATCATGGTAACATGTCATTGTATGTTAAATATAATCATTATATTAATATAATATTTGCATACTTAATATAATACTTGACATAGTTTGAAGAGCCTGAAGATTTTAAATACTGTGTGAGACCACTGTGTGATTTTGGAGAGGGGGTAATTATGAATTATATATCTGCATTTGGGGGTGTTTAAATTTATTCACTTCTTTATCTCATATGGAAAATTAGAAAAATGTCTTATTTCTCACTGTCCAGTGTGAAAAATAAGCAACATACTAAAATGTATTAAATAGAATTATTGACTAGAATTATTGTGCTCTTTTATCCAAGGTATAATAGCATATATGTGTGTGTGTTTATACACACACATATACACTTTAAGGTTTACAAAACTCCTTAAATACGTCATCTCATTTGATATTCACAACAAACCTGTCTGGTAGTGAAATTATTATTCTTATTTTATAGATGAAGGAACTGAAACTAAGGCTTAGATAAGTTAATTGACTTGTTTAGGCTCACATAGCCACTAGGTGTCTGTGGCTAGAGTTGAATCTAAATCTCCCTCATTTCTTTTTTTAACCTTGAGATGCAAATGATTCGAAAAGAAAAAAAAAAGAAAGCTAGTTTCAGAGTTAATTAAAGAGGAGCTTCTTGAGCATGTTCTGACTTCTGGCACCCATTGAGCTCAATCTTTTGGTAGTTTCTATTACCATTGATATTCCAAGTCAGTTGATAATCTTGAATTGTCAGATATAGAATGATCAAATTATTTTGACTCTGTTTACTAGGTCAGGAAAGTGAACTTAGATTTGAATATGATTTTCAATACCAAGTATCATTCTTATTAATTTTGAGGGAATTCAGTCAATCAGAATGGCCCATTCTCCAAGCCTTCTAATAATTCATGAATTTTACAAGAATAACTTGAAAGAATACTTTTCATATTGTGTTCCACGAAAACAGTCTTCATTCTAAAAGAATGACTTCTACTTGAGGTTTTTGTGATTTTGAGAAAATAGTACCTCCCACAATTTATGGAATTGACAGAGTTTTCCAGTTATTTTATGTATTGTCTGAATGCTATCTCCTACTAAAAAATCTTGATTTTATTCTTAAGAGGATAAAACATATCCATAGTCATTCTCCTGTGAAACTCTGCTAACTTCTCATTCACCGACCCTTTAAAGGTCTAGCAAGATATGCAATAGCCATAACAGATTATCTTTTTATTTCCTTTATTTCTCTTTCTAGTATGGATAATAAAGTGTTGACTTGACACATACTTAAGGTAACTCTGTTGCCACAGTTTTGTTTTTTTTTTAATTTCTTTTTGCTATCTCAAATACCAGAGACTATTAAAAGAAATTTTCAAAAAAAATTTTCGGTACTTAATTTTTCCATTTACTTGCCTGAGAGAATCAAATTTCTGTTCTTTTCATTGTTATGAAAAAATCCTATGTCTGGCTATAATACTTGACATGTATATACTGCTTTAGTGTGAATTGTCTTATGGGATTCTACAGCGTGTAATAAAATACTTTGGAGTTCCATAGAAGAAGGGAACTATTAAATAAAAATAATTCAGTTCAGTCAACACTAAGCACTAAGAAACTGTTCTAAGTGCAGGGGAAATAAAGTCAAATTAATAAAAGTTGACGTTTACACAATGCCTTATGATTACAAAGTTCTTTGCATACATTATCTACAGTAACCTTGTGAGGTGTATAGTGCAGCTGGTATCCCCATTTCATAATTGTGGAAATAAAGACTCAGAGGTGAAGGGATTTGCCTAATTTTATCCATCTAGTAAGTGGCAGAGCTGGAATTTGGGCTCATCTCTTCTGGGTGCAAATCTGCTGCTCTTCTAACTATAACATGGGGAAATATTAATTGGGAGAGAAGACCAGGTGGTTAAAAAATTATCCCTCAGTTTATAAAATAGATGCTTTAAAGACAAGATAACGTTTATCTCATTGATGGTATTTCTTTAATTATACAAGTACCTGGGGCAGCTCCATGGTACCATGGATAGAGTGCTGGTTCTGGATTCAGGAAGACTCATCTTCTTGAGTTCAAATGTGATCTCAGACACTTACTAGTTCTGTGACCCTGAGCATGTCACTTAACAGTTTGCCTCAGTTTCCTCATTTGTAAAATGAGCTGGAGAAGGAAATGGCAAATCTTTCCAGAATCTTTTCCAAGAAAACCGGAAGTGGAGTCACAAAAAGTCAGACAAGGCTGAAATGACTGAATAACAACAACCCCCCCCCAAATACTAGTACCTATATGAAACTTCAAGTCTTCATTAATATTCATTTAAGAATGTGCATATGGATGGACTAATTTATTAATTTTGCATGCTGATTCTTTTTAAAGCATTTATATCATGTTTTTGTCTTGCAAATCAAAAATATATATTTAAATTAAAGCAACTTAAAGCATTTGTTTTGCAGAAACTGTACACAACTAATTTTAATTGTTTTAAAAGAAAAAAGGGAAGGATATATACCTACATGATCAAGTAAAATCAACTTTTTGTTGAGTTTTTCACATGGGGGAAGTGTTTTGTTCAGTGCTCCTATCCTACAAATTAAGTGA
This sequence comes from Phascolarctos cinereus, assembly GCF_003287225.1. Lineage (NCBI taxonomy): Eukaryota > Metazoa > Chordata > Mammalia > Diprotodontia > Phascolarctidae > Phascolarctos > Phascolarctos cinereus. The sequence goes on from NW_027555847.1 coordinate 470,645,062, forward strand.
TGTGAATAATTTTTTTCCCTTTGATTGAAAAACCTGAAAAGTAAAAGAAGTAATTAAAGAAGAGCTTAAGAAGGGAAAGGAGAAACCAGAGTCAAAGAAGGAAAATAAGAATGAAGATAAAAAGAAGGGGAAGAAAGAAAAAGATGACTGGAAGGATAAATTTGCTGCTGATTCAGATAAATCCAAAAAGGAGTTTTCTAAGGGTAAAAAAGATAGAGAAAAGGAGAAAATAGGACTTGAAAAAAGTGCCAAAAACAAAGAGATTATGAAAAGATCAGTAAGTGGCAAGGATGCTTCTACTAAAATGGCATCCAGACATAAAGAAGAGAAAAAAGGAGATAAAAGTACTTCTAAGCTTGGAAACTTAGCAAAGGGTCAAGACAGGAAAAAGAAGAACTAAATTTTTAGTAATTCCATCAACATGGAATGTTAAATGCTGTGCCAATACTTATTATTTGTTAAATTATTAAATAATATTGTAAATTTATAATTTCTGAAACTCATTTTCCTGATCTTGTTAAACTGAGATTATGGATAATTTTTGTAATAACTGCTTAAAAACTTACTTTATTTATAGTTGTATTTACTTGTAAATGAAAACTACTGATTCCACAACGAATTTATTTATTTAAGAAATTTGTTTGCAGTATTGAAAACTTGATTTAATAACATGTCATTAATTTAATTTGCTTTCTATGTATTGAAGTATATTTTCAAGGTATATTTAGCTGCATAATATTTAGGTTATTTTCAAAATGGAAATTTTTATTATCCTTTAATCATCACATTTTAAAATGTAAAATAGCATTTTCTTTATTATGTATACAGAATGTCTATGACTTTTACACTGTAATATCTGGCATACTTATCAGTTTGTGTCATATCCCTGTGATATTCTATAAGCTCCATTGGGTGTAATTTATCATCTTTGAAAATACATTGCCTAGCATGTAGAAGGTGCTTGAATTGAATTGGAAGGTAAGTACTTAGGTATCTATGTTGGAGTAATACATATGTGAATATATTTGTAAGGTTGGTTTTTCATGAATTTCTTGCTACCAGTAGAATGTAAGCTCCTTGAGGGCAAGGAGTGTTTCCTTTTTGTCTCTTTGAATTATCTGCTCCTAATGCAGTGATTTGCATGTAGTAGATAAATAATAAAAGCTTACTGGATTTGTTGAATTCCAAAGCAGTTTAATTACGGAAGAAACAAACAGGCTGGGTTATAATAAGGCACTTCTACAGAGTAGAGATTTTTATAAAAGCTCTATTAAGCTTAAAATGATAATTTTGTATCATTTTTCACTATGTGTGCAGAATGGCATCATGTTTTGAAATGTATTGTAGTGTCATGTAATTATTGAACATTATAAAATAACTTTATTTTAACCTGTACATGAGACTTTTTAGTTCAGCAGAAAATAATTCATTTAGCTGAAGACTTTTTTTTTAAAAGAAAAACATCCTCCAAACACTGCATTGATTTCTTTTGTACATAGAGCTTCAAGTCTCTAATTATGACATATTGTAGAATCTAGTTCCTTGATGTTTGAAGGGCAGTCTTCTTAAATTTGTTTGAACAAGGAAAACTATAGTGCTCCCACCCAGAGTTCAACTTTATTTTTTGCTATATTGTAACTTTTGTTCTGAAAAGCTTAATTATATTGAATTTTTGCCATACTTAGTGGTAATTTCTAAACACACTATGATTTCTAGTTTTGTGTGTTTATGTCTGATATACAAGTATATTTCAGTGCTAAAATGCAAGCACCTAGAAATTCAGTTTATGCAAATTCTGTCTCATACATCTGGAACAGTGTGTAACTTCCATCAATTCTTAAGCACAGTTCTTCTAAAATGGGTGCTTCATAACTAATTTATAGATTAATGGAATTTTTTAAGGATTTATATATTCTGATATCAGATGGTGACTTGTTTGCTGTGTTGACAAAATATATAGATTAAGGGAAATTCAAAAGAAAGATGTATAAGTGGTAATTCATCCACCAATATTGTGATTTTTAATCTAGTCTCATCAGAAGTTGGGGAATTTTGTGTTTGTACTGAAGAATAATATTGTAATAATTTTTAGGTATTACGTAGGTGATAGATAATAGCTACTTGACAAGACATCCTAATATAGAAAATTATAGATTTTAAATAAATGAATTAAAGTATAACCTTTGCATAATAACTCATGAATATTCATCAGAGCACCACATATTAATATATTTTCAGCTTAATCATTGTTTTTCTCAAGTATCTGATGAGTACTGATATCGGTATATTCAAACAAATGCAAATATATTCTGAGATTGATTATCAAGTATAGGGCTTGATATTTTAGTTCATTTGGCTTAGTAAAATTTAAATCTGATCTTTATCAAAAGGGGTAACACATTTTATAATACTGTATTGTATTTTAACATTGCAACTCATTTGCTACCAACATGCATGGTCAGTTAAACATTTTGTTTCAGTTAATTTGCTGAGGTTATCCCTGAGGTGCACTTTTAAATCTCTCTCCTCTTTTAAAATTATTTTTATTTATGAATATATTTCTGAGTAAAATAGGTGTCTTTAAAATATTAATTTTTTATTATTAAGTATGGTGAGCTAAAAGTAATTTAATTTAAAACTGGGCTTGTTGCTTCCTGTTTATCTTTACAACCATTGTTTGGCATTTCTGCATTAGTAGAGCTTCAAAATTCTTATGTGATTATGTTAATACGCCAGTTTAAAATCATATTAAATCTGGTAATTATTTCTGGCTCAGTTTCTCCATCTCTTATTCCTTCCTTATACTTGGTAACATCTACTTTTCTTTTGACCTCAACAATAAAGCTGAGTTATAGTCTGTGAGTTATAATAATGAATATAACTCTCAAAATAGAAATGTCAATATAAAGATAATCCTCAGTGTATATTTTAGTTGTAGAATTTTGTGATTTTTTTCAATTTTGTTTGAAACTTGAAATGTACTTTTAAATAAGATTTTTATAAAGGATGCTTAGGTATGTAAGTGACCTTAGAGAAGAAACTTGCTTAATTCAGTGTGCCTCCAGAGAGAGAACTGATGAACTCTGAGTGAAGACTGAAGCAAACTTATTTTTTATATATATCAGATGGTGACTTGTTTGCTGTGTTGACAAAATATATAGATTAAGGGAAATTCAAAACAAAGATGTATAAGTGGTGCTTGCATTTTAGCACTGAAATATACTTGTATATCAGACATAAACACACAAAACTAGAAATCATAGTGTGTTTAGAAATTATATCTATAGCACCTGACTGCCATTTGTAACATTTTGTCTAGAGAAGTATACTTAAGAGCTCTACTTGGAGGTGCCAGGAGCACATCTCTTTTCCTCCCAACCTTATCCAGTCTACCTGCCACATAGTGATTGGTTAAAAGTGAAAGTAATGCAGAATAAGAGCTGGCATAAATTGTGATGGGCTATTTTCTTTCTTTTTCATATTTTTTTAAGAGTACAGAAGTATCCTCTTATTTTCCCAATTAAATTTAAAATTTTATTTTTAACATTCATTTATAAAAATGTTGAGTTCCAAATTCTCTCCCTTAGTCCACCCCCCCTCGCCCCCAAATCCATCAAGAGGGCAAGGAATATATCAGTTATAAATGTGAAGTCATGAAAATCATGTTTCTATATTAGCTATATTGAAAACAACAAAAAAAAACCCCAACAAGAAAAAGAAAGTAAAAAATAAGCTTGCTTCAGTCTTCACTCAGAGTTCATCAATTCTCTCTCTGGAGGTAGATAGCTTTTTTTTTTTTATCATGGATCTTTTAGAATTGTCTTGGATCATTGTATTGATCAGAGTAGCTATCTCTTTCATAGTTGATCATTGTTACCACTTTGTTCATTTCATTTAAGTCTTCCAGGTTTTTCCTGAAACTATCTTGCTCATTATTTCTAATGAGCACAATAGTATTCTATGATGGGCTATTTCTAATTCAGTTTTCCATCATCCCCCATTTTTTTTTTGGGGGGGGGGTTCCAGGGATTAGCATACTCGATTCCATTGTTGCTTAGAGCCAGAGTTTCTCTACTTCACACTTTCACCTTATACACATTCAATTTCTCCTGCTCTGCTGGCCTTGAATTTTTCACATGCCACCTTTGAGGTTTTCTAAGAGTTTATATAAACAGCATTTTTATTTGTTTCACAGGTCACTATGGCCAAAATATTCATTGCCTAGTGGCCAACCTAACAGCAGTGAGCCTCTATATTTAGCTGGTCTTCAGACAGTAGAAACTTGGTCTCTCCAATACTATACTTGAACCCTTTCTAGCTTGAAAGAGTCTTGAACTTTGCAATCATAACATTTTAACACCCATGATCATTTGTGTCATGATAAGCATAGTTTTCTGGAGAGCAGAGATCCATAGTGTGTTTTGGTTACAATACTGAAGAAACAAATCGAGTTTAAAAGGGTGCCCCTTTTGTGCCCCCATGCTTCCTCTATTCTTTTTTGTCAGTTAAGCTGTATAGAAAAGGCAAAGGCTAGGTAGGTGGTGGTTGTTGGTATTTTGGTTTAAAGAATACTGAAGAAATTTTATTCTGTAATTCAGAGTGAAACTTTAGCACCCTATGTCCTGGGGCTCTAACATGAGAAACAGGATTAAGCTGGGCATGTATTTGTGTGTGGAATGAGTATCAGGGAATACACAGAATGGGGACAGGGCATGCTGACTTACTGTTTTGGTGCTGGGGAAATGTCAGTATTGGAGGAGAATTGTGGAAATAGATGTTTGTCTTTCTTCCTCTTAACTACTGACACCTGTTAACTTTTATATTAGTATTGGGGTAAGATGAGAGACTGAAGTTTGTAGCAGCAAGCAGAGTAGTTTGATAGAGACCTTTTGCAACTGACATTGAGTATGACCCTTCAACCGGTTCTGAATCCATCTCTATATGGATACTATACTATCTTGTTTATTATTGAGTTGTTTTGGTCATGTCCAACTCTTCATGACCCCATTTGTGGTTTTCTTGGCAAAGATACTGGAATGGTTTGCAATTTCCTTCTCCAGCTCATTTTGCAGATGAGGAAACTGAGGCAGACAAGGTTAAGTGACTTGCCCAGGGTTATACAATTGGTAATAGTCTGAGGCCAGATTTGAACTCAGATTTTCCTGATTCCAGGTCCACTGCTCTATCCACTGTGCCACCTAGATTCTTTAGCACACAATTCTCATGGAATGTTATTAAAGAAGTTTTGTGAATATGTTGATGAAATATTCACTTTGTCCACAGCATTCACCTGTTCAGTGACAGGGAAATTGGAAAAAAAATTATGTTAGCAAAAGTTATGTCCACTTTTTGCTCCTTAGACAAATGTCTTTAGTTTGAATTTAAGCTCAGTAGCCTTTACTCAGTCCTACTCCAGTGGTCCATTTTGCTGTGGAGAGGACCCTATGTTCTTAGAGCCTGTGCTAGTGCAGATTCTAACAGAATGGACACTTCATATACAGGCCTGATGAATGGTTGCATATCTGTTACCTGGGAACCAACCTAAATTTAGGAAGGCTTATCAATAGACTGACTACAGATAGATACATTTTTTAGTCACAACTTTCAAAAAGCATTGGTTAACCTGCAGAGAGCTTTTCAGCTGGGTAGGTGGAAGGAGTGGTCACACACACACACACACACACACACACACACACACACACACAATCAGAAATCCTTCAACTCTTGGAGTAAGCATTGTAAGTATAGTGAAATCCTATTCTTTTCTTCTTCTGTAGTAATGTTTGAAAAGGTCTGTCTCCTTTCCCAGCTGGGAAGGTGGCTTATTAGGCTGCTTTTTATTCCAATAAATATTTAAGTGCCTACTGTGTGCTAGACACAGTGCTAAGTCCTGAGGAGGCACATAACAGAAAGACCTGCCCTCAGGGAGCTTACAATCTTGAGGGAGAGACTGCACACAAAACAAGGCAGGAAAGGGAGAGTGGGAAGGATGCAAGAGAATGTTGTTCTGTGGAATTGAAACCAGGCCCAGCAGCAGATGCAAAGTGGAGTGAGCTTAAGTCTACTTTTTATCCTCTATAAAAGGAAGGCATTGGGAGGAGTTTGGTGCTCCACTCTGGAGTCCTCCAGTACAAGACAAGAGGAGGCTGAGGGGAGGTAGAGTCAATCATGGCTTGAGTTAGCTTTGTGGTGAGTTTTGGAGTGTTGAGCTAGGTTGTCCTGGAAGGGAGCTGAAATCTTGGAGTTGAAACCAGGAAAGGCAGCATGTACTTCATACCTATTGAACTCTTTAAGTTGCATGGTTAAAAAAAAAATCAAGTCAACTTTCTATTATAGTCTTAAAGCGAAGGTAAAGTTTTACTCCTTTTAAGTGAATTTTAGCTACCTTTTAGTGCATTGGCCTTTCCAGGCTATTATTCCCATAGCTTTTAGGTACAGTCCTGCAGTTCCTGACTCTTAACTCCCTGGACATATCATCATCATCATCACTATTATTTAGTGTACTGCTGCTTATGGTGCAAAAAAAAAGCATATGATGTACTATGTGGTTTAATTCCTGTGAAATATGTAATTCTTGATTAAAAAAAAACACTAAAAAAGGAATGCAAAGAAATGTTTTGCCAAGATAATCATGTTGTACTAAATTTCAAATGATTAATATATCATGTCTTGTGTGCTTTACCAGTTCCTTCCATTTATAATAAAAATGCAACAAAAATATAAAGAATCTGAGAATACTAAATAAAAATATGAAGACTTGTAAACTAGATATGCAAATAAATTATTTTAGAAAATGAGTGAAGGCATTTTATTTTAAATTATTTTATAAAACAAATTGAAGACATTTTAAGGAATTTCATATTTATTGGGTCATTAGAAAAGACCTTATAGGCCTGAGCTAGTCTGACCCTCTCAATTTTTACATAAGGAAATTGAAATCTCAGGGAATAAAACTGACTTTGCCAGGGACACATGGTTAATAATCTTGCATTTGAACCTATGTCCTCTGACTGTAGAGCCAGACTGCTTTTTATTAGAGCCACATGCTTCCTCTGAAGAGGCACTAGGTGGCACAGTGGATAGAATGCTGGGCATGGAGCCGGGAGGACCTGAGTTTAAATCCGGAAGATGTTTACTGTGTGTGACCACCCAATTTCCTCATCTGTACAATGAGCTGGAGAAGGAAATGGCAAACCACTCCAGTATCTTTGCAAGAAAACCCCAAAATGGCGTTACAAAAAGTCTGACATGATTAATTGGCTAAACAACAACAAAACTTTCTCTGAAAATTTATCTGAAAGCCTAAAAATTTTAGCCTGGTGAAAATGAGGGATGAACATTGTTTAATTTTTTTTTTTTATTCTGAACTCATATACACATTAAAGAGAAAATCCAAATGAACATTTCTGTGTACACAGCATAATACAAAAAGAGAATTGTATGTGAAATTATGAAGCACTGTTCCATGTTGTGTACTTTTTTTAAAAAAAAAGTATATAATAAATTCAACATGTTACTTTTAAAAACTCATGCTTGTCTGTGCTTCATTCTGAATTTTCTTCTCAGTTATGTATTTAATAAAATGTTTAGGGGCAACTAGGTAGCACAGTGGATAGAGCACCATCCCTGAAGTCGGGAGGACCTGAGTTCAAATCCAGCCTTAGACCAAACACTTGACACTTACTAGCTGTGTGACCCTGGACAAGTCATTTAACCCCAATTGCCTAAAAAATCTTTTAAAAAATTTTAAAAATATTTTTTAAATGTTTCACTGGCTCTTATTTTTGTTCTCTCCCTCCCCCTTGATGTAACTGTCAGTGTATCCTGTAAACTCCAATTTACTCAGTTCAAAACAAAAAAAGAAATTCTGTGTAACAAGCCTAGTTACATCTACACAGTGACGATATCCAAAAGTGTATGTCTCTTTCAATTTCTTGAGTTCTTCACTACTCTCTCAGGATGTGGGTGACATATTCTATCATGGGTTCTTGGGAGCTGTGGTTGATCATAGCTCTGATGAGAGTTAATCTTTTTAAGTTTTGTTTTTCTCTTGTCATACATATTCTTATTCTGCTTAATTCATTCTGCATCAATTTGTATTTCTTAGTATTCCTTGAAATTGCCTCTTTTGTCATTTCTTGCAATGCAGTAACATTTCATTACATCCACATACCCCAATTGATCTATTCTCCAATTGATGAAAATCCCCTTAATTTCTAGCACTTTACTTTTTTCCTTTTAAAGTATCCCCTTCATAATCAGAAAGTTTGTCTTACTTGAGGCTGTTCTTTCTCAGGTATTATTCTCCCTCTTAGCAACCCTCTCTCTTTATCCCTACCTGTTTCACAGTGAAATTTGATATATTCCTACACCAAGTTTTGTGTATGTGTGTGAAAATGTGTGTTCCACTATCCTTTGCCTCTTTCAAATAAGGGTGAGGTTCATCTAATGCTCCCTTTCTCTGTGTTTGTATACTCTTCTCACATATTCCAGTTGTGAAAACACGTATTGTTACATTCCTTTTTTCCGACTTCCTGCTTTCTACAGTAATGTATTCCCTTTACTATCCCTTTTCTTTCTCCTATTCAAATCCTCAGAAAAGAACTAATCCATTACTAGGTCTCCTGTTTTTTTTTTCTTAACTTCCTCGATATCTTTTGAAGATGCTGCAATTCTGAAGGGACATGTTTCTTCCATTATTGTAGTGTTATAACTTCATCATTCTATAATCCTTCTCATTCCAATAAATTTATCTTTCAAAGTTTTGATTTTTGTAGTTGTATTTCCAAAGTTCCCAGTCAGCTCTCATCTTTTTATCAGGAATGCTTCAAAGTCCTCTATTGCATTAAAAGTTTATTTCCCTCTACCCACCCCAATCCTGATCAGGTCATACTTAGCTTTATTGAGTATGTTATTCTTAGTTGTAAGCCTATATCTTTTACTTTCTGAAGTATTGAATTCCAAGATCTCATTTATAGTAGATGTTGCCAAGTCTTGTATGTTTCTGACTGTGGTTCCTTACTAACTTAACTGTTTTCTTTCTCTGCGCAGAATAATTTTTCCTTTGATGTGGATTTTGATTATGAAATTGTTGGGACTTTTCCTTTTGATTTTTCTTTCAAGAGGGATTTTTTTGTATCTTCACTTTGATCTCTGATTCTAATTGATCTTGGCAGTTTTCATTCATGATCTCTTGATAAAGTGTTAGGACTTTAAAAAAAAATCATGGCTTTTAGGCAGTCTAATGTTTCTTAAGTTATTTCTCGTTGATCTGTTTTCTGGGTCAGTGATTTTGTTATGCCAGAGTTGTATTTTCTTCTAATTTTTCCAGTCCTTTGATTCTGTAGTAATATTTCTTGTCTCGTGAAGTCATTTATTTCTTTTTTAGTCTATTGTAATTTTCAGAAAGGTAAATCATATCTTTTCTAAGCTATTTATTCTCCTTGCAATTCTTTCCTTAACTTCATTTTTCATTCCTTTTTTTCTGGGTATTCATATAATCCTTAGGTAGATTAACTTTTTCTTTTGAGTCTCTGCTTTTGTAGTTTTTATAGAATTACTCTCTCCTTGGTTGAATTTTTGGATGTCTCTGGATCTATAAGAATTATGATCTCTAGTCATTTTCTTGTGTTTTATTCCTTTCCTGGCCCTGTTTCTAGCTCTAGGACTTCCAAACCATGCTGTCTCATCCTGGAACTTCCTTCAGTGTGTTGGGCCTACTCACCCTGGAATACCCAGACTCACCTTGCAACCTTTCCAATATGTACATTCTTTCTGTAAGGCCTGGCCCCTTTACCAGTTGTTGACTTCCTCCTAGAGTTTCCATTTTGTGGAGTGAACCCATTTGCCTCATGTCTACCTTCATCCTTCCTTTGTCTCTCCTCCATTTGACACGTAGAAGAACCTCCCCTCCCTTCTTTCTGTCTTTTCCTCTCTCTCTCTTCTTTTCCTCTCTTCCTCTCTGAATTGAGCTTTGTACTGGGACTAGGGTCCAGCTCCTGATATGCTTTTGGGTAGAGTAGTCAGCTCTGCTTGGTCCCATGCCTGTTAACCATGGTTCTCTTCTGAGATATGATGCTTGTCTTGCCACAGCTGCTTGCAGCCACACCCATTTTCTTTCAAGGCCTATTCTTGGGTTTTCAACCATGCTGGAACTTTCTTAGGGGAGCCTTTATGTTGCTGCCTCCGAATGGAACTTTGTAGACTATAGTTATCACTGCCCCTTTTCTAACATGCCTCCTTTCCTATTGCCTTTCCTGGGCAGAACTGACTTTCTATGTAGTTCTGGGGTGGATCAAACCACTTATCATAGTTTTTCAGTGGATTTCTTGATCATTATTTGGTCTTGTGTGCTATTTGTGTGCTATTTTTATTTTTATTTTTTTCTACAATAGGTATATGGGAGCTAGACTGCTTGCCTTCATTCAGGTGACCATCTTGTCTGGAAAACTCAAGGATAAACATTTTTAGAGACTATTCAATGCTGTGTAACTCTCTGACCTACATGGTTACTAGTAGTAATTAATAATAATCAAGCATTAAAAATTTCACCTCTGTGAGTTAATCTTAAAGGTTTTTAATTCATTTTATGGAACTTTTACTTTAATTTTTATTGGCTCTCAACTATGAATGAAAACTTTTAACCCAGTAACATAGGTTAAAATACATTTCTGGAATCTCAATTCAAATTACTTCCATATGTTCCAGGTTTATAGGTAACTTGGGAGGCAGAAAAATATTCTTGAATGGGATATCCCAGTGATCCCCTGCTATTTTGAATACTGAGCTATTGTTTAATTTTGTTATGTCCTATCCTTTTTTTCTGCCTGTGTTATATGCTATTTTTAAAATTTAAATGAAAAATTTTTAGACTTTCTTAATCCTATCACCTGTTTTCAGAGTTATCATAAATCTTCAGAAATTCCAATGTATTCAGAAAAACTGGCAAAAGATATAATAGAGAAAACAATAAAGAAAAAAAAAGAAAAATCTGAGGGCTTTTTAATGGTTATAAGTGAAGAAATAAAAGAGAAAATTTACTCATTGGAGCTATAGTGCTATTTTTAGTAGCTATTGCTCAGTTATCTTGTTTTTAAAAAATCTAAAATCTTCATGAAGTTCATTTCTGTAAAGGACATGCTGGTAAGTATTTACCAGCATGACACACTTATGAGTTTAACCTGCATTATTATCATTTTGTCCATCACTTCCTTAAGCTTAGACCGGGGCTTAGCAAACTATGTGCAGGAACTAAGAATGGCTTTTACTTTATAAAATAGTTACATTTTATAAAGTAAAAGCCATTCTTAGCTGTCGGGCCTTTACAAAAACAGGCCAACGGCAGGATTTGGCCTTTAGGTGTAGCTTGCTGATTCCTGGTTGTAGGCAATCAGCAAAACAATAAATGAAGTCCTGATTTGTAGGGTAATGGTTTCTGAGGTGAAATCCTGAATTTAACAGTTGTCATTTGTGGACTGGTATAGTAGGTACAACTAGGTGGTGCAGTGGATACAGCGTTGGGATTGGAATCAAAGAAGACTATGAGTTCAAATCCGGACTCAGACACTTAATAACTGTATCATCCTGGACAAGTCATTTAACCTTGTTTGCCTTAGTTTCCTTGTCTGTAAAATGAGCTGGAGTAGGAAATGGCAAATCACTGCAATATCTTTACCAAGAAAACCCCAAGTGGAGTCGTGAAGAGCCAGACACGACTGGAAAAACAACAACATTGTAGGTACAACTTGCTCTGGCACAACATTGCCTCCAGTAAATGTAGAAACTACTGATTAAGGAACATTCAACATGTCTTCCAAATCCAAAATCTTTCTTCATCCTAAGGTGCCTTAGTAAAAGGGTTTGGGTGGTGCCTTAGCAATTGATATGAAGGTAGAATTCTGAAACTGTTATTCACTGTGTACTCGCAGGAAGTCTTACCCAACCCTGCCTCCACCATGATAGTTTAGAGAGCACTGAAAAATCCTTTGCCTCACATAGCTTCTGGTTTGTGTTGGCTTCCTCTGTTGTGGTTTTTAGCATATTACCCCGTTCTACTTTCTTCACCTCATTGAAAAGGGTTGGCATTAGTGTTCTCATTCTCATCCTGTTACCTGCATAGAGGTAGGATTATTGGCTATCCATTAACAGCATAGAGCAAGAAGCATGGACTATTGAAAGGGGAGGGGAATTGGATCCACTGGGGAAGCTTCTATATCCTTATACACTAAAGGAATATGGGATTTGTTGCCGCTTGCTATGTCCTGTTGGAATATATTTTTTAATTAGAAAAATCCATAGAAGTAGAGGAAGACTCCATGACCAGAAAATAATGGTGACTTAGGTTTGGTTTTGGTTAGGGGTAAAGTAGTTATGTTGAAATAGGAATTCCTTCTTTGATAAAGGCCTTCCATGCCTTTGTCAAACTCTTCATAGCTTTTCAAGGTATGTGGTATGGTGAAGTAAGAAGGGAAGTATGAATATATAGTTATGTATATTATTCTGTGAGGATAGACACAGAGGAAGGAACAATAAAGAAAAAAAATGAATGAAACAAAACAAAAATTCTAGAGAATAAAGAAAACCAGAAATTAATAGAAACTTTTTGTCTAAATTTTTTGTTTTAGAGTTGCTGGTGAAGCCTTCGTGAATACTGTATGATACTCTATTAATAATAAATGCTGAAAGGAAGTGTGTGAGTGTGTGTGTATGTGTGTAAAACATGTATTCATCTTTCCTTTTTCCCCAAACTGAGAAGGGCCTGGGATTCCATGGGGAAATACTATAATTAACTAGAATGTAGAATGGACCATCCTAACTAGGGAGATTAAGCAACGCAGTAATAGGGAACTTGAAGTTTTTTATGCCCTTCCACAGCAACCATCAGATGTTGGGCCACTTGTAACTCTGTTTTTCCTTCTTTCTTTTTCCATATTCTTTTAAAAAAAATCTGCACTAAAGAAAAACCACCAGATAAGTCGAACATTTCCCCATAAATTGTAGAACAGAAGTGCAGAATTTGTATGTAAAATTGTGAAGCAATTATGTAGGGAAAAAAAATATATTTTTTTTCTTTTTGATGAGGCAATTGGGGTTAAGTGACTTGTCCCAGGGCCACACAGCTAGTAAGTGTCGTGTATCTGAGACTGGATTTGAGCTCCTGTCTTCCTGACTTCAAGGCCAGAGCTCTATCCACTGCACCATCTAGCTGCCCCTGTGAAGCAATTATGTAGAGTTTTATATTTTCAATATACAATCAGTCCAACATGTAACTTTCACAATTGTACCGTTTGTGATTTCTTGTGTCCTTCCTTCCTATTTTAGGAAGTCAAGGGGGCTGGGACTATATCTCTTCCTCATCCTCCTTCTTGACCTCTCCTCTCATACAAAAACCAACACAACCTTTGTAGTAAATATACATAGTAAAGCAAGGCAAAGTGGTGGTACTTATGAATTAGTATTTGTACCACTGAAATTTTCTTTACTGATTAAAAAAAATATATTGTTGCACTATTAGGTTAAAATAGTTTTTTTCAAACTTGATGCTGATAATCTTGTTTATAAATATATTTATCAGACTTAAAATTGGTGGTTTAAGAGCAATAAGTATTCTATGCATGATATATTTTTGTTTTTAAAACATTTACAGGTTTTCTATGATTTGTTGTTTTCATTGGTATTTAAGTTGGATTATTCTCCATATTTAATTACTACACCTATGATTTTCTGTAATTGCAAAGGGGAGTTGAAAATCAAATTGCTGGTTTTTTTAGATATCAGATACACATTAATACTTAATGTTACTGTAGTGGCATGCTTTGTAGGTAGTTTAAGGAATGAGAGAACATTATGATTTTATTTTGCACTTGAGTTTTCAGTGTATGACAACATAAAAACTGAAAAAAATTCACGATGTAAAATTTGAATGGGTAAGTTGAACATATGTCCCCATTTAAAAGTGCTTAGAAATTAATATTTTAAAATTTACTTATGCAGGAAATACTGCACAGTGTTGATAGTAGCTAGATAAAATTGTTATTTTGAATAGAATTTTATTTTGGACAGACTAAATGTAATTCTAATTAGTGAAAAGGTACACATTTAGGAATTTTTTTTTCCTGCTAGAGTTTTAATTTAAAACTATACATTTTTTAGGTGGAAATAATAACTCTTAGAAACTTTTCCAGATAGTCTCTAAGCAATGTATGGGAAATGTTTGTGACTTTGATCTTTTTCCTGGTCTAATATGTATTTGAATAAAGTTTTCCATTTTCACAAAAAGCCAAAGTTAACTTTATGAATGAAAAATGCAGGACTTAAGGAAAAATCTGCCTCAGCAAAGTCAATCTTACCTGGACAACCAGAGGACCACATACAACCAGAAGATCAGGCTACGAGAAAATCAGGTAAGATTGTCCTATAATAAGATCTCCCATTCCTAACCCTTACTGCATTTTGCAGTTAGGAAATTAAAGCCCAGAGGTGTGAAAATTTATTCAAGGTCACAGAGCTAGTAGAGGTAAAGTTGGGGCTGGAAGAATATCCTGATTCTTATCCCAATGGAAATTTCACTGTATTTTGCCACCATAAGTGCTTAAAATTCAAAGTGAGTTTCCTGCTTTAGTTTTGTTACCAAAATTATTTTTAATAGTATTTTATTTTTTTCCAATTACATGTAAAGATAATTTTCAAAATTATTTTGAATATACATAAATAATTTATATTTTTCTGAGAAAGCAAAATGATAAAAAGACGGAGAGTTCATCTGTGAGTGAGGAAGACCTAGTTTTGTGTCTTGCCTTTAACATAACTGACCATGTGACCCTTGGGCAAGCCTCTTAATCTTTCAGTATCCTAAAACTATAAATTGGATAACAGATGCTTATTTGCATTGGTATAGAACAGGGGTTCCTAGACCAGCATCTCTGAACTTGGGTTTTTTTTTTTAATTTTTTATTTTGTCTAGGCAGTGGGTTTAAGTGACTTGCCCAGGGTCACACAGCTAATAAGTGTCAAGTGTCTGAGGTCAGATTTGAACTCAGGTCCTCCTGACTCCAGGATGGGTACTCTATCCATTGTGCCACCTAGCTGCCCCTGAACTTTAAAAAAAAAATTTAAGTTTTAAAAGTTTTTAAGTTTCAAGTTTTTCAAGTTTTAAGTTTAAAAAATTTTAAAGTTTCTTAAAATTTTTTTTTGATAATCATTTTAATATGATTGTTTTTCTTAATAATGCTATGTATTTTATCCTTTGTGTTTAAGAACATTTTTCTTGGGTCAGCTAGGTGGTGCAGTGGATAGAGCAACGACTCTGAAGTCAGGAGGACCTGCGTTCAAATCTGGCCTCAGACCAAACACTTAACACTTACTAGCTGTGTGACCCTGGGCAAGTCACTTAACCCCAATTGCCTAAAAAAAAAAAATAAAAACATTTTTCTGAGAAAAGGTGCATAGACTTCAGTGCCTTTCCAAAGGGGTTTATGACACTACAATTAAAAGCCCCTATAAAGAGAATTTGCCAGTAGGGCACACAAATGCTCTTCCTCCTGCCTGTCCCTGCCATTTAGATTTTGTAAGATACCCAGAACCTTTATCAAAGACAGCTGCCAGTGGGCAGGGGTACTTGACTTCTTTCCTCACACTCCCCCCTGGCTCCCCATACCTCACTGGGAAATTGTCTCTCTCAACTTTACTGCCAATGCCTAATCCCTTCCTGCCCATTTATAAAATTTGTAATGTCAGTGCTTCACATGTAGGAGGCACTTAAACATGCTTTTTTTATTCGTTACTTACTGAGGTGAAATTGCAGGCCTGGACAAAAAGAAGCAAGTTATACTCTCATGGGCCTGCAGACTGAGAAGTGGCTAATATGTTTAAGAAGTGATTATTAAGAAATTTGGTTGTATCTCTCCCATTGGCAGTTTTACCACAGCACATTATTTACTGAGAGATTTAGGTTTGATGCCACAACAAATCTTCCAACGATTTGAGTGGTTAGAGTGGAAGGGGTTATTTCAGGATGTAGTAACTTTCTTTTAATAGAAGAGCATGTTGTAGAAGAGATTCTTATTCTTTTGATATTCTTTCCAACTCTGATATTTTTTGATCATGCTGTTTGGGGGGAAACTATTTCTAGCTTGGGATTAGAATGGGATTCAAGAAGAAGGTTCTAGATGAATTGGGCGTTAAAAGATAAGAATAATTTCCCTAGTTGGAGTTGTGGAGGGAGGTTTTCTAGATATAGAGAATGGTATAACAAATGAATCCCAGAATTCTGAGGTTTTAGTGAAAGAACCTGCTGAGGCAGACCTTTTGCTTTTGGATCACTAAATTTTCCATGCCTGATGCCTTAGTCTACCTTTCGGCCAAGCAGATTCCTTCTTCGAGTCAAGCAAATTCCATCTTCGAGCCAAGCAAAACAAATCGAACTCACCAGTCTGGAATTTGAGTCTGGTTACTTTAAACTCGTTGAGGCCAGCTAGCTAATCTCATTCCATAAGGAGATGAATAAATACTAGCTGTTCATCTGTCTAGTTCAGTATGTTAATGAGGCCTATTAATTTCACCTTTGTTAATGTCTTTTGCATATACCCCCTTCTCTTCTCTGACATTGCCACTACTTTGGTGCAAGCCCTGGTTGCCTCACACCTGCACTATTACAATAGCCTGCTGTTTGTTTTGCTTGCCACAAATCCCTCCCCGCTTGAGTCTACCCTCTACTCAGTTGTTAGTAATCTTCCTAAAGCATAGTACATTCCTCCCTAACCCCACCACCACTTCTCAGTAAAGTCCAGTGGTTCCCTGTCACCTCTAGGATCAAATATAAAATCCTCTGGCATTGAAACCCCTTTTCCTCAATCTGGTGATACTATTTGGAAAATAAGATTATCATTAAGACATTTTCAGAATTTATTGGCTGCTTTGCATTTAGAGACAGAGCTCCAACAGATGTTAAAAAGTTGGGAATGTATGCAACACTTCTAAGGCATAGCAAGTAATTTAGCTTGACCAGAGAATAAATTACCTGGAGTAGTGGGAGAAACTGAGAACAGTAGTAGATAGATAACGGTCGCAGATAGAAGGACATGAAAACTAGATCCGAGTTGGGAATTGATTCAGGAAGCAACGGTGTGCTCTGGATGTTACAACAGAGAGTAATGTGGTTAGATTTAATCTTAAGGATGGTGAATTCAGTAACATTGTGAATGGAAGAAATGACTAGAGGCTAGAAGATGAATTAGGCTATTCCTACAGTTTGAGTAGTAATGAGATTCCATTTCAAGTTAAGTGGCAGTGGGAAAACAGGATGTAGAAGATGGATATTATAAAAGATGTTAGAGATGTGGAATTGCCAAGACTAGTCTGCTTGATTAGGCAGCTAGATGGCTTGGTGTATGGAGTGCTAGGCTTGGAGTCAGTGACCTGAGTTCAAATCCTGTCTCAGATGCTTTAGACAAGTAACTTAACCTATCTGCCTCAGTTTCCTCATCTGTAAAATGGGGAAATAGCACCTACCTCCTATGGTCATTGTGAGGGTAAAATGAGATAATATTTGTTAAGTGCTTTGCAAACCTTTAGGCATTATATATTGATATTAATGCTGACATCATTAGTATATTGGCATTGCTGTAGAAGCAGATGGCAAATCAAGGCTTTTAACACAGGTTGCTAGGTAAATTATGGTACTTTTGGGAGAAATAAATATAAGATTATTAACCTTAGATAATCTTACATTGATAACCTCAGTAATTGATAATGATAGGGTGCTTGGGGTCCCAGCCCTAAGATATGTCTCTGGAAGCTTCCCAATTTCTCAGTAGGCCTCAGTCCTGTGAGAAAATTTTCTCTTGTTGCAGAACACATTCTCTTATCAGAATAGATATACAGGTGCATGGCCCAAGGATTTTTATCCCTGGCTGGCCCAAGGACTCTCCCTCATGCCAGATCCCCAAGGTCCATACCTCTGACACCTCCATCAGTGTCTGGTATCAACAAAGTTATCTCCACAGATCCCCTGCATTTTCTGGTCCATACATCATAGGTGCTTGCTCCCAAAAGACACTTGGACCCCTAGATTATCTAATTAGAATCCTTGGCATCCTTTCCTTTGTCCTTTTCCCATACAAGCCCCAGCACCATCCTCATCATCTTGGAGATTCTCTAAGGACTCTCACCCACTTTGGTTAAAGCATTACAATAAACTTTTTGCTACTTGACTAAGAGAAGGCTTGAGTGTGTGAATTCATTCTAGGCAACTCTGCCTTGGCATTCTTGGGGTCCCAGCATCCCCAGAGCTCTTCAATAAGGCAAACCTTTATTGCTTTTTTTTGGCTTCTTATTGGCCATTTATAGCTGTTCCACATACTTCAGAAAGAACCATTTGGAGAGCTTCCCCTCTGCTGTGGTTCCCAAGTGACTCTAGGGCCTAGTTAATTCTTCCTTCTAAAAGATAACCTTGTTTTGTATACGGCAGTTTGTATGTTATTACTTTCTTTTCATCTTTTTCCACTCCTCTCCTATTCCAAGGAGAACCTGGAATTTGTTCTTTTGCTAAATACTTATATCCTATAAGGTAGTTGCTCATCTTATTAATATTCTGTTGGAAATTAACTTTTTTAATAAGTAGATTATTTTTGTTATATTTGAAGTCTAATTCAAACATGCTAATATAAAATCTGATAATTGAGTACTCATTAACAGGAATTTGAAAAATATTTTGTTTAGACATTATGAATCTGTCTATAGTCTTTACTAGCTAATAAAATTACAGGGTAGAATTTTGGGTTATAATTAAATGTTAAATGTATTTCATTGAGTAAGACTGTGCCCCAAATTAAAAATGGAATAGGCAGGAATAAAGGAAGCTTTAATTCATTTTTAGAAGTCATATAGAAGTCTTGAAAATTTGTTTCTTCTGATAGCATTTTACCAGTTTCATGAAGTTAGCAGATCTGTTTCTCACTCTGAATATCTATTTTGTCTGTTTCTGCCTGCCTGCCAATTTGTCTGTCTGTCTGTCTACCTATTTTTGTCTAAATTTGTGACTTCACTGATACAAACAACTCCAGTGAGGAAACATTTTCTCTCAGTGTGGATGCTGTTCTGTAACTAGGACACTGAGAGGTTCAGTCACTTGCATAGACTCACATGTGTCAGAAGTGGGCCTTGAACACTAAGAACTTTTTTACTTTGAGGCTGGGTCTGTTATCTATCCCACAATGCCCCTCAGAGAAAAAAATACGCGCTAAACTAATAAGAACAAATTAATATTCTTCATTGCCTGAATATTTACAATTAAGTTTATATAAATTGACTTCATGATGAATGTGCAAAGGTTTGAGATATTTATATTTTTGTTCGTTGTTTTTTTTTACTTTTAAAAAAATAACTTTTAGAACACCAGAATGTTGAAAATGAAGTGGAAGAAGACATTCAGTTTGTCCTTAAAGAAGCGCTGCAGACACAACATGGTATGAATTAAAATTTATTGTTTTATGATTATCATATAAAGAGTATATTGAACCAAATCCCAGTTGGGACTCCTGAATTTGATCTTATTTTTTGTGATTATGTATTGTTAGGTGCAATATTTCTTAAACTAATTAGACAACCTGGAGATTGCAATGTTCTGTGAGAACCTTAGTCTGGAGATATGGAATACCTCATGATAAAAAGGGGTTGGAGACATAATGCATTTTTGCTTTACAGAATAACAGTATATAGAACTAACCACATGGACAGATTTACATTGACATCTTGGTTGTGAAACATAGAAAGCTGTTTGATTTCCTTGTTAGATGGATAAAAAACCAAGTGTTTTTCTAGTCTACACTAAAGTTGGTTCCTCAACTATCTACTAATACGTACAAACACACACATACACACACACACACACACACACACATATATATTATAAACTGTAATATTTATTTAGAGGTTAGACTTCTGGTAACCTCAACCATTTGGAACTGTTTTAAATCTTGAAGTGTTTAAAAAAAAGAAAGGGAGCCTCAGAGCAGTGACCATTTACAAAATGACTCAAGACTCAGATTGGTGTAGGGAAAAGACCACTGGTTTGGGATTAGTAGATCTCATTTCAGATCCTGGCCCTGTTAACTATCCATGAGACCATGAAAAATTCATTCAACACACTAGTTACTTAAACACCTGTGACTTCGGTATCCTCATCAATAAAATGAAAAGTTTGAACTAGATTACCTCTTCAAGCTCTAATTTTGTTATCCTGTGGCTCAAAAATTAGACAAGATAGAATGTAATTGGTGTGTTTGAAAAACTAAAGGAATGCATAGGTTCTAAAATCCTAGCCTTAGTGGTATGAAAGCCAAAGAAGCACAGGGTAAGCAACAGTGAAAGGGATGGAGAAACGAAATAAGAGAAATGAAAAAAAGTCATAGAAACTGTAATGAGGGTCAGTGATTAGTTCTGAGAGAGTCAAAAAGGGATAGGGTAAAAGAAAGATGGCTGCTCTCCACTTAGAAGGAAATGAACAAAGGTAAGAATAGCTTTTTAGTGTAAGAGACAAATAACCTTAAACTACTTAGGAGCCTTGGAGCAATTGCTGTCCTGTAACAAAGGCACCCCATCTATGCTTTGCCATTTGTGGGGGACTTTCCTTGAAAGGGCAAGTTATTGTAAGTCTTGCTCATTTCACTAGCCTTAGAGGGCATCCATGTAACAATGTAATGTCATGATGAAAATGCCCAACCATTATGAAATAGCATTGTATAGGCTTAAAATATAGTTGCAAGTTCAGCTGCAATAGATAGAGTGCCATAATCTATCATCCTTGAGCCTTAGTTTGCCATCTGTAAAATAGGGATGATGATGACCTCACAGAATTGTTAGGTTTAAATTGATTAGTGTCTATAGAGTGCTTTTCAAACTTTAATGGATTATGTAGCTATCAGCTATTCTTAGTATATTGTAGATACAAGTCAAAGACGGTGATAGATAAGCTTGCAAAGAGGTTTATGTAATCATGTCATTCTAAACGTAAACAACCACTCTCTGAGTGAAATACTATAGCTGTTAGAAGATGAGAACTGAGACCTGAGTGAGATTAAGTGGCTCCTGTTCCTAAAGCTAGGAAGGGTTACAGACAGAACTTGATTCCAGATCTCTCCTGATGTCAAGTCAAGCATTTTTATCATTACCCTGTGCTTTCTCTCAAGCATGAGAAAGTCATGTTAAGCTTAAAACCAAAGAAAGAGTTGTATATAACCTAATTAAATAGAGCAGATAAGGGACAATTTTCATCTTTTAGTATATTTGCTTCTGATATTTAATCACTCAAATACTTGAGAAGTAACCTTCATATATATATATATATACATATATATATATGTATATATATGTATATATATATGTATATATATGTATATATATATGTATATATATATATATATATGTATCTATCTATCTATCTATCTATCTATCTATCTATCTATCTATATATGTATATGTATATATATATGTATATACGAAATGTGTTGTGACACCAGAAAGCATAGCTGGGCAAATTCTTTGCAAATTCTAAAGGGAATCCCACTGGGTACCAGCATATCATGTATCTAGCTAAATTGAGATGACATGATCATGTTCTATGTGAGTGCCTCTTAGTGAAAAGTGGGAAGTGACCATTCCAATAGGAATTAATGATAATTTGATGGGGGTAAAATATTTTTTTGAGAAAATTCAGGGGATTGAGCTCTGCATTTTTAGTTTTGGTGGGTGGCTTTGGCATTTCAAAGGCAGCTGTGGTAGTAGAAGGCTCTCTCCACACAAATATATGTGTCTGTGTGTCTGTGTGTATGTATATATATATATATATATATATATATATATATATATATACATATATATATATATATATGTATATATACATATATATATGCACATATACATATACATATACATATATATGTATGTGTATATACATATATATATGTATATACATATATACACATATACGTGTAAGCCATAGATGAAGACTCACATGACCTGACGGAGGGGAGTTATTGGAATGAGGGCGCATTGGAATTCTGAGGATTTCAAGTGGCAGTATGGAATTGCAAACCTGGAATATTGGGGTGAGGACCAGGACATTTATGATATAGAAGAGACAGGTGCTGGCCTAATGAGAAGCCATTGTGGCACAGAGCTCCTCTTCCCATTTTCTCTTATTCAGATTGTTGCAAGAAAGGTTGAAGCAGAGAGCATTTGGGGAGTTGTGGTGATAATTATTGTAACAGGTTTCTCTGGGTAGCAAAACAGATTTTAATTTTTTCTTTCTCCTTGGTTCTTGTCCTTTTACTTACCTTTCCCTTTGCCTGTATCCTGTCATGCCACACTCTTATCTTTATTGGTTTTGTAGTAAATGGAGGAGGAGAGATTAGGGACAACTGTTTCCGTGTAGTAATGGGCTCTGAAACATTGGGGGATAGTGGGGAGAGAAAAGAAATGATGGGAAAAATGCCAGCAGAGGGGCAGCAGTAATTGAAGGGGAGTTCTTACGGCTGACTAATATAGGTTGATATACACAGTAAGTAGATACATGAGAGAATACCCATAGTGTCTGGTCATCAGTTTTAGACTGTCAACCTTTTACTTTATTTAAAATAGAAAATGACAAGGAAGAAGAGGCAGTTGAAGCAGTAGAAGAACAGCAAATAGAAAATGAAGAAGAAGATATTCCTATGAGAAATGAGTTAGAAGATAAACTTGAAGACTTGGTAACAGAAACACTTCATGAAGGTATAATAGTATTTCTGGTGCAGTCACTAAAATGCAGAATACAGTTTTAAAATATGATTGTATGATTTATTTTTAATCCAATTTGACATAAAAAGTACATTTTAACTGAAGATATCTTTACTTACCCCAGATTTTTGCAAATTTTGTGTTTTGCTTTGTGGAATTTCGATTTTGGTATCTTGCAATTCAGAGTCCTCATCTCTGAAAATACCACCTTCCTCTCTTATGTAATACAAAATTCCCATTTTAACCCTGCTATTCAGTCCTATAGCTATATAGTCCTTCTTATCTTTGTCTTTCCTTTCTATTATGCTCTCTGGAACCTTCCTCTTCTCCCCATCATTAAAAACCAAAACAAAGCAAAACAAACTCCCCATTATCCTAGCTTTTTTTCTTTTCATAGTCTATCTTCTCAGATTCATGGTGGGGAGGGGGGGAGAACCTTATTCTTTCATAAAGTCCCAGCATTTCTGGCTACTCCTTCTAGTGCTAGCTGCTCCTTCCATCATGTTCTTCCACATTGAGTCAGAGGAATTGTCACATCTTGTCACTTTCATATTTTACCAAACCAGAGACTTCATGTAGGAAGCCTTCAAATAAAAAAAAAACTTTAAAAAGCATATGTACCTAAGTACATATATGTATAATGCACATATATAATATATAATATGTATTATGTATATATGTTAATTATAGCCATCAATGGTCATGAAATCAGGGGCAGGAAATGTATGGCAGTGGCAAGCGCAGGTATATTTTCTATAAATTCTATTCAACTATTCAAGTGCTGAGTATAAGTTCATTATGGTGGATACTTCAGGGCCTATGACATCCTGGTTTGGCCACCAACTTAGGCTTTGATCATGTTCAAGGCATTGAACTTTGCTGCCCTTTGTTTTCCTCGTCAGTAAAGGAGGAGGGTGGGCTAGATAAAATATAAGACTCCTTTCAGGTATAAAAATTCCATTGTTCTTCTATTTCTGAGTTTATGTTTGATTCCTTAACTTACTAAGCTTATCTAGAAAGATGAGGTAGAACAAGCTCAATATTTATAATAGGGAGCAGAATTTTATGAGTGCCATCAGAAAAGTATGAACTGAGAAGTAAGGTATTTCAGAAGAAATACTCCTCAACCTCAGGCTCACAGCTTCAGCTGCATAGAGGAATCTCTACTTGGATGTCTCACTGGTGCCTCATTATATCATGCCCATAATAAACATACCCCTAAACGTTATCTTCTTCTGACATAATGATTTTTGTTAGCACCACTGTTCATCTTCCCTTGTCCTTACTTGCTGTATCTGAGTAGCTAAACAATGTTGATTCTGTTTCATTCATCTGCTTCTCTTTTTTTGTCGACCACCACTACCCCAGTATAAACAAGCGTTCCTTACATGCCTTCTAGATCATCTATGTGGATACATTTCAGTGGGGTCTGTGAGCTTAGATGGGGGGAAATTACATTTATTTTTACTTTATTTTTTATTGTAAATAAATATGTGTCCTTATTAATTAGATACTACATTTTTACTTTCACTAATCTAGGACCAAAATTTTACATTTCTTTCAATTCTGAATGTGGACAACAAACCACAGTGGTATTAAGCTCCAATAAACTGCCACAGGAGTCCATGATGCAATATAATAAGATCCTTTGTTCTAGACTATTATAGTCTTCTAATAAATCTTCCTATCTGCACCCTCCCTATTAAAACCCATCTGCTATACTGCTTTCCTTATGCATAGTCCTGGTCTTATCACTGCTCAGAAATTTTCAGTGGTTCCTTGCTGTTTATTAAGTAAAATTGAGATATTTACTTAATATTTGAGAACATCCACCAATTGGCACTGTGCTATCTTTCCAGCCTCAATCTCATTTTATGCAAAGGAGAGATCACATCTAGATGGGAAATCAGGAAAGGCTTATGAAGAAAGTCATATTTAAGCTGAGACTTGATATATTAGTAGGAACCACTAAGAAACTATAGGGTTGGATAGAATGCATGTGGAGCATTGTGAGATAATATTATAGAGTCCAAATAATAGGAAATACTACATTAGTTATTTGTCCATTTTTGCTTACTAATCATTCTTATTCCTCTTCTCGTGATTAAACATTTTTCAGTTTTTAACATTTGATCTGAGATTGGTACGGTGCAAGCAGGAGATGGTGTGGGATAGTAGAAAGGGAAAAGTAAAATAGGACTTTGAGGAGATTTATGTTCTGTTCTTGATTGTGTTATTAACCATATAATTTTCAAATTTTTTTTCTTATCACAAAAGGAAGGCAATAATTCCTGCATTACCTAGGTCATAGTATTATTAAGGAGAATCAACTGAGTATATTTTCAAATATAAAGAATAATAGAAATACAAAATTTTACCATTTGTTTTGTATTATTGTTTAACAGGCAAAGGTATTTAATATTAATATACTTTTGTAGATTTAGGTTCAAGTTACATAGCAGTTAATAAATTCATTAAAAAGCATACATCTTATTTTTCAGAAACTGAAGATAGATATTATCAGACAGAAGGTCCTGAGTCAGGTGAGATTTTATAAAGTACTTTTTTTCCCCCTGATTAATGCTAAGAAGAAAGTATTTTGCTATGAAAGTATTATGATATAAATGGAATCCATTTTTTTCGATGATTTTTTTCCTTTTAAAATTGTTAGACATTATCTATGGTCTTAGGTTAGCTTAGAGATTATGAATCACTTTTAATGATAATTTTTAAAATGTCATTTCTTAATTTTCAGATTCAAATGAATATAATAAAGATGTGGAAGAGATTGTATACAAACAGGAAAATCCAGGTTTGTGACCATCAGGTATATTAAATCATGAAAATGAACTTTCAGTATGTGCATACACATGCAGTTTAATTTTCATCCAGGCTCATGACTGAAAGATTGGGGAAGGACTCTTTTGGCCTTGAGTACTTGGGGAAGAATCTTCCACCATTACTGGTCAAGAGAATAGGTGATAGCAGGTTCTGCTCTTAGGGAACGTTTTTTTCAGTTGGAGAATTTATTGAGTTTTTCAGTGTAATGGAGACTTATTAGAATGGTTATTTGGAAAAGTACAACATATTTTAACTGTTCCTTTGGTTTGCCCTATAACATGTGAAATATATATATGTGTGTGTGTGTATGTGTGTGTGTGTGTATGCCACTGGATTAGATATGAATTGATCTTTTTAGTTTTATTGTTGAGACAACATATTCAGTCTGATTTATCTTAATTATTTCCTGTCTGTATGAAAACATTAACTTGCTATAATTCTATGATTTTGGTAGATTATTTATTATAAGACAATGGAATGATAGAGGTGAATGTTTTTCACATATTATTAGGTTCTTGACTTTATTCCAAACATTTTAAATATCAACACTAAATAATATATGCAACTTATCTTGAAGATTTTAAAAAGTTACATTTAATTTTCCTTTATAGATTACCAGGAGATTATAGAACCAGGAGTCAAAGATACGATACCGGAGTATGATACAGGTATGATAAACTACAGAATTTGTCTTGAAATTTTGAAAAGGAATCAAATTACAATTTTTAAATGATAATGTAGGGCTCTTGAAATATGCTGCTTATGTGATTTTTTTTTCAAAGCTTCTCTCAGAGTAGTTCTGGGGGTGCCTTCATTATGATGTTTTGGATTTCCAATAACATCAAAACTTCATGGTAGTTAATTTACAGTTTAACTCTAATTGAAGAAAAGGCACTTCATAACATCTCATTTCTACTTTGTATCATAAACAGCTTATTTGAGAGGTGTTGGTTATCATCTAGTTATACTAGAAATTCTTTAGCACTGCACCATATCTGTAGATTATAATGATTAAATGTATATAATTGTAAATGTGAGTTTTCTGTCTTAGTTGCTTTTAAATTACTTAATTTTCTAAATATTTATTTTAATTTTTTTTACAGAAGACACACCATACCAACACTATGATGAACAAGGTTTGAAAATTATTGTTTATATTTTACATAATAATCATGGGCTAAGATTTTTTTAAACCACTACCAGAAGCTATCAATGAAAAATGAGTGTTTCTCTGAAAAGTCATATTATTTCAACTTTTTTGTGTCCCAATACATTGTTTTGGAAATTTTGTTTGGGATTTCACTGAAGAGTCAATTTACTCCATAAGAAAAGTGATGGAACTTTAGAACTTGAAATAAGGGACCTTAAAGATTACATAGTCCAAATACTTCATTTTCATTATATTGAATTATTGATTTAAAAATTTAAAAATTGATATTTAAAAATACCAACTTTCTCACTTATTTACCAGACCTATGTATAACTTTTAGAACGTGAAAATACAGAAGATAAAAAGAAAGAACAAATAGGGACTCTGCCTGTGATTTTACTGATAATAATGAACATTCAGGTGAAGAAGATTAGTACTTTCTGCAGCTTTGAGTCAGCAAGTTGTCTAGGGCAAAGGTGTCAAACATGCAGCCCATAATATTCCCAATGTAGTCTGAACAAGATTAAAATGTAATTGTGGAATATTTAACAAAATAAACATAGGTAACATTACATTTTAAAACTAAATGCAGTTTACTGTTTAAATTTCAGTTTGATACCACTGGTCTACAGCACTGAGAGATTAAGTGATGTGACACAAACAGATTGTGAAGCCAGATCTTCCTGGCTTCGAGGATGACTTTTTATTTACTCTGCCATACTGCCTCTCAGTAGCCTAGTATACCTTCAGAATTTTTGTTACTTAATATTTAATGTTTAGAGGTGAAATATTTCTATCCCTCACACCTAGCACACTGCCTTCCCATAGTAGGTACTTAATAAATGCTTGTTGAAAGGAAATTGAATCTGCTTTTCTTTGTGGTCTTACTATTCATATTGAGCAGAGCATAATTTGGAAAACACTTATCTGTTTTGGGAATTGTTTTAACTTAATCTGTTACACAGTACTGACTAACACAGGAAGTTATATTAATGTCTCTTTGTTGTGATACAGAGAAATAGTGTGTGACTTAATTATTCATAGGTATATACTTTTTATTCTAAAATTGGTTTTGTAGTTATATATTACTTGAGCATTAGAATTCTGTCAACTTCAACTATCTGGAATTGGGAAAAACCCAGGCATATAAAAAGAAAAAGTGAAGCTCTGAGTAATGACCAATATCAAAAGGGCCAAAGATTTAGCTTAGTGTAATGGAAAGAGCAGATCTGGAGTCAAACCACATTTTCAGTCCTTTGTTACTAGTATCTGACCGTGAGTATAATTAATTTCAGCTGAACATGCCAGTCACTTAACCTCCCTGAACCTCAATTCTCTCATCAGTAAAATGAAGGAGTTGGGAAAAAAATATTTTTAAGGAGCCTTCCAGCTCCAAATCTCTGCTTTTAATTACTTAGCTATTTAGAAAATCAAAGCCACACTCAGAGGACAAAGACATACCACCATTGAGCATATTCAAAAGACTAGAACA
Source organism: Phascolarctos cinereus (assembly GCF_003287225.1). Taxonomy (NCBI): domain Eukaryota; kingdom Metazoa; phylum Chordata; class Mammalia; order Diprotodontia; family Phascolarctidae; genus Phascolarctos; species Phascolarctos cinereus. The sequence continues at coordinate 470,673,318 of NW_027555847.1, forward strand.
CAAACACTGAGAAAATTTTGAAAGAGGAGTCTAAAAATGTTTGGTAGTATAGTTGATGTAAGCATAGATTTTTAAGTTGACTAATTTGGGACATAGTAATGACTTATATTAATAAGTTTTGATATAAGTTTTAAATAATCAGTTAATTGCTTTATGATTATTATTCATGTAATTAAATTAATTCATGCCCTATTTTGAGATTTTATGTAAGAGTTATTCATCAGTGGTTTAGGAATTAACTCTGCTTCATGAGTTCCTGCTTGCTGAACCATGGAGGAAAACAGCTACATTTGATTAGGATTCATTGTTTGAAGATTATATGAATTATCTGGTACCATCTTGAATTTCTTTTCCCTTTCTGAAATTTTTTTCCTAACCTGGTTTGACTAGAGAATGAGTGATGGGCAGCTCCTCTCTTATTAAGTAATACTTTCATATTTTAAAGCTTTCTAGCATATATTATCTGTAAGATAATAGGATCATAGCATTTGGAACTAGAAGGGGCCTTAGAGATCATCTAGTTCTAATTTTTTTTTTCTTATAAGTGAGGAAACAGTCTTAGAGATTTGATATGACTTGCCCAGCATAGCAAAAAGCATTTGTGACATATTAATTTCTTAGGCATATTCTAGCTTGAGATAAATAAGCTTTTTCTTTTTTTTTTACATTTCTACTTTCATGGGATTCTTATTTTATTGATTCATGAAATTTTATGCATTAACATGAAAAAGATTGGAAACCATTGATATGCCTCAGCTTTTCAATAACTGTTATCCAAAAAAAAAGAAAATCTATTTACATTAAAGGACCATGAGAGATGATCATTAATAACCAAAAAAGTCTGTTATATATTGATTATATCTATGAATCAATAAAGGAGACTGAGAAGAAACAGTCACACGAGTAGAAAGATAATGCAATGTTAAAGCCAGGGAAGAAGAGACTGTCCAGAAAGGAGGGTCCAAAGTGTCTTAAGCTACAGAGAAGTCAAGAAAGATGAAGACTGAGAAGAAACCATCAAATTTAACAAGTGAAGATACTGATGGCACCTTGCAAGAGAAGAGTTTTAATTGATGGTCTCAGAAAACTCAGATTCTAAGAGACTGTCAAGTTGGAGGTGAGCCAGAGGCATTGAGTACAGACAGCTTTTTTTTTTTTTTAGAATTTTGGCTGTGAAAGAGAAGAGAGACAGAGGATAATATGTCGTAGATGTAGGGTAAAGTGAAGGTCTTTTAAGGATTGGAGTGACTTGGATATGCTTAGAGTTAGCTGGAGAAAGGGACCAGTGGGTAGAGATTAAAGAAGCATTATTGAAATGGCAAATAAGGTGAAGGGAGGAGGGTTGGGATCAAAGGATCTGGAAAAGACATTAGTCTTGTCCAGGAGTAGAGCTATTTGTCTAGAGGTTAGCATATTAGTGAGAAGAATAAAGGATGATGTAGAGAGGCTTTGGAAGTGAAGAATAGGGGAGAAGGAGGTAAAACACTATAGAATGCCTCTGTTTTATAGGTGATTTAAGAGACAAAGTCCTCTGCCAAGAGGGAGGTTGAAGATATTATTTAGAAGAGAAGGTTTGGTATAGCCTTTATGGGGCATGGGATAGAAAACCAAATATCTAAGAATAAAACCAAATTTGTAGGGATCCTACATGGTTTAGTGTCTTCTTCCTTTTGTAACTCATCCGTAGATGTGGAGGTTGTAGTTGTTTGCAAGTCACCTAGTTTTGATGTTTCATAAATGATCAGTGGCAATAGTACAAAAAAAGTGATACAAAGGTAAAGGATGGTATTGTTCAACTGCTAATTTTAGGGTAAAGTTTACAAAGGGGAGAAAGTAGGCCAGAGCAAATATGATGAACTGGAAAAGAAGGGAAGGATAAAATGACCAGAAGTAATGGTGAGAATGAAGTGACTAGGTGGCTGAGGGAAAGATGAAAAGATAAGATAATGTGATCTTAAAAAGAATTTCAAAGTTCTGGTTTGTGGAGGTGAAAGAGAGATCAGGGAAGGGCATTAACATTCTTATGTGAAGGTGAGGAGTGCACTGATAGTGTAAAGATTATCAGAGTTGTAGGAGGTAAAAGCACCTGAGAAGTCAGAATGTTTGAGGACCCATCAATATGTATAATGAGGTTTCCAAGGATAAGAGCAAGAGTTGGGGTGTAGAAAGAATGCCGTGAGATAGTTATTGAACTCCTCAAGAAAAGAAGCATAATGGCAGTGGCAGAGACTGTGACAAAAATTCTGAAGTGGTAATACAGATGGACTAAGTGAACCTCTTAAGAGAAGAAAGATTGCCTGGTAATAACCGCCAAACTAAAGTGAAGTTTGCCTACTTTGCTTCCTGGCCCAGTGGGTCTGCCTGAGAGGAGGCACACCCAGAATTAGAGAAGGTGACCTGACTACACTGCTTCCGAGGGGAACCAAGAGAGCTATGATGCATACAGAGGAGGCTTGTTAACCATGAAGTACAGTTTGCAGATAGCATAATGAAATGGGAGAGCAGCAGAGAAAATGGAATTTGAATATATAGGACTGAGAGCAAAGAGTATTAGGAGGGAGAAAGGATTTTTGCTTTTGCAGATAGCGACTAAACCAGGATAAAGATCGTGAGGAGGTCGAAGTTTTGCTTGCCACAGCATAGGGGAAGAATTAATTGATAGGAAACCCCAAATCTGAGATCCACTGATGAGTTAGCACAAAATCATTGCAGAGGCAAGACCATCAACTTTGTCACTCCACATACTAGGGAGCCAGGGTGATAGTTGCAAGGAGCAGAAGCTCTATCCAGGCATTTAGTTCAGTAAGTACTTGTTTGTCTCTTGGTATGGACTGAATTCACACCGCCCTGCTGTTCTATGCTAGGCCTGAGTCAGGCAAGTCCCCTGGTAGTTTGCATTTAACATTAGAATAAAATGAAGCACTGTAGTTAACAAAAAAAATATTTACCTAGCCTTAGTAAGAGAAGAGAATATCATGGGTCCCCAGAGGTGTTGAAATGATAATGCATTCTGATTAAAGAACCCATTTGAATTTTTTTTTCAAATTTTAGGTTTATCCATATAGCCTAGATAAACAGCCCACATCTTAGGTTAACAAATTTCTATTCCATCTTCAGTGTGATGATAGTAATAAAATTCCTCTGTACTTGGAAATGGTACCAGTTTACTTCTTTATCATCTATTTTTAAGCTAAAGAGACCTAATATCTTTAATCTGTCTTCTGTGTGATTATTTTATCATTAAATTAAGCATACTTTTGGTTTGAAAGTAACAAAATCATAGGAACATAGATTTAGATCTGGAAGAGGCTTAAGAGGTCAACAAGTATAACCCTCTTGTTTTATAGATTAAGAAACAGGCTTATCAAAAGTTAAATGCTTTACCAAAGTCACACAGCTAGTTTCAGAGGCTGGATTTCAACGTATATATTCCTGACTGTTTCTCTGATTTACCATCTACCTGTTGGCCTTATCATTCTCTAGAGTATGAACAGTAACTGTAGACAGTTGTTCATTAAGCTGAAATATGTACTCTGTGAAGTATCACATTATAGTTTACAGTTTTATAATGAAAACTGTAGGGATGATATGTGAATTTTTTTCTCCTTTTTTATAGTCTATGAGCCTCCAGAAAATGAGAGAACCGAAGCTGTTTCAGGTAAACTCTTTCTTACCCATAGTCAATGTATTGTTTGTAGTTAGTACAGTTTTGTCCAATAGTCCTTTATTAAGCACCATGTGCCAGGCACTATGCTAAGTGATAAGGATACAATTAATACAAGAAAGCTAGTCCCTGCCCTCAAGGAGTTTATAATCTAATGGGGGAGACACTGTATAAAAGCAGACAGGAACTGGGGGGAGGTTACAGGACACCATGGGCATCTTGTATCATGGAGTTAAAACCATGCAGAACAGCTGGTGCAAAGTGTAGTGAGCTGAGAGTCCAGTTTTTGCCCTTTACAGAGAAAGACTTTGGGAGAAGACCTCAGATGGCTGGGGAGAGGAGGCTGAGGGAGGTGGTATCAGTGAGGGTGTGATTTAGCAGCATGGTAATGATAATGCATTCTGATACAAGTGATGAACTTATCCTGGGAGGGGTATCTTGTATGGAGATGAAACCAGGCAGGGCAGCAATGTGTGGTCTGAAATAACTTTTTTAGAACTCGGTTCTAAGAATAGTTGGAGTGGGGAGTCAATTTTGAAACAAACAGTTCTTGGACTATTAATAAATTGTATATATGTTTCTGTCTGAATATTTATACTTAAACTTTTAAAAAAATATAGTCTTTGTGATCTTTTGCTTGTGTTCACTTAGGCTTATTCCCTCTGCCAAGTATGCTTTTCCTCCTTATCATCTGTCTAGGTCTATGTCTCATGTTATTTTCTCATTTCAGTTCAACTCAGAAAACATTTATTAAATTCCTACTATTTTAAGTCCTTATGCTCAGCACTGGAAATGCAAAGGAAACAGCTCCTTCTTTTAAGGAGCCGAGATTTTACTGGGTGGATGTGAGAGGTACATAGGTGAGTGTATAGGTTCATAGTGAAGATCATACTAATCTAGGAATATTTGAAGAGTAAGAGGACATTAATAGCTACAGGAATCAGAAAAGGCTTCAAATAGATGATACTAGAGTTCACTCTCGAAAGGTGAATGGAAAATGTAGAGAGCAAGAGCATACTGTCCCTTTCCTCCAACCTAAAAGTAACTTGTCAAAAAGATCTTGACAAGATAGATCATTGGGTCAAATCAAGGAAAACGGAAATCAGGGATAAATATAAAGTCTTATATTTGGATGTGTGACATCAGCTTCACAAGTATAAAATGAGGGAGGCATGGTTAGACAGCAGCAGTTCTGAAAAACTGAGAATTTTAGTGGACTGCAAGCTCAGTGTGAGTTAGCAGAGGGATGCAAACCCCCCCCAAAAAAAAAAATTCCAGTTCAATCTTTGGCTGCATTAAGAGAAGCAAAGCTTCCAGGAATAGGGAGGTGGTAGTATCCCATAATTGGCCCTTGCGAGGCGTCCTCTGGAATATTGGGCACCATGGTTTAAGAATATTAAGGGGTTAGCATACAGAGGAGGACAATGGGGGTGGTAAAGGGCCTTGAGTGCGTGCTGTATGAATGTTTGAAGAATCGGGCATGTGCAGTCTGGATATAATAGCTGCCTGCAAGCATTTGAAAGGTTGTATGGAGAAAGGATGAGGCTTGTTTTCTTTGGCCTCAAAGGACAGAACCCAGAGCAATGGTTAGACAAATGTAGGTTGGGTGGATGATGTAGTAACCACTAGAACTGTCCCAAAGTGGAGTGGCTTGCTTCAGGAGGTGGTAGGTTCCCTTTCATTAGAGGTCTTTAAATAGAGGTTTGTTGACCACTTGTTTGATATGTTATAGTGGGAACTTTGTTCATGTTTGGATTAGAGTAGATACTACTGAGGTCCCTTCCAACTCTCTAGTTCTGTGATTCAAAAGTAGTGCTTAGTCTGTGTGCTTCTTTCTTCACAAGAGTCCTGTGAGAGAGGTGTTATTATCTTTTTTTAAAATTAATTTATTTTGAATTATCAACAATCACTTCATAAGCTTTTGAGTTTTAAATTTTTCTTGTCCTCCCTCCCCATCTCCTTCCTCAAGACGACACGCAATCTGATATGGACTATACATATACATTCCTAGTAAACATATTTTCACATTAGTGATGTTGTAAGTAAGAATTAGAATATTATCTCTTTTTAATAGATGTAAGAAGTAGAGACTTGGAGCAGTTCAGTGACTGAGTTAATCACGTAGTATTAAGTCGTAAAGCCAGAATTCCAGTCCTGGTGTGCTGATACTAAGCTCTTTGCACCATACCATACATCTTTGCATCTCAAGAAAAGGGAAGTGGGAATAGGTGCTCACAGGCACCTCAGAGGATTAATTTCTACTGTTGGACACTAAATTTGACTCTAATTTTCATAACCTAAAACAAAATGGGAGACACATCCTACCACGTAGTTTTGCATAGCCGTCCCACTGATGGTCATTGCTTTGGTAGTCATAAGGCTCCTGTAGGCATAATAAAATGATGGCAATTTTTTTTTTGTTACTCTTGGTTATACTATATGTATGTGTGTATATATTTACACACAAACACACACACACACACACACACACTGTACTCTTGGGCTAAGAAGCAGGTTTTTGTCCTCTCTATAAACATTTATGCTTTTTTAAAGTAAAATGTTTAGAAGGGCAAAAGAAAGATGAATGAAAGTACTTACTAGGTTCCCTATTGGTATGTAGACTTTAAGGTAATGGATAGAAGAGAGCGTTTTTAGGAGGTTTCTCTAGCTCTTCAGGAGATCAGATGATAAATATATATGTATTTTTTATTTTTAGACATTGCTGTGGAAGATTTAAATGTGGGTGTAGAGGGTAAGTTAATATCCAGAGTTGTTTTTTCTTTCCATAATGAAAATCAAGTCCTTTATATTGATGATTCAGTTCTTACTGTGTTGAAAATATTTGAAAATTAAAGTAAATGCTATTAAAGCATTTTTATGAAGCGTAAAGCAAAAAAAAAGCTTTTAAAGAGAAACAGAACTACACACACACACACACACACACACACACACACACACACACAGCAGAAGAGAGAGACAGACACAGAGTAAGAATCAGAGAGACAGATGTGTAATAGATCTGACCAGTGAGTAGAATACCAATTATTAATATTTAGGTCAGATGTGATACCTATATTCAAAGAACACTATTAGAATAAACAGTTTGATTTTCATAGTAATTTGAAATAAGAATTCAGTTTAATATTTTGAGAAGTAATTTTATAAAGAAAATCATCAGATCAGTATTAAGCACTTGATTGATTTGTACCTAAATTCAGTTCTGAATTTCGAAGCAACCTCTGTAAAAATAGACTAAGTTATGGTCATATATGTTCTAGAAAATACTTTTGAGCATCATTTTTCAAAAGTAAAAATGTAAATAGTACATATGTTATTTTTCAGAATTGTATTTAAAGTTAACTGGACAGCTCTTTTGGTTGTGTTAATTACTATTTTAAAAATTATTTAAATTAATTAATATTAATAGTGACTACATAGCGCACTTGGCATGTTTCATTCATCCTAAATGTAATGCCACGAGATAGTTATTCTCACGTTACAAATGGGAAACAAGTTGATGAAACAAATAACCCTTCGACATATAATTAGTGAGAAATAGAATTTGGGTTAAATCAAAGATCTTCTGACTTGTGCCATTGTTTTTTTTTTCATTAGATGGAAGATTTGAAATTAGTGAAATAGTTAAAATTTACTACCTGCTTAATGCAGAGCATTATAACATTGAGAGATTAAAAATGTCTTAATATTTAATCAAGTCAGTGATTTATTTTCTGAAGACTACCGTAAAATATTTTCTGATAACTGTGGTTTAATTTTTTTTGAAGTCACTTTTATAATATGTGGTATTAAAAATCAAATTCATCATGTGTAAATTAAGCATTTGTAATTAATGGGGTTTTTTTTAATTTTAGAAGGAAATATATCCCCAGTAGAAGAACAGCATGAAATACCATCAGGTATGACATGTCATTATTATGTAGTTTATTTTCTTTCTGTTTATATTTTTTTAAAAAAGTCTCATTTAGAAATTTGTTTAGGAGAAGGAAAGCTAAATCATCCTTGTAAAGTAAATTGATGAAGAATAGCAATTCTTATGGTGCCCTAGCTTTGTTGGGTTTTTTGTTTGTTTGTTTGTTTTGGGAAGGCAATTGAAGTTGAGTGACTTGCCCAGAGTCACACAGCCAGTAAGTGCTGCACATCTACTTGCCCCAGTGCCCTAGCTTTAAAAAAAAAAAAAAGCAAAACACCTTTTTTTGTATTAACTAAGTGGAAGTAATATAAATCTCTGTCCGTAATTTACTACTTTAAATATATTCTATTAGTCTTTCTAAGTAAGAGCCATAGGATAATGCTCATGTACTTTAATTGTCAAAAAGTGTTGGAGTAGGATGTTATTCTTTGTGATCTCTCCAAATCCCAAAATATTTGATATTAAGTGATGTCAGAGCTGGCCCCATGCAAGGTGGATGAAGTGAAGTTTCTCCTAGGCTTGTTGGTTTTTAGTTTTGTGATTAAGTTTTTTTTGTGGAAACCTATATCATTTTCTTCCTTTTTCTCTTTCATCTTTTTTATTAAAATCATTATTTTATCTTTATTTCTCTGTGTACATTCTGTTTTTTTCTGTAAAAAGTAAGTTGATCTAGGAAAATGGCAGTATTTTTGCATTATGAAGGCAGAAAAGAAACCACATCTTTTACACACACACACACACACACACACACACACACACACACACACACACACACACGTACGTGTTCTGTGCAGACCCTGCATGGCCATTAATTGTTTGGATAAATGAAATAGTGCTTTAACTAAGTTTGTTTTCAAATGCATTCTTTTTTTTTTTCCTTTCCTTTCCTTTCCAAATTTTTTTTTTGAGATGATTTCTTCTATTACCTGCAAGTTGACATTGGAGTATGATGCTTTCTGTCCTTACCTAATGTTAGAAAAAGAATTTTTTTTTTGTTTAGTAATTGTCATTCACAGCCTTCTCTACATTTTTCTTGCTTTCTGTCATAAGATATGTTTTGGTTTCCTTTCATGTCACATGTTCAGCTTACTTTTCGGATGTTCTTTTCAGATAGTATAATTATTGGTTCAATGATTATTCCTTTCACTGGGCTCTGATATCATATTATCCTTTTTAAGAAAAAAAATCTGAATTTGGATAGAATTTTTATTTAATTCAACCTAGGAATCTTCAACAAAAAGTGACACTTCAAAAATTAATTGATAACTTTTTATATTATATTCATTTCCAAATATACCATTTTCAATTTAAAAAGAAAAAGGAAAACTAAAGTTCAGAGAATCAACTATATCTGATAGTTATATTATCATTTAGTGTGAATTTTAGAGAAGTAGTTTGTATAGTCCTTATCTATGCATTATTTTTGAAGTTCTGAAAATAAGATGTGCTTACCACAATCTACTATATGTGGACTTTTGAGGAAAAAAAGCAGACATATAACCTTCATTATCTATGAGATTATTTTTTATAATATATTACAACCGATGTTTCAAGCATTAACTTCATATAGAACATTAACTATGTTTGCCATATCTGGAAATTTAGCCAGACAGTAAAGTGAAGAACTAGTAGCTGAAGTAATCAAGAAGCATTTCATGCAGGGGATAGTGCCTGAACTGGGGTTTAAGGAAATTAGGGATTCCTAAAGATGGAGTTGAAGAGGCCTGGAGCCAAGAGGTGGAATGTCACGTGTGAGGAATAACTAGAACAATTGGTCTGGACCGTAGAGGATTGGAAGAGGAATGGGATATAAGGCTAGAAAGGTGGATCGGAGCCAGGTTGTGAAGGCCAAAAAGATGTTTGTTTTTCATTCTAGAAGCAGAAGGAGGCCAACTGGATCTTATTCATCAGGGAAGTGATGTGGTTAGACCTGTGTTTTAAGAGCATCACTTTGACATTTGCATAAGATGGTTTGGAGAAGGAAGAGAAATGAGGCAGGGAAGCTGATTTAGGCTATTTCAGGATTCTGGGGGGAGTGAGTGAGGGCCTGACGTAGGCTTTTAATCAGGTGAATGGGGAAAAGGAGACAGATGTGAGAGATGTTTCAGAGACTATCTAAGTTTTGTGCTTGGGCTGTCTTTTCTTCCCTGATATGGCTGCAAGTTTACCTCAGTCACTCATTTAATGAGCATTTGCTGCTAAAAAGCAGGAGAAAATGGGAAGGAGAGACTGTTAACTTTATGTTGTATATATTTTTATATGTAATGATTTTCATCTTTATGAGAAGGGATTATTTCATCCTTTGTACTTGTATCCCTAGTACCTAGCACAGTCCTGGCATGTAGTAGGAACTTAATAAATACTTGCTAATTGATTGGTTAATTAATTTATTAATTGATTTTCATTTGAAGAACAAACGTCATCTTCTGAACTCCTTTGATCTCTCTACCCCTTCTCAGTACATAACATCCTTTTCCTTCAGACCTCCATGATGCTTTCATGATTCTGTGATTTACTTTTTATGTGATACTATAATTAATAGTTTAAAGTATAGTTATACGTGTTTCTGTCTTTCCCTGCCACCCCTCTACCACCCCGCCCAAAACTAGTTACATGTATCGTCCTCAGTGCCTAGGACAAGGGTGGGGAACCTGCAGCCTTGAGGCCATGTGTGGCCTTCTAGGTCCTTCGGTGTAGCCTTTTTACTTTACAGAACAAATCTTTTTATTAAGAGGATTTGTTCTATGAAGTTTAGATTCTGTCAAAGGGCCACACTTGAGGACCTAGAGAAGAGGACCTTGAGGCTGCAGGTTCCCCACCCCTGGCCTAGGACAATATTCTGCAAATAAGAGGAACTATTTTTTTTATCGAAGCAATTAAATGAATCACATTTAAAATTCTACACTTTAAAAATTACTTCACCTATCTTGTTCAAAATAACTGAAAATAGGCTGTCCCAAATAAAATTCTGTTGCTTACCTGTTGAACAACTTTTGAACAAGGGCGGGAGAGGGGGAAGAAAAAAAAAACTAGTTTTGTCTCAACAGCTTGGTTCATGGCATCTTGGCCTGAGTCAAGATAATCTCACTCAAACACAAAGGAAAGCATTTATGTTTGTAATCATCATTACCTAAAGACTTTCCTTCACTTATTTCCCTTGGAGTCCCCAAGTGCCCTTCTTAGTTATCACTTTTTCTTTAATTTACAATAATATATGAAATATTCTTATGTGAAAAAGGAAGTTATCAGGGGGCTCATAAAGACTGAAGAATTCTTAATTTATAACATATGAGGTTCTTTCCAACAATCACTTTTGTTGTTGTAGTTCAGTTATTTCAGTAGTGTTTAACTCTTTGTGACCCCACTTGAGATTTTCTTGGCAAAGATACTGGAGTGATTTGCCATCTCCTTCTCCAACTCATTTTACAGAGGTGGAAACTGAGGCAAAAAAAAGGTAAGTGACTTGCCCAGGGTCACATAGCTAGTGAGTGTCAAAGGCCAAATTTGAAATCAGGAAGATGACTCTTCCTGACTCCAGGCCTGGCACTCTATCTACTTTGCCACCTAGCTGCCCTTATCATCTCTTTTACAGCTCTCTAAAATCTCACTTTGCAAAGGAGTTAGGCATGTGGAACTCTGAGCAGCTTTTGCCTACAACTAGCACTAATAATACCTTTATATGGTGTTTTAGGGTTTTTAAAGCTCTTTCCTCACTAAAGCATAGTGAGCTAGTTGGTTTTGGTAAATATCTTAGGGTGTATTTCATTTCTGAATTTTCCCTCATTCTTTTGAGTTGTATTGTTCTTATCCCTCAGTTAACACTGCCTCTTACATTATAGTTTATTATTACCCAGTAATTGCCTTTTGTGAATGGATACTAGTGTAACTGTATGTAGAGTTATAACTTTTCCATTGAAATATACTGGTTAATGCTATCATTGAAAACTTTGTTGTTCATTTTTAATTCAAAGCTGATTTTCTATCCCTTTTCTCTCTCTTTTTTTCTTGAGGCAATGGGGATAAGTGACTTGCCCAGGGTCACACAGCTAGTAAGTGTTATGTGTCTGAGGCCAGATTTGAACTCAGGTCTTCCTGAATCCAGGGCCGGTGCTCTATCCACTGTGCCACCTAGCTGCCCTCTATTCTATCCCTTTTCTCGAAAACATCTGTCTTTATTTTTTGGTGCAGGGAGCTCCAGCTGTATATCATACCTTCAGGTCAATAGCTAAATGGCCAGTTAAGGTTCCTTCAACATTGTTTTGTACCAATAACATCTTGTTAAATTCATTGTTATTATTCAATCTCGGGTAGAGTTTAAGAATTATCTAATAATAGGAATTATCATTTGGAATGACTTTTAGTGGTACTTAAAGTGATTATTCAGTCTTGCTAAGGGCCCTTGGCAAAGTAAAGTACATGAAGTATTTTTTTAGTGTTTGAGTACCCTTTTTATGCATTTTTTTTTGCTGTTCCCAGTCCACTTTGAGCCCTGACTACTTTTAACCCTTTTTGTGTAGTTTTACTATACCTATAGTTGATTACCCCTCAGTTTTTCCATCCCCAGATTATTATGTTATATCATTAGATTGTGAGCTCCTTGAGGACAAAAAACTGTCTTTTGCCTCAGTGTTTAGTGTCTTGTACACATTAGTGGCTTAATAAATGCTTATTGACTGACTGACCCTCCACGAAGTTCTACTGTGATGTCTCATTATTGCATGAACGTGGCCTTGGGAGCTAGAAGGCTTTGGACCCCAAGCTCTGATAGATTGTACCAAGCTTTGAGTATAGTCCTGGCCAGACTGTCTGGTCTCTTAGGACTGGACTAGCTAGGTAGGTGTACAGACTCATCATCGCTAGTGGTTCATTATTCAGCCATGCTAATCTGTGAGACTAAGCAAAATACGAAATAGCTCTCAGTCCTACACAGACCCCTTTTTCCTTTGGCTGTGTTGGTAACAGTGACAGAAGGTGGTAACGTAGTATAGTTTTAGGCTATCTGTAAGCATTATTTTATCTGTGGGCTCTGCAAATGTGAGGTCTTAGTTCAGGAACCAGTTGAGTGGACATATTATTAGAGGAACTGAATCATATAAACTTTAACATTCTCAATATAAATGAAATCATTCTTAATTGAAAATGAAAGCAAGTTGCAGCAAAATGGAGGGATGGCCCACAGTTTTCTTTGAAGAGGCAAAGGAATAGAGTAGGATGCATTATGTATCTAAAAGCAAGAAACATTGTTTTGTGAGATATCTGGTGTTTTCATATTGCAGTATTCATGATAAGTATTGGGGTGGGGAGAGGGTATTATGAAAATGGTTGCAGCTTATGTGTCAGCATCTGTTGCATAGAGACATTCCACAAAAGAACTTCTTTAGAACTTCCACATTACTTAGTGACTTCAATGTAAAAGTGATCATTGGTAAAGATAATGACAAATATATTGGAAAATATGGTTCAAGAATTTAGGAATGCTAGAATCCAAAGATTTCTTTAGACTACACAGAAGTCTCATGCCTGTATGTTATGCATATTTTCTTCAACAGTTGAATCAGAACATTTAGGACATGACAAACATAGAATAACATCACAAAAAATGAAGTTGATTATTTTTGACATGAAGCGTAATTATTAATGGTGGGAAGCATTCTTCAATCTGCCATTTTTTTATAATCAGGCTATTGATTCCTTAAAGTAAAAATCAAAATACAGAGCTAGCAGAAAGAATAAAGTTTAGAAATGCAGCATGCATTAAAACACTTCCATCCTGACCTATTTAAACAGATAGTTGATAAAGCAGTTGCCCTAATGAGACCAGAAGATCCTAAAAAGTGTTAGATATAACCAAGGACAACAAGTGGTTTAGAACATAAGCTCATTTGTAAGTCATATGAATAAGGATGGTGAAAAATTAGGAGCAAGATTACCTCATAAGATAGTGAGAAACATGAGGTATGTGTGTGTGGGGGGGGTAATAATTCATAGAAATCCTGGGAAAAGCTCCAACTAAGCCAAGTCATTCCAAGAGCATTTAATTATCAAACTGGAATGACAATAAGTAAATGAAAGATATATTTCCCAACCTTTTTTCCCACCATCAAAGACAGAGTCTACCTAGATGTGTTCATAGGGGGAGTGGAAATGACACTTTAAAAGGGTAATAATGAGAAAAACCACTGGAGTGGACCCAAATATTTGTAGAGAAAATCTGCCTGAATTGACCCAGGCTTGAGGAAATTGAAGTCAGTTGTCAAGGTATCTGGAGGGGAAGCTACCAAAGGCATAGAAAAAAAAAATCTCAATATCTTATCCTTACTCCAACACCGATGATTGTGAGGAACCTGAAAACTGCTGACCAATATACCTACCTTCTTATCTACATAAAATATTTATAAAAAATAATGTATATATACACAAGGGCTGCATTGATGAATTAGAAGGGAACTAATGGATTTTCATAAGCAGTATTCCATAGGAGAATGCGTCTTTATCATCACACAGTTTCTTGAAAGATGCACAGAATATCAGATGCCAGTGTACTTCTTGTTTATTAAAAACAACAAACATTTGATTTGGTCTCTTTTAAGGTTGTCCTCCAAAAATGCCTCTCATGCCTGTGACATCAAAGAATCAAAAGCTTCTGTGAAATCAAAAACCACAAAGGGAACCTCATTTAAAGACGCTCTGATCAGTAGTACCATATGAAGCATAAAATAGGGAGATTTGTGCTTACCAAAGATGTTCGCACTATTATTGAGACAGTATAACTAAGTTGAAGATGGATTCACTCTAGGTGCTGAGATGCTTAAGATGTTTGTTTGTGGATGATATTGGGCAGATAACATCAATGCCCAGAACACTTCAGAATCTAATAAACAATATCCAGATATCACTCAGAAGAATCTGACCACCTGTCCACATTGGAGAAACCAAGTGCATAATGAATATATTCTAGACTGTCATATGGAATAGGATAGATATCCTAGAGTTAATTCATCAGTTTATGTGGACAGACAATACAGGTGGACAATGAATTGGGCCCTGAATTGAACAGAAGGGTGAAGAAAGTGCAAGCTGGATTGTCTTTGGAGATTGTAAAGATATTTTAATGATCCCAAATATCTCCCTGAAAACAGACCCAATTTTTAATACCAGAATTCTTCTGGTGATGGTGTATAGCTATGGAGTCACAGAACACAACATTATCCAAACATTTAAAGTTGAAAATCATCCAGAAATAATAGAGAGATGTATTGTCAACTTCAGGGAGCTGCACCATTTTGCTAATAAGGAATTACACCCCAGGAGGATACTTTTTAGACCTAGACAAAAAGATAACTAAATTAATTTGGATAAACAAAGGGTTTAACATCTTGTGGGAAATATTGGGAAAAAGTATGAATTAATGTTACCAGATTTCAAACTATATTATAAATAATAGTCATCAACCTTCTATGATACTGGTTTAAAAAAAAAGGTTCATCAGTGGAACAGACTTGATTGGCAACAAACCAAAGTAAATAGTCAAAAAAGTAGTCCTGGGGCAGCTAGGTGGCACAGTGGATAAAATACCAGCCCTGAAATCAGGAGGATCTGAGTTCAAATCTGACCTCAGACACATGATATTCACTAGCTGTGTGACCCTAGGCAAGTCACTTAACCCTGATTGCCTCACCAAAACAGACAGTAGTCCTGTATTTGATAAACCCAAGTACACACATTATTGGAGTAAAACTCCCCTTTTGACAAGAACTGAGAAAAATGCAAAGCAGTTTGGTAGAAATTAGGCTCAGACCAACATCTTGTATTGTGTACCACAATAAGGTCAACATGGATGGCTTGAATATAAAAAGTGTCAATTGAAATTCTCTAATTTCAGCCATCCTTAACTTTGGATTGGCAACATGACATACTAAATAGAAGTTCAGCCTTGGAGTAAGAAGGATCTGGGTTCAAGTGTCATTTCTGACTCATACTAGTTTTATGATTATAAGTCATTTGTCCTCTCAGTGCCTTAGGAAATTTTGTAAGACTTTAATTTACAGTTGAATTGTTCATCTGTGCTAGTTGAGGGAACTTCCGCAAAGGTAGCTACCTACACTGATTAGGCATAGGAAGGACAAAACTAAAAAACAGAACCTTTGATTTTAGTTGAAAATTAAGGAATTCAAAATTCAGAGGCTATAGACTGATTAATATAATCTCACAACCTGTACTCTTACCTAGTTTAGCTGATATCCTCCCATAACAGATAGTTATTTGCAAGTAACTATTTTATTACAAAGTTTTCCTCTGTAAAAAGCATTTACAATTTGATATTTTTTAGTGTTTTAAGTAAATATTTAAATGGAGTGATATTACATTCTGTGTCTGGTTGGTCCTTTAATTTAGATCTCCCCTTATTTTCACAGATACTTAAAGCTTCAAAAAGACTGTCCCTACTACAGGAGGACCAGCCATAACCTCAAGGGGAACAAATGGTTATTGATAGCTCTTGTGAAGTGATTGCTAAGGAGTTCAGTATCTTTGGGAAGGAACACTAAGATATCTTAAAGGAGTGATAGCCAACTGTCATATTAGAACACCACCAACGCACACACACACACAAACATTTTAGAAGTAATTTATATCTACCTTTCTGTATTCATTTTTTTGGGGGAGGGGTGTCATTCAATGCATTCATTGGTTTTGTTCTTGTCTCTTTTTTTCTTGTAAGACTTATCTGTATTTATGTGTGATCTTCAAGTAGTTCTTTATCTTCTATTAATAATGGAGCAGCTATAGACTTTTGAAAATTTTTTAATGTATATTTTGTTGTGTATACTTAGCAAAATTTGAGAATAATTTGAGTGAACTGTTTTAAGTGTAGAATGCTTTAAAAATCATTTTATTACTGCTAAGGACTATTTTGGGAGCACCCTTAATTAGTAACACTAACAAGTATGTAAGCTGTGAAATTTCAAATTGCACTGATTTTTATCAACATGAATTTCAAGCATTCTGCTAAAAGTGCAAAAATGAAGCTTTTGTAAAATACTGTTTAACTGGCTATTTAGAAAATGGCTAAAAATATTAAATATGAAGGTTGCAGTTTCTTATACATAAGAGAAACTTATTTTTCAGTGTGTTGAAGAAAATGACGTTTTAAATATGTAGGCAAAATGTAGGCTAATTTATGAAACACATTGTTTTCCAACAGACTGATAGGATCTTAGCTGTATTTTAAATCTGCTGTTGAAATTTTAGCGCTAGAAGCTGTTGGTGTGTAATTTAATGCTTGGTTGCCTTTGGCAAGTTTGCTTAAGCTAAAAGACTTAGCTGTTGAATATACAGTGATATTACTTAGCTGTTGAATATGCAGTGATATTAAGAATAAAACTGTGAAAGTCAGTTATATCTACCTATTTTGATTAACATTTTTCTAAATTGATATGTAGTCTGTTGCATGTTGCTATTTCATACCATGTAAGCTCTTTTTTTTTCACATCATTTTGTGTTTATTTTGGCTCAAAAGCTGTTGCTTGTGGTTGAAAAA
This sequence comes from Phascolarctos cinereus, assembly GCF_003287225.1. NCBI lineage: Eukaryota > Metazoa > Chordata > Mammalia > Diprotodontia > Phascolarctidae > Phascolarctos > Phascolarctos cinereus. The sequence goes on from NW_027555847.1 coordinate 470,690,451, forward strand.
CACAATAGATTGTTTTGTCTGTTAAAAGGAGGTGGAGAAAACTTCACTTGTAGAGAAACATTAGTGAAATAAGTCATAAACATGGTTGCCTTTTAATTGACCGGCACATATCTCAAGTATGTTAAATACTGTCTCTGAGAGAGACCTTTATTTTCTGCTGGAAAAAAAGAACTAAAATCTATTTTGTGTTTTTGACATGCAGTGTGCAGAGTATTATTTTAATAAGTTCTGAATGCTAACTACATATGAAATATATTCCAAAACAATAAACTATAAACTGGTAAGGAAAGCAATAATCCTCTAAAGCTGTGACATGGGTGATACAGAATTGATATGTATAATCAAAAAAATTCTCAATTCATACTGTGAATTGTAGAATATTTTTATAAAGCCATATTTTTTAAGGAAACTTGGAAGTAACATAAGATTGATGAATGGGAAACATAAATCTTTTGTATATGATAATCTATTTATGGAATACTAGAAATTGAGAATACATTACATTATGGTCAGATTTTAGTTCCTTTGTAATTCTTGATAACTGATTTTATGAACTTCATGTTTACAAGTGTGTGCCAAGCTGGGAAAGATCAATGGATTAAAAAAATAAAAATAAAATGTATATTTCTTCTGTTTAATGTCATTTGACTACAATAAAATACAGAAGAATACTTGTGCCTTTTCAGTGTCTTTATTTTAAAAAGCTCTACTTTAGGTGTATGATAAAAATTTATTAATATATATATTTCTACTTAATCTACAGAATATTATTTTAGAGAATTAATATATTTGATTACTTAAAAAGTACGCAAACTTTAGTAGTTAACAGACTTCCCGTGTGCCTTACTAATACACATTTTTACGCACTGCACTTTTAGCAGCCATTTAAAAAGTTCTGACTAGAAGTGTTTGGAATTCCCAACTTCATTACTTGAGGAAGGGAGGTGGGTGGGGAAGGAACCATAGAGCTCACAAAGTACAATGGATTCCAAATATAGCATGTTTATAATGTTTATAAGATCAATGGTGTCAAACTCAAAAAGAAATGGGACATTAAATGGTAGGGGCTGCATATTGACTTAGAAAACCATGTTTAACACTGTGTTCTATCATATATTTATTTTGTCAACTATTTTCCAGTTACATTTAATCTAGTTCCTGTGGTACTGGGGAAATGTATGTCTACACCTCTGGTGTAGATGGCAGAAGCCTAGGGAAAATTGCCCGGGTGGAACTGGGGGAGAGAAAAGTTTGGCAATGGTACACAATATTTTATTTTCATACATTTCCTTAACCATGTTATAGGGGCTAAATGGAAAGAAGCCAAGATCATAGACTGGGCTCTGCTTATATCAAATTTCCATATAAAATCAAATTCAGTTTTTCTGCACTTTAGGGGTGGAGAGAGGGATAAGGAAGGTCTAAGGTATTTGTTTATAAAGGCATATCTCAAATACTATACTGATGATAATGTGTGGGAAGGATAGAAGAATAAGGTATCCACATATAGATATAGATATAGATATAGATATAGATATAGATATCTTTATTTTACTTTTTTCTCCACCATCAATGTCCCCCAAAAGGAAAGGGCAAGATTTAGATTGGGAGTTACTGGGCTGAAATAGACCAAAATGGACTATGAAGAATTGAGGGGAGGTATAATTTTGAAGCCTTCCAAATTAGGCCTTTAATTTTACTTTTTATTGACTTATTTTACTTTTTCCTTACTCGAGCCTCAGAGAATTGCCTATACACCAAAGGCAACAGGGTTGTTATTTTTATTGGCACATGAATGCCCCATGGGTCCTAGGCAAAATTATAAAATATGCAATGTCTTTTCCCGAGTATCTCACTTCCTGAATTATTCTTACATTTCCTGTTGCTTTTTCCCCCTGCTTTTCCAGATGGTTGGTTTCATTATGCTGTCTTCTGGCTATCTACAATTACTTATCACAGTCCAGTCATTTGCCCCTAGTAAAAATGTCCTGACTGATATCAATTTTGATTAGGTGTTAATCTGATTAAAGTAATTCACACTAACATGATTAGGGTATATATCTCCCATAGGACATATTTTCTTTTTGGAGGTGTTTATTGCCAGTGAAGCTGTAATTATTGGAACCTTTTCAGAACACACTGATATTTATTTTGCAAAAATATTTGCCACGTATTCATGGCTTATCTTCATGTTAGTTGTAAGAAAATGTTAATTTGGGGAATAGATCATGAGTTAACTGTAAAACTTAGAAACTTTGAAAAAATGTATTTTTGAATTTAAGAGATTCTTGGCCATGGCTCTTGGTTTAAAAAAAAAGATTCAGCAAATTCATGAATCCTCTATCAAGTCTTCCTTGACCCTCCCATCTATAAGTGTGATACTCCTCCTTAAATTACCTTATATTTACTTATCTGTACATTTTGTATCTGTTCCTCTCCCCATCTAGGAGAATATAAAATTCTTTGAGGTCAGGAAATGCTAAGTTTTTTCTCTTTTATCCCCAGAACTGAGCACAATGCTTTGTACATAGTAGATGCTTAATAAATATAATAGGACTTGTTCTAGACTAGTTTAGCAGTACAAAGGCAAATTCAAAGCTTTTTCTGACCTTAAGAAACTTCCTAGGAGGATATAATACATACAATGATCAAATAGTGCAAAATAATTTCAGGAGGGAGAGATTGTCCATAATGGTAAGGATCAGAAGGCTTGTATAGAAGGTAGTGCCTAAGCTGTGTCTTGAGGGAAGCTAGAACTCCACAAGTTAGAGTTCAGGAGAGATACACACACACCCCCTTTTGTGTCTAAAGGAGGAAGTTGTACATAGTGAATTTGTGGTTTCATGTGTATTCATCTTTATTGTGTTATGTTATAGAAATGCTTATTTTATTTCATAAATAAGAATAAATTTAAATTTAGAAAAAGAATTAAAAAAACCTAAATAAAACCCAAAAAACTAGAGTTGAGGAATGCTTGCATTCCAGGCATGGGGGACAACTTGTGCAAAAGTACAAAGCTGGGAAAGGGAATAGGAGGGAGGCTAATTTGATTGGAATAGAGAATGTATGAAGGGAAGTAGTATGAACTAAGACATAGGTTTGAGTTAGATTGTGGATGGTCTGAAATGCCAGGCTGACAATCTCGTATATTACTAGGGATAAGGGTATGTGCATGTGTGGCTACTTTTTGTGTGTACATGTGAAATGTGTGTGTATGTGAGAGAGAGATTGACACAGACAGACATGGTTCAGATCTGTGTTTTAAGAAAATCACTTTAGGAGCTGGAGAACTATGAGACTTATAGTTCAAGTGAGAAATGATAAGCACATTTTAAAATAGATGTCCTATAGGCATCTCAAATTCAACCTGTACAAAGAACATATCTTTTCCTTCCAAACTCACCCCACTTCCAAATTTTCCTGTTTCTAGTTAGTGCAACACCATCCTGTTAGTCATCCAGGTTGGTCGACTTCAGAGTCATCGTTGACCCTTACCAGACCTCACTTCATACATCCAAACAGCTGCCAAGGCTCACTAATTCTACCACAACAATGTCTTGGATTTATCTCTTCTTTATTCCATGGCCAGTAGCCTAGTTATTCCAGCAGCCTCCTAATCTGGTCTCCTTTGCTTCTACTCTCTCTTCAGTCCATCCTCCCCATAGTTACCAAAGTGGTTTTACTAAAGCACAGATCTGGCTGTGTCTCCTTCTTAGTAAATTCCAGTGGCACCCTATTGCTTCTAGGAAATAAAAATGCCATTGTTTGACATTTAAAACCTTCACAATATGGTTTTAATCTACCTTTCCAGTCGAATTTTACAGTACTTTGTTTTATACTCTTTACTATTCATGCAAACTAGCCTTATTGATCTTCACACAAGACATTTCATCTCCCATTTCTTTGCGTTTGCGCTGTATATCCTCCAAATTTAGAATGAACCCCCTCTTCACTTCAACCACCTAGAATCCTTAGTTTCCTTCAAAGCTCAGCTTATGCACCACCTTCTACATGAAGTCTTTTCTGATCCATTTACTATATGAAGTACATGTTTTCTCCCTTGGATAGAATGTAAGTTTCTTGAGGGCAGGGAAAGTATCATTTTTGTATGTGTCTTCCCAGTACACCTTACATCGTGCTTGACATTTATGAATGCTTGTCAATTGAAGCAATAAATGACAGAGGTGTGGTGGAGGTTGGATCATTGAGACTTGTCAACTGATTGAATATGGAAGTTGAAGTGGAGTTAAGAGGCCAGGATAATTCTGATGTTATAGAAATGGGGAATTTTGAAGGGAAATAAAAGTTCCATTAGGCTAGAACTTTATAAAAGGTATAGATTTCTTTTTTTTTCTTTTTTTAAATTTTATTAATTTATTTTGATTTATCAACAATCACTTCCATATGCTTTTGAATTGAAAATTTTTCTCCCCCTTCCTCTCCTCCACCCTCCCCAAGACAGCACACAATCTCATATAGGCTTTACATTTACATTCCCGTTAAATATTTTCACATTAGTGAAGTTGTAAGTAAAAATTAAAACCATTAGGAGGAACCATCAGAAAGATTAAACAAAATTCAACAGAAGGTAAAAATAAGTGATAGCGATTCGATTTCCATAGTTCTTTCTTTGGATGTGGACAGCATTTTCCATCCCGAGGCATCTGGAGATGTCTTAGATCCTTGTAGTGCTGAGAAGGGTTCATTTTAATAATATTAGTCATTGCATAACGTGGCTGTTATTGTGTACAAAGTCCTCTTGGTTCTGCTCACTAGAAGGTATAGATTTCAAAAAATTAAAATATTGTTGTGAAATTGATACATATTGTCATGTCGATGGACAGTAATGTCTTCTGTGAAAGCTAAGTTACAACTTGTTGATTTCTTCCTTATCTTTTTTTTTAATTTTTGATGAACTCTCATTGTTCTTTTAAACCATTGTTGAGTTTATTGGAGTTTTTCCATCATCATTTCTGGAGACTTTGCAGAATTGGTTGCTTTTTTATTCAGATCCTAGGCCTGGTTCCACATCTAGTGGATTCCTTAGACATCAGAGTTCAAATAAACTATTCCTTTAATAAAAAGATATCCAACAACTGCCCCCTCCTCCAGGAAAGCAGTCTCCAAGGTGGTAAAAAGTAGTCCAGGAAGGTAAGGGTAGGCAAAAATCAAAAACAAGGATATTAAAGGATAACAGCAAAAGCAGCAACAAGCCATTGCATAGTACTTTAATGTTTGTAAAACATTAAACAGAAACTCTGGGAGATAGGTGATATGATTCCCATTTTACAGAGCAGGAAACCAAGGAAGACAGAACTTAGTCAGCAAGGAAGTTCTGTGGGGTCTCAGGAACTTCTCACAAAAGTTCTAAAACTTTTTGTGTCTTTATTGCCCAAATGATATTCTGTGACATTACATACACAAACACACACACACACACACACACACACACACCACACACACACACGTATATATGTAATGCTGGTGAGCCATAGTCAAGAAAAGCGATTTTTTTGGAGTGTTCCAGTATTAACTGATAGATTTGCATGGACCCATTCCCAAACTGTTGTATGGTCTGCCTTATACCCTATTTGTGAGATGCATAGCCAAGCTTGTGATGAGGAAGAGTTATTGCAATCTGTTTCCATGCATGAAACAACATGAGCCTACTATATTGATCCACAGCTTGACCGTTGTTTAGCATCACGTTCCTTACCTATTAAAAAAGAAAAAACCCAGCTCAGAGTGATACAGAGCAAAAAGTCCTGGACTTGGTGTCAGAAGACCTAGATGACTGCCACCCACATTTTGTGCGGCCTCTCAAATTTCATTTTAGCTTCCTGAGCTTCAGCATCCTCTGAAAATGAGTGGATTAGAGCAGACATTTTTCTGAGATCCTTAACAAATTTAACAGTCTGTTTCAGTGAAGTGGTGGCTGCAAGCACAAATTTATGTATACTAAACTCATAGAGAAATCACTTTCTCTGTATATAGATTTATTAAGCTTTAAGATTATACAGTAAAAGACTTAAATAAAAAGAGACCTGAGATGTGATGTAGTCTTAACTCCCTTGTTTTACAGATGTGAGAATTGGGTTCCAGAGAGTTTCTCCTGTAGAGCTAGTAACAGTGTAGGGCAGGCCTGCACAACCTGCAGCAAACCAAAGGATTTTGGGCGGCCTGGGAAAAATGTAGAGGAAAATATTCTTTGGAAGTAGAGGAAATCCTTTGACCTGCTGCAAGTGGCCCCTGGGTCACAAATTGTATATGCCTGGCTTAGGGATTCAAAACTGGGTTTCTAGTTTTCCATTGCAAAGGCTCCCTAGTTCAGTTTGCTTATTCCATAGCAACACAGTAGGTACTTAACTTCTGATACAACAACTTCTAATACGGTATATCTATAAATCCTGATCTGGAAGTCGGGATGCTTAGGTCTTCCTGGGTTCTGGATCCATGCTGTTAAATAATAGAGGAGGTTTAGAAACATGAATTCAGCACTTGGAAAGATGTAAGCATTGCAACAGGTGATGCTCTGAAAATTATTCCAATACTTAAATGAAGTTTTTGCTAAAAACTAAAGGTAAGGGCTAGCCCAAAAAGGATCAGCCTTTAAGAGACAACTAACTGCCTTCTTTTAAGAGGAGCATTCAGATTTTAATGAGAAACTGGAAGTATTTGAAGGCTTCTAACAAATTCCTCTAAGACCATTCAAGCTGTCTATGTTTGGAACTAAGCACATGAATTAAGGTGACACCTACTTTCCTATAAATCTTTTGTTAATATGACTGGACTAAAAGATTCTTATTTTCTGTCAAGCTGTTTTTGAATGGCAGTAGTAACTGAGGAGAAATGTCCTGGTGGAAAAGGACACTCAGATGAGCTGTTGACCATCCTGGGTACAGGTGTGTGTTGGGCTGGGGAGAAAGAACGATGTTCTTTACAAGGTTTCGATATTCAACAGTGCAGTAACAAGTACACGTGAGAACAGTTTCTTTAAGTGACTCTTTCAAGCTCATACAGGTAGTAATGAGCAGAGGCAGAATTCAGACCCTGGTCCTGACTCCAAACCCTGTATTCCTTTCCTTGTTTCCTGCTGCCCTTAAGTATAATATGACTGCAATTTGTGCATAGCTTAGACCTGTAGAGACCTATCATGCTATAGTCATGCCACCTGTACTAAAATTCACTTATGGGAATATTATGAAAATGTTCTTATGACTATGAAAAGAAATTAAACCTTGGTCAGTTGTATGTTTTCCTTTGTCTTTACGGCTTCACTCAAATTGCACGCTTATAGTAAGGGCATAGTGTTATTATTTAGTCATTTCAGTTGTGTCTGACTGTGACTGCATTTGGGGTTTTCTTGGCAAAGATACTGGAGTGGTTTGCCATTTCCTTCTCCAGCTTATTTTACAGATGAGTAAACTGAGGCAAACAGAGTTAAATGACTTGCCCAGGATCACACAGCTAATAAGTGTCTGAGGCCATATTTAAACTCAGAGAGACGAGTCTTCCTGATTCCAGGCCCAGAGCTTTATCCATTGCACCACCTAGCTGCCTCTGAGGGCATAGTATCATTGCACTTGAGTAAATTTCCTGCTTAAAAAGTTCAGAATCAAGAGAATATTTATTTACTTAAGATTCATTTTTCATGAAATTCAGTCAAGTATTTATTAATTAAGCTTCTACTATTTGCAAAGTACCTTTCTAGGTGCTAGGGGGTTGAATGAAGTCATCACTATTCACAAAGAGATTAAAAAACTATTTTTACTCATTGAGATGTTGAATGCTGAATTTCATAATGTTTCTTGTTTTTTTCTATAATCTTTCAGAAACAATTGTGAAAACAAATGATCCAGAACAAAAAGAAAAAGGTGAGATCATTTTATTTCACTTTTCAGCTACAACATATGTATTGATGTCACTATGCAGTTAGTAATACAACCTTGTGTTCATATTTTGTATTTCTAAAAAAAATTGCTTATGTTTTAATTTGGACTTGTTCTTATATTAAGTAGATACTACTTTAGAGTCACTATAGTCTCATACCGAATAATGTGATTTGGTTCAACGTTTAGCTAAATAATTATTGAATTAATATAAATATTAGCATTAACTTTTATTGATAATATTATTAATGCTAATAGCTAACAGTTATATAGCACTTACTATGTGCCAAGCCCTGTGTGCTAAGTGCTTTACAATTACGCTCTCATTTGTTTCTCATAACAACCCTAGAAGGTAGGTGCTGTTATTGTCTTCATTTTACAGATGAAGAAATTGAGGCAGATAGAGGTTAAGTGACTTTCCTGTGGTCAGACAAGCTAGTAAGTGTTTGAGGCTGGTTTTAACCTCATTTTCCTGATTCCAGGCCCAGCACCTTATTCATTGTTCTATCCTGCTGCCTAAACAAAGGATGTGTTGTTAACTATTACTACCTGTTAAAATATATGAAGAAAAATAAGAGCAAAAAAGTTAAAAACTAGGTTTATCGTATCATCACAATGCCTTTCATCTAGTAGGTACCTAACACATTCTTGTAGATTGATTACTGCATATGCCAGAAAAGGCATGCTTTGGAGACACTGATAATTTGATATTCTGATATTCATCTGTAATGTTCTACTTCTGATTTGATCACTTAACCATTTAACCACTTTACTATTGGCTCTACTGGACTCCTTGATAGTGAAAAGAATGTTGGAAAAGATCTTTCACCTGTTTAATAGAAAAAAAAAGTACTTTTTTTTTTTGCAAATATACTCTGTCATTGAAGTCCTGAACAAGTTACTTCCCCTTTCTTCAAAATGGAAATTTAATCAAACCAGATGTGAATTGCCCTCAGGCATCAATCACATTAACATTGGAATTCACTGTTGATGCCAGGCTACCATTCCATTTGTCCCATTGGGGAAATTGGGAAATGTGTACTAGATTCCTCTATGAGTTGTCATATTTGAAAATTAGCTAAAAGTGAATACTTTTTGAATGATTACAATTGAATTCTTTAATGGATTTGTTATTTCACTAATGTGTATACTCCCTCTAATGGTGCAGGTCCCAGCCCATCCTCACTTTTTGATCCTGTGTAACTCCTGTTCATGCTGTCCTTTAAATTCTTCACTGGAGGGCTACCTGATGTGCTAGATATTTTCCCCTAGGTCTCACCATACGCAAGAGTATCTTGGAATACCCATGTAGTACAAGTGCTGTTATTCCTTGTTCTTCTTTCCTGATATATACTTCTACCTCCTTTTCTAGATGTCTTCAGTATTTTTTGTGGCTTGTACTATGTCCCTGGTAATACACTCCAGTCTATTTCTCCTACCATGTCTCCTCCCTTCATCTGTGAGCAACCCACAATTATGATTTTTTTAAAGACTTTTTATAGATTATGGCATTGTATGATCAATCCTCAGAAGGATATTGGTGGTGTTTTGTTTCAGAGTGGCTTGGGGTCACTGAAAGCACTGCGTGATTTCCCAAGTATAGTTCATCCCAGTTGGTCATTCATCTGTTCACAAAGTGATTCATTGTTCTTTGGCAGATTCTCAGCAGTTTGGAGTTCCAGACTGATTTCTCAGGAAACTGTACTGAGAGAAAAGCGCTCTTCATTCAGCCTACTCTTTCAGCCAAATTTCTTTGCTGTAGGGAATATGCCTCACCTCTCAATATCAAACTGGAAGGTTCAACCCAGAGAGGAGGGGCTTTTAATTTGCAGTCCATGGAACCCTCCTTCCCCATGCAAGAAGTCCAAAGATAAATTTCATAAATAGTGTGTAACTTTGATGGAGAAAAAAATATGTCTCTTAATTTTACTAACTTCTAAATTTAGCATTTCTTTAAATTATGAATTTTTTAAAAAGTATTCTGAGAAGGGGTCTGTAGACTTCGCCAAACTGCCAAAGTGGTCGATGTCACACACACACACACACACACACACACACACACACACACACACACACACATACGTATGTGCGCGTGCACATGCATAAAGAATCTCTGCAATAGTGCATGGAGATGCAGATAACATCTTTCTTCATATATCCTTTATAGTCAGTTGGGTATTTATAATAGTCAAAATAACTTATTTGTTGAAAGTCAGTCTTAAAACAATATTGCTGTTACTGTATACAGTGTTATTTTGGTTCTGCTCATTTTGCTCTTCATTATTTTGTGCAAGTCTTTCCATGTTTTTCTAAGATCACTGAGCTCATCATTTCTTACAGCATAGTATTCCATCACAATCATATACCACAACTTGTTTAGCCATTCCCCAATTGATGGGCATCCCTGCAATTTCTGGTTCTTTGCTACCACAAAGAGAGCTGCTATAAACATTTTAGAATGTATAAGGTTCTTTTCCTTTTTTTCTAATCATCTTTGGAAATAAGTCTAGTAGTGGTATTGCTAGGTCAAATCCAGGGGTGGGGAACTTGTGGCCTCTAAGAAGTCCTCAAGTGCAGTCTTTTGACTGATCCAAACTTCCCAGAACAAATCCGCTTAATAAAAGAATTTGTTCTGTAAAAATTGGACTCAGTCAAAGGGTCGCACCCAAAGACCTAGAAGGCCACATATGGCCTCGAGGCCACATGTTCTCCACCCATGTAGGCAGTTTAATAACTCTTTGGCATAATTCCAGATTGCTCTCCAAAATGGTTGGATCAGTTCACAATTCTACCAACAATGAATTAGTGTCTCAGTTTTTCTACATTCCCTCCAACATTTTTCACTTTCCCCTTCAGTCATTTTAGCCAATCTGGTAGTTGTAAAATAATATCTCAGAGTTGTTTTGATTTACATTTCTCTAATCAGTAATGATTTAGAGCATTTTTCATGTGACTATAAATTGTTTTGATTTCTTCACTGGAAAACTGCCTCTTCATATCTTTTGACCAGTTAGCGATTGAGGAATGACTTGTACTCTTATAGATTTGACAAGGTTCTTTACATATTTTAAATATGAGACCTTTATCTGAGAAACTGTTTATAAAATTTTCCCACAATTTTCTGCTCTCCCTCTGATATTGGTTACATTTATTTTATTTGTACAAAAACTTTGTAACTTAATGTAATTGAAATTATCCATTTTACACTTAACTTTGCTTTTTATCTCTTGTTTTTTTACAAACTGTTTGTCCGTAAATCTGATATGTAATGTGTTCCATGTTCTTCTAACTTTTGTGTAATATCTCTCTTTATATCTAGGTCGTGTATCCATTTTGACCTTATCTTGATAAATGGTGTTAAGATGTTGGTCTATGCCCAGTTTCTGTCATACTGCTCTCCAGTTTTCCCAACAATTTTTACCAAATAATGAATTCTTAACTCAAAATCTTAAGTCTTTATACTTGTCAAATATAAGGTTATTATGTTTATTTACTGCTGTAAATTGTATGTCTACTGTATTCCATTGATCCGCCTTTCTGTTTCTTGGCAAGTACCAGATAGTTTTGATAATTACTGCCTTATAATGTAGTTTAAGATAGGGTACTGCTAAATGTATATCTTTTCAAAAAAGCCAAACTCAGTGATTTGATTAATACAGGGAAACTGCTCAGTTAAGAAACTTCCTCTACCTAGGGCAGCACTTATATTTCCTGGGGGACTGGACTTGCCCAGGATCATGCAGCTAATATGTGTCAAAGATGGTATTTGAAGTCAAGTCTTCCTGATTCAGAGGCTAGTTCTATTATCTACTATGCTAGTCTTACTCTTAGGCTGCCTTAAGAAAATTGTGTACAGGACTAAGGAGGTGATAGTTCAGCTGTAGTCTGCCCTATCAGACCACATCTGGAGTATTGTGTTCACTTCTAGGCACCCCTGTTTTGGAAGGAAATGGATTGTCTAGAGAGTGCCCAGAGTTAAGATCTCCAGGATGATGAAGGGCTACCTCATTAAGGATTAGTTGAAGGAGTTGAGGCTTTTTAACATGGTAGAGATTTAGGAGCATGGTAGCTGCCTTCAAGTATTTGAAGGGCTGTTATTTGAGAGATTAAGTTTCGCAGAACTAAAAATAATCACTGAAAGTTGCACCTAGGCAGATTTTGGCTTAATGTAAGGAAAAACTTTCTAATCATTAGAAGTATTCAAGAGATGAGTGAGAGTCAGCTTTGGATAGGTAAAGGTCTGACTTTGGAATGAGGAAGACTATGCTATTTCTACTACTATTTAGTAAGTATTGCTATTTCTACTACTATTTAGTAAGGATTTGTTGATTGACTATTGATTGTTTGATCTATGTCCTTGTAGGGAGATTCCACCATGGGTGTTCCCTGTACTATTTAGGTCACTGTTCTGCCCCTGGGCTAGTGACTGAACCTCTCAGTGCTCCCCCTCCACCAAACCCCTGCATTGCTCTAAGACTAAAGGTTGCGGATGAGTTTGAAATTCCAGCGTCTACTGGAAGCCTTCTGGAAGCCTTTCATTCTAGTGCCTTCCCTTGGTTAATTATTTCCTATTTATCCTGTACATAACTTGCTTTGTATATATTTGTTTGCATTTTGCCTCTCCATTAGATTGTAAACTCCTTGAAGGTAGGGGTTGTTTTTTGCCCCTTTTTGTATCCCCAGTGTTTAGCACAGTGACTGACACATAGGAAGTACTCAATGAATGTTTATTCATGGACTATTGATTGTTTGATCTAGGTCGGTGTAAGGATATTTCACACTGGGTATTGTTTAAGTCAGTTCTGCATCCTCCTCTAGATTTTCTTAGAATGTTGTGGTTTTTTCCCTCAGAGAATATTTTAAAGCAAAGGTTGAATGACTGACTGCTTTTCAGACACATTGTAGCGAAAAATCTTGTTCAGATATGGGTGGGTTATGCTTAAAGTTTCTGAAGTTCCTTCCAAATCTTAAGACTCTTTGATTACTATTCAAAGGCATATCTTGGCTTTGTGTCCAAAAACTGAGTACTTTTTGGTCATATACATATATATATATATATATATATAAATGCAGTGGTTGCTAAAGCAACTTGGCCATGGGATTGAAATATACTGATGGAACCCTTGTATTGTTTACCTGAGGATACAGAGGGCTTCTTAAAACTTGGAATGAAATGGAACCTATTGTACTCTAAAATTGCTGCACATGAGCATTTTTGCTATGTCATGATTAATGTTTTACAAAGAAAATATTTCTAGCATTGAATTTTCTTGTAGCATTAAATTTCACATTGGACAATGACTTAGTGAAACATTGACTTGATGGCATTTTTAACTTAATATGAGTTTAACACTATAGCACTTGCCATACAGACATCTCTATGCTGTGATATAGAAAGTCAATATGATTTAATTGCTGGAATATGGATATATGTGTTTTTTATTGTAAACCTGATTTCTCAAATATTACATTAATGCTAATTTGGAGGTTAAATTGTGCTAAACCAGAATGTAAAGAAATGGGGAAAAAAAATGAGCCTCTGACTTGGGTTCAAGTGCTAACTCTTTCACTTACTACTTGTGAGAATTTAGGCAAATCAATTCACCTCGTGGGTAATCAGTCTCCTTGTGAAGAAGCTGGACCAAGAGATTTCCACGGTTCTTTCTAGTTCACTCTTATTTATTGTAGAAATTAATTCACCGTGATATTTGAGACCTCTCAATTTGCTCATTTGTAAAATGGGAACAATAAAACCTTCCCTACCCAGCTCACAGTATTGTTTATAATGCTAAACCACAGAACTTTATCGAAATATGAGCTGGGTAGGGAAGAGTTTATCATTCCCATTTTACAGATGAGCATACTGAAGCAAACTGAATTTTCCATAGTCAAAAATAAGATAAACCTCAGTAATGGAATTTTACCTTGGTGCTCCAGCACTTTTCCCAGCATCATACTCAGTTAAAAAAAATTATTAAGGTATCTAAAAAAGAGAAAGGAAAAAAGAGAGTGAGCTGTAACATTTTTAATTTAAATATGGAGGTATTACTTAATAAAAATACAAAAAAGCATATCCAGTGAATCTTAGGCTTGCCAGTACAAGAACAATATGGGTGTATCACCTTGATCACCAGACTTTCTGGTATTTGAAAGCCAAGAATTAGATTTACAAAACAAACTCTTAGAAGAACTTGGCTGGTATTTCTTTGCCTGATTGAGCACAGGAGGAACAGCAAATTTGTAGGTGGTGTCCAAATGAATACTTAGGATGACTGTGTGGGCATCTACTGCAGAGTGGAATTTAGTATATAAACATCTTTCTATCTCTCTCCCTCATTCCTTTATCTCTCTTTCTCTCTTTCTCTCCATCATTCATTTGTCTGGGTACTGGAGTAGTTTACCATTTCCTTCTCCAGCTCATTATATAAATGAAAAAACTGACGCAAGCAGGGTTAAGTGACTTGCCTTAGGGTCACCCAGCTGGTAAATATCTGAGGCCAAATTTGAATTGAGGAAGATAAGTATTCCTGATTTCAGGCCCAGCACTCCATCCACTGAGCCACTTAGCTTTCCCATGCCTATCATATTCACTCCTAATCTGACTCAGCTCCCAATTTCACAGGACTACTTTTTTACTTCTTCCCCGGTATCTTTCACATTATATACACCTCCACCTCTCTGGCTTCTTTGTCTGATTGATGAGTTCCTCTTTCTAATCTCCATTTGAGGAAATAACCAACTACACTTACTTGTAATCCTTGTGAGTTACCTTCTTCCCCCAGTTTTTTGCCCTCTTTCATGTGTTGTCTTCCTCCATTGGAATGTAAGCCTCTTATGGGTAGAGACTGTCATTCTTTGTGCTTATATTTGTATTTCCAGTGTTGAGCACAGTACCTGGCACATGACATTCAATTATTAAAAGCTTTATTTAATATAATGTTCCTTTTAGAAAATAGAGTATCCTAAGTGATTCTATAAAATATTAGGCTTAAATTTAACATGAAGGAAAACTGAGGTTTGTAGTTAAAATTTTCTCCAATTTGATCAAGGTGACATACCTGAGGATAAAATTTTCTTTTTTTTAACATCTCTATTTTTGATAGTATTTTAGGACTTAATAGCAGTTGGATTGACTTACCAGTTTCCCCTGCCCCCCCCTTTTTGGTAAAGTTTGGTAAAAATCTCTAAGAACTAGAGATATAATGAAACTAGATCATTCTTAATACTTATGGTTTTAGAGTAAGTGCTCTAGGATCAAAGATGTAGAGCTGGAGGGGACCTCATAAGTTAGCTAATCCAAGTCCTTCATTGTACAGTTGAAGAAACCGAGGTCTAGAGAAGTTAAGCCACTTGCCCAGAAGAATCAGAGAATTAGAATTAATTTGACTTCAAAGTGGGGCCAAATTCTAAATATATGGCTTTAACAAATATTCTTAATTCCATACTTGAGATATGCTCATTGCTAAAGATGAAAGATGTCCCATTCATTTTAACTATTGTAATGTCAGTTCTTCTCCACTGGATGTCATGTTTTTACACATAGTGGTCAATAGTTTTATTATACACAAAAGAAAAAATGGATATAAGATACTAATCAGGATAATTGAAGGCTAAACTCTTAATGTTTCTAGTCACAAAAGTTATACTCCTAAAATTTGTTCAACACCAATCTGATAATTTAATTATTTGATTTCCTTTTTATTATGTGTATTATTGGAACTGAGAAGTAGAAAACTTAAGTTCCAGGAGTGAGGTGAGTGAGGGGTGTTCTGTGTTTTACAGATATAGTATTTTTGATCAAGCATTTTTTTTATACTTTAACACAGAAGCCTCATATTTGAAGAAATCTTATTAGGGAATCTAAGATAGCTTTACTTTTAGGCAGTTCTGTGTATACATTTACACATGCTACATTTCAGTATTAGACTTAGATTAAGCATATTACTTATAGTGATAGTTCTTTCTCTTTTAAATTATTCATTTATTGTCTTTAATAATGTAATTGGATATCATGTACGTTCAAAAAGGAGTTAAAAGGAATTCCTAGTTTCCATCAAAGAAGAATCACTTTTTGAAGAATCTATGCCCTAACTGTGCACTAGAGGGCAGAAGGAAACAAGTCAGATTTGGTGCTTGCATTAACAGAAGGGATACAGCAGAAATTGAAACCAATGTATTATTGGCTCAAATGAACAGTTTCATTCTGATAGTATATTATAAAGGCAATTCCAAATCTTCAACTTCTCTTTGAAACTTTCTCACAACTTTATTATTTCTGCTAATAATTCCACCATCCTCCTGGCTTTGAAACATAAGTTATCTTGAACTCCTTTTTCTTCTTCCTTGCTTACACACAGGAGTGAGAGAGCTCCTGGCATTTCTATGTCTAGTCTCTCTCACATCCGTCTTATCTTTCTTGTTCCCACTGCCATTAACCTAATTCAGAGTAGGTTATTGCAGGTGCCATGCAACCAGTCTTTTCTCTTTTTTTAAAAAAAAATTAACTTATGAAATAATACAAGCATTTATAGAACATAATATAATAAAAAAGATGATTGTAATGAAACTAAATCTATTATGTACAATTTGCTATTCATTTTAAATATATAGTTAAGTTATCATGTAATTTTTTTTCTTCTATTTTTCCTCCTCCCCCCCATGGCTACCATTAGACACACACACACACACACACACACACACACATATACAAGTTAATATACATGTATGTGTATGTATATATGTAAAATCATTCTGCACATACGTCATCAGTTTTTTTTTTCTGGATGCAGATAGTATCTTCCTTCATAGGTCCTTTGTAGTTAATTTGCAAATTTATAGTGGTCAAAATGTCTCAGTCACTCAAAGTTGCTCTTAAAACAATATTGCTGTTACTATATACAACATTTTCTTGGTTCTGCTTATTTCACGCTTCATTATTTTGTGCAAGTTTATCCATGTTTTTCTAAGATCATTGAGCTACTCATTTCTTATAGCACAGCAGTATTTCATCACAATCATACACCACAGTTTTTGCAGCAGTTTTTTCTCTTGCAGTCATTCTAATCATTGCTATCAGGGTTTAGTCCTATGGCAGGAGTCTCATCGGAATCCATGCAAGGTGGCTTCTCTTTGGCTATAAAATGAAGGGCCAGCAGCAAAGCCTGTCATCTGATTAGATGATTAGACATGCCTTCCAGCTCTTAAATTTCTGTGAGACAGGGAAAGGTAGAGTCGTAGAAGGTAACTTAGAGATTATCTAGCTAAATGGGCATTGTGGGGCGTGCCTAGAATCCTTGCTACTGGGGGAGGTTGAAGTTATGGATCTCTAGAGCTTGGGAGATCTGAACTGTAGTTGGATTTAAACTGATCAAGTGTCCCAACAAGTCCAGGACCAATATGGTTTGCTCCCAGGAGTTAAACTGGCCCAGTTCAGAAATAGAGCAGGTTAAAGCTTCCATGCTGAGCGTCAGTCTGATCATCAGTGCACTTCCAGCCTGGGTGAGATAGAGAGACCCAGCCTCAGAAAGGAAAAGAAAAAAAAAAGATCATCAGGCTAACCACCTCATTGTAAAGACAAGGAAACCCAGAAGAGTTAAAAGCGACTTGAGCAAAGTAATATAACTAGTTAATGTGTTCCCTAATCCAGTATTCTTACTATGATGTGACAATGATGTTATAGGATTCCCCATATCTGTAATATACACATCTTTATTCTGACCTTTGGAACAGAACATAGGTAAAACCATATCAAGTGATCACAGTTGAGCTATCACTTTTCTCATTTTGGATATGATGTTTCTGTAATGTAGCCTAGGACAGTTATCAATAGCATTTTTGGCTACCTTGTCATATTGTTGACTCATGTTGATCTCTCAATCCACTAAAATCCCTGAATCTTTTATGTAGAAACTATTTCCGTGTCTATACTTCCCCATTCTGTATTTGTGGAATTGATAGTTTTTAAGCCAACTGTAAAACTTAACAGTTAAAATTACATACCCTGAAAACCTGAGCCTAATTAATGATAGAAGAGAAATCAGTGACAAGCCATTTGCCACCAATGTGGCAAGCCATTTGTGGCATAACTCCTTTGTTAACAAACAAAACAAAACAAAAAACCTCAGTAGAATATTCAGCTTGGAACAACAGAAGCACTTTTCTACTCTTCAATCTCTCCATATCTATTGGTTCCTTCCCTGCCACCTGTAGACATTCCTATGCCTACCTTATCCTTAAAAACACTCTTATTTGATCCAACCATCATTCCTAACTATTGCCCTATATTTTATCCCACTCTACTTTCTCCCTTTTCTCAGGTAAGTTCCTTGAGAAAACCATCTATACAGTCAGTGACTCCACTTCATTTCTTCTTATGCCTTTAAGCCCTCTGAAGGCTAAGCTTCCCGTGTCATCATTCCACTAAATTGCCAGATCAAATGGCCTTTTCCCAGCTCTGATTCTCTTTGGCTTCTCTGCAGAATTTGATATTGGACCACCTTCCAAATACTCTTTCCTCTAGATTTTAATGAAACTGTTATATCCTAGCTCTTCCCATCTGTCTGACTAATACTTCTCAGTTTCCTTTTCTGATTCTTTATCAACATCATGCTGACAGTGGGTGTTCCTCAGGGCTTTATCCTGGACCCTCTTCTTTTCACTCTCTACTTTGTCACTTGATGACCTCGTGAACTTCCATGGGTTCAGTTATTATTTCTAAGTGGATGTTTCCCAGATATATATATCCATCTTTGTTCTTTCTGATGAATTATAGCATCTCCTATTGCCTCTGCTTTTTTGGTATTCCTGCCACTTAACACAGAGCCTGACACATATTAAGCACATAATAAATGCTTACTAACTGACTTGTAAATACCCCCACCAAGAACAGAAATGTTAGAAAAGGTAAACAAATACAGTGTCTATGGAAAAAATAATGAATTAAATTATCTGATGCCTTGAAAATATTTAAACAGAATGGGAGACAAAGACCTACTGAATGGTTGGACCAACAGGTTAAAAAAAAAAAAGAGGGATCATCAAGAAATGAAAAAAGTTCACCCCAGGACAAAGATAGAGACAGAGTTTAAAGAAATAAAAGTGAAATCAAAGGAGCAGAATTAATGCATCCTGGACTAAGTCTTTCAACTCCCCTGTAGGTTAATCGCTGTATTAATGGATTAAAATTGAGGAGTAGCAGGATACATAAATGAGTTGAAGGGGTGTGGGAAGATAGAGGAAATTGTGAGCTGTCTCCTCATCTAGCATTTTGAATGGTATCATCTCAGCATTACTTTTATGAAAATACACCGTGTAATAGGGCAGAGAGAAATTACAAATAAATGTAAAAAAGCACAAATGTAAAACCAGTCCTTCCTAGAGCTTTATGTAATGAAAATATTAAGCAATTCAGAGAGGACAAGCAAAATACACAGGCTTAAATAAAGACTACATAATGAAATCCCAAATAACATTTGGGTCAAAAAGCAAATAACAACAACAACAAATTAATAATTCTGTGGAAAACAATAATAATTAAGAAACAATATGCCAAAATTTGGGGGCTGTAAAAGCTAAAACTGTACTCATTAGAAAAATTATTTCTGTAAAAACAGGTCACCAAAATCTTAAAACAATATTGAGATGCATATGCATTTATCAAAATTAGAAAGCCAACAGATAAACACAAAATAAGCACTGAAAGAGAAGTCTTCAAAATTAAAAGAGAAAGAGATAAATTAGAAACTAAAAATACTATAGATATCAAAACAAAAAAGCTGGTTCTTTGAAAAGATGATAAATTAATAAACCTTTAGCCATTCTGATAAAAAGAAAAAAGTGGAAAATCGAAGTAACAAAATAAAAAATAATCAAGGTAAAGTCATAAACCCAGAAGAATTAAAAAAAAATTATCAGAACCTATTGTATACCATTATATGCAAAAAACCCCTGAGAATTCAAAAGAAGTATTATCCACAATAACATAAAATGCCCAAATTAAGAGAATACCAAATAAAGATCTTAAATAATCTAATCCCAAAAAAGGAAATTGAACTAGGTATAAAGTGCAGTGGATAGAGTGCCAGGCCTGGAGTCAGGAAGACCTGAGTTCAAATTTGGCCTAGCAGTGTGACCCTGGGCAGGTCACTTAACCCTGTTTGCCTTAGTTTCTTCATCTATAAAATGAGCTGGAGAAAGAAATGGCAAATCATTCCAGTCTCTTTGCCAAGGAAACCCCAAATGGCGTCACAAAGAGTGGCTGAAAACGACTGAACAACAAGAAAAAGGGAACAGTGAGGGTACTCTTGGTCAGGTTGATTTACAGATGACTTCTATATACTTTTGAGGCAAAAATAATCCTAAAACTGGGAAAGGATAAAGCTAAGAAAGAGACAGAGAGCAATATCATTAATGTCTATCAATTAAAAATTTGTAAGTAAAATCCTACAAAAAACTACAGCAATTTATCCCCCCTCCTTCCCCCCCCAAAAAAAAATCATTATGATCAAATTGGATTTATACAAGGGAAGCAAGAATGGTTCAACATTAGAAAAATAATTAGTTCTATTAATTATATTCAAAATACATTTAAAAAACCCCACATGATGAACTCAATAAATGCAAAGAAAATCTGTGAGAACGCTTTCATTTGTTAGTTTATTTGTTTTAATATTTGTTTGTTTAGGCTAAAAACTCTAGAAAGTTCAGAGGTAGAGGGAGGCTTTCTTATTAAGACAAGAAGTATCTACCCAAAAATCAAAGTGAGTGGTGTATGAAAGGGGGAAATAACTAGAATCTTTCCCAGTAAATATGGAAGTAAAGCAATGATTCTAGAAAGGCTAGCAATTGCCAGTAAGAGGAAGAAAGTAAATTAAAGGCATAAAGATAGGCAAAGACAGAAATATCATTATTCACTAACACCTTGATGATTTACTTAGAAAAATGTAAGAAATCAGTAAAGAAACTAATAGAGAAAATTAGTGGATTATAAGCTGTAAATTTTTTCATTTTTAAAAACTTCATTTGTAGTTTATTTTAAACTTTTTTTATATATTAAACTTTATGGTTTGGTTTGGTTCAGACCAAATACCAAACACCAAATAAGATGAGCATTATATAAAATGGAACAGAAAAGGAGGATTGTACACAAAGGTACTGCTATGTTGTAAAGAGCTTTCTTTTCTTTTTAAGTATGTCATAAATTCAACATGTTATCTTCTAAGCTGCCTTGCTTATCTCTTGCCTGCTGACATTTGTTTTATTTTATGTGCTTTAAAAAAATACTTCAATGACTTCTTTCTCTTACTTTTTCTTTTTCCTTTTGGTAACACCATTGCTAGCTTCCATCTCCTTTCCCAACTATCCACCACAACCCCTTCCAATAATTGAAAAAGAGCAAAATAAAGCCCTTGTGTGATATGGATAGTCAAGCAAAACAAATCCTCAAATTGGCCATCTCTGAAAATGTCTCATTCTTCACTTTGAATTCATTACCTCTCTGTCAGGAGGTGGGTAGCATGTTTCACCATTGTTGTTTTCTGAATTTTGTTCATGTTGTTCTGCCTCAGTTCATACAAATCTTTCCAGGTCTGTCTGAAACTATCCTTTTAATTTTTCTTGTGTTTTCTTATAACATTCCTTTATATTCATACATCATAATTTTTTCAGACATCCCCAAGTATTGGGCAGCCTTTTAATTTTGAGTTCTTTGCTATAGCAAAAAGAATGACTGTAAATAATTTTGCATCTATTTTTACTCCTTGCTCTCTTTGGGGTATAAACCTAGTAGTGGTATTTCTGGGTCAATATGAACTGGGTATTACAAAATTTAGGGGATTTTTTTGTATATAGTTCCAAATTACTTTCTTTTTCTTTTTTTTTTTTTTTTGGCTAGCAGTGGGGTTAAGTGACTTGCCCAGGGTCAACACAGCTATAAGTGTCATGTGTCTGAGCCCGGATTTGTACTCAGGTCCTCCTGACTCCAGGGCCGGTACTTTATCCACTGCACCATCTAGCTGCCCCTCCAAATTACTTCCAGAGTGGCTGAACCAATTCCTAGCTCACCAACAGTATGGTAATGTGTGCAGGTTCAAAATTAACCCACAAAAGTAAGTAGCATTTCTGAACAGTAAAGAAAAAAAAAGTCCAGGAGGCAGTAATTGAAACAGAAGTCCCATTCAAAATAACTACAAAATATATAAAATATTGAAGAGTCCAAAGAGTATTCAGTGCCTATACAGACACAATTACAAAATGCTCCTTAAAGAAATAAAGAATAACTTAAAAAACTAGAAGACTATTCAATTCTCATGTGTGTACCATGATGATATGATAAAAAATACTACCAAATTTACAGTAACAATTGTCATTCAGTAGTTTTCAGTCCTGTCCAATTCTTTATGACCCCATTTGGGGTACCTCCTTTTCCATTTGGCCAATTCTACTTTTTAAGGAGTTTTTTCTTCAGTAATTTTTGTGCCTGTTTTTCCATTTGGCTAATTCTGCTTTTCAAGACATTCTTCTCCTTATTAGATTTTTGTACCTCTTTTACCATTTGGCCTATTTTTTTAAGGTGTTATTTTCTTCATTATTTATTTGTGTCTTCTTTACTAAGCTGTTGACTCTTTTTCATTATTTTCTTGCATCACTTTCATTTTTCTTTCCAATTTTTCTTTTCAAAATCCTTTTTGAGCTCTTCCATGGCCTGAGACCAATTCATATTTTTCTTGGAGGATTTGGATGTAGTAGCTTTGACTTTGTTATGTACTTCTGAGTGTATGTTTTGATCTTCCTTGTCACCATAGTAACTTTCTACAGTCAGAATTTTTTCCTATTATTTGCTTATTTTTTCCAGTCTATTTTATGATTTTTAACTCTTAATTAAAATGGGGATCTGCCTCTGTCCTCCACTGTCCTAAGCCTCAGGGTTTTTGTGCAGCTGTTTTGAAAGATGCTTCTAGAGATTTGTAAGTTTTCATTTCTTCCAAGGTGGCATGATCTAAGGAGAGGTATGTTTATTATTTTCCTGGACTGTGCTTTGATCTGTGAGTGACCAAAAGCATTCTTTTTTTTTTTTTTCGGTGAGGCAATCAGGGTTAAGTGACTTGCCTATGGTCACACAGCTAGTGTCAAGTGCCTAAGGGCAGATTTGAACTCAGGTCCTCCTGACTCCAAGGCCAGAGTTCTGTCCACTGCACTACCTAACTTCCCCAAAAGCACTCTTTTCTGCCCTGGCACTGTGACAAGGGTCTCTGATCCACTGTGGCCACAAGCACTGGTGTGTTTGTGCTCCTCATTGCCCTGGGACTGCCACCCAGGACTGAGACCCAAATCTGAATATGAAAAGCAATGTAGTCAATAGGGTTGAATTCTTAATTAAAATATTCTATGAAATTGCAAAGGATAAAATAATTTTATTACGTGAAATTGAAATGCTTTTGCATCAGAAAAATTAATGGAAATAGGAAAGATGCAATTGACTGGGGGGAGATCTTTTTTTATCAAATGTTTCTGATAAGGGTCTGATATCCAAAATATATAGAAAAATACCAGAAATATATCAAAAGCTATTTCTAAGTGGTCAAATGATATGAACAAACATTTCTTAAAATTAAAATTGCAAAGTTGTTAGCAACTTTATGAAAGAATGCTCAAAATAATGAGAAAAATTAAAACACTTAGGTTTTACTTCATTTCCAGCAAATTGACCAAGATGACAGACAATGAGATTAGTCATTGTTGGAATAATTGATGAAAGATGGCACACTAATATGCTTTGGAGCTATGAATTATTAAGACTGTTCTTGTAAGCAGTTTGGAATTCTTCAAAGAAAGTGACTAAAATGTCCATAACATTTGACCCAGGGAATTTACTGGTAGGCATAGATTTCACAGCAGTTAATGACACAAAAGAAAGTTCCATAGATACCAAAAAATGTATTGTTTTTGTTCAGTCATTTCAGTCATGTCCAACTCTTCATGACCCCTTTTGGGGGTTTTCTGAACAGAGATACCGGATTTCCCATTTCCTCCTCCTCCTCATTTTACAGATGAGGAAAGTGAGGCAAACAGGGTTAAGTGACTTGCCTAGGGTCACACAGCTAATAAGTATCTGGGGTCAGATTTGAACTCAGGTCTTCCTGACTCCAGGTCTAGCACTCTATCCACTGTACCACCTAGCTGTCCCAAAATATTTATAGCAACATGAAAAAAAAACCACCTAGAATTAAAGTAGATGTGCATTCATTGAGAAATAGCTGCATAAATCATGGTATGGCACATTAATGTAATGAAATCTTACTGTGCTGCAAGAATTGATGAACATGATGAATAGACAGAAGCATGGACAGACTTAAATGAACTCATGCAAAGTGAAGCAAGCAGACCAGGGAAGCAGTGGATGTATTGACTATAATGATGTTAATGGGGAAAAAAAGTACTACAACAACAAAACCATCGAAACTGAATGATGTATAATTCTAGTGACCAAGCTTGGCCCCAAGGAATAGATGTGAGATGACATCTCCCCCTACACTTCGCAGAACTGGGGGTTCGTCCAATGGATGTCGGCTGCTGTGTATGACATCGGCCTTTTTGATACCTTCAGTTCTATGGAACTCTTTTTTTCTTTCTTCCTTTCTTCAAGCAATTAAAAGAGATGGCTTTTTGAGAGGATGTGGAGGGAAGAATACAGTGGAAAATACTGATAATATGAAAGCAAAAGATAAGATGGTGGTTATTATGTGAATTGTTTTCCTAGCTTTGCTAACTTTTGCTAACTTCCTACTAGTCTTCCCAAGTTTCTCTGAACTCTTTGTGTTCTTCATTTCTTACAGTGCAATAATGTTCCATTACATTAATATAAACAATTTGTTCAGCTCTTTCCCCATCATTGTGCTTCTACTTTCCTTCCAACTCTTTGCTACAAAAAAAGTACTGCCCTACATGTTTTTGTACATTTGAGACTTTTTCCTCTGTCTTTGATCTGGTTGGCAATATTACTGGGTCAAAAGGCCAAAATACAATGACTTTTTTTGTAGTTTCAAATTGTTTTCTGGACCAAAGGGCCAATTCACAGTTTTACCAATAGTGGTTGTTAGTTATGTCATTAGATAAGTTACTATATTATTAGGTATATTGGCAGGCTTATTTTCCCACAGACAATTCAATATGTATTATTTTCAACTTTTATCACCTTTGCCAATTTGAGTGTGAGCTATTAGGGAATGTCTCTTGTTCTTATATACTACTGGTTCGCTATATAACTTGTCAACTATCAGAGATTTGTTGGAAAGATATTTTAACAGTAAAATTTAATGGAGAATTACCTGTTTTTATTCAGAGAAATGGCTAACGCTTTTGGCATTACAAGATATGGGTTCTGTTAGGAAAACCCCCAGTTCCACCCCACCCCCAACCTTCCATATTATGTTTAGGATGTTGTTAGACGCTGAAATTGGGAGCTTCAAATTGTCCCTGAGACCAGCACCATATCCAGTATTCTCCTCAATGGTTTTCTCTTGGTTGTTGTTATGTGCTGTTATATTTTTTTTTTACAGAAATTTGGCATTTGCCTCAGTGACATTCACTGATCCCTTATAATGTCCTTAAGCAGGTAATAGTCATAATAATAATAGCTAGCATTTATGTAACACTTTACATTTGCAAAGTGCTTTACAAGTATTATCTCATTTGATCTTAACAACATCCCTGCAATATAGGTTCTATTATTATCCCCATTTTATATCACAATTTTACAGTTTAGGAAACTGAGCCAAACAGAGGTTAAAAAACTTGCCCAGAGTCACACAGCTAGTAAATATCTGAGGATGAATTTGAATTCAGTCCTCTTGATTCCCAAGTCCAATCCTCCTACCCATTTAACTACAACATCACCTTCCCCATTTTCTTCACAGAGTCAGAACCTGATTTGGAAGGAGTCTCTGAGGCTACCTAAAACCCCATCTTGACTGATAATCCATTCTATAATATCTCCAGTGAGTGATTATCCAAGCCTATACCTCCAGGGAAGAGAAACCTACCACCTCCTGAAGCAGACAGTTCAACTTTGGACTCCCTCTCATTGTTAGGAAGGTTTTCATTGTCTCAAACCACACAAATTTGCCTCTTTACAACTTTTACCCATGAATTCTAGTTCTGCCCTCTATCATACTGTCAAAAGTTAATTTGAATTATTGAAGAAATGATAAAAATTTGAATACCAAAAATAAATAATAATTGAAGAAATGATACAAAATGATAAATGATTAAAAAGCCATATGAGAGCAGAAGCAGTAAGGAGGAAGGATTGTAGTCCCTAAAGTAGTCAAGACTGGCCTCTGATGACTGGGATACCTGTTCTAAAGCTACAGTGGCTGACTACCCACAAACAACACATCTATGAATGTTCTTTCTATTCCAACAACTCTCTGAGAATCCAGGTGTACAGGGTGCTTTAAGGAGACCTTGGCAGGTGGCTGTCACCTGGAATATGGGCAGTTAAAGCAACTATAGGAAATGACAATACCTATAACCATGACACTTGTATTATTCAGGTGCACTGAACCATAGGAAATTCTGCATTTCAACCCCTTTTAAATAAAGGTCTTTCAGGTGCTTCTTGTTGCTAGTGTAATATACCGTAACTAGAAGCCCTGGTGTTGCTTAGAAGTGAAGGCAGAAGGGGGCAAGGAGAGTGAGGAGAAGGAGAAATTTAATAAGCATTTATATAGCTCCTACTGTGTCCCAGGCTTTGTGCTAAGTGCTTTACAAATATTATCTCATTTGATCCTCAAACAGCCCTGCAAGGTAGATGCTGTTATTATTCCCACTTTACAGTTAAGGAAATTGTAAACAGTCTCCTGTTAAAACAGCAAATAGTTGAGTAAATTGAGACTAACAGGTTCAGTGACTTTACCAGGGTCCCATATCTAGTAAGTGTCTGAGGCTGTATCTGTACTCAAGACTTCTTGAGTTGGCCCAGTGCTCTATCTGCTGGTCACCGAATGGTCAGTAAGTTTTCCTCATTATGGCATTTGGAGACCAATATAAACTCATTGTAACCAACCCAGGAAAATGATCTTGGAATAATTTTTAAGACATGCTTTTTTTTTCCTTTGTAGCTGTGAAAATAGATTACGAGATAACTGCTGTTAAAGATTTATTACAGTCATTACATTCAACAGCTACAATAACTTTATTAGTTCTTAAAATATGCCAGTAGTTATTATTCAGTTGTTTCTGCAGATAAGTTAATTATTGGAGAATTCTGACTGTCATGGAAATCTGATTTGGAGAGAATTTTAGTGAATTTAAATAAGGTCAGCATATGTTATTTCAGAAAAATAGGTAAGTTTTTTCTGTGTTAAATTATATATTTATATTTTTTATTTCCTATTTGTAATGGTTTTAACCATGCTTTGGACAAGCTGGTTATTTTTTAGACCACCTATTTCCACCATAGTGAATCCTTATTCAAACTTAACACAAGACACTAATAGTAAATTCTTCATTGTCATCAAATTCATATTCTTGTGCTACTCATTGAAAAGAACACTATGAATGATTAAGTTATTCTGAGTATTATAAATACTGAAATCAACTATAAAAGACCCATGCAGGAAGATGTTCTCCACCTCCAAAGAACTGATAAATGGAAGTACACATAGTATGGTTTTATGTGTCTGTGTGTGAGAGAGAAATGGTGGTTTTCTCTAGTGTGGGATAGGAGGGGTGGGAGATAGGAACTTAAAATGTAATAAAAAAAATTTAATGAATTAAAAAAATTTCCAAAGATAATTTGTGCTACTGTTATTATAAGGATGAAAAAAGCAGCATGTTTCTTAATTATAAAACTAAGGGGCAGCTAGGTGGCACAGTAGATAGAGCACTTACCTGAAGTCAGGAGGACCTGAGTTCAATCCGTCCTCAGACCCATGATACTCATTAACTGTGTGACCCTGGGCAAGTCACTTAACCCCGATTGCCTTACCCCCCCCAAAAAAAAATTATAAATCTAAGGCATAGCAGAACATTAAAGCTTTGCAAACTCTTCTTTTCCCCAAGTTTTGCCAGTTTTGTCAAAATCTCAGTCTGGGTTTCCTTGCTGATTGAACTTTCCTTTTAAAAGTATCACATCTACATTTTTTTTCCCCTTAGAATGATTTTAAATTTGAATTCATTACAACATATTTTGAAGAGTTAAAATGTAATCTATTCACAAGCTTTTTTTAGTTGCTGTTGCTATTCATGTCAAAACCTTAAACTTTAAGCCACTTAGCCCCCCTGAGCCTCAGTTTCCTTATTTGTCAAATGGGGTTGATAATACCTTCTCTACCCATTTAATTGAGGCTCTGAAGATCAAATGAGTCAATCAGTTAATAAATATTTATTAAGCACTTGTTATGTTCAAGGTACTGTACTGAGCACTGGGGATACAATAGTCAAAATAAAGGTCCTGCTGTCAAGGAGTTCCCAGGCAAATGGGGGAGACAGTATGCAAACAAGTATGTGCAAACAAGCCAAATGCATAATAAATTGGCAATAATTAATGGAGGCAAGACAAAATAGAATTAAGAGGGATCAGGAAAGGCTTTTTGTAAAATAGGATATTTTGGCTGGGACTTAAAAGAAGCCAGGGAAGCTGGGAGAGAGAGATGCAGAAGGAAAGCTTGTCTCTCTCTCTCTCGCTCTCTCTCTCTCTCTCTCTCTCTCTCTCTCTCTCTCTCTCAATATATGTGAATATATAATATATATGTATACACACACACATATATATGTACTTATATATAATCGATATAATATATATATAGTGTGTGTATATGTAAATAGGTTGCAAGCCAAGGTGACTGGGAAGTTGGTGTTACCCTCTACAATAATAGGGAAGTTTGGAACAAGGGAAATTTTGGAGGGAGAGATAATGAGTTTAGTTTTAGACATGTTGAATTTGAGGTGTCTAGTGGACATAAAGTTTTCAATGCCAAGTAGGCATTAGAGTTGGAGATGGCTAGAGGTCAATAGAAAGGTAAAGGCTGAATAAGTAGATTTGAGAATCACATATAAAAACGATAAGTAAATCCATGAGCACATAGAGGGAGAAGAGAAGAAGGCACAGGCCAGCCCTGTGGGGCACTCATTGTTAGATGAAGATCCAGTAAAGGAGGTAGAGAAGGAACAGTTAGACAGGTAAGAGGAAAACCTGTAAAGAATAATGACACAAAAACCTAGAGAGAAGAGAATATCCAAGAGCAAAGGATGATCAATAGTGTCAGAGGCTTCAGAGAGGTCAAGAAAGATGGGGCTTGAGAAAAACCATTTGATTTGGCAAGTAACTTTGGAGAGAGCAACTTTGGTTGAACTTGAAAGCCAGGCTGTAGAGAATTAAGAAGAGCATGAGAGAAAAAAAGGACGCAGAGACATCTATTGTAGACATTCTCAAGGCGTTTAGCAATAAAAGGGAGAAGAGGTAGGGGATGAAGTAAGCAGGGATGAATGGATCAAGTGAGGGGTTTTTTGAGGTTAGGGGAGACATGAGTATGTTTGAAGACAGTAGGGAAACAACAGCCAGTAGACAGAGAGAGATTGAAGATAAGTGAGAGTGTGGGGATGATAGAGGGGACAAATTACTGGAGAAGATAGAATGGAATAGGATCATTTGTACATTTAGAGGGATCTTCCTTGGCAAGAAGAATGGCCACTTCTTCATGTGAGACAGGTGAAGGAGGAGAGCTGAGTGATGTGAGATAAAGAGGAGGGAAGAAGGAGGAACTTTCAGTGAATGTCTTGAATTTTTTTAGTAAAATATGAGGGAAGGTTCTCAGCTGAAAGGTGGAAGCTTTTTAAAAAATACAGTGTTACTCAAATTTAGGTGGCAGTTTAGAATGATCGTGTTAGAGTAGCTGATTTCTGAGGTCGACTCTAGCTTTAACTCCTACAGTTTCAGAATTATATCATTATCCCCATGTGGGTCAGTTCATTTATGCCTCTGTTTTTTGGTTGTTTACTTCACCTTTGCCTCCAACCCACAGACACAAAAGGGCTGGTTGTTAGTCACAAGGCAAAATGGGCAAAGGAACGACAAAAAAAAAAATCCTTGGCAGTGGGTTTATTTCATGTGGTGGTTTCTTTCCCCTTAAATTATCTACTGCTTTTAACAATAAATGCTTATTATTGAAGCAGAACATATAAGCTATTCATGTTGTGAACTCTGAAGATCATTTTGACATTTGCTTTAATATTAGGTGTGTATTGCTGAAACAGCCACAGGAAAACCATGTACACTGCAACCTTTTGTTAGGGATTTTCTTTAGAAAAGGAAATAATTCTCTCATATCTTCCAATACCTTTTAGTTGCTTGGTAGTCTTTTTTTTCTAATGGGGAGAGGGGGGTCAGGGAAGGGGAAGAGAAAGGTAAAGACTTTTCTGTAAAGCCTAGTGCTATAACCATTCACTTGTATACAAAGATCTGGTCACTACATTAATCAGTTACTGTATTGTGATTGACACGGTCACTTCTGTGCAGAACTTGACTGTCCCCCATGGAGACTATAAGTTGGTCCCTTGTGCAAAACAAAACAAAGCAAAAAAACCACTTAGTGACACCTAAGCAGGGGGAAATTCACATTTCTAAAGAGCTATCTTATCCATTTTGGGTATTAGCTGAATCAACTGTTTTTAATACTAAGGATATGTTGATGGGAGAAGTATAACTATATGTTCCAGATATGTGTTAGATGCTTCCTCTATAAATTACATTAAGTGGAGATGGACCCTGCCCAGTGAAGGTATGATTCTCCCAGTTATCACTCCTCAAAAGTTGTTTCATTGTTTTTTTGTGTTTTTCGTTCAGATGAAAGTGGCCATACTGTGATTTTAAACATTGGACTTTTTGTGTGTGTGTGTGTGTGTGTATGTATCATAAGGCCAGCCAATGAGACTGTCCACTCTTTGTTGTTTTTGTTTTTCTGTTCTGTGTGATAAATATCATTAGTGATTAGACATTTTTCTTAGCCTGCCAATCTTTTTTTTTTGGGGGGGGAGGTAAGGAATTTTGAGTGCCAGTCCCCTACCATGGTTATGTTGCTTGAAGGTTTTGCTGTAGTCCTGTAAAACAGACTGTAAACAGTGTTTGAAATAAGGGCATACCATCTGTGCAGCACAGGACCTTTAATTGATATTCTTTGCATACAAGACAAAGTTGTGGTTTGATAGAGATATATTTCAGGTAATAACCTTGATTTTCATGCTCCATTGAAACTTGGCTCCTTTGCCCTGAAGGATCACTGGCTTCTTTTTGAGCTCAAACCACAATATTAGTGATGTTATTACTAATGTCATTCAGCCAGTCATGGGGTGGAAATGACATTAATTGCAAATTATAGCTTCAGCATAAACCCAGTGAACTTTGGTGAGCTTATTATTTCTGGGCCTTGTCATTCTGATTCATATGGCATCTCACTTTTTCTTTCTTTCTTTCTTTTTTTTTTTTTAGCCACTGTCGTGAATACCATGTGCATTGCATGGCAGGCTTTTTTTTTTCCCCTTTTCCCTCCACATGGCACTTTCTAACAGCCACAGGAATTGAGCAGTATTGAACACAGCAGGGTGGATGTTGTTGTGCCATTAATTGCATACCTCTGGTGGGTTGTGAAGAAGGGGGCCAAAGCCAATTGTCTTTTACCCCCTGAGAAGTATGATAATAGCTCAGCAGTGTACTTCCTGGAGCACATTCCTATGATGCAGAACCAAAAGTGAAGTGAGTCATTAGATAGGAGAGAAGAAAGAGGAATATTTTTAATTGATCTTAAGTCTAAATTATGTCACTCAGATCTGTAATATACCAATGCTACTGGTATCAGAGGTATCCTTCCCTACCTTGGAATCAGAGAGATCCAGGTTCCACACTCAATACCTCAAGGCCTTTGGGACTATAGATGTTGCTTTAAAATAAAGTGCCCAGGATACTGAATTTTACTTTCAAATTGATTCTCTAGCTTCTTAGCACTCCGTCCCTGCCGTGTGGACCATCCAGCAAAGTATTTAAAGGACTGATGTCATCTGCTGTTAGCTTTGAAAGCATTCTTCATCTTTTCTAGACATACTTATTCTAAAGAAATGCTTTCAGGTCATTAATGTCAACCACTCAAATAAACAAATGGTAGGAAAAGCATTGGAGTAGGAGTCAAAAGCCCTGTTTTCTAGTCTTGATATGGCTCCTTACTAGTGCATTTGTAAAATACAGTGTATTTATAAAACTTTCTCCCCATAGTGGGGAAAAAAGTAGCAGCTTTGAACAGAGGATCTAACTCTGTACTTTTGCTCTGTTGTGTGACCATGGGAAAATTATATAGTCTCTAGACCTCAGTTTTGTCATCTGCTGAATGGTGGCAAGCTTTTATTAAGTGCCTCTTATTGTCAGGGCCAGGCACTCATACTCGGAACTGAGAATACCAATAAAAAAAGCAAGATCATCCCTGTCCTCAAAGAAAGCTACATTCTCGCTATAAATCTCATAGCTTTATTACTACAGTTAAAATATTGAGCCCAAATTCACTTTCAGACATGGCCAATGTATTGAGAAAGGGGAAAGGTAGCAGTAATGTTAAAACAAACAAAAAACAAAATGACATGCCATATATTTTTATATTTCATATGCTACCATATATTTTATATGCCAGCTTTAAGAACAATATCTCATTGATCCTCGTGGTTTCCCAATAACCTAGGTAGGCAAGGTCTCTGAGGACAAGAAGGCATTATCTTTCTTAGCACATTTGTGTGTGATGGAGAACTATTTAAGAAAAATTAGCAGGAATGTTTCATCAAACAGCCAGCTGGGCATCCTTCCCTGCCTTGGGTGGTAAAGCTTTATTAACACTGAGTTTGAAAACAGTCAACAAGAAAGCCAAATGCTTATGGGATTTATCATAAAACTCTAAAGTCCCATTAATTTACATGTATGCCTTAAATTGCAGTGGCAAAATAATGTATTCAGCGAAGAAGGAAGTTACTTCTTTCTCCCAGGAGCCAGCTTTATTGTACTACTGGTATCTCATCCTTTAATTAAACTTGTCCAAAGATAAGATCAGCTAAAGTGTTTACTTATAAATAATTCTCAATCCCAGTGTGCAAGTTTTAAACTCTGTTAAAAAGAATTTGCCATCTGTTAAGACCCAAAACATAAGGTATATCTTTGCGTAAAAACAAGTTGTATGTTATTCATAAAAGTCATCACAACATGTATTATCAGTTTTGAGGAGATATTAATCAGAAATATTTTTGAATGCTACCACTTTTCTTCATATAACAGGTTGCTTACAGTAATTGTTTCAAGGTCAGTATTTTTGAGGGGGATGAGGAGTTAGGGAAAGAAGTATATCCAGACCTGATGCTTCATCTGTGTAGGGAACTCCCAGTGTGTAAACTCCTTCCACTAAAAAGAGCAGCAACCTAAGAGTCTTTGAAAGTAGTTTACAATCTTAGAGAGAGAGCTGTGTGGGACACTGAATTTAAGGGATTTATCTATGGTCCTACAGCTAATCTGTATCAGAGTCAGGACTTGAACTTGGGTCTTGCTGACTCCAAGGAAATCTATCTGTTATACCAAATCTCTCTGTCAATGCACTTTGCTTGGAAAAGTTATTATTTGAAACCATAAAATTAAATTATTGTTATTAAAATTAAAATATACGCATTGAAATTAAGTTTTACAGTGGGAAGTTAATGAATTCTTTTCTGTTTGTGTTTTTTTTCCATGGTAGTTTTGTTTTTAAGCCTCCCCTCCTCCACTATTTTATCCAGGGCCAGTGATTTGAACACTCAAAGCAGTTCTTAGCCATTAGTCTGAAAAGTTTAAAAATATCTTGTTCTGGAGGCTCTAGAGTAGCCAGATATAATTCAATGAAGAGACCAAGAATATAGGAATGTTAAGTTGAAAGTTACATATAAGAACCATTGGAGAGTAGATGTCCCAAATTTTTCTTTCCTCAATTTCATCTAATACTCTTGGATGCTACTTCTTTGGTTTATCCTTTTCAACTATTATCATTTAAAAATTTTCCTGATAGTCAATTCTGTCATTTTTATAATTTCCCTTCCTTCCTTCCTTTATTCCTTTTTTCCTTCCTTCTTCCCTTCCTCCCTTCCTTCCTTCCTTTTCTCTCCTTCTTTCTCTCTCTCTGCAGTCAAAGTTAAGTGACTTGTCCAGGATCACACAGCTGTTAAGTGTCTGAGGCCAAATTTGAGCTCCTGGCTCCAGGGCTGATGCTCTTTTGTTCATTCTCATATGGAAGTACTTAGAACTATAGCTCAGAATCTGAGCATCACTATTTGGATGGACCATCATGAGGCGAATCTGTTCTATCATTTTTGTCTGTGTGTAGCTAAGGAGATAATGGTTGTTTTCCCACTGAATTGAATTATAGGTTGATGCCTCATTTATTTACCCATTATCACACTTTGGTCTATAATGGAATTACTATTTTCCAAACATATTTTTCTATTTTTAAAATATTAGAAATGGTTTATGTGTCATTTTGTTGTATCATCATTGCCTAAGGACATTTGTACACAATTTTATGTTCCCAGGAAACCCAGATGTTGACTCTTAACTTATTGATTGTAAAAACTGAGAGCTTGGTCATTTTATTATGTTTACCACCACCCCTATAACCAAGAGTAGTAAACCTTTTAACATCAATTTTTTCTCTCTTAAGAGAGAAAGGCTATTCAAAGACACCCTTAGAGTTTTTCTCATCACCATCAGCAAATGGTATTTATAGGCTTACTTGTGACCATGTTGCTTTTTTAGAGACTGCTTAAAAAAAAAAAAGATAAACAGATGTGGTCTTTGCCATCTAAGAAGCAATAATCAATAATGACCAACATTAGTGCAGAGTAAATACATTTCTCACATTAGCATCCACATGACAAGCCAAAAGATAATGTAACATCAAGGGCTAAACCTAACCCTTTGAATCTCAGTTTCCTCATCATAGAAATGGGAGCATAGTGCTAAATGAACTCCTTCCCCTGCCCAGTTTTCTTCCAGTTCTAAATCTGTGAGTCTTTGTGTTATAGTAAAAGCTCACATTTATATAGCCCTTTACAGTTTACAAAGCACTTTCCTCAATATAACCTTTTGATTTAGGGAGTAGATGTATCCCCATTTTAGCAGATGAGGAAACCAAGGAAGACACAGCATGGTTAAATGACTTGCTGGCAGTTACATAGCTAATAATAACAGCTAGCATGTCTGAAGGTTTGCAAAACTCTTTATCTACATTATCTGGCTCTCACAAGAATCCTGTGAGATAAATAAGTAAGTGCCGTTATTATCCCCATTCTACAGGTGAACGGGCTGAGCAATTGAGTGGCCTGTCCAGGGTCACACAGCTAGTGTCTGAGGTGCTGTTCAAATCCAGACCTTCCTGACTTCCACAAAACCAGACTGCCATTCTTAGGAAATATTGGATTCAGGACTCAAACCCGGGTCTTCTAGCTCCAAATTCATAACAGATCTTTCAAGCGAATGGTTCTCTTTTATCTAACATTGATAATCAGATGTTTCACTTAAGTTTCTTGATATGCTGACCCTTTTTTAAGCCTTAAAAATTTAACCATGTTTTAAAGAAATCCTTTTTTTAAATAAAAAAAAACCAGTTCCCTACATTCTAACATTGAATATTTGGAGAGAATTTTCGGTTTTTTTTTCCAATTATCATTGACATAAAGTTATCATTATTTGTATCATTTGTTATGTTACGTGTGATATACTAGTATCCTTGGGACTAGTGAGTTATATAGGGCTGTTGCTCCTTACTAAGAGACCCAGATTGCTATGAATTTCAAGTTGATTATCTGTTTTACATAGCTTTTTAATGAATGGATTTTAAAAAAAACATTTACTGTGTTATAAGCACTATGTTAAGCTCTGGAGAAACAAATTCAAGTAAGGAAGGCAGTCCCTTACCCTCAAGAAGCTTACATTTTAATAGCAGAGGACAATCCGTAGAGGGGAACAATAGCTAGGGAGGAAGGTGTTGGACAGGAAGGTTAGAGGAAATAGTTCTTGGAGCCATAAAGTAATTAATTGACAGGTTTTCTAGGAATGGTAGTGATATGATTTCTCAAGTTAGCAAGTAAAAGATAGTGCTACAATGGCTAACGGGACAAAACAGGAAAATGATAAATGTTGGCAAAGATGTGGGAAAATTGGAACATTAATGCATTATTGGTAGAATTGTGAACTGATCCAGCCATTTTGGAGAGCAATTTGGAACTATGGCCAAAGGGCTATTAAAAATGCCATACCCTTTGACCCAGCAATAGCACTTCTTAAAAATGGGAAAAGGACCCATATCTACAAAAATATTTATAGCAGCTCTTTCTGTGGTAGCAAAGAATTGGAAATTGAGGGGATGTCCATCAACTGGGGAATGTCTAAACAAGTTGTGGTATATGAATGTAATGAAATACTATTGTGCTATAAGAAATGATGAGCAAGTACACTTCAGAAAAACCTGGAAAGACTTGTATGGACTGACACTGAGTGAAGTGAGCAGAACCAGGAGAATGTTGTACACAGTAATAGCCACGTTGTATGATGACTAACTTTGATAGACTTATCTCTTCTCAGCAATGCAATGATCTCCAAAAGTCTCATACTGGAAAATGCTATCCATATCCGGAGAAAGAACTATGGAGTTTGAATGCAGACTGCAACGTACTATTTGCTCTTTTTTTTTCCTTCTGTTTTGTTTCTTCTTTCTCATGGTTCCTCCTATTGGTTCTAATTCTTCTTTACAACATGACTAATGTGAAAATATATTTAATAGGAATGTATATGCAGAGCCTATATCAGATTGCACGCAGTCTTGGGGAGGGAGGTGGGAAGGGAGGAGGAGAAAATTCAAAACTCAAAAGCTTATGGAAGTGATTGTTGAAAACTAAAAATAAATAAAAAACAAAGATGGTGATAGAGATTGGGTTCTAGTTGCCCTCTCCCTTTTCCATCTTTTTTTTTTTTGCATCTAATCTAAAGGCTATGAAACTAAGATAACCAATCTTGATAAAATTGCATGATAAATAAAGGTAAAATAAAAATAAGCAGCCTTTATCTGAGGGCCCAAGGAGTTCTCATATGAGAACTGAAAAATGGACTTCTTGACATTGATTTTGAATGCCTACAGTCCTTTGTATGTACTTAATAGCAGGTTCTGAGGTACTTAACCACAAGTGGTGATAAATGCAGTGTTTCTGTATAGGATTTAGTATTTCTAGTTATTTAGCTATGAGATGGCCATGGTTAAGGATCTTTGAGGGTCCCCTCCCTTATTGCTTCTGGGGAAAAAAAAAACAACTTTTCACTTGGGTGTTTTTTTCTGTTTGTTTTTGGTTTTTGGTGAGGCAGTTGGAGTTAAGTGATTTGCCCAGGGTCACACAGCTAGTATATGTCAAGTGTCTGGTCTGAGATTGGATTTAACTCAGGTCTTCCTGACTGCAGGACCAGTGCTCTATCCTCTGTACCACCTAGCTGCCCCTTGCTTGGGTATTTAAAGGCCTTCCCACTTTGGATCCAACCTAAATCTCCAGATTTATTTTCCACTGCTCCTTCACATGTTAACATTTAAGCCAATCTGGCCTATTTACTCTTCCTCAAACTTGGCATCTCATTCCCTGCCTTAATGCTTTGCACAGGCCCTTATCCCCTATATTTGGAGGGTATTCCCTTCTCATTGCTGTCTCGGTTTCTTTCATGGTTCAAATCAAGTGCTTCTCTCATAGGGAAAGCCTTTCCTCAACCCCCTAGTTCAAGGATACTTAACATTTGTTTTTATTCTGGACTGCTTTGCCTACTGGTGAGCCCTATAGACCCCTTCTCAGAAAAATGCTTTTAAATATAATAAAATAAAATGTATAAGATTACAAAGGATGTTAATTATATTGAAATACAGCCATCTAATTATTAAAAGCTAATAAAACCTAGGTTAAGAGATTCCACTAAGTATTAGTTCACCCTCTGAAATTCAACAAGTATTTATTAAGCACCCACTGTGTACCAGACTCTATCCTTAGGTGCTGGAGATAAAAATAAAAATGAATCATCCTTTACCTCAGGGAATTTATCTGTATAAATATTGTGTCTCTTTCCTCCCCAGGTAATCTTCTTAAGGTAGGGGATGATTGTTCTTGTTTTAGAGGGTTTCATCTTTGTCTTACTATCTCTAGTGCCCAGCATGGTATCTTACATGAGCTAGGTGTTTCATAAATGCTTGTTAAATTGAATTTAGTTGAAGTGGACTAAAGGGAAAGAATGATCACTTCAGTTCTGGTGAGCCAGGGAAAATTTCATGAGGAAAGTATGATTTTAGAGTGGTCATTGAAAGACTGCAAGTAGAAATTAAGTAGTATGTCAGAGGGGATGATAGGACTATGGATCTCCTTGGACACATGTTAGCATGGAAGGGGTTTCTATTTTGTTCAGAAAGCAGATCACTTAGCCACTCTGTAATTTCCAATTTAACATATGGGGTCACATCTGTTAAAGGATTATTACACTAAAAGGAGAGTGATGTATAATTTATTAAAATAACCCTATGGGGAGACAACCGACTACATTTAATAAACTAGAATACTTGCTGGCTGCATTGAAAGCTCCCAGCTGAATCCCACATCATTTCAATAGAAGGGGCAGAGAAAAATAATTGCCCTTTATATAATGTTTACTGTATTGTATTAGTTAGTGTCTCTGAGCTGAAAAATATTTACGTTAACTGTTCCATTTAAGCTTTGAATATTGAACTCCTGCTGGTATGTGGTTGATATTTAATTCTGAGAAGAACAAAAGTCCATTATTCCCTAGCAGGAGGCGGTAGGGAAGGGTATTCTACTTTTTTTTTTTTATAAAGCTTATAAAGCTTTTTATAAAGCTTACCAAACCCCTGGTTAAGCAATGTACTAGGAGATAAGAACCTCTCACCAGAGTTGTCCAATTTTGCATTTTGTTCTTCATTCTGATTTCTATGAAGAATACCACTGACACTCTTTTCTGGGGTTAGTTAAAAATTGTTTTCAAGTAATCTCAAAACGGTATATGTTTGTATTATTTTTCATTCTTTCCCCCTCAAATCCTGAAAGGACAAACAAGTCCTGCCAGAAAGACTTATGGCTATTGATTGTA
The DNA here is from genome assembly GCF_003287225.1 of Phascolarctos cinereus. Lineage (NCBI taxonomy): Eukaryota > Metazoa > Chordata > Mammalia > Diprotodontia > Phascolarctidae > Phascolarctos > Phascolarctos cinereus. Next base: position 470,729,514 of record NW_027555847.1, read on the forward strand.
TTTCCCACTACCAAATAACATGGATCTTTTCTGATAGATTCATTTCAGACCTCAGTGTGAAGGCAAACGGTAGGAGAAGTCTTGCACAATTCACACTTATAAATGAGAAAGGAAACAACTGGAGATTCTCGCCAGTGTCCCATGCTGAAAAATCTTGTGGAAACACTTGTAGATAGAGATTTTCTTTCTGTGTCCTTTATAGGTTGGATTTGCTGAACATTTAGCACACCTGCTCTTTTTCTTAAGGTACCAGATTCTGGAATCCATTGCCATTTTATATTTTACTCCACTACTTTTTTCTCTACCATTTTTTTCTAAAATATAGCTTTGCCTTGCTACCTGACAAGTTTATAGTGCACCGTTTGCCATTTTATTAGCATCTGGCTAATAAAATGATAAAAAATGATAAAATGATAAGAATCAAATAGAATGCAGCATTTCTAATTCTGAAATGGAAGATAAAAAAAAATTTGACACATGCCATAGTGTCTTTGTTGGCAGGTGTGACTAACACAATAATAAAGTTAGGTTATGCGTCTCTTACATTTTCTGAGTTTAAATATGAATCTTAAATTCAGGACTTTTTTTTCCCTTTCCTTTTGTTTACTTTGGGGAAGCAGTATAATGTAGTAGAATACTGGACTTGGTATCAGGAAGACCTGGGTTCAAATCCTGACTCTGGTGTTTGCTAGCTATGTGACCATAAGCAAACACTTAACCTTACTTAACTTCAGTTTCCTCATCTTCAAAATGAGAATAATAATAGATAATAATACCTCTCTACATCTGGGCAGCTAAGTGGCTTAGTGGATAGAGTGCCAGCCCTGGAGTCAGGAAGTCCTGAGTTCAAATCTGGTCTCAGATGCTTACTAGCTGTGTGTCCCTGGGCAAGTCACATAACCCTGTTTGCCTCAGTTTCTTCATGGCAAATCATTCCAATGTCTGTGCCAGGAAAACCCTAAATGGGGTTGCGTGAGTTCACGACTGAAACAACTGAACAACAATAACCTACCTATCTGACTCAAATGAAATAGTCTGTGTTAAATACTGTAAAGACTCAATATAAATGTTGATTATTATTATCATTATTTTCCACCCACCTTTCCACCTTTTAAATTATTTTTATTTCAATCATAAGCCTATCCATAGAATTTCTTTTTGGGTAGATTCAAGGGGAAGGGGGCTAGAAAACTTTGTTTAGTCATACCTGAAGACACCTTGTGGAGAACATAAGAATAAAAATAACTCACATGTGTATGGTACATTAGGGAGGCAGTACAGTGGATAGAACTCCAGGTCTGGAGTCAGGAAGACTCATCTTCCTGAGTTCAAATCTGGCTGTAGACACTTATTAGCTGTGTGACCCTGGGCAAGTCACTTAACCCTGTTTGCCTCAGTTTCCTCATCTGTAAAATGAGTTGAAGAAGGAAATGGCAAACCACTCAGGTGGTTTGCCAAAAAAAAAAAACAAAACCCAAATGGGGTCATTAAGAGTCAGATACTACTGAACACCACCACCAATATGGTGCTTTAAGGATTACAAAGTGCTTTTTCTATGCAAATCATTCCCAGATCAATATATCAATACCAAGTCTCTTCCCTGAGTTCTGCAAGAGCTTATTGGACATTGCAAACTGTATGGAGTTTCTTAAACTCTATGTCCAAAACAGACCTAATTTTTTCCCCCTGAAAACCATTCTATTTTAAAAACTCCCTCAATTCCATCATCTTTCCAATAACCTAGGCTCATAACTTCTATGTTATCCCTGTCTCAAGCCTTGTCCTATTTCATTACATCTTAATCAACTAATCAATAAACATTTATTAAGCCCTTAATACGTGCCAGGCCCTGTGCTAAGTGCTGGGAATACAAAAACAGCAAAAGACAGTCCTTGCACTCAAAGAACTTATGCTCATTAATGGAGGAGACAACAAGCAAAACTCTGTGTGTGTATGTATGTGTGTGTGTGTGTGTGTGTGTTTGTGTGTGTAAACATACACACACAAGCTATAAACAGGATAAGTAAGAAATAATTAACAGAGAGAAGATACTAGATTTAAGAGGAGTTGGGGAAGGCGTCCAATAAAACATGGGATTTTAGTAGGGACTTGAAGGAAGCCCAGAAGTCAGTAGTCAGAGAAGAGGAGAAAGAACATTACATGAATGTTGTTCAGGCATTGAGTCATATTTGACTCCTTGTGACCATATGGACCACAGCACGCTAAGCCTTTCTATCCTCCACTATCTCCTGAAGTCTTTCCAAGTTCATGTTCATTGCTTCCATGTCACTATCTGTCCATCTCATCCTCTGCCATCATCTTCTCCATTTGTCTTCATTCTTTCCCAACATCAGGGTCTTTTCTAATGAGTTCTGACTTCTCATTATGTGGCCAAAGTATATAAGCTTTAGCTTCAGTATTTCACTTTCTAATGAATAGTCTGAATTAATTTCTTTAGGTATTGACTGATTTGATTATTGTCCAAGGGACTTTTAAAAGTCTTCTTCAGCACCACAGTTTGAAAGCTGTGGCACTCAGCTTTCCTTCTAGTCCAACTCTTACAACCATAGCTTAGCCTTAGCTTTCTATCCAAGGAGCAAGCATCTTTTAATTTTATGGCTGCAGTTACCATCTGCAATTATCTTGCAGCCCAAGAATATAAAATCTGACACTGCTTCCGTTTCTTATTCTTCCGTTTGCCAGGAACTGATGGAACCAGTTGTCATGATTTTTTTTTTAATGTTAAGCTTCAAAGCCAGCTTTTACACTTAACTTTTTCACCCTCATCAAGAAGCTTCTTAATTCTTCTTCTTTACTTTCTGCCATCAGAGTGGTATGGTCTAAGTATCTGGAATTGTTGACATTTCTCACGGCAACCTTAATTCCAGCTTTTAATTCATCCAGCCTGGCATTTCACATAATGTACTCTGTATATAAGTTAAATAAATAAGGTGACAATATATAGCCTTGTCATACTCCATTTCCAGTCTTAAACCAATCACCTGTTCCATGTTCAGTTCTGTTATTTCTTGGACCACATACAGGTTCCTCAAGAGGCAAGTATGATGATCTGGTACTCTCATTTTTTTGAGGACTTGCCACATTTGTTGTGATCCACAAAGTCAAAAGCTTTAGTGTAGTCAATGAAGAAGAAGTAGATGTTTTTTGTTTGGTTGTTTGTTTTTCTGGAACTCCCTTGCTTTCTCCATAATTCATGAATGTTGGCAATTTGGTCTTTAGTTCTTCTGCCTCTTCAAAAAAGCAAAAACAAAAAACCCTTCACTTCTGATAAATCTTGATTCACATATTACTCAAGCCTAGCTCATAGAATCTTAAGCATAACTATGTGACATGAGTGCAATTGTTTGGTAATTTGAACATTCTTTGGCATTGCCCTTCTTTAAGATTGGGAGGTGAGCCTACCTTTTCCAATCCACTGACTGCTGTTAGGTTTTCCAAATTTGCTGACGTATTAAGTATAACTCTTTAACAGTATCACCTTTTAGGATTTTAAATAGCTGAAATAGAATTCCATTATCTCTGCTAGCCTTACTGTTAGCAGTGCTTCCTAAGGCCCACTTGACTCCAGAATGTATAGCTCTAGATTAGTAATTACACCATCCTGGTTATCAGCAATATTAAGATCTTTCTTATATAGTTCTTCTATATATTCTTGCCATCTCTTCTTAGTCTCTTCTACTTCTATTAAGCCCCTACCATTTTTGTCTTTTATCATGCCCATTTTTGCATGGAATGTTTCTTGATATCTCTAATATTCTTGAAAAGATCGTTTGTCTTTCCCATTCTATTGTTTTCTTTTATTTCTTTGCATTACTCATTTAAGAAAACCTTTTTAACTTTCCTTGCTATTCTCTGGAATTCTGTGTTTAGTTGGATACATCTTCCCCTTTCTTCTTTATCCTTCCTTTCCTTCTTTCCTCAGCTATTTGTAAAGCCTCATCAGACAGATGTTTTGTTTTCTTGCTCTTCTTTTTTTTGTTGTTGTTGCTGCCTCCCATCCAATAATATGAACCTCTGTTTATAGCTTTTCAGGCATTCTATCTACCAGACCTAATCCCTTAAATCTATTCATAATCTCTACTTTATATTCATAAGGGATGTTATTTAAGTCATACCTGTATGATCTGATGGTTTTCTCTACTTTCTTCCATTTAAGTCTGAGTTGTGCAATAAGAAACTCATAATCTGAGCTCCAAAAAACAAAACCATTTTAACTGACTGTATAGAGTTTCTCCACCTTTGGTTGCAAAGTAATCAATCTGACTCTGATATTGACCATCTGGTGATGTCCATGTGTAAAGCCACCTTTTAGTATGTTGAAAAAGAGTATTGCCTGTGACCAGAAAGTTATCTTAACAAAACTCTATTAGTTTCTGCTCACCTTCATTTCATACTCCAAGGCCAAACTTGCCTGTTATTCCAATTATATTTTGATTTCCTACTTTAGCATTCTAATCCTCTATGATGGATGTGACATCTTTTTCTTGGTGTTGTTTTTAGAATATGCTATAGGTCTTCATAGAATTGAGCAACCTTGACCTCTTTAGCATCAGTGGTTGGAGCATAGACTTGTATTACTGTAATGATATAGTGTTTGCCTTGGATTTGAATAGATATCATTCAGTCATTTTTGAGATTATACCCCAGTACTGCTTTTCTCACCTTTTATTGACTATGAGGGCTACTCCATTTCTTCTAGTGGGGATTCTTGCTCACAGTAGTGTATGTAATGATCACCTGATTTAAATTCACCCATTCCTGTCCATTTAAATTGCAGTCATGGGGGACAGTCAGAAAAAATGCCTAGAGCTGAGAGATAGAGTGCCTTGTTTATGGAACAGTCAGGAGGCTAATATTATTGGATCGAAGAATGCATGTTGGGAGTAAGGTGTAAGAAGACTGGAAAGGTGGGATAGGGCTAGTTCGTAAAGGACCTTGAATGCCAAATATAAAATTTTGTATTTGATCCTGGAGGCAATAGGGAGTATGGGGGATGACACAATAAGGACCTGCACTTTAGGAAAAAATTTAATGGCTGAATGGAAAATGACCAGCAGGAAGTTTGAGGCATGTACACCCACTAGCAGGCTATTATAATAGTCCAGGCATGAGGTGATGAGGGCTTGCTCTAAAGTGGTGGAGTGTCGGAGAAGAGAAGGGGGCATAAAGAGATTTGCAAAGGTGGAATCTACAGGCCTTGGCAATAGCTTGGATATGGAAGCTGAGAGATGGTGAAGAGTCCAGTATGACTACTAGGTTGTGAACCTGAAGGATTGAGAGGATTGTGTTGCCTTCTACAGGGAGTGTAGGGGTCAGGGGGAGGTTGTAGGGGGAAAGACAATGAGTTCTGTTTTAGATATATTGAGTTTTAGATGCCTATTGCATATCCTGTTCAAGATGACTGAAAGACAGTCGGAGATACAAGATTGGAGGTCAACTGAGAGTTTGGAGCAGTATAGGTAGATTTGAGAATCATCTGCAGAAGGACAGCCATGGAAGCTGATAAGATCGCCAAGTGAAGTAATATAGAGGGAGAAGAGAAGAGGGCCCAGAACAGAACCCTGAGGAATACATATGATTAGAGGACATGATCTGGAATAGAATCCAGCAAAAGAGATGGAGAGGTGGTCAGATATGGTAAGAGGACAACCAGTAGAGAGTCCCAAAAACCTAGAGAGAAGAGGATATCAAGGATAATAGGGCAATCTGTTGGAGAAGACAGGATGGAATGGGATCACTTGAACAAGTAAGGGTTAACATTGATAAGAAGTAAGGCTTCATCATGTGAGATAGGGGTGAAACAAGAGATAGTGACAGAAAGTATATGAGTGATAGGAGTTGAGGGGGAGAAGAGGAGGGGAAGTTCATGGCAAAAGGCCTCTTTTTTTCTGTGAAATATGAGACAGTTCTTATCTGGGGTAAGGGGAGCCATGTGAGTTTGAGGAGGGATGAAAAGGTTTGGAAGAGCCCACTGTGAAGAATGGGATAGTGAGTTGATAAAGGAGGTATAATAGGATTGCTTAGCAGTAGTGAGAGCCAAGTTGAGGTGGTATAACATAAATTTGTAGTGAACCCAGTCCATTTGGGATAGTTGTGTGATTTACTCCACCTTCATTTAACAGTATATTTGTGGAAGTGAAGGCATTGAATGGTGGAAGTGATTTAGGGCTGAGGCTTGGTTGGGAGTAATCAGATAAGAGGGCTAGAGATTCAAGAGAGAAGAACAGTGTAGAGTTGAATTGGCTTACTAAGGGGTCAAGATGGAGAGAAGAAGAGAGATTGTCTAGTGCAAGGGAGATAGCCTGGGAGAGAACTCCAAGGGATTGGAGGACATGGTGAAGACAAAGCTTAGGGTTTTATAAGAGAAGATAGAGGAAGAGGTGAAAAGCCAAAAGGGGATTTTGGAATTCTTGAACATAGAAATAGTTCAATTTTGGGTGATGGCAAGATTAAGGGTATGACCATTACTGTGTGTGGCTGAGGTGGGGTAGAAGAGTAGCTCATGGGAAGTGAATAGGTTAAGGAACTGAGTGGTTAGGGTATTAGAGGGAGAGATAATATATAAGTTAAAGTCCCATTGTATTAGGGCAGGAGTTGGGGAGGAGAGAAAACTTGTGAGCCAAGTACTGAACTCATTGAAGAAGGAAGAGGAGTCAGCTGGGGTGGGTGTGGGTCTGTAAATAACAATCTACCAGGAATTTTTTTGGGAAGTAGAGATTAATAGCATGAACTTCAGAGGAAGAGAGGTTACTGAGTGATGCAGGAAAGAGAAGAAACTGGAAGTGTCACTGGGGAACAAGAAGTATTCTAACTCCTCTGCCTCAACCAGTGAACAGAGAAGGATGAGAGAAGGGGCATGCAAGGAGACTGTGTTGCTAAGGGAAGCCAGGTTTCAATAAGAGCCAGTAGATAGAAGAAGTGAGAAATTAAAAGATATAAAATGAAAGGAAAGTTGTTGCCTGTGAACAGGCATTTCAGAGAGCACAGTGGAAGGATTTGGTGGAGTTAGGTTGAAACTTTGGGGTGTAAGGACTGAGGGGGATGTGAATAAAGAATTGGTTGGTAGGGGATGAGAAATGGGATTCAGATGATGATCTACAGGAGTTCAGTCAATGAGATGTGAAGGGTATAGCTAAGTGTGAGAATGTTCATCATTTAGAGGAGGGCACCATTCTGCTATCCAACAGTTAGGAGATTAGGCTGGAGGCAAGTGCAATATGAGAAGGAAGGTACATGATGGTCAGCCAGATGGGAGGCCCCGCTCCTTCATCCAAAGGCTGGAGATTAAGCAGGAAAAGAATATGGCAAAAGATAAAAGTTGAACTTGGCACAGCAGGAGAAAGAAGTAGCATTCCCTACCAACTTCCCTCTTCCTCTGCCCTCAGAGGACAAGTGCAGCAAGAGCTGAGAGGCCTGAAGTCCATCTTCTATATTGCTCCCAATGTGATTTTTTAAAAAAAACAAGCCTGACCATATAACCCCTCCCATTCCCCCCTCAGTATCCCCACTCCAGTGGCTCCCTCTTTCCTTCAGAAGCCAAAGTAAAATCATCTGTTTGGCATGTAAAGAACTTGACATTTTAGCCTATTCTTGCCTTTCCAGTCTTCTGACACTTTACTTCCCTCTTCGTAATCTTCATTCCAACCACACTAGCCTATTCAAATATTCCACACACACTACTCCTCTCCATTTCCCTTCTATGCTTTGCACTGCGTGTCCCTTGGGTGAAGAAATCCACTTCCTGGGCACCTCCTCCTCTTGGAGTCACTGGTTTCCTTCAGCATTCAGCTCAAGCACCACTTCATTCATGAAGCATTTTGTGGTCTCTCTAGCATCTGGGACTCCTCCCCAAATGTGTATATTGTTACATATATTACATATATATATATATTAATATATATATATATATGTATGTACATATATATTATATATATTAATATATATTATTGTATCTATCCTATATATATATTCTATACTTAGTCATGTACATATAGTCTTCTGTGATGAATGAAAACCCCAAAAGACTGAGTTTCTGGGTAATTAATAATCAATTTATTGATTAGGCTGGCCTGGAAATCAGTAAATTGATGGTCAGTGGTTTCTCTTGGTAACCAGAGATGCCAAGGGAGACCTGAAACACCTTAAATCCCTTCTTCCCTGACAAGTGAAAAATCAGTCCTGATTGGTGGACATTTAACCAGGGGGTGGGCTAAAAGTCTTTTTTGTGAGGCTTGATCATGAGACTCAGCAGCCTCAAAACATCTGGGCAGGAGAAGCCATTTCCATTCGGACCTCTCTGGCTAGTTTTCTCCTTTGTGATCTGGGTGCCCCTAAACTTTGATGGAGGGGATCAAGGAAAGGCAATTCTTTCCCCAGGCAAAGGCTTACCCAGACTGGATTCTTTTTATGCTCTAGACAGAAATTAGGTCTCCCACTTGGGTGGGGTCCAGCCCTGGGAGCATGTATGTATCTTGAGGAACCAGGAGCAAATCTCATCATTCAGCTATGCCCTCCAGAGGCTAACTGCCTTTGGGTTTTAATAGAAGTGAAAGGAAAAAGGTAGATCACAAATTAATAATTACTTATTAATATAATCCTCATTATAATATTAAATTTTCTCATCTCTCTCCTATCAGAATGTAAGCTCTGTGTGGGATGCGACTCAAATTAAAAAACACACTTAGAGGTTTTTCAAGGAGAAACAGAAAGTTAATTTTTATTTGCTATTCTCGAGAATGGGGTGTCCCTCCACCAGTAAGCTCTGATGAGGGGAGACAGATTACAGAAGCAAAGAACCAGATTAAATAACCCTAACAGGTAAAGCCCCCTCCCACCAACTGGCCAATGTTTGGCTCATAATCTATAGAAGAGAAAACAAAACAAAAGAAACTATATACATATCTGTATTTAGCCCCTTAGTTTACTGAAGTGTTGCCAAAGAAACAATTAAAAAGGTGCATTCAAGGTAGACACTGTGCTGTTGTGGCAAGGTCACCATGACCGAAATATAGCAATAGATATAACCACATGATACAAAGGAGGGGTTTCAGGAGTTTCAGACTCGGTAAACTTTGAATACTGAGATAACAATGGAATAAAAGGGGTAGGTACTTGGGGCTGGATTCCTGTAACTCAGTATTTCCATTAAATTGAAACTTAGGCCTATCGGGCTGCTACACCTGCCTTGAGTCTAATACAGTTTCTATTTATTCTTCTAAGACGTCTTCATGGGACCCCTCATCCCACTCAGCCTTACCCCAAACCTTAATTACACTGAGGAGTCTTCACTGGGACATCCCATTCAGCTCCATGAGGGCATTGACTGTTTCACCTTTGTCTTTGCCTACCACTATTGCTTGGCACATAGTAAACCCCATTTTTTTTAAACTGGTTTCCTCACAACAAATTTGGAGAGCTAGTGCAAATATTGATAATCTCATTTCACAGATGAGGAAACTGAGGTTCATGCTAAGGATAACAGCCAGTAGGTGTTAAGAGTCAAGTCTCAATCCTGTGTTTTCTGAATCTAACTGTGCTTTCTATTGCACCATACTGCTTAAACCCCCCATTCCCACCTCCTCATCCCCAACTTAAAGCCTGATAATTCTAAGTTGGAGGGGAGGGGCTTTTAGACAAGCCTAATAGATGATTAACATTTGCCTTGCTACCTTTCAACCACCCGTAGCCAGCGTCAGAACAATATGCTTGTTACTGGTAGATGGCAGAGAAAATTTTAACACCCCCCCCCAAATGTTCCCCAGTGAATTCTTGACTGTGTCTCACACAGTGCTCTGGCCTTGGCTCTTTTCTCTTCAACATACTGTCAGTGGTTTAGATAAATGCATCAATGACTTCCTTACTGAATTTACAGGTGACCAGGAAAGGGAGAACTAATAGTTGGAGGACAGAATTTGGATCCAGAGAGGCTCCAATAATGTAGCTGAATCTAGTAAGATGAAATGTAACAGGGATAAATGTAAGGTCCTCCATCCTGTAAGTTATAAAAAATAAAACATGGAAAAGACATGGTTAGGCAGTAGTTCCTGTGAAAAAGATGTCATGTTTTGGTGGTTTCCAGGCTCCTTGTGAATCGGCCAGTTGACATAGCAACCAAAAGGGTGAATGTGGTCTTAGTCTGCCTTGCAAGGCCTGATGCCCAAAGAGGGGGGTGACTGTTCTGCTGTGCTCAACTGGAGTGACCCCACCCGTGGAAGATTGTACCTGGTTCTGGGCCAGTATTTTAAGGAGGACATTAGCAAGCTGACATGTGTCCAGGAAAAGGTGGCCAGGTTGGTGAGGTGAGGGGACCAGAAATCATGCTGTATGAGAATCAGTTGAAATAACTTTGGATTTTTAGCTTGGGAAAGATAAAGTTTAAGAAAGATGTGAGCTGGGTGGCACAGTGGATAGAGTACCAGTCCTGGAGTCAGGAGGTTCTGAGTTCAAATCCAGTCTCAGGCACTTAGTATCTGTTTGACCCTGGGCAAGTCACTTAACCTGTTTGCCTCGGTTTCTTCATCAGTAAAAATGGGGTGAATAGGGGCAGCTAGGTGGCACAGTGGATAGAGCACCGGCCCTGAAGTCAGGAGGACCTGAGTTCAAATCTGGCCTCAGACACTTGACACTTACTAGCTGTGTGACCCTGGGCAAGTCACTTAAACCCAATTGCCTAAAAAAATAAAATAAAATGGGGTGAATAACAGCACCTTCCTTACGTGATTGCTGTTAGGCTCGAATGAGATAATGTATTTAATAGATTTTGCAAACCTTACAGCTATATATAAAGTTAGTCAGTCCACAAATATTTATTTAATGGCAGCTAGGTGGTAAAGTAAAGACAGCACTGGACCTGGAGCCCAGGAGGTCTGAGTTCAAGTACTGCCTCAGACACTTAAGATATGTACTGTCCATATGACCAGTAAGACAAGTCACTTAATTTAGCTGCCTCAGTTTCCTCAACTGTTAATGGAGATAATACCACCTACTTCCCAAGGTTGTTATGAAGGTCAATGAGATAATATTTATAAAGCACTTAGTACAGGGCTTGGCATATAATGCTTTTCCCTTTCCTTTTATCTACAGTGTTGAGCACAGAGCCTGGGTATAGTAAGCACTTGAAAGAGTGAAGGAAGGAAAAAGCATTTATCAAGCAGCTATTCTAATAGTTAACTATTAATAACATTAGCCAATTAACAAACTAATAAAATTAGAATGGGAGCTCCTTGATAGCTGAACCCATTTTTTCCCCTCACTACTAATAATGATAGTAAAGATTGTAAAGACTGTGCTAAGTGCTGGCGACATAAAGAAAGGAAAAAAGACAACCCCTGTTCTCAAGGAGCTCAATCTAGTGGAGGAGACAACATGCAAACAGCTAAGTACAAGCAATCTACGGGATAAATTGGAAATATTCGACAGAAGGAAGGCACTAGAATTAAGAGGGTTCAAAAAAGGCTTCCTATAGTTGGTGGGATTTTAGTTTGGAAGTCAGGGAAGCCAGGAGGCAGAGATGAGAAAGGAAAGCATTTGACTCATGGGGAACAGCCAGGTGAAATGCCTGCAATCTGGATATGAAGTATCCTGTTAGAGGAACAGAAAGAAGGCCAGTGTCACTAGGGAAGATGTTGTGAATAAGCTGCAATCTCTACTTGTAATTGTAATAGCTTATTAGCTCTCACTTAGCGAGGCTTTAAGGTTTGTAAAGGCCTTTTACAAGTATTATTTCAAATGGAAAGGTATTTTCAAGTCTCTCATGCTTTCCTATTATTTTTTGGATGATTAACCAGTTAGATTCAGATGAATAGTAGGATGGTAAAAATCAACCTAGCCATCATTAAAATGGCTTCCATGAATTGGACTAGCAATAAATTTAGTTAGATATTTTCTTTTCCTTCCACCAATCCAAATACAGTATTAATGTTGCTCCTGATTGTCTGTTATGTACAGTATGCCCAAAAATAAATGAATGAATGAATGAATAAATAAAAAAGCCCACCTGAATCTTATATTCAGAATACCATGGCCTCATCAACTTTCTGTCAGCTAATTCTGCTTTTTTAGCTCTTCCCACTTACTATGCTGAGTCCACAAAATTTTTCAATTAAGTTTGCTATTTTAGTACCTGTCGTGTAGGGATTTCTCTTTGCCACCACCATGCCTCTGTCCAAGTGTCCCTCACTTCTTTTCTGTTCCTCCTTTCCGTGAAATCTGGATTACCTCCAGAAGATGTTTTTAGTTCTTCCATCTCTGATTGACAGCCACTTTGCGTCAGTGCACTCTGCTAATTATTGTATTTATCTGAGCTTATTTTTCTTGACCATGTTTGTCTTCTTAATTCAGTTGTATTTCATTAAGGTTAAGATCATTTCCAGTCTTTATCTAGTACTCTCCCAAACACTAAAAATACTAAATAAGTGTGGTTATGGATCTTAACCAAAAGTCTGGGGAGTGTAAGAAAAGAATCTTAGAGATCATTCCAGCCCTTTTATATTCACATGTAAGGAAATAAATGCCCCAATAGGAAAAATGGCTCACACAGGGAGTTAAATGGCATACCCTTTATCCTGCGTTAATACTAAACTTCCCATAGTTTAATTTCTTTCATTAATCCTTGTACTCCCTCCATCTTGTCAGTTTCCAATTTAAAAACAACAACAACAACACCAACAACAGCAGGAGATTTTAAAGCCTTCCTTCTATTGAATATTTCCAATTTATCCCATAGATTGCTTGTACTTAGCTGTTTGCATGTTGTCTCCCCCATTAGATTGTGCTCCTTGAGAAAGGGGCTTTTTCCTTTCTTTATATTGTCAACACCTAGCACAGTGCCTGACATGGAGTGAGTGCTTAATAAATGTTTATTGAATATCTGACTGATTTTCTTTGTACTTCCATAAATCTTCCAGAAAAAGGTATGCCCGAAGTGCTGGAATTCTTTCCCTAAGTCTTTTAATGTCATGTGATTGCCAGTTCTGTACGTGAGCTGTCCTTAAGCTTATCATCTCCTTCAATCTTAACACATGACTGGTCTACCTTCTTTTACAATCATATATACTCTGTGCATCTTTTATGCCACTTCTTCTATTACACTCATCGTTGATAATAGGCTATTTAGCCTTTTCACATATATATATCTCACCATTGCACATCACCATGTTGATTCTTTGGAAATGTTAGTGTTCCATGATCATAGCCATGAAGTATCACAAGAAGATTAGTGTTGTAATTTTGTTTAGAGTATGTCATGGCAACATTAAAATTGCTGCACATATTCTCCAAAAGAAATCCAGCCTTTCTTTTCATTCTGTTCAGCTCTTGAACTAGCTCAGTGATTCCCCTGCATATCACTGTCTGGATGATAACATTCTTTAACCATTTTTCCCCCCTCAGGAAAATGAATTATTATGCGATGGAAGAGCTTGTGAGAGGAGTGAGAGGAGTATGCCATGTGCTGTCCTTGACCTCCAAATTTACCAACCACCCCAGCTCAAAGCCCCAGTGGCCTTGCTGTAGTTACAGCTCCCTGACACAATGGTTCTAAATGGTTGTTGAATTTTAATTTTAATCCTCAGTTGGAATTTTTTCAATACTTTACATTAAGGGGAAGAGATGGATAACAGCAAAACACATTAAGATCTTTTTTTTACAGAAAAAAAAGCAGATACCTTCTGAGATGTGTCTGGGGGTCATCATATTATGTCTATACTTCCCATACTCACACACCTCTACCGTACTGTATGATTATAATCAGCATTTAACATAATGGCCCCAAAGCACTTAAGACCTTCAAGTTATTAATAATTCATTCATATTCATTCTATTGTACTTATCAAGGCAGAAAAATGGATAAATATGTTTTAGGAAGGTTTTCAAAAAGAACTAAAATGATAGGTATTCTTGCTGTGTTTTCCTGATTTAGTTATTTTGGTATTCTTTTAATATTTTTTCCAAAAGTATAATATAAAAATTTGCTTGTTGCAGGTAGAGGTTTAGAATAGTAAATCATAACAGTTTTCAACTGCTTCTTTGTTCTTTTATGTGTTAGCAAATATCCTGAAGATTTGGAGAATGAATTGACTTGACACTTCACCCGAGATACACAGATTTGCAGTTGTGGGATTTAATGTCTGTCATCTCAGCAATGAGTTGAATCTCCCATTTGATCATTTTGCTTATGCTGAAGTGTCTGTCAGCCTAAATGTCAACAGAGGGAACTGCAAGTCAAGCTTGGTGTATATCTGAGTGAAAGCTGTCAGGCATAAGATCCAAAGTTTCTGACAAAACACTTCCCATATTAAAAGTTGCAACTAATATAAGTTTGTTTATAGAGAAAAATAATCCTGTATTTTTGCTCCTTTAGGATCAAACTTTAAAGGCATTTAATGTCTCTCTGTCTGTCTCTCCCTAAAGCCTCCTTTCTTTCTTTCTCTCCTTCTCTCTCTTTCTCTCTCTCTCTGCCTCCCTCTCTTTGTACACACATTTATATCTCTGCAAACTAAATGACTTAAACTTTTTTAAAAATAAACTGACATCACAGTGTTTTTGTGAGGAAAGCATTTCCAAGCTGTGAGGTGCTATAAAAATGAGTTGTCATGATCAAATCACCATAATAAACTTCAGTATTTTGGGTATAGTGGAAAGAATATTGGTCAGAATACCTCAATTTGAATAACAGCTCCAACACAAACTAGTTCTGTTACACTAGGCAGGCCAGTACATTTCTTTGAGTCAATCTCTGTAAAATAGGAATATTTGTACTTGTACTACCTCCATCACAAGGTTGTTACGGGGAAAGGCAGGCAGGCAACAAACATTTCTTAAATGCTTACTATGTTCCAGGCACTGTGCTAAGACCCAGGAGATACAAATATAAGCAAAAAGGAAAGACAGGCCCTGCCCTTAGAGAGCTTACATCCTAAAAGGGAAGACATCTCCTAAAGAGGATGCTGAAAAACAGATGTGTGTTGGCAAAGTCCAGAGTCAGAAGCAGATCAGGGAGAGGAATTAAGGATGATTGGCCTGGACCATTC
Organism: Phascolarctos cinereus; assembly: GCF_003287225.1. Classification (NCBI taxonomy): domain Eukaryota; kingdom Metazoa; phylum Chordata; class Mammalia; order Diprotodontia; family Phascolarctidae; genus Phascolarctos; species Phascolarctos cinereus. Next base: position 470,744,564 of record NW_027555847.1, read on the forward strand.
CCCAAAATGATGTCCCAAGGAGGAACTCACCAGTGGGAGAAGGGGAAAGACTTTTATCTCTAACCTTATAAACTTGACATGGAGGAAAGAGCATTGGACCTGGAGTCAGGAAGACCTGGGTTCAGATACCACTTCAGACACTAGCTGTGTGACACTGAGCAAGTCCCTTAATCTTTCCCAGCCTCTGCTCCCTCATTTTTAAAATGGGGATGATAATAGCACTTACTTCACAAAATTCAGTCAATAAACTTTTTATGAAGTATCTATTATGTATCAGGCATTGATTGTGCTAAGTGATGGGGACACAAAAAGAGGCAAAGGACAGTCCCTGCCATCAAGGAGCTTGCACTCTAATTGGGGAAACAATATGCAAAAAATATATACAAAGCAAACTATATACAGAATAAATAGGAATTAATTAACAGAGAGAAGGCTCTAGAAGTAAAAGGGGTTATAACGAACAAGAAGGCTTCCAACAGAAGGTGATATTTTAGTTTGGGATGTAAAAGAAGCCAAGGAATTCAGGAGGCAGAGATGTGGAAGGAAAGTGTTCCAGGAATGGAGAATAGGCAGAGGGAATACCTTGTTTGTAGAGTGGGCCAGGAGGCCAGGCTCTCTGGATCAAACAACATGTGTCAGTGAGTAAGGCATAACACTGAAAACGTAGGCTAGGGCTTTGAAAACCAAATGGAAGATTTTGTGTTTAATTCTGAAGGCAATAGAGATCCAGTGGAATTTATTGAGTAGGGAGGTGACATGGTTGGATCTATGCTTTAGGAAAATTACTTTAGTGGCTGGGGGAAGAATTATAGTGGGGAGAGACCTAAGACAGGCACACCCTCCCACCACTAGTGCAGTAGTCCAGGCTTGAGGTTATGAGGACCTGCCTTAGAATGGTGGCAATGTCAGAGGAGAGAGAAAGGAACTTATTTGGGAGATGTTGGAAAGGTATAGTTGCAGAAATGTTACAGAGGTGTTGATAGGCCTTGGCAACAGCTTGGAGATGGGGCAGTGAGAGATAGTGAGAAATGCAGGATGACTCCTAGGTTGTGAGCCTGAGAGACTGGGAGGATAGTATTGCCCTCTATAGTAACAGGAAAGGTAGGATTGGGGGAATATTTTGGGGAAAGATAATGATACCATGTGTGAAGAGGTAGGATGGTATAATGGATTGAATTCTGTACTTGGAGTCAGGAAAGGCCTGTCTTTGATTCCCACCTTGGTCACTTAACTAGCTGTGTGACCTTGGACAAATCAATCACTTCATCTCTCCTAGTCTCAGTTTCCTTTATCAATAAAATGAAGATAATAACTGTAGTACCTCAGAAGGCTGTTCAGAGGCTTAGCTGAAATCATGTAAAGTACTTTGCAAACTTATGTGTCATTTTATAGATATTTTTCATTAGCAGTATCTCTTTTCTCTGATCCATTAGTGAAGATCTTATTGATGATGTGAGAGGGCAGACTCTCTGTGTGTCAAATGTAAAACTAGGGAATTGGATTCGATGGTCTGGAAGGATCTTCTAGCACTAAATTTTATGATCCTAAAAATCAGTAGTTATTCTGAGCAGCTTCATCTGTTTCATGTTGTCCTTTAAGAAGTAACCCACTTTCATCATCTGACCCTCAGGACCTAACTAAGAAAATCATAGTGTGAGCTTAGAAACTTTACTTTCCCCTTTCTTAGCACAAACTAGGGTTGCTGAACATGATTGTTTGCCGTTGTGTACAATTTCTGAAACAAATATATCCATTTGGCTCCATTAGGACACATTTCAGCATCTGAATGAAGTTGTCCTAGTTAGTAAAATAACTGGCTATCAATTTGAGCTATTAGAAAGGAGAATAAATAGGCTACCTCTCTTCAGTCCAGGTCCTCAAGCAAAGGCTGGCTGGCCAACCCAACTGTTGGGTTATATTGTAAGGCGATTCTTATTCCAGGACCTCTTGGGCTAGATTTGGCTTCTGAGGCTCTGCTCAACTCTAAGGTTATGTAATTGTTTGTGATTGTTAAGTCAAACTCTGAAAGAATAACCCGTGATAGTTCTTGATAGTTCATGAGTTCTTCCTGACTCACTAGAGCTGTTATTCCTAATAATTTCCTGATTTACATGCAGAGTTCCCCAGTCTAGTGGAAAACACTTCCCTTTATTGGCTGGTGAGGACATTTTAGAAGGTGAACTAGGAGTGAGCTTGTTTTTTTAAGTGCAGTGTCTAAGTGTTGGGTTCTTAATATTCTGGGGGCCACTGACTCTTTTGACAGTCTGATGAAGCCTGTGGACCCTTTCTCAGAATAATATTTTTAAATGCATAAAATAAAATTCATGAGATTACAAAATAAACCAGTTATATTGGAATGCAGTGATCCAAATGGAACACACACACACACACACACACACACACACACACACACACACACACACACACAGACACACACACTCTCATGAAATATGTTGAGAATCAGTATCATAGGCCAACTCTTAAAATTTTGTCTGTGATTTCTCTCCTCAGTAACTACTACTGGCCTTTCAAATTAGAAACGTGTTTTTTTTATCTCCTTTCAGCTAAGAAAAAGAAACCTAAACTTTTAAATAAGTTTGACAAGACTATTAAATCTGAACTTGATGCTGCAGAGAAACTACGCAAAAAGGTAGGTTTGCATTCTTGTTTAGCTCAGAAATGTATTTTTTGTTTTTCTTGTTGTTGATGATGATGATGATGTTATATATGAATTTCTGTGGTATAGTAGAAGTAACCCTGGATTGAGGGTTGTGAGACCTGAGTAGGAGCCTCAATTTTTTTTATCCAACTAACTATAAGATTGCATAGACCTCTTATTTCCTCTCTAGGCATGAAATTGCTATGAGAAAAGATAGTGTAGTGGGAAAAATTCTGAACTTGGAGGCAGGAGAAATGGGTTCAAAACCTGTTTTTAATTATTGCTAATTAACTCTAATACCATAGGCAAATCAATTTATACCTGTAACTCTTTTTTCATCTGTAAAATAATGAAGAAAAGAAGCGTTTATTAAATGCTTACTGTATGCCAGGAACTATGCTAAGTGCTTTACAGATATCTTATTTTAGAGATACTTCCCTACCTGGGAGATAGGTATTATTATTATCTACATTTTACAGTTGGGAATCTGAGGCAGTGACTTTTCCTCTAGGAAGAATTAGTGCAGTTATACATCTTGTCTCAGAAAAACACTAATCTTAGATTATGGGCAGTTTAATTAAATTTTTTTAGCGATGTTAATAAAGATAGCATTTTCTATTCAGATTCAGATTCACAATTTCAAACATAGGCACAAGTGGTATTTATTCACATAAGCTATAATTTAGTTAATCAGTGAAATAAAGCTCATACCCAATTAAGGTTCAAATAAAGTACTGGGGAAAAATATGTTGCTGCTTGTTCCCAGGCTTCTGAAGTCAGATTATATTTCTATGATTTGGGATTTAGCTGTTCATTGATGGTTCATCAGGATATTTCAGTAAGGTGGCATTTTGTTAAAAAAAAAACTCATTTGGTCATGTTTATTATGTACAATGTTAATCCTGTTGTTTGAATATGGTTAGAGAAGGCATAGTTGAATTTGTCATAAGAGGTTTTTAAGAATATTATTTTTACGGTTAAGTGGAGCAGTGGATAGAGCACCAGCCCTGGAGTCAGGAGGACCTGAGTTCAAAGCCGGTCTCAGACCAAACACTTGACTTACTAGCTGTGTGACCCTGGGGAAGTTACTTAACCCCAATTGCCTTGCCAAAAAAAAAATATATTATTTTTAATAAATAGACTTTTGTCATTACATGGAATGGATTCCCACACATCTTATATAAGAAATGAAGTGGTGGTCCAAAAAAAGTTAACTTTCACAAAAGATATGGATATTTAAATAACTATTTAGTTGGGGTTTTTTTGTAAAAATAAGTGAAAATCTGAGAGGACAATAGGTCCTTCAGTTAGCTTCTCCCAAAGTCTACTTACTACTCTCATTTGCCCTATAATCCCAAACAGCCAAGTGACTGTATTCTACTTGCTTTAAATTATCCCAGTGTTACTGGTTAATTTTAAACTTGGAAGAATATGAAAGGGAAGAGAAAGGGGAAAGATTAATAGCTAAATGAAATATTTCAAGAAGTCTTAGAATTGAGTATTTTGTCTGGCCGCAGTGTTTTTACTTTACTTTTTTTTTTAAAGTAATAGCTACCATTATGTAATTATGGTGCCCCTTTACTAATATCATCAGTGACAGTAGTTTGGATTTAATGTAGGTAAAGAAAGTCTCCATTCCAAATCCCAGACAATCCTTCTTTTGGGACAGTAGATAAAGTGCCAAGCCTGAAGTCAGGAAGACTCATCTTCCTGAGTTCAAATATGGCCTGAGACACTTACTAGTTGTGTGACCCTGGGTAAGTCACTTAACCCTGTTTGCCTCAATTTCCTAATCTGTAAAATGATCTAGAGAAGGAAATAGCAAACCACTTCAGTATCTTTTCTATGAAAACCTTTATGTGGGGTCATGAAGAGTCAGACATGACTGAAAATGACTGAAAAACTGTAACAAAGACAAATTCTATGAATAAAAAGAGAGAAAGGATATAAGCATTTGTACAGAACCTACTACATGCCAGATACTGTACTAAGCACTTTCCAGGTATCACCTCATTTTAATCCTCACAATTACCTTGGGAGGTAGGTGCTATTATTATCCCCATTTTCCAGATGAGGAAACTGAGGCATAGGTTAAATGACTTACTCGGGGTCACACAGCTTGAGATATCTCAGTGTCTGAGATAGGATTTTAACTCACGTCTTCCTAACTCCAGATCCAGTGCTCTATCCACTGTGTCATCTAGCTAACATGACTTTGAATGTATTTATGACTTCAATCACATTAACTCCTAAAGTACTGGGAGGACTTGAGTTTGGAAAATCTGTATTTATATCCAGTTGACCTCAGTGTTATTTAACTGTTGCTGCCCATTGGTTATCTGTGGGGTGGCTTCTGAGGGCGTATTGTATTTGTAGGATGGTGGAGCATTGTAGTGTTGCCCACTATGAGTAAGCAATGAGTAGGTTCTCCACACTTTTAAAGGTGATTCTATGAAAATTCTTCTTATTTTTCAAAGATCTAAAACATTTTAACAGCAAACAGTATTTTCCCCTTTGGGCCCCAAAATATTTCCCATAGGAAAGTGTTTGAAACATTAAAGCAAATCACTGGGAGACTAGTTCACTAAATGAAAAAGATGGTTTTAAAGCAAGTTTTTAGGAATAAATCTCCCTCTTAAAAATGATACACTTGGAGTTAATTCTGTCTTTATTAATGTTCTTATGTCCAACTTTAAATTCTTAGATAAAACTCTTAGATATAATTATATTTATTTTTTTTAATTTTTATTTTTTGCTTTTAGGCAATTGGGGTTAAGTGACTTCCCCAGGGTCACACAGCTAGTTAAGTGTCAATTGTTTGGTCTGAGGTCGGATTTGAACTCAGGTCCTCTTGACTTCAGGGCTGGTGCTCTACCCACTGCGCCACCTAGCTGCCCCTGATATAATTATATTTAAAGTTCATAAAGCAGAAACCACATTTCCAGCAATATTAAAGGAATTTCTCACTTTCTAGTCTGTGAATACTTATAAAGTAGGATATAAATATTTTTCAACCAGAGATAGAACTGGTGATGGGTAAAAGCTAGAAAGAAAGAAATTTTCACTCTTTAAAAGAAAATTTCCCAATAATGGTAAGGCTGTGAATTCCACTGTCGCTAGTGGGCTTTTAGTGGAGGCAGATGACCACTTGTTGGGGATATTGAAGAAAGGATTCCTGTTCAAGCATGGATTGGACTCTGCTTCCAACTCTGATGTACTGGGACATGTGAATATTGTCTAAAGTACAGATTTTTTTTTTGCTTGTGTGTGTGTGTGTGTGTATGAGGCAATTGGGATTAAGTAACTTGCCTAGGGTCCACAGCTAGTAAGTATCAAGTGTCTGAGGCCGGATTTGAACTCAGGTCCTCCTGACTCCAAGGCCAGGGTTTTATCCACTGTGCCACCTAGCCGCCCCACCAGATTTTTTATTATATGCTTAATCAACCCAGCAAAATTCCTTGACATCAACAGGCAGACCAAGTGGTAAAGGAGAACATGAACGAAATCTATCAGTGATTATAAAATGTTATTTTCCGCATTTTAATATTTCGCTTTAGGTAACAGGAAACCTACATTATGGATTAGTGATATCCAGCATGGCTTATTTCCAGCCAGAATTTTGGTGTTCGTCAGATTTGACACTGGTTAGGACACAATAAGAGGAATGATGTCATTCATGTAAGCAGAGGATGTAGGGACACAAAGATGGGGCTAAAAAAGGCTTTCTTAGCCAAGGAAAATTCCCTTAAGTGTTCCAAAACGAAACCAGAACATGCTCATAGCATCACTTGGTTATGTGCCATACAGTATTATCATTACTTCCTGGTTTCTTCTAGACTATGAATTCTCTGTAGTTTAGTCACTAGTTTTCCATACATGGCCTCTGAGAAACATATTAAATAACAATAATAGACAACATGCAATAATGGGGCAGCTAGATGGTGCATTGGATAGAGTGCTAGGCCTGGAGTCAGGAAGACTCATCTTCCTGAGTTCAAATCTGGCTGCAGACACTTCCTAGGTATGTGACCCTGAACAAGTCACTTAACCCTGTTTGTCTCAGTTTCTTATCTGTAAAAAAAAAAAAAATGAACTGGAGAAGGAAATGGCAAATCATTCCAGTACCTTTGCCAAGAAAACCCCAAATAAGGTCATGAGGAGTCAGACATGACTGAAAAACGACTCAACAACAACAACAATTTTGAAAGCAACATGGACAGAGGGTTGGTCTTAGAGTCATAAAGACCTGGGTTCAAATCCTTCTTCCCACACTTAGTAGCCATTTTAACAGAACAATTCACTTAATTTCTTTGTAGCTTGAGGCATCTCTCTAATGAGTTGCCAATGTGCATCTATGAAGGGAATTTGGACCCTGGGATTTCCCTATATTGATGGAATCACAAGTATGCTCCTTCTTTCCAAAAAGGTGACATTTTACTGTATTGCATATGAAACTTAAAATAAATTCTTCTTCCCCATCAGGGAAAAATTGAGGATGCTATGAATGCCTTTGAAGAACTAGTGCACAAGTACCCACAGAGTCCACGAGCTCGATATGGGAAAGCTCAGGTAACAGTGGATTGTTCTGTCAGTAGGCCTCACTTGCTGACTTCCATATTTTTCATGTGTTCATATTCTCTAAATTCTGCCTTTCTTCTTTATTCCCATTTCTTTAAATAAGTCATCTCTAATTTGTGTCTAGTTTGTATAAACATAAATAGGAAATGCTGGGTTTGCATATGGCTTGTTATTATAACTGTGTTGCATATTGCTATATTTACTGAAATTTTCCCTTCTCACACATTCTTCAATCACCAAGAAATTTTTTTTTCTCAGATACTTTTCTACCACCTGCTTTGAATCAGTAATTTTCAGCAAAGAAAATCCATGGGGCTTTGTCTCTCTCTCTCTCTCTCTCTCTCTCTCTCTCTCTCTCTCTCTCTCTCTCTCTCTCTCTCTCTCTCTCTCTCTCTCTCTCTCTCTCTCCCTCCCTCCCTCCCTCCCTCCCTCCTCTGTCTCTCTCTCTCTTTCTGTCTTTCCTTATTATTTGTTGCATTATAGGTCTCTGGAGAAGGGAGAAATCCATTTAGTAACAAAGATAATACAAAACCCAAATATAAATAAAGAAATTTAAAATGTATCTTAACATTAAAAACAAGAACATCAGTCAACTAGAAGCAGGAGAGTATTTCCCATTTTTTATGTAAAATACAGTATTTTCATCTTCAAGGTGGGAGGTTCTGTATTCATTATTCCATTCTAGCCTGGGTATGTTTCTGTCTACTTCCTTTTCTGTTTCTATGTCCTCCATCTTTTCTGGCCTGTTGTGCTAAGTTTATTTACTGGTGAAACTGTTGGGTGGGTACTGTGGGGAAGTATTAAGACAGTGAACTTGGCTTTGGCACCTATCCAGTCTTTTCCTCTCAAGAACCCTAGCCTTGAATATGAAACTTGAAAGCAAATAAAATCCCCCAAATAAATATCGCTGTACTTTTTCTTGCTGACAGGTATTCTGGCTCTGGCATAATTAATAACACCTTTATGCATGGAACTTTAAAACTTACTTGCTCTGAGATGAATATGGCAGAGAGCCAGGACCCAGAAGTTAATGTAATTTCTCTCATCCAGTTTTAGAAAGAAAAAATATTAGGGGAGAATTATGACTTCATATGGTGCTCCTCAACCCTGATAGCCTTGGTTTATGATGATAACAGATTCACTGTTTCTGTAGCAGTGGAGAACAAATTTGAAGTCATCATCTACACATAATATCCATAAATTATTTAAGTTTGTTTGTTGTTGAGCAGCGTAAACCATGGACAAGAGAAAACAAATAGGGTTACCAAAGTAACAAATTAAATTTGGCCTCAGACATTTATTATATTTATTATATGACCCTGGGCAAGTCATTTCACCCTGTTTGCCTCAGTTTCCTCCTCTGTAAAATGAGCTGGAGAAGGAAATGGCAAACCACTCCAGTATCTTTGCCAAGAAAACCCCAAATAAGATCATGAAGAGTTGGATATAACTGAACTGACCCAATAGCAACAACATTGAACAATTGAACACTTGAGCAAATGGGGTCCAGAAATCACCCATTGTTTCTGCTCCTTTGTGTTATAAAATCCTAATGTTGTGATCCATATTTTTGGGAGGTGGAATTAAGAGTGGTTTGAACCTGTGATGTCATCAGTGTGGAAGCTCCCTCCACTGACCTATTTGGGATAACTTATTTGTAACAGTCTCAGAGAGTTGCTTGAAGGTGCTGAAGCAGTTAAATATTTTCCCCACGGCAACACAGCCATTTTTCAGAGTCTAAACCTAGCTTTCTATCAACCATGCCTCATTATCTCTGTGATGCAACTAAAATGTGACATAAAGCAGAAATGTTAACATATTCAAAATTGCATTTTAGTAGTGAGAAATTTAAAAAAAAACCCAAACTTTAAATTATTATTGTTGTTCAGTCGTGTCTTACTTACTCTTTGTGACTCCATTTGGGGTTTTCCTGGCAAAGGTAGTGGAGTGGTTTACCATTTCCTTCTCCAGCTCATTTTTTTTTTCAGATGAGGAAACTGAAGTAAGTAGAGTTAAGTTACTTACCCAGGGTCACACAGCTGGTAGATGTCTGAGGCCAGATTTGAATTCAGGAAGATGAGTCTATCTGACTCTGGGCCCAGCACTCTTGAGAAGAGAATCACATAAAGGAAAATCATCTATTAGTTGAGTTTTTCAGGAAAGAAATTTTCAGAATGGAATTAATATTCTGACCTCTTTATCATGGGCTCTTCTGTGATATTGTGTGTCATTTTTCAGGTACAAAATGATTTCCTAGTTATAGTATGTTTTGTTTCAGTGGGTTATAATATATGTTGGGATATCTTAGTACATTTTTTTTCCTTTCTCTTAATTATATAAAAGTCTCAGAAAAGGACCTGACAAAGGGCAACATGTGATCTCAAAGAGTACTGATACCTTTTTACTCTTTAGATGAATCTGAAAATTACCACAGCTTAATCCCTCGAACACTAGAGTCACAAATAAGAATTATATGAATGTGAATTATGTAATTAACTCATTTTATGGTCTAGTAGAAATAATTTTTGAGGTAGATAATGACATATCACACAGGGAGTTTGAATGAATGACCTAATTATAGACAATATCAGTTTTCATGTAAATGGTTAGTTTTAGATTATACCATCTATTCTGTTCAACTACTCTTATCAGTAGGCTTTAGACTGATAACATCAATCTAGCATTATTAAGCTTATTTTTCAAAGTGATTGTCTTATCAGTTTCATGCAGTAGATTTTGGAGAATTAAGAACTATTCATAAAGCTAGTCTGTTTTTCAAGGGCTTGAAAGTATATGAACATGATAGTTTATAAAATGATGGAAGTTGAAAGAAATAGGTATAATTCAAATTTTAAGGATTTAATCATTTTTTTATATTCAGACTGAACTAATTAAATGATAACTTATCTCAAGAAAGGCTAACTATATAACAGGTTTCTTTACACCAACATTGCTGTAGATAAAATGACAGAGCTGAGCAGGCGTTTTCAGAATCGATATTACTGAAATGTCTTTATTTTGAGTAGGTCCTCATGGTACCAGGGTTTTGTTCTCACTTTGTAGGGGTAGAAACTTTATCGTTTCTCCAAAGTTTTCAGGGATCTCTTCTCAGTCTTCATTGTTCCTGACCTCTTTGTAGTCTTTCATGGTGTGAATCACCTTCTCCTGTCTCAGACTTTTGTGACACAGATCCCTCTTGGTTCTGCATTTGTAAAATGCTTCGTACAGTGCCTGCACATAGTAGGTACTGTGTAATTACGTATTCTCTCCCCACTAACCCCTGCCTTTCTCCTATCTGTCTGACCCTCTTTTTCTCTGTCTCCTTTGTTACATGTACATCCATGTCAGATCTGCTGACTGCGGGGTACCCCTCAAAGCTCAGTCCTGAGACCTTTTATCTTTTCCTTATGATAGTCTCACACTTGCAGTATCTCATTGTTTCTACCTTCAAAACATCTTTCTACTTCTCTCACATTAATTCAGACACTTATTTCTTGCCTCATCTATTGCAATAGCTTCATATTTTGTTTTCCTGCCTCAAATTTCTCCTCATTATAACTCATTTTCTACTAACCTGCAAAAATAATTTTCCTAAATCGTAGCTCTGACCATGTCACTCTCCTCGCCCAGTAACTTCTGTTGGCTCCCTGTTACTTCCAAGATCAAATATAATGTCCTCTATTTGGCATTTAGGAGAGCTAGGTTGTGCAGTGAATATAGTGCCAGGCCTGGAATTCATCTTCCTGAGTTCAAATCTGACCTCCAATATGTACTAGCTGTGTGACCTTGGGCAAGTCATTTAACTCTCTTTGCCTCAGTTGTCTCATCTGCAAAATGAGCTAGAGAAGGAAATGGCAAACCATTCCAGTATCTTTGCCAAGAAAACCCCAAATGAGGTCATGAAGAGTCAGACATGACTGAAAAACAACTGAACTGCATATGGCATTTAAATTTCTTCACAATCAAATCCCTTCCTACCTTTCCAGTATTCTTACATGTTACTCTCCTTCACAGCTACACTGGCCTACTTGCTGAGCCTCAAACATGACCCTCCACTTCTGTCTCCATGGTTTTAGACATGTGTAGAATGTTCTTCCCTCTACCTCTTAACTTACCTGACTTCCTTCAAGACTCATCACAAACACATCCTTCTACAGGATGAATTTCTTGATCCTCCAGCTCCTAGACTGTTTTTCTCTAAAGTTACTTTCCATCTACTCTGTATGTATGTTGTTCATGCCTTTCATGTACATATTGCCTTGCCCATTAGAGTGTAAGCTCCTTGGGGGCAGGGACTGGCCTTTCCTTGTACCCCTTGTGCTTAGCGTAGTAACTGGCACATAAGCTTGTTGAAGATTGACTGATAGCTCACCCACAGCTGATCAGGTTCTGGGAACTGATTAAAGCTGACCAAATTAAAAAAAAAACTGCTTCATAAACCATGTGCTAATTTGTGAATTTATAATGAGAACTATACTTGATGGAATAAAGAGTGATGGTCATTTGCACAGGCCATTTCCTCCTACTGGCTTTATGTCTTGTTATCCAGGTAAGTGTATTCACCTAACTGACCAAATTATATACTAGACAGTTTTTTGGTGGAATGTAATTAGAACAGAAGGGTTCAAGTATTCTTGGGGTGATTTCCATTCAGCCATGATAATTAGATGTATTATCCTCCCCTTTAGGATTATTTCTTCTTAAAAACTCAGAGTAACTCTTTCCCCTGGACTTTGCTGAACACCAACTTGACACATTTTTACTTTCCAGCTTTCCATTTTTATATTCCTTATTAGTGACCCCCAACTTCTGTCAGAGCTCTTGCTCTCTGACCCACAATTTCCAAGACAAAAATTTATTTTTACATTAGTTACATTTCAGATGAATTTGTTAATTTTTACTCTTTTAGGAAGGCCTCCAAAAATCTCTGCTGAGATATAGGAGACACCCTTATATTCTTATCAGCAGGAAGGGGAAGGAGAAAAGGAAAGGAATCATCATTAATATAGCATCTACCATGTGCCAGGAACTTCTGCTAAGCACTTTACAAATATTATCTGATTGGATCCTCATAACAGCCCTACAAGGTTGGTGCTGATATGTCCCCATTTTACAGTTGAGGAAACTGAGGCAAACAGATTAAGTGACTTGCTCATGGTCATATAGTTAATAAGTTTCTGATGCCAGATTTGAACTCATGGCTTCCTGATTCCAGGCCTACTGCATCATCTGGCTGTCTCTAAGCAAGTCAGTTAGATTATCTCTTAGGAAGGATTTTTCCAGAGAAGATTTATTTACACACATAACTATCTCCTGGATGTATGCTAATGTTGGCTGGTTTCTATTTTAAAGTATCATTTTCTGAACTTGTCCCCAAATTTTGGGGTCACAACTTATAAATTAACTATAAAAACAAATATTGGCAAAGTAGCGTGGAGGCAGCAAAAAATAGACTAGACACAGGCAGGTGTGATAGTGGACAAGGTACTGGACTTAGATCTGAGTTCAAATCTTGCTTCACATACTTACTAGATAATAATAGCTAACATTTTATAGCAATTACTATGTGCCAGGTGCAGTGCTAAGCATCTTATAATTGTTATCTTAATTGATCCTTACAACAACTCTGGGAGGTAGGTGGTATTAACTTCATTTTATAGATGACGAAATTGAAGCTGACAGAAGTTAAGTGACTTGCCCAGGGTCACTCAGCTAGAATGTTTATGAGGCTGGTTTTGAACTCAGATCTTCCTGACTGCAGACTCAACACTCTACTGTGCTACCTAGCTGCCCCCTCAGGCAAATCACTTAACCTCTCTCAGCCTCAGTTCCCTCATATATAAAATAGAGATAATAGGAATGCCTATTGGATCAAATGATGCAAAGTATCCTATTGGATCAAACATATAAAGTGCTTGGTAAGATTTAAAATGCTATATAAATTGTTATTGTTATTAATTATTTTTATACAGTCTTGAAATTAGAAAGATGCAGGCTGTGAGACCGTGGTGTCAGTGTACCAGCCATCTCTCTAAGATTTTAAGTTACATAGGAGTTTTGATTCTGCATCAGTATATTTCACACCAGCAAGTTCCCCATCTCAGTGAAATCATAAGACCGGACCAAAGTAGGGAAAAAAAGTTTTTGCTGAAAAGCAGCTTATTTCTTGTGATATATTACTTTGTAGCCTCTAATTAGTATAGTTTTTCTTCAAAGAGATAAAACATATCCTTAAAAATATAGTTTGCTAGATCAATATAAAGTCAATCTAAGAGACAATATGCAAATTGAAAGTAAAAAGAAACTAAGAATTAGATTCCTACACACACACACACACACACACACACACACACACACAATACCTTTGCAAACCCTAGCCCATTAGTGCAAATTGTAGTATGTATTATCCCTAGTTTTATGAAGATTTCATTTCACTTCATATCTCTTTACCCTAAAAAATACTGGACGCTTGTATTTGTATCTTTCTTCTGTTTTTTTTTTCCTTCCCTTTCTAGTCTGTAATATGTTAAAAGTTTCTTTTAAAACATGACCCAAGGCGGGTGGTGCAGTGGATAGAGCTCCAGCCTTGGAGTCAGGAGGACCTGAGTTCAAATGTGGCCTCAGACACTTGATACTTATTAGCCATGTGACCCTGGGCAAGTCACTTAATCCCAATTGCCTCACAAAAAAAAAATAAAAACATGACCCAACGGGCAGCTAGGTGGTGTAGTAGATAGAGCACTAGCCCTGAAGTCAGGACTACCTGAGTTCAAATCAGGCCTCAGACACTTGACACTAGCTGTGTGACCCTGGGCAAGTCACTTAACCCCACTTGCCTAGCCAAAAAAAAAAAAAATTCAACCCTAAAACATGACCCAAAGTTAATGAGAATGGATAATAATCTTTCTTGTGAAGACTCTGCGATAATCACAGAGCTGATCCTGCAATGCTAACACACTTTTCGGGTTTCATTTAGTGTGAAGATGATTTGGCTGAGAAGAGGAGGAGCAATGAAGTGCTGAAGAGAGCCATTGAAACTTACCAGGAGGTAGCTGACCTGCCAAATGTCCCTGCCGACCTGGTCAAACTCAGCCTGAAGCGGCAGTCAGACAGACAGCAATTTTTAGGTAAACACTAAATAAGTTTGAAAAATGGAAATCAGGTCAGCATGAAATGCCTGGCTTTGGAAGCATCTGAAGGTCAAATAGAGATGAAGTCTTCAGTTTTATAACTGCGTCTGGGTAGATTAGCCAGCTAATTGGATGAAGGTCACCTATAAAACTGGAGTGTCAATCCTAGCCCTTATATGAAGAGTTCAAATAGTAAGTGGAAAGGTGATCAATAGATATTAAAAATTAGAAAATTATAAACCTATAGCATCTTTACAAAAAAAAAAAGAAGACAGTAACCCTACTATATGCAAACAATTAAAACAATCATGAAGTCAGTTTTTCATTGTGTTGAAGATACTATTACCAGTCTCTCTGACCTATCTAGACTCATACTCTGACAGTTGCAGGTAAGGGGAAGCAGAAAGTATACTCAAGCTTAATTTAAGCTAGGCCTTTGATTTAATTTTATGTGACATGTTTATACATAAACTAGGAAAATTAGTTGTAAGCCATATAGTAGTTAGATAGCTGCTTTTTTGGTTGAAGGATGATATACCTGGGAAAGTTATAATAATGTATCATTGTGATATGTCGTCAGTCATATGGTTCTTTAAGGTTTGCAAAATGCTTTGCTTACTTTAACTTATTTGAATTTTTCAACAACTCTAGGAAATAAGTACTACAGATACTGTTGTCCCCATTTTACAAATGAAGAAACTGAATCCCCTGAAGTTTCAGTAATGGGCCTAAATTTGCTTGGCTTGTAGTAGTAGTAGTAGTGATGATAATAATAATAATGCTAATAATAACAATGGGCATTTGTATAGCACTTTAAAGTTTACAAAGCAGTTTACAAATATCATTTTATCCTCATCAACTCTAGGAGGTAGGTGCTATTATTATCCTCATAGTACAGGTGAGGAAACTGAGGCAACAGTGATTACATGAATTGACCAAAGGTCTGAGACTGGATTTGAGCTCAGGTCTTCCTGATATAATCCCCCAAGTTCTATCCATGTGTCATCTACATAAGAAACTCCAAAATATTGAGAAAGTAAAGAGTTCTTGGATATTTTTGTTGTCATATAAGTTCAGGTATTCCCCCAAGGTTTTATCTTTGGCACTCTTCTCTTCTTATCCTCTTCTCTCTTGATGTCCTCTCCTAGAGTGGCAGTTATTACCTCTCTGCAGATGATTTCCATATCTGTATATCTAGCCCCAATGTCTTCTGAGTTTCATTTTCTCATTTCCAGTGTACTTTTAGACAGTTCTGTGCAAACTTCATCATTCCCCTAAGAACTTGTGGTCCCCTCAACTTCCTCCTGCTGATGCTCCATCATCTTGTCCTGCACCTGGATTCAAAACCATAGCCCATAGCCAAAACCCAAGCTCCATAGCCAAAGAGTTGCCAGGTCCCATCTATTGTTCTTCTGTCTCTCACAGATATAAGATCTCTTAGCTTATCTCTCCTAGTCATCCACTCACACTGCCACCTTCTCACCTAAATTATTGTATTACCCTCCTAATTGGTCGTCCTTTAATAAGCCTCCCCTTTCAGTTCAATACAACAGACACTTAGGTCCAAATCCCTAAATTAGGCACTGACATGGATGGGAGGGATATAAAAAGATAAATGTGACACAGGCCCTTTTCATATGGAGTTCTCTGGTCCATCCTTTGCTTAATTGCCAAAATATTTGTCCTAATGTACTCATCTGACCACAGCACACTTTTTGCCTATAGGATAAAATACAGTACAAATGCTTTCATTAGAATTTAAGGCCCCTGAGAGTCTGAGTCAGAACTACTTTTTGAACCTTATTTCACTTTGCCATCATGCATTCTATCTTCTATCCATATTGGACAACTGACTGCTCATTCTGTATTCTCCTGCCTCAAAGCATTCTCATAGATTATATCCAATGCCTGCAATGTTCACACACATCTCTGCTTTTTGAAATCCTCTTCTTCTGCTAAAACGTAGACAAGATGTCATCTCCTCATGGAGTCTTCCCTAATTATCACAGCTAAAGGGAAAGGATTGTTCTTTCCTTAAATATTCTCAGAGAATTTTTCTGGATCTTTCCTTTGCACTTTTCACTTTCTACCTTGAATCATACTTATTTATAGTTATGTTGTACCTCTCTACCTTCATCCCTCCAACCCAGTTAACCTGTAAGTTGCTTAAGGACAGGGGTACCTTGTTTTGTGCCCCTATACCTAGCACTATGCCCAATGTGAAGTAAGCAACTAAAGGTTGACTTGACTTGCTTTAGAAAATATCCATTATTGTACTCAACATTTCTGTATGTTATACTTTATCTTTAAAATAAAAATCATAGCAAACTAGACCCTTGGGCTGACAGATGCTTTTGCCATCTCTTCATGCTGGACGAACAAAATGTTAAGTGAGTGTTTGGTTTTGGGTGCCTTCACAGGGATATTTCTATTTTGCCAACATTAAGATATTTAAATATAAGAAGCTAATTACTAAGATAGAATTCACTATGTCTTCTAAAGGAAAAGGGAAAAACTATGGCCAGAGGATTAGATAGGGGGAAGAAGCTGTACAAATGAGAGGCCTAGGAAGTCATATCTGTCATTCTCACATTATGTGTGTGTGTGTGTGTATCATGTGTATATGTGTATGTTTGTGTGTGTATGTATATACATATACATATATATTAGGGTAGGATAACACTTAAGTGACCCATAAGATTTTAAATTCATCTTGTGTTTCTTGACTGTCCTTGGTACCTAAATATATCAGTGTTTTAAAACTCTTACTCTTTTGTGTGTGTGTGTGTGTGTGTGTGTGTGGCAATTGAGGTTAAGTGACTTGCCCAAGGACATGCAGCCAGTGAGTGTTATGTGTCTGAGGCTGGATTTGAACTCAGGTCCTCTTGACTCAAAGGCTGGAGCTCTATGCACTCTGCCACCTAGCTGCCCCAAAACTCTTACTCTTGAGAAAGACTTCTTGCACTGTGCCAATTTTTGTTCAGCTTTTGGTTCTTTCCTAAAACTTCATATTTTCCAAATCTTTCTTTGGGTGTGTCCAGTAATAGAGTTCCTGAATGTCCTTTTCCCATTTCTATATCTTAATTCTATTCTAGCCATAACTACCAACTCCATTTCTGATTCTTGGCCACATCATGTATTATTACTCCAAAGTCTTTCTTTTCTGTACTTAGAACATGACTGGTTCTTTCACATTTGTATTTTTTTTTTGCAAACTAACCAGGCTTATTGACCTATATTCCCTTTTATTGACCTCCATTCTATTTGCTTCTGACCATTTTTCCCCTTTAGCAATACATCATATATCCGTAAAAGAAGCAATCTATAAAAGAAGCAATTTAACAAAACAATTATTTTGTTAATAGAAAGCCTGCTTTGGAGTAACTAACACCCAGGTTCAAAACTGTCTACCAAATATCAATTGTGTGACTCTGGGAAAATCACTCAAACCTCTCAGTAGGGAGTTGCCATAGGCAACTCTATAAGACTATATAATTGTAAAACATTCCTATCAGTGTTGGTAAAGTGAATTTCTTCATTGAAAGTTGTCTATATTGATGATATAATCCCAGTCTATATAAATAAATAAATACACACACACACACACACACACACATACCTATATACACATATACATATATGTGTGTACAGATATGTATACATATATGTATATATATATATAATATACGTATATACACAATGCATACACATATCTCAGTATATATATGTGCATGAATGTATATATTTGCATATAATTAGTGAAGGTATATTTCCAAAGGTTTTTTTTTCTTCATCATGGAATATGACATTAATTAGGATCATAGAGTTAGAGAATCCCAGGGTTGAAAGGGACTTTTTTAGAACTCACTTTTAGCCTATATTACTCTATATAGGCCTTCCTAGGCCTCCCATCTATGTAGCTTCTTCCCCTGACCTAATCCTCCTGTCATATATTTCCCCATCTCTTTCAAAAGACATATTGTATTCTATCTGAGAGCTTAACTTCTTTTATTTAAATCTCTTAATGTTTCCAGAATAGAAATATCCTCAGAAATGCCCCCAAATGTACCCTGTATTAGATGTTTTCCAAATCCTGCACCATCTTGATGACTCTCCTCGGGTTGCATTCTGGTTTATCGATTTCATTCTTCATATATATACACAAAGCAAACTGCAGCCATCCAGGTGTGGTCTGACCAGAGCACAGTGGGATTATTGCCGCCCTTGTTATACTTTATCTTAATGTGGCTGAGGGCTGCATTAGCTTTTTTGGCAGCCACACCGTGTCCTTGGCTCATGTAAAGTCTACAGTCTATTAGCTTTTACTCAGACCTTTTTTATATTCTTGTACTGTTTTTTTCAATATAGAAACACCATTGCTACATTTTCACCTCATTACTTATCTTCCTAAGTGCCATGATGAATAACTGTGCTTGGAAAAAGATTCCTTGCATCCTAGCCACTTCTTAAAAGTCTACAAAGTACATAATCATAAGTAACTCCTCAAACCTCATAGAAAATAATTACTTTTGACATTAGCGAATCAAGGACACTTCTAAAATGCGTTGCCGTGAATGTTGACCTAGAAGATGTAGTACATGCTCTTGCCCACCAGAGGGTAATAGAATACTGGAAAATGTGGTGTACTGCCTAAGTGGGTGACTTCTTATCATCATGAAACTGGGGACACACCTGAAACTTCAGTTGAATGTAGACTTGTAGTAATGCTTTCTCAGACTCTGTAGTGACTTGTTCGTGGAGTAGGTAGACTGGACTTTTTCACTCCTTGAATATCTAATAAAAGGGGAAAATGTGCCATAAAAATGTTGGCATATTTTTGGCAACTTAAAGGAAAATGGCACAAAATAAACCCTGAAATATGAGTGGAAAAAAGTATCAGAGGTGGGCTTAAGAACTTCTATAACTGGTATTCTGTTTTTCCATGTCTCTAGAATAAGCATTGCCATTGCAACTACTTAAACTTAGCAATGTGGACTTCCTAATAGGGAGCTACACATTTTAGAGTGGTAATAGTGGTGGTGGTGGTGGTCATTGATAAACTGAAGAATTACATTAGGAAGACCTGAGTTTAATTCCATTCTCAGACATTTATTTAATGTGTGATGCTGGGCAAGTCACTTAACCACTGTCTGCCTCAGATTCCTCACTTGTAAAGTTGAGATAAGAATAACACCTACCTTTTAGAGCTATGAAGATAAAATGAGATATTTGTAAGGTGCTTTGCAAACTTCAAAGCACTATATAAATTCAAGCTGTTATTGTTGTTATTATCAATTTGACATATGACATTAGTTGAAGGAACTGAGCATGTTTAGGATGGGGAAAAGAAAACTCGGGCAACACAGAGCAATGGATCTGGAGTCAGGAAGACCTGAGTTCAAATCTAGTTGTGTGATCCTAAGCAAATCACTTAATTTCTGTCTGCCAATAAAATGGGGATCATAATAGTACCTATCTCCCTGGGTTGTTGTGAGGATCAAAAGAGACATTTGTAAAATGCTTAGGACAATGCCTGGTATGTAATAGGTACTTAATAAATCTTTCCTTCTTTACTTTTCCTCCATCTTCTCTCTGTCTCCCTCCCTTCTTCCTTCCTTTCTTCCTTCTTTCCCTCTTACCTTCCACTGGTGTAAGCTGCAAAGAGGCCGCTTTAGCCTTGATCTCCTTCTGAGATCTTGAAATGGAAGTTATTTGAGCACTTTTGGTGTATGTTATAAAAGGGATTCCTTCACAAATGGATGGGATTAGATGGCCACTGAAATCCCTTACAGTTCCAGTTCTGTGATTCTGTGGTATTTAGTCAAACATTTTATCCACCTTCAGGTTTTATTGAATGATCTCTTACGATTTATAAAAACTGAATATACCAAGGTGTACTTCTCTTCTGTTTTCATTCAAATCAGGTCACATGAGAGGCTCCCTGGTCACGCTTCAGAAATTGGTTAACTTGTTTCCCAATGATACTTCTTTCAAGAATGACCTTGGAGTGGGTTATCTCTTGATTGGTGACAATGACAATGCTAAGAAGGTTTATGAAGAGGTAAACAAATATTTTATATCTCAACAACAAAAAAATGACTTTGCATGAATATTAAGCCCATCAGTAAACAAGCATTTATTAAGCTCAATGTGCCAAGCACTGTGCTGCATGTTAGGAATACATATTTAAGCAAAAAGAAAGGCAGTTCCTGCCCTCTGGGAGCTTATAGACATAAAAGGAAGCTGGGAAAAAAAGGGGGAGGAGAGTTGGGGAGGATGGTAGACAATATCGGCCAGTGCAGCCTCCTTAAATGGATGCTCTGGGGAGCCATCCAATCAAAGAGGGGAACAGAAGAGGAAGAGGGTACTTCTGAGGTCTGAATTCCAGGGCTGGAGTGATCTTTCAGGAAGAAAGATTTCTGCCTGGGGGGAGGGAGAGGAGGGAGAGAGGTGCTCAGTACAGCCTGTTGAAGAAATGAAGTTCTTAGATTAATTCGGGATTGTGTTATAATGCTTCTAATACTAAATATAAAGAATAAGCTCTGTTCTTTATACTAAATTATGCTAATTGCCCATTTCCTCTTCTTTTATCCTACTTTACCCCCCTAAATTCTCCTTTCTGTTGATTTCCTGATTTTAGTTGCAGACTCTCAATTGCTATCCCATACGTTATGTCACAATATTGACTCTGTGGTGTTAAAATGTTAGAACATTTATTTACTGTTGCATAAGATGCATTTATTTTTTAAAAGTAAAAATGCAAACATCAAAGTGCCCATATCTTGATTAGAGGGATTCAATGGACTTTAAAAAGACAGCACAGCAGATGGAAGGGAAATATTCACACATGGTCTATGCACACACTTCAGTACCATTAGCTGTGCCACCAGTGTATCACATAGGCTTGAAAGGACTATAATTTATTCGTCCTTCCCAAGAAAAAAAGTATAATATTTAATATTCTCTCAATAATAATAATTAGTCAGTCATTTTTCAGTTGTGTCTGACTCTTCATGACCCCTTTGAGATTTTCTTGGCAAAGATACTGGAGTGGTTTGCCATTTCTTTCTCCAGTTCATTTTATAGATGAGGAAACTGAGGCAAACAGGGTTAAGTAATTTGTCCAGGGTCACACAGCAAGTAGTTGTCTGAGGCCAGATTTGATGAGTCTTCTTTTTTTTAAATACTATTTTTTTTTCAATTACACATAAAGACAGTTTTTAATATTCATTTTAAAAAATTTTGGCTTCCAAATTTTTCTTCCCTCTTCTTTCCCCTATACCGCGCCTAAAATGATAAGCAATTTTATATAGGTCATATATGTGCAGTCATGTAAATGTATTTACATGTTAGTCATGTTGTGAAAGAAGAAGCAATAAAAGAAAAAAATGAAGAAGATGAAAGTAAAAATAGTATACTTCAGTCTGCCTTCACAATCCATCAGTTCTTTCTCTGAATGTATATAGTATTTTCCATCATGAGTCTTTTGTAATTGTCTTGGATCATTGTATTGCTAAGAAGAGCTAAGTCATTCGTAATTGATCGTTGCACAGTGTTACTGTTTACAATGTTCTCCTGGTTCTGCTCACTTCATTTTGCATCAGTTCATGTAAGTCTTTCCAGGTTTTTCTGATATCTGCCTGCTTAACATTTCTTATAACACAATAGTATTCCATTACTTTCATATGCCACAACTTGTTCACCCATTGATGGACCTTCCCTCAATTTTCAATTTTTGCTACCCAAAAAGAGCTACTGTAAACATTTTTGTACATGTAAGTCATTTCCCCTTCTTTAAGATCTCTTTTGGATACAGACTTAATTGTGGTATTGCTGGATCAAAGGATGTAAACAGTTTTATAGCCCTTTGGACATAGTTCCAAATTGCTCTCCAGAATGGTTGGATCAGTTCACAACTCCACCAACAATACATTAATGACCCAATTTTCTCACATCCTCTCCAACATGTATCATTTTCCTTTCCTGTCATTTTAGATAGTCTGATAGGTGTGAGGTGGTACCTTAGAGTGGTTTTAACTTATATTTCTCTAATCAATAGTGACTTAGATCATTTTTTGATATGACTTACAGATAATTTTGATTTATTTATTTGAAAACTGCCTGTTCATATCCTTTGACCATTTAGAAGATGAGTCTTCTTGACTCCAGGCCCTGTACTCTATCCACTGCACCTTCTAGCTGCCATAATAATAATAATAATAATAGCAAGCATTTGTTAGCCTTTTAAAGTTTGCATAGCACTTTATAAATATTATCACATTTGCTCTCCATAATGACCTTGAGAGGTATCTGCTATTATTATATCCATTTTACAGAGGATAAGACTGAAACAGGCAGAGGTTAAGTAACTTGCCCAGGGTAATAGCTAGTAAGTCTCTGAGGCCAGATTTGAACACAGATCTTCTTAATTCTAGGTCTAGCACTCTATCTACTGAAGCACCTAGCTGTTGTCTTAAACTCCATCATGCTAGGAATGTGGAAGCAAACTGTTCATGTATTAATAGGGCATTGACTGCCCATGTCAGGAAAGTTGCCAAAGAGTCTTTGGCATATTATATAGGAAATTCATATAAATGAGTTCTGCAATCCCTTTCAACTCTGTGTCAGTGCTTTCATAATTCCTTCAGGCTATGAAGGTATTATTTAGGGCATAAAAAACATTTACTAAATAGATTTTAAAGACCTGAAAAAAAAGTTAATGCCACTCAGCTATCAGATATTAATCTCTCTGAGTCTCAGCTTCCTCATATGTAAAATGAGGGAGTCAGACTAGAGGGCATTTAAGATTCTCCTAGCGCTATATGTGTGGTTGCATGGGTTCTTCTTACTTGTCAGGACTGCATATTGCTGATGTGTGGTACAGTGGACAGGGAGCTAGTCTTGGAATTGGGAAAACATAACTTCAAGTCTGACCTGTGGAACATACTGTCTGTGTGTCTGTGGGCAAGATCAAGTGACATCATAACTGTGAAGTACTTAGAACAGTGCTTGGCCCATAGTAGGTGCTATATAGACCAGCTAGGTGGCACAGTGGATAGAGCACCTGGTCCAGAATCAAGAAGACCTAAATTCACTTCTTTTTGTGGGTTGGTGGGGAGCGAGGCGGCAGCACCATGCTTAATCATATTGTAGCAAAGTCCCGATTCTGGGACTCCATTTCCCAGCTGAAAAAGATGAAGTCTTCTAGAGAAATTGTATGCTGTGGACAGGTCTTTGAAAAGTCCCGTCTTAGAGTAAAAAACTTTGGCATATGGCCACACTACGATTCCAGGAGTGGAACCCACAACATGTACAGGGCGTACAGGGACCTGACCACTGCTGGTATTGTCGCTCAGTGCTACCGAGATATGGGAGCCCATCATCGTGCGTGGGCCCGCTCCATTCAGATCATGAAAGTGGTTGAAATTCCTGCCAGGGAGGGCAGTCAAGTGGTTTCACATCTCCAAAATCAAGTTCCCTCTGCCCCACAGAGTTCTGAGTCGCCAGCACAAACCACACTTTACTACCAAGAGGCCCAACACATTCTTCTACATGCAGAGACAAGGAGGCACCTGTTTTATTTGATCTGTTGAAATAAACTTCTCAGTTGGAAAAAAAAAAAGACCTAAGTTCAGATCCAGCCTCAGACACTAGCTATGTGACCCTGGGCAAGTTGCTTAACCTGTTTGCTTCAGTTTCCTCATCTGTAAAGTGAACTGGAGAAGGAAATGGCAAACCACTACAGTATCTTTGCCAAGAAAATCCCAGACGGGGTCACAAAGAGTCAGAAATGATTCTACAACCAACAACAACAGGTGCTATATAAATGTTATTATTATCATTATTATTGTTGTTATGCCACTTGACCTCAGTGCCCCATGCACTATTTTAAGACTATAAATTGAAGAACAGTTACTGAGCTACACCATTAGAAGCACTTTTCTCACTAAGAATTCTTTACACTGTTTGATTCATAACTATTAAAGAATTAAAAAAAACTTTTCATCATTTAAGGCTAACGCTTGACTAAATCTACTTTTAATTGTTTTTCAAATTTTGCCACATATCGTTATTGTGCCCTCAAACTAATAAGAAAAGCAAATTGTAATGGCATTTTGTCCTGTATTGGGCTGTTAAGGCCTCGTCCTCCTTAAATTCAACAAAGATACATATTAATTAAGCTCCTACACCTATGAGGGCTCATGGTTAAGGTCTCAAATGCAAGATCCAGAATCAGAAGGTGTGGGTTGGAATCTCAGCTCTGCGTCTTTCTTCTTCTGTGTCACTAGACAAGTCCCTCCCTTCACCTTGCTGAGTGTGTTTCTGTCTCTAAAATTAGGGACTAGGACCAGATGATTTTCTACTTCTCTTTGGTCTCTGCATCCTAGAATCTAATGTGTGCCTTCATCCCGATTAAGAAAAGACACACATTAACTCGCTACAGAATGAGCTAAAAATGAGACCTTGATTTTTTTTTAACATAGCATTTGTAATATCTACAAATCATTTGGAATTTCAAATATATTTGGAATGAAAAGTATTGAAACTAGTCTGTGTTTGTTATAAAATCTTTCATTTAAAATTTCATTTTTGCAACTTAAGTTGCTGATTTCTATAACAGAGTTGGGGACCGTATGATCTTAAAGCCTCAGGTTCCCCATGCCTGTCCTATAACAAGACAGCAAATGTTATCTTTGCAGAATTTTGGGATGGTGGGTTTTTTGTTGTTGTTTTCAGGCCTGCTCTGCATTTAATGATGGCTAGAGCTCTCACAGAGGCACCAAGGGAAGTGTTTGCAGAAGAGCCTGGTCATCCTTTTGATACAATTGTCAGGGATTAGGGAAATATACCAAACATTCTCTTAATAGCTCGTAATGAATCTGTCATCCATTAATTTATGTAAACCTTTATGGAATGTTTGTACTTGGTCTCCCCTACTAGAGGACTGAGTCTCAGAGATACAAAGCATTTTAGTTCATCTTCAGAATCATCTGTACAGAATTATATTTAATTATACTAAATATGGAAGTAATTATATGCAGCATGGCCTAATTGTCTCTAGCGATAACTTCTGTGAAGCATCAATAGAATATGATGTTTTCATGTCACATCCCAGAGCTGTGGTTTTCTTTGGAGTAGTTGTTTTCTTTCCTTTTTCACTTCCAAGCTGATGAGCCAAAACAGAGATTTTTCTTTTCTTATCTAAAGATATCCTGATAGAAAAATGTGTTTTGTTTGGTAATAATAATAATAAAAGCAACAACAGCTGACATTGGTATATTGCTTTAAAGTTTGCAAAGCACTTTATAAAATGTTATCTCCATGAGCTTTGCTTCACACAATTTTTTAAACCCCAAAATAATTTCATTTTGGTCATCCTGTATAAAATAGTATTTTCCATTGCTTGTTCCATTGTGTAATTACTCCGGCTTTTAATTCCAGAGATGAGGAGGTGTATCTAGAACTATATAAAATATGCCTGAATTCTTGCTCATCTGGCATTTAAGAAATGTATCTCTTTGCTACGTGGACACAGAGGACTTAGGTTAGTGTTTTAGGACTCATGCGAGTTTCCTTTTGTTTATATGGATTCATAAATACTTGCACTCAATGTTGACTTCGCTTGGGTTCACTGTACTCATGTAGTTCAAAGATCCTGCAGCCTGGGTGTGGTCCAAGATATAAAAGCTGGTCATGTCACTTCAGAAGCAGAAATATAAATGAATGACAGCAATGGGGTGAGTTTTAACATAATGCTTCATGCCTGTGGCTTATTCAGTTCCATTTAACCAGTAGTTACTGAGCATGGAATTGTACCAAGTACACACATGAAGGAATACGAAAGAAATGACACCATTTCTGCCTTCAGATATTACAGAAACATTTAGTTCTGGCAGTCAGTCCTTTTAGAGTCAATTGGAAGAGCAGTCTTCACATACCTTTGCTGCTTAAGTGTGAGGCTGTCCCAATGTCCTTTTGCTCATTTCTTTTATAGATTATTTTTTCTAATAACAGGGTTGTTTCCTGATTACTTTAATATTTAATTAGGAACATTCAGAATAATTTATTTCTAAACCTAATTAATGTTGTGTGTGTGTGATAATTCCTCCATATATAATATTACACACTACTTTGGATCACAGGTTGTGTACCAAAGTCTCTCCAGTAATTAATGAAGAAAAAATAAAATTTAAAGGCATCCTGTAACATTATGGAATGAGGTAGGTTGTAGTGAAGGGAAAGTGACAATAAAATACTATTTAGAATTTTCCTTGTTTATTCTTTATTCTTAAAAAATCTGAGTCATCAGTAACTGTCATTAGAGTAGTCATTGTTCCTAATCACTAGAAACAGAATTTAAATCATATTTGCACAAGTCACATGATATAGAAATTGGACCTAATTTCAGTAACTGCCTGTTCTTTTTGTTGTGTTCCTATCAGAATTATTGCCCAGAAATATTAATGTCCCATGTGTTGAATGAAATAATTGATCCAATATTAATAAATTCTTTGATGTGTGAGAAAATTCTTTTGTTTTTCACCTTAAACCTCAAGTCCTAATGTAGTTGCAAATGCATCAGGGGCAGCCCTTAAAGTGTCTGGAAATCATTTCCAAAATTTGGATTTAACTGTGATCCTTTATTTTATTCTCTTGAAAACAGGTTCTGAATGTGACTCCTAATGATGGCTTTGCCAAAGTGCATTATGGTTTTATCCTGAAGGCCCAGAACAAGATTGCTGAGAGCATCCCTTATTTGAAGGTAACTGTCACTGCCCTTATTTTTTCATCTTGAAGTTCCTTGGAGTCATTTGGATGCCCTTGATTATGCGTTATGGATTGCTTGTCACGTACTCTGCATTGATTGATATTTGCTGCTGGGTCTTTTCATGAAGATGTGTACCCTCTCACCATGACCACCATATGCACTGTATGAATTTACCCTACAGTTGAAAGTATATGTACAAAAATGCTTACTGTAGACATCAAAGGGAGTATGAAGAAAGTATCTTAAGGAAAAATTATGAAAATAAATCAGCAACATTATTGCTTTTAGAAATGACAGCAGGGGCAGCTGGGTGGTACAGTGGATAGAGCACCGGCCCTGAAGCCAGGAGTACCTGAGTTCAAATCTGGCCTCAGACCAAACACTTGACGCTTACTAGCTGTGTGACCCTGGGCAAGTCACTTAACCCCAATTGCCTTAAAAAAAAAAAAGAAATGACAGCAGAAGATAAAAAAGGAAAGGAATAATTATTTTAATGCCTTTTAAAAATTAGTTCAATCAATGCATTGTTTCCTATAAGAAAATCAACTATAAATTACTTCAGTGGTCATTGCCATGGGATGGAGGTAGTGATATAACTGCACATATAAAATGAGGTGAAGAATTGAGGCTGTCTAAATAAACCATGCTAATCTAAAACATTCAAGTTATGTTGGCAATGTGTTTGACATGGCCAAAATTATGTTTGGCCTTGGTGACTTTGGTTAGCTGGGAAATTACGTAATGATACCTTGAATTGTTATAGCTCTTTCAAAGAGCTTAAAGTACTCCATAAAGATGATATCACTTGGATGGAGCTCCAGCCTTGAAGTCAGGAGGACCTGAGTTCAAATCTGACCTCAGATACTTGACACTTACTAGCTGTGTGACCCTGGGCAAGTCATTTAACCCCAATTGCCTCAGCAAAAAAAAAAATGATATCACTCATCCTCCCTAGGATGTAAGGAAGCATGAAACCTTCTTGAGACACAGGACTCTGTCCTGGGCTCCCTTTCCTTCTCTCTCCTGGGTGCTCCTGTCCTGTATTATAAATCCTATTGGAATTTTTAACAGACTATCCAATAAACAACTCAATATACCAAGAAAGAACTCATTATTTTCCTTCTTCCAACCCCTCTTATTCTAAACTCCTCCATTTCTGTTGAGGGTACCCCTTTCTGCCTGGTCATCCAGATTCACAAACTTGATATTTATCCTTGACTCATCAGTCCCACTCTCCTGATATATTCATTCAGTGCCAAATCGTTATTTTTACCTCCAGGACATCTCTTATATCTTTCTCCTTTCCATTCACATGACTCCCTTTTGATCTGTCCCTCATCATCTTTTACCTGGTCTCTGTCCATTCCAGGCTATATTCTATAGTGTATTTCCTAAACTATAAATCTGACCATGTTGCTCCCGTACTTAATAAACTCTAATGGTTCCCTGTTACTTCTCTGGTTAAATACTATCTCTACTGTCTCATGTTTAAAACCACTCAAAACCTGCCTGCAGCCTACCTTTCTGGTTTTATCATGCATTACTCCTCTTCTTTGTATGGTCCAGGAAAACTGGCCTCTTCCATCTTCTGGCCTTTGTGTTGACACTTCCCCACGCCTCCATACACTTCTTTCTCAACACTATCTCTTCAGATTATTTGGTTTCCTCATTTATTAAGTGAAGGTAATACTTTGGCTCCCTTTGTTGTAGGAATAGTGCTTTGTAACACAAAGGGATAGGAATAAGGACTAGACCTGGGATTTTACTCAAAAAGGAACTTCCTGGATAAGGAAACTCCCTCTACCAATGCAGATATTTACTTGCTGTAAAACTTAGAGCTTTTGAGACTTGCCTGGAACACTGAGATGTTAAGTGACTTGCCCAGGATCACACAGCTAAGTATCAGAAGTGGAACACAATCCCATGGTTTCTTCTCTCCAAGACCTACTCTCTATCTGCTACTCTGGAGCTGCCTCTCATTTTGTAAAACAAAGCTCTGCATACATAGGGGTTACATATTTACAACATTTTGTCATAAATACAACAGGGATCATTGTTTAATGGCAGCAATAGGGATAGAGACTGGCTCTGAGAATTCATTGCTTTTAAGAATTCCTAGGTAAGGAAGTGCCTCCTACAAATGCAGGGACACCTTCTTTGAGTTGCCTAGAGCATTAAAATGTTAAGTGACTTACCCAAGTTAAATGATTTGGCCCAGGCAGTTTATGGAAGGGGTGGGACTTGAACCCCAGTCTTCCTAGCTTGGAGACCAGCTATGGGCTCCACTACATAAGCATCATGCTCTCTCCCTAGGAAAGAAGATAACAGAATTTTAAAAAGAAGTCATCTCCTAAAATACGGAGAATTCAATTTCTTGAAACTAATGTCCTTTTATTCTTTTCCACTTTCCAATTTTTCCTCCTCCTTTCTGCTTGCTTCTCATTTTCAGCCAAGAGAACATGAGGTCCTTCAAGTGAAGGCTTGTGTCATTTTTTGTCTTTGTATCTTTAGCACTTAACCATGGAGCATTGCACATAGCAGGAGTTTAATCATGATTGAATTGAAGGAGGGAAAATTGAACAGAATGGTAAACAGGAAAGACCATTGAATTTAGAGTCAGAAAAACTGGCTTCAAATCTTGTTTCTACGACTTAATATTGATGTGACCTTGGGCAAGTAAATTCATTCCACTGGATCTTAATTTCTTAATTTGTAAAAACTGAAAGTGTTGGGCTAGGAGATCTCCAAGGGATCTTCTAGTTTTAAATCTTTGGTTCTATTTTGAAATGGGGATTGATTAGAGAGAAACTATCTTTTCTAAAATCCAAATTTATTTCCATTTTGTTGCATTTTTCTGTAAGTGGTTTTATCAAAAGCTCAGCATGAATTTATTTCCAAAGAAAAGAAATATGTTTTTGGCTGTCTCCATATCACTTCACACATTCTAAGGGTAATTAAGTATTTTGGTTCAAGAATAATAGTTAAAGACTGGCTGATAGGGTAGGATTCAGGGGAGGAAAAAGGGATTTGGCAGAAATATGACCAGAGAGGTCCTTTCCTGCAGGGAGGAATCTTAAATCTCTCAGAAAGGACTACAGGCTTAACTACATAATCGCTCCCACAGAGAAGTGTCTTCTTTATTTTATGACCAGCCTCAGCCCTTGTTAGTGATTGCCTTATTGTTGAGATCTGGACTGTGATGTCTATTTTCTCTGGAGTTGTAAATTTTGATTTGTAAACTAACTGCAAAGTTGAAATGAGATCTTTTTTGTCTAGCTCTTAAATGTGTGGGTGTGATTAGCTTTTTCTTTTCTTAGTTTGCTGTTCCTTTCTTAGATGTAGCTTAATGGATAAAATAAATTTATTTATTGAATTCTCTTAATTCAATATTACTAAGATTTTTTTTTGTTACTTTTTCACCAGGAGGGACTGGAATCTGGTGACCCTGGCACTGATGATGGGCGTTTTTATTTCCACTTGGGTGATGCTTTGCAGAGAGTTGGGAACAAAGAGGTAGTGATCTCATTGTTTTCTCTTATAGAGGAAGTGGTAGAAAAAAAAAGTTGATTGTAGAAAAAGAAAAACAAAAAAAAAGATTTCCAATGAAAATACTCAAAAAATACTCAGGCAATTAGGTGGTAGAGTGAGTAGAGTCCTGGACCAGGACCCAACAAACCTGAGTTCAAATGCCACCTCAGACATTCCACAAAATGAAGTACTTAATATCATATGAGAAATCAAATACATTGAAATAGCTATCAAAAAAATATTTTTTTAAATGCTTCATGATCCTAGGCAAGTCACTTAACTTTTCTCTGCCTCAGTTCCCTCATTTGGCACTTACCTTCCAGAGTTGTATCAAATGAGGTAATATTTATAAAGCACTTTGCACTCATGTAAATGGTAAATTATTATCAAGTTTATCAAGTATTTATTAGGTATTTTATAGAATTTAATTTAAGCTGGGAGGCCTTTTCAGTGTAACCCCTGGTCTAAATTTTGAGAATCCAGTTTTCCCTGAGAATTTATATTCTCATGTTTGATATCACAGTGTGTTGCCAGGAAACTGACTAAGTAATCCCAAGGTCTCTCTCAAAGTGCCATGGGAAGGTACATATGGAAGGGAAACATTGTTTTGAAGTGAAAAGTGTGTGACAATTAGCAAAAGAGGCAAAGTATTATTAATAGGAGCCGACATGTATATTGCCCCTATGTGTGACAAAGCACTTTATATATGTTATTTTGTGGCAAAGAGACATCTGACAATTAACAAAAGAAACAAAGTAGATAAAACTTTAAAGAAAACACCTTAATAGGTTTGTTTTGAAATTTTGCTGTGATAACTTTGTTATGAAATTAGATGTAGATGTCTTTTAGGAAGGATCTTTTTTTTAAAATTTTTTTTTCCATGTGCTTTTGAGTTGAAAATTTTTTCTCCCTTTTTCTCCCCCCCCCCCCAAGACGGCACACAATCTGACATAGGCTTTACATTTACATACCCATTAAACATATTTTCACATTAGTGCAGTTGTAAGTAAAAATTAAAACCAATAGGAGGAACCATCAGAAAGATGAAACAAAATTCAACTTAAGGTAAAATTAAGTGAGAGCGATTCGACCTCTATAGTTCTTTCTTTGGATGTGGACAGCATTTTCCATCCTGAGGCCTCTGGAGATGTCTTAGATCCTCATAATGCTGAGAAGGGTTCAGTTTAACATTCTTAGTCATTGCACAACATGGCTGCTATTGTATACAAAGTCCTCTGGGTTCTGCTCACTTCACTCAGCATCAGACCATATAAGTCTTCCCAGGTTTTTCTGAAGTCAGCCTGTTCATCATTTCTTATAGAACAGTAGTATTCCATTACATTCATATACCACAACTTACTCAGCCATTCCCCAATTGATGGGCATCCTCTCAATTTCCAATTCTTTGCCACCACAAAAAGAGCTGCTATGAATATTTTTGTACATGTGGTTCCTTTTCCCATTTGTTTGATCTCTTTGGGATATAGCCCTAGAAGTGCTATTGCTGGATCAAAGGGTATGCACATTTTTGTAGCCCTTTGGGCATAGTTCCAAATTGTTCTCCAAAATGGTTGGATCATTTCACAACTCCACCAACAATGTATTAGCGAGGAAGGATCTTTATTTTAAACAATTCTATTTACACACTCACCATTACAATTAATGGCATAATTATGCTCTGAACTTCTTGGGACAAGTGTTAGGTGAACTCTCATACCTGTAATGTCTGAGAGTTATGGCCAAAGGGGGGGAAACAAAACTTATTGAATGTTTCCTTTGTCATAATTACTTTTTTCTCAGTATGATGTCATTTCTTTAATCATAAATTACATTATTAATAGTGACAACATATTCTAAAAGCTAAAAAGGCAATGAGGAGTACCAGAGATCAGACTAGGCTTAGAGTCAGAAAGACTGGGGTTCAAATTCTACTAGCTGTGTGATCCTAGACAAGTAATCTTCTGTAAAATGAGGGGGTTTTACTTAATGACCTCTAAGGTCCCATCTTGCTCTACTTTACAATTCCATGAAAAAACAACTTACACTAATTTCTAAGATGAATGTGTGGGGCTACCCAGGCATGGATCAATCACTTCTTGAAAAGCAGTGGATTAAGGATCCAAGGAGGAAGCTGCACCATTGTTTATAACAATTAAATTCTGTGTCCATGACACAGACATAGCTAATTGTAACATAGCTTTGCATTTCTAAAATTAACCAAAAGCATGGATCCAGTTGTGGATAATCGTGGATTCAAAAAATCAAGGGGGTCTGTGACAGGGAATTTATCGGCAAAAGACGTGAACTGATTTGGAGTAATAGAGGTTTAGATAATTGACACCATTTTCGGTTCATGTTTCTATTTTTCTGTATCTGTGCCTGCACAACCTGCCATTCTGACAGCTAGAATATTGTGTGGTGATAGGAGTGAATTGAAAGAAGAGAGTCAAAATTGCTGACTAATAAGTATTTTGGCTTCTTCACACCTTTTGAGATGGAAATGACCCTCAGTTCCTTCTAATGACAGACAGAGGCAAGATTTTGCTGACACTATCTGTCTAACATTGAATAAATGTCCATGCCTGATTGATATAAATGCATTTGTCACACACGACACATTTAATTTGTCTTTGAACATTACAGAAACCAGAGCCAATGACAGATACAGGAAATTTATGTTCTGTTTCACAGCTTGGTTAGAAAGAGCCTTTCATTGTCTCAGTAACAAAGAAAAATTAGTTCACTACAAAAGCGTTTGTTTAAAATTTAGGATTTAGATCTTTGGGACCAATATACAAACTCAATTAACATCAATATGGAAAGTAGAGAGGTTCATTGCAAAGAGATCATGGGGAACCAATATACTAGTACAAAAACAGGCCCTTCTCTTCCTTTTCTCTGAGAATCAACTCCATGCAGATAACTTCCAATTCTATTCAAAAAACATTTTTAAGCACTTTACTGTGTGTAAGGCACTGTCCTAGGCGTTGAAAAGTCAAGTCAACAAGTATTTTATTAAGTGCCTGGCACCATAGTAAATGTAGTAAAGACAGAGAAAAAGAAAAGCAAAAATATGGTCCTAGCCTTCATAGAGCCCATTATATTGGAGGAAACAACATGCAAAGAACTCTGTATGTACAAGAGAGGTAGAGTAAATTGAAGGCAATCTTAGAAGGAAGCCACTGGCATTGAGGGAGACTGGGAAAGGCCTCTTACAGGTGAGATATTTTTTCTGAGACTTGAAGAAGACAGTCAAGCCAAGAAGGGGAACATTACAAACAAGGGGGGATATATGAAAAAGCAGAATAAGAGGATGGAGTGTTACGTTCAAGGAATAGCAAGAAGACCAGTGTAGTTAGGTCATAGAGTTGGCAGAGGGGATTGACAGATGTATTAGAAGACTGGAAAAGTAGGAAGGGGGAAGGTTATGAAGGGCCTTAAAAGCCAAACAAGATTTTATATTTGATCCTGGAGGTCATGAAGACACAGTCCATACCCTTAAGGAATTTATAATTGTCAAGATCTTTATCACCAGCTTGGACCTCTATTCCAAACTCCATATATCTATCACCAACACCAATCCCCATTGAGATTGCCTTCAATTTACTCTATTTCTCTTGTATACACAGAGCAGGGTTAAAATCCCACCTCTTCCACAAACTACCCGGTGACCTTGGGAAAGTCATTGACTTCTGAGCCAAAGTTTCCTTATCTTTCAAATGAAGGGCCTGGGTTAGATGGTCTCTAATGGTGATCCTATTACCTTCTCCTTGATGTCTGACCAGCACTTCAAATACAGTCTATTTAAAATTGAGCTTATCTTTCTCCCAAATTCTGCTTTTTTTTTTTCTTGACTTCAGAGGATCTGTCAGTGTCACTTCCTTTCACTCAGCATTGTGGCCATTATCTAAAAATCTTTTCCCTTCCCCTCCTCTCCCACATAGCTACCTAGTCCTCCATGGCACTGTGTGCAGAGAACTGTACTAAGCCCTGTGGGATATACAGAGGCTAAAGAGGAACCATTCCAGTTAGACTAGACCAAGTACTCATGGTATTCATGAAGCATTTTTTTAAAAAATTCTTTGATAACTATTTCAGTGTATTTGATTTCTCATACGATCCTATGTACTTCATTTTGGGAATCAGAAACATTATTCTGAGAAGGAGTCCTTAAGATTCACCAGACTGCCAAAGGGGTCCATGACACAAAAAGTTTAAGAACCAAACCCCTAATATCATCTGCATTTTCCTGTTTCTGGACCTTTGCAAATCCATGGAAAGCCTATTTTAATGACCTCCAGGACATCCTGAGTTGTTGAAGGCTCAATGAGTAGCATGCAAGCTCTGTCAGATCCTATCAAGCTGGAAAGATGTTAACAGCCTGTATCCAAGAATAAAACCATGTCCATTTTCTGTGGACCAGCCTGGTTAATTAAGCTTGAAGAAATCAGCCACGGCCACATAAAATTTTTAACCATAGCAGTTCTCAAAAACTATCTATTAAGTTACGTTAAGGTTTCATTCATTGTCTTGGAAGGAGTATCCTTAAATATTTGAGGTATTGAAATAGATTTGCTCATATTATTTCAAAGGAATGCCCTTCAGTCCTCTCCCCATTCCTCCCTTCTATCTGTTGAAATTCTGTTTTTCCTTCAAATACTACTTCTTCCATGAAGCCTTTCTCTATCCTAATTAGTAATGATCTTTCCCCACTGACCTTATGTAGCATTTTTATGCTTCACTCATGTACTCAATGTGTATTAATTTTATAAACACATGCTGTGTCTTATTTTATATCATAATTATGTTTAAAAATGTTTAAAAAAGAATATAAGCTCCATGAGGGCAGAGGGATATGTATTATTCATCCTTGTATTCATTCTCCTGTCATACTGCTCTGCCCATGGTAAGCGTGGACTAAAATCTTACATATGGAGTGTTCCAAAAGCTATTAAAGCTTTAAAAGACACTAAGATTTAAGGGTGCACTCTATTAAGTTGAATGGAAGACCCCACAAAGCATGAAGTGCATTTTTACACGTGTATTAATTCATGAATGTGAAATATGCATTAAATGTTATTGTTGACATTGCATTGATAGAAAATCACATGACCTTCATGTCACCAGTTATGGAGGCTGTGACATTTACTGAATAGCCACTCTGTGCCAAATATTTTTCTAAATACCAACATGGGATGGCTTCAAAGAAAAGATATGGCACTTGCCCTCTGGAAGCTTGCAATCAAACGTTTGAGGAATTCAATCTAGCAATTTTGCATAGGATGGAATGGGCGGGGGGGGGGGGGGGGGGGGGGGGGAAACAGAAGGCAGGGAAACCAGCTATGGATTGTTTCAGTTAATTAGGTGTTAGGTATTAAATACCTAGCCTGGAATTTTAGCTATAGAAACAGAAAAGAGTTGTCCAGAGTTTTCACATGTAGCAAAACTTTAGTTCATACCAAAGTGATTTTTCATGCCAAGACACACAAACTCATTTGCATTGGTGGTCCAATGTCATTCATAGCAACAAAAGTGTGTGTGTGTGGGTGTGTGTATTTTTGAGAGGGATTGTGTCAGTGTGTCAGTGAGAGGAACTTAATAGAGTAAGATAGTAATATTAATAATAGCATTATTATAGCACTTTAAGATTTACAGAGCTCTTTACCTTTCTCATTGTATCCTTACAACCACTTTGTGAGTCAGGTGTTTCTCATTATCCCCATTTTACAGATGAGGAAACTGACACAGATTAAGTGAGTTGCCTGGGGCCACACAGCTAGTCAGCATCTGAAGCAAGATTTGAACTCACATCTTCTTGACTCCAAGTTCAGAATTTTTAACTATTGTGGCCCCTACTTGCCCTGGGATAAAAAGGAATTAAAAGGGGAGTATAGAGAAAAGGAAAAAGAAAACAGCTCAAAATAAGAAAGCAAAAGTAAAATGACAAGAAGTCAGAGAGATAATGGGAGAAGAGGAAGAATTTTAAAAAACCCAAAAACCCGGTGTGAAGAGAAGCAGAGGGAAGAGGTGGAATGTAGAGAAACTTTGT
This sequence comes from Phascolarctos cinereus, assembly GCF_003287225.1. Lineage (NCBI taxonomy): Eukaryota > Metazoa > Chordata > Mammalia > Diprotodontia > Phascolarctidae > Phascolarctos > Phascolarctos cinereus. The sequence continues at coordinate 470,781,277 of NW_027555847.1, forward strand.
TTGCTGTCAGTTCATCTGGGCATGGCATTTGAGAAGGATGAACACTATCAGAGTCTTAAACCAGTTGCTCTATGATGAAGCCAGTCAAATCAAAGTAGACAGGAAAAAAAGCATTCTCAATTTAAGATATTTTGTACTAGCTGTTAACTGCTAGGGAATAATAATGAAACAGCAACATTTTCCTCTTAGAGTAGAACTGACATGTAGTTTCTAAGCTAGAGAGGCAGAACTACAAACAGTGGTGGACTTTGCAAACAGCTGCTGCCCAGAGCTCATGTGCCATTTATGTTCAGTGGGCAAAGGATGGAGGTCCTAACACTCTTGTCAGCCACTTTCATAAATACCAGCAAAAGCATCATCAACAGTGTAATCTTCTAATAAAACAATTAGGAATGGCTCAACCAATTAACTAAATTGAATGTGACACTGTGAACTAAGCCTTTGTATTTTCCTGGTAAACACACTTTTTTGAATGAATATAAGCCTGGATCCTCTGATACAATACAGGCAGTGAGTAATGTAGGCCTGATGCCCCTACTTCAGTTACTATCTCATATAGGAAGTAAGATCTTTGGCTTCTCCCTAGTGTGACCAATCCTTCCAGGATCCATGGAAGCCTATGAAATTATTCATACTAGTGACAAAGCATTCATAAATGTTTCATGCAAAAAGTACTCTGAATTAACATATAAAGATATCTTAGAAATAATTCAACAAACATTCGTTAATTGCCATTTACTATTACCATTTACAACTACGAAGGAAGATGGGAATATTGAAACAAAAACAAAATAATCTCTACCCTCAAGTGGCTTATGTTATATTAAGAGGGGAAGAAGGGAAAGAATACAACATACGTACACATAAATAAAACTAAGGCTGTTATGTTAAGGGGAAGGGGACAACTGTAAAGTAAAATAGAGGGCCCAGAATGACTTAGGACAACTAGGTGGTGCAGTAGATAGAGCACCAAGCCTGAAGTCAGGAAGACTCATCATCCTGAGTTCAAATCCAGCCTCAGACACTTACTAGCTATGTGACCCTGGGCAAGTCACTTAACCCTGTTCAGTTTCGTCATCTGTAAAATGAGCTGGAGAAGGAAATGGCAAAACACTCCAGTGTCTGCCAGGAAAATCCTGAAATGAAGTTACGAAGAGTGAGCCAGGACTGAAAGGACTGAACAAAAACAGCAAAATGACTTCCCGTAGAAAAAATTAATTCTGAGATGCAGAGGTGAGGAGGGAGTACATTTCAGGGATGGGGGATATCCCATGTAAAAGCGTGGAAACCAGAGGTTCAGCGTCAGCTCCACAAGCAGCTTAGTATTGCAGTGTGCATGATGTGGAGTCAGAAAGACTTGAATTCAGATTCAATATGTAACCTGGGTGTTAAAATCTCTAACACCTACTCATAGGGTTGTCGTGAAGATCAAATGAATGTGTATGTATGACTTAACAAACCTTAAAACGCTATGTAAATGCTAGCTATTGTTGTTATTTTTATTACTATTATTATTTCCAGGGAACAACTAGTTGGGCAGTTTGGGTGTAATCTGAGAGGGGAATCAGGCCAGAAATATAGGCATGAGTCAAATTATAATAATAATAATAATATCTAACATTTTATATAATGTTTACTGTGTTCCAGGCAATATGCTGAGGGCTTTACAATTCTTATCTCATTTGATCCTCACAGAATCCCTGGGAAGTGGACGCTGTAATTATCCCCCTTTTACAGATGAGGGAAATGGGACAAACAGAGGTTAGGTGACTTGCCTAGAATAACACCGTTACTAAGTGTCTGAGATCAAATTTGAGTTCAGGTCTTCCTGACTGCAGGCCCAGGGCTATATCCACTGGGCTACCTAACTATGAAAGGTTTTAAGTGGCAAACTGAGAAGTTTGTACTTTATTTCTGGACGTGGTACAGAGACTAAAGATTGTTACCCAGTGGCAGACTTTGTTTTAAGAATGAGAATGTTAATTTGGCAGCTGTGTGGATGATGGGTGGGAGATGGGAGAGACTGAGATCGGGAAGATTATGCTGCTTGAATTAAGAGAATGAGACAGATTTGAAAGTTGTTGATATAGAATTAAGATTTGGCAACTTAGTGAATATGTGGGGTGAGTGTGAGTTAACTTGAGGAAGACACTAAGCTTGCAGATTTGGGTGTCTGGAAAGATGGAGAGCTTGAAAAAAATAGGAAAGTCAGGAAGACAGTTTGAAAGGAAACAGTATTTTGGACATGCTGAATTTTAGAATTGGCAGTTGGAGGTTCGGGACTAGATGTCAGGAGAGACATCAGGGCTGGATATATACATCTAAGAGTCATCTACATAGAGATGGTAATTGGACTCAAGGAAGAGAGTGTGTGTGTGTGTGTGTGTGTGTGTGTGTGTGTGTGACAGTGACAGAGAGACAGACAGAAAGAGAGACAGAGAGGAGGGAAGAAAAGGAGGAATGAGAACTATGAAAGTTGAATTGCTATTTTTTTTTCTCTTCTGTTGAGTTCTGTTTCCTCTTTCTGATGGTTCCTCCTATTGGTTTTAATTTTTACTTACAATACCACTAATGTGAAAATATGTTTAATGGGAATGTAAATGTATAGCCCGTATCAGATTGTGTGCCATCTTGGGGAGGGTGATGGGGAGGAAGGGGGAGAAAAATTTTAAACTCAAAAGCATGTGGAAGTGATTATTGATAAATCAAAATAAATTAATAAAATTTTTTAAAAAGATGTTATTTTGTATCATCTCTAATATGAATTTGTCTTCTTAGTTACTTGTCTCCTAAAAGATAAGTACAGGGGGAAAATCATTTAGGGCTCCTGATTTAAAATCCTATTCTTCTTCTTTTGGTTTTAGGATATCCTTTTTCCTACTTTTTTCATAGTAAACATATCCTTTAAAAATAGATCCCTGGTGATTCAAATTTAATGTGCCGTCAGATTTTTTAATGTTATTTTATAGTCATTACTGATATTATTTAGTTGTATCTTGTAACTCATTTTTATTAGTTTGAACAATAGAAATAAGGGAAGCAAGTCTTAAATGTTAGACAAATACAGTTAGAATAGAAAACACTTTTTAATATTTATTAAATTTCAAAGATGGACTGAAATAAATTCCTTTTTCAGGTAAAATGTTATTAAAACTCTCACTAATAATTATCTTTGTATGTTTAAGAGTACTTTTAACTCAAATATGTGGGCAAGGACAGCATACAAGAGTGACTAAAATGAATTTCCCTAATCTCAAATATTTTGCTATTTTATTTCCTAGCATGTATCATGCATATACAAAGCATGATATTCCCTTTGAAGGTGAAACCACTATTTAAAAAATAAATAATGATTTTTTTTTATTTTAAGAAGTACATCTTTTAATTATTTTTTTTCTAACTGATCCATACACTTAAAGTTGGGATGTGATTTTTAAAGTATTAGAATATGAAGGTCAACATAGATGATAAGAATTCATATATTCAGGTGAAGCAGCCAATGTATTACAGATATTGTAAGAATGATATAATTGGATTTGTGATAACTGGAAGGATAAGGATTAAATGAGGAAGCAGACATGCTTTCTGATGTGGCCAAATCTATGGAAGGTGCACTGCATGAGAAACATATGGAAAGGGCTTCTTTGAGAGCATACGGAGATGACACTATTCAATAGGGGAGATATGGAGAACCATACTTTCCAGACAGCTGTCTCTGAGAAGACCAGTTGTCTCCAAAGCACATTGTATCATATTACAATTATCTTGAAGTCACAAAATGGTTCCCTTTATGTCAGAAGAAGGGGAAGGGAAGAGAAGAGAATAAGCATTTATATAGCATCTACTATGTGCCAGGCACTTCCTTTATTATCCCAGATGTATTAATGTTGTCTGTACAGCAGCTTTTCAGTTACAAGTTCTCTCTTCTTCTGTAGACAGTATTATGTTCCTTCCTTTACTTATTTTAACCTTTTATTAGTGTGTCCCTGTTCTCCCTGACTTTCTTACTCTCACCCTTGATGCCTTCTTCTTTGATATTTCCCCTTCATCTCCTCCCCTTCAGTCCTGTTCATTAGCTTTTAAATTCTATTTTTGAGCCCCTTTCCAAAAAGCATCTCTCACTTTCCTCATTATCCATTTTCTCTTTTCTAGACTTTCATTCTCAAGATTTATGACCCCTATAATTCACTGTCTCTTTTTTTTCCTCAGTATTCTTCATGCAACCAAAGCTTCCAAGGCATCTATTCTAGGATAACTTGGTCTTGGTCTTGGGAGCTAAGTTTTCCCTCTAGGCATTGTTTACGACTTCCTTATAGGACTTGCCCCATCTGTTTCCCTTTTGCAGTGTGCTTCCCTTCAGAACAATGCCAGTTATTGCAGGTGATAGAAGACATTGCCCTGTGGTAGGGCCCTCCCCCACTGAGATCATCCTTGATTATGCAGCTCACCACCAATCTATACCCTCTCTTGTTGACCCTTTTTTTCCCTACATTTGCATGGAAATTTCCTCCCTGTGTCATTTCTACCATTCCTCCAGGTGACATTTGTCCCCAGGGGGTTTATTTCCCACCTCTCAAGACAAGTAGAATTCTTAAGCACCAGATCTCCTAGGCTTAATTCTACACCTCCCTTAACTGACCATTTCTCATTATCCATAGGAACATTCATCAGTGAAACCCTTTCTCATTTCCAAAGTGAGACCTCTTTCCTTTCCTCACCTCTTCAATTCCCCACCCCCATGCCCCAGTCCACTCTGCTGTAGGCTCTAATCTTTCTGAGACCTCAGAAGTCACCTTCCAGTCATTGCTAGATTTGATCTTGGCATATCATTCACTCTTCTCTATCCACCCTGCTCCCCACCCCTTTACATACCCTCCCATGTAATGTAGCCCCCCAAAAGAAGCAGTCACCTTCAGTCAAGGTATCTCCCAAGTTCTGTCTGTAATGCCCTTTGTCTGCCTTTTCCTCCTGTAACCTCTACCTTCACTCTGTCACCTTTTCTACATTTAGAAAGAAGTCTCTTACCAGATTCTCTGATGTCACTATTGCTATCACTGTTCTTGCCTGCTACATTTATTCATTCCTCCTGCATTTCTGTTTGGGTATTTGAGAGCAAATAATCTCTTCAGTTCTTATCTTCTTTCTAATAATGTTTCAAACTCTTCTTTATTGTTCAGTATCCATCTTATGTCCTGTATGGTTAGGGTCAGATTTGCAGGATAGGTCATCCTGGGCTGTATCCTGAGCTCTATTGCTCTTCAAAACTCATCATTCTGTTCTCTTTTGTCTAGTGGGTAAGAATAGGTTTACTTTATTAGAATGTCTTTTCTTTTGTATTTGAAAGTCTTTCTCCTAATGTCTTGCAGAACTTGTTTCTGAATTGAATTGCTAAATTTAACCACCAGGTGTCTTGCAGTTTGCAGTTGGGTATTTTTTTGGAGGCAATCTGCAAATTCTTTCAATTATAATTATATTTTCTTTGTTTAGAAGTTCTGGGAAGTTCTTTTTTATTACCTCCTTCATTGTGGAGCTAAGGTTTTGTTTTTGTTTGTACATCCCATGTTAACTTTCAGTATATTTTTTTGTTTTTTTGTCTTTTTTTTGGTGCGGCAAATGGGGTTGTGACATGCCCAGGGTCACACAGCTAGTAAGTGTCATGTCTGAGGCCAGATTTGAACTCAAGTCCTCCTGACTCCAAGGCTGGAGTTCTATCCACTGCGCAACCTAGCTGCTCCTCGAGTTCAGTATGTTTTGTTTACATAGTGATAATTCTTTTAAATGTTACAGTTTTTTACTTTTCTTCTTTTAGGTTGTCCTTCATTTCTGTGTCTTTGTATTTCTAATTTATTGATCTGTCTTTTATTTCTTTGGTAAGGTTTGCCATTGAAAATTCAAATTTTTCTATTCTATTCGTTATTTTTGATGTGCAGGACATAAATGCTGTTCTTAAAATTCCCATTTCTCTTTTAAGCCACTCAGGAACAGTGTGCTGTTGTCCCATGTTCTCCTCTAACTCCATAGGCTCCTTGGTCTTGTCAAGTATTTCCTTCATTTTGTTGTGTTTGTTCATAGATGCCTGAACTAGTTTACTAGATCTGGAGGCCTTATTTCTTTCCATTGTTACTGTTTTTTCCTGTTGATTTATCTGTTGATGTTCAAGGTCTTTAAGTTTTCTTCTTTCTGAAATCTTTGAGACTTTCATTCTTTTTGGCTACTTATTTTCCTTATCACTCGCTTCCTGATAGCCTTCTGATTGTGGTTTCCTTAGGGGCTGGATCTCAAAGTGTCTCAGGCTTCTCCCAAACTGGACAATTCATGGTCACCAGCATGACTTTTGGGTCATTGGAACTGGACCCAGCTGGATTTTGTGATCTTCTTTCAGACTTTGAGGAGTCCCTCAAATGCAGTGTCCTGTCCCAGTGCCCTGTCCTACTTCCTCTGTGTCTCAGTTCTCTGTCGTAGCCCTGGCAGTTTAGAGTTTTACAGCCTTGGTGCTTTCAGGTTTCAACCCCTAAGAAGGCTTTTGTTCCTGAAAAGTTGTGGCCAAACTGACTGTCAAGACCCAAGCAAAGTTCCACAGCCTAAAGCCAGGGGTCTCCAGAGCAACAGAAAGAGAGAGAGTGAGGACCAGGGTATGGAGTGAGTTTTGATGAAAGGCTATGTCCTTGGGTCTGCTAATGCAGCTTTGGTGTTGGCAGTAAGGGACGCAGGAGAAGGGGGCTGAGTAAGTGAATGTCAGTTCTGAGATTTGGGGGGTCTTTTTGTACCTTCTTTTGTATTCTGGGTGTTCTAGAACATGGGGACAGCTGAATTTACCTTATCTTTATCTTTGGTACCGAATTTCTGTTTTGGAGAGGTTTGAGAGGTTGTGGGGAACAGAGAAAATGTCTAGTCCGCCCTCTTGTTTGACTTTAATTTTTTTTTAATAGCCATTTGACCAGATGTTTGAAAACATATCTTAGATTTTATTTTTCTGGTTTTTTCAGGCATATAAATGGTATGAACTTGGGCACAAGAGAGGTCATTTTGCATCTGTTTGGCAGCGTTCACTTTACAATGTAAATGGACTTAAAGCCCAGCCTTGGTGGACTGCAAAAGAAACTGGTTATACCGAGTTAGTGAAGGTAAGTGCCAGTGTCCACTTAGCCCCAGATCATCTGTGATCTCAAGAAAAGATGCTGTCAGCTATGTAACATGAGGATGGAAGAGGCAATGAAATTAGGACAGATCACCAACAGATACAGAATTCAGCTGTTTAAAGATGCCTCCACTGCGAACCATATCACACTGACTGTCACTTTCTCCCTCTTTAAAAAAAAAGACATATGCACATGTGGACATGACATTCCTGAAGAATCCATATTTGCCATTAATTAGGGGAGAGCATGTGCAAGACAGACATGCCCTTGGCATTTTGGAGTCAGAAGGGAAGCACTTTCAGTGGAGTATCTCTTGCAACAGCCTGTGCCAGGTGCTGGTGATACAAACAACAATGAAACAATCTCTACTCAGAAGGAGCATGCGTTCTGATAGGGGAAACAAGAGGTACATATATGAGTGTGTTCAAGATAAACGGAAAGAGAATAAATAAAGCTAAACACCAAATAGTTAAGTGCAAGGAGTTTGAGAGGGAGGTCATTAGCAGCTGCGGGGATTAGGAAAGGCTTCATGTAGAAAGTGTTGCTTGATCTTGAAGGAGAAGGAGGATTCCATGGGTGGGCTTTGCTTATTGGCTGAGCACCTAGTAATGCTTTGGTCCTTGGAGGCTGGCTGCTTTGTTCTCAGTGATTTTCTTTTTCTTTAGTCACTTTTATCTGCCCCTTGGATGATAACACACGTATATACATACAGACTCTTCTACCGAGGTTACTTACTATTTTCTATCAGATTAAAGTTAAAGTTCACAGCTTCCATATCATTCGAGACTATTTTTTCCTAGGGCAGCTAGGTGCCACATTGGATAGAGCACCAGACCCTGGAGTCAGGAGGATCTGCGTTCAAATTCACCCCAAAAGGGGTCCTGAAGAGTCAGACATGAATGAAAAATGACTAGACAACAACAAGGGGCAGTTAGCTAGAAAAATAGCCAAAGTGATTTATCCTTCTTAACTAGAATGGGCACATTATTCTCTTCCATTGAAGCTTGCTGTTTAAGGGATTCCTTTATGAAGAGCTTAAACTTCTAAAAAAAATGGCAAATCACTAATGTTAGTCACTTAAAACCCACTTTCCTGTTAAGCTTACTTGATTATGGAAGCTTTACTGTTTAGGGCAAAGAAATCTTCTCCTCAGCCTTGCCAATCAAGTGTCCATTTCCAAATCCCATTTTCCTAGGGTTTCCCAAAATGGTACTCAAGCTCAGCTTATGTGAGCTCCTGCCTGGTGTAAGTCCTGTATTACAATGGGGAAAAAAGAGTATAAATTAATAAGAGTGGCTACACCAATACCAAATTCCCTAACATTAAATTTGCTTTTGAAACTCAGTGCTGTGTGATTTGCTAAACTAGCTATGTATGTAAAGGTTGTATTTTTAAAATTGACTTGTGACTTTTAAAACTACATACATATATGTATATATATGCATCATGTATATATGTGTATGTGCACTATATATATATTATATATATATATTTTGCACATGTGTATTATATATAGTTATAATTACTTACATAACTATTTAAGTATACACACACATGTATATGCCATATGGACTTTTAAAATTGATCACTGACTTAGAATCACCATAATAGGAGACAATTTGCTGTCAGAAAAAATCCTGGTGTTCAGTAACCATTTATTTGACAACTAATGTTGTATTAGGATGTAAAACTAAGGCAAACCATTTATAACAATTATCTTGACATTGGCACTTGAGTGACTGCTAATCAGTCCCAGAGATGTGTTTTGTGAGGAGGCAAAAAGAAAGCAATGTTCTTTAGGGCGTGAAAATAAGTTAAATGTGTGATTCAGGACAAAGAACATTGATGCTGGCATCAGAAGACCTAAATTCAAACCCTGCCTCTAAGACTTACTACCTGTATGATCTTGGACAAACCATCCAACCTACCTGGGACTCAGTTTCCTCATCTGTTCAGTGACAGATTGGAGTAAAGACCCCTTTAGGCTCCCATCAAGTTATACATCTATGGTCCTATGAATCCAACATTATCTGGGGACTTTTTTCCTTACTAAATAATCATAATTTATGCTCATTTTGGTAGCTCTTTGCATAGGTTAGCCATCAGTGCAACTGGACACAATAATTTGCAGGAGAATTTCCAAGTTTTCTCTCTTAGCTTCATCTCATTAAAACTGTGAGGAATGCATCAAAGCGCCAAGTGCCTTGGGGATATTTAGCATAGAAATTGAAACTAAGATGGATTAAGGTTTTTGCAATGAAAGAATCCCTCTTCCAGCCAGAGAAAAGCCCCCATACCCTAAGAGTGCTTTTTTTCCCCTATTTAAAAAGATTGTTCATTCATCCACACAATGCTGCTGCTAATTTCGATGTAAAATGCACACTTCACAACCATTAGAGTAACACCAAAATCACTGCATTAGCCAGTAGAAACAGAAAGCTGGCTAAAAATTCTTCTTTTGTATTTGCTTATCCTGACTCTCTATAATCATCATGTAAAAAATGATGGTGAGAAAACAGCTCTTGAAGCTTTATTTGGATTTCTCAAGGCATGTGCTCTGATGCAAGCAAACAGCATCACAGATAATTTTGTTCTTTTCTCACATTGAAGTTTTATTGCTTTTGGAATGGATCCCAGGATTACTTTGCCAGTTGTTACGCAGTGAGGAAAAATGATTGATTAAAATAGCATTTGCACTGTCATTTTTCTTCCAGAACATGGTTTTTATTAATTGAGAAATTAATTGTATATGAGTACTTTCACCTGGAAAAAAGAAGACACTGCTAACCCAGCCCATTCAGCAGTGCATTAGTAGTTTTGAAGTTAGTTCCCAAGCAGCCAATTATCTGAGTGATTTTTTTTGCTCTTAAAATAAAATGGATTACAAGAACAAAAAAAAAATGAGATTTTATGGTAGAATTTAATTATAACGTAAGATTAGCAGCTTAATGTAAAATAAATGCCCACAAAATCAAGAATAGAGTAAATGGAGTTTCTTATGATTCATATAACATCTAAATCGAGCTCTGTTAAGTCAAGTTTTGAACTCTGATACACTGGAGAAAGAATCCTTACTAAGGATGAAAGCAAAATAATGTTAAGTCATTAGGTGATCTAGTGATGGACTAGTTTATTATTCTTATTTCAGTGTACATATAACAAGCATCTGCATTCTGTTGTAAGAATAAGAATAGCAAATACTTACATGGAATCACAATGCTACCTGGAGTATATGAATGTCAAATTCTTCATCTCTGAACATAATTGCAAACACTTTTAAAACTTTCTATAGAAAAAAGTGTGCCATTTCTATTTTGGCCGATTCTATACATGGCCACTAGTAGGTCTATCCTCAAGAATGACCTCCCACATGGACCATTTCTATAATTCCTTCTTTTTTGTTCTTTTTACTGTGCCCATTGGAAGTTCTTATGTATTATCCACAAGCTTCCTTTTATTCAGATCTTTTCTGTATTTTAGCATTAATTGAAACCTAACTTTTGCCAAGATGTTGATACTACCTCCTTTACCGCTGTCTATAGTGCTAGTTATTCCCTAGTTCACTGAGCCAGGAGGAAAAACTAGCACGTTCTTTGTTTTCTACTGATATCTCAAGACATATTAAAATCATCAATATTCTCCCATTTACCTAGATTCAAAATTGTAAGAGTCATACTTGACTCTTCCCTCTCCTGTTAGCAATCCTCACCAAAATCATAGTTTGGATCATTAAAGGAATGCTTTGTGAAAGGGGAGATTGTGATGAATATAGGGCAGCATGGGAAGAACAAGTCATACCAAAAAAATCCTCATTTTCTTTTTTGGTCAGTTAGGTATTAGCTGATAAGGGACCTGATCTAAGGATAGTGTGTATGGATTTTAGCCAGGCATTGGACAAGGTCTCATATGCCTTCCATGTGGACAATATAGTGGTTATACAATTGTGTGCTTTCAAAATAGGTTGACCAACTGGATCCAAAGAGTGTTAATTATTAGCTCAATATCCATGAAGAGTCCTAAAGGAGTGGTACAGGATTTGACCTTGCTCCTCTTCTGTTCAACTTCTTTATATCTGTGACTTGGATGATGGCATAAGTTGCATTCTTATCAAATCAATTGCAGAGGTCTGAGAACGATAGCTAATAGATTATAACAACAATAATAATAGCATACATTTCTGTACTAAGTTAAGGTTGACAAAGCCCTTTAACATATATTATTTTATTTTATATTCACAACAGCTCTGAGAAGTATGTGCTCTAATTATTTCCATTTTACAGATGAGGAAACTGAATTTGAGGTTCAGTCTGAGGGTAGGTGACCTGCTCAGGGTCATGTAGGTAGGTAGTGAGTATCTAAGAAAGAATTGGAATTCAAGTCTTCCTGACCATCAAGTCTATGCTAAAATATCTTAGCAGTCTCAAACAGCAGGCTGAAAAAGTAAGGTGATTTATATGTGGCTTCAATGTGATTTCAATGTGGATTCAATATGATTCAATATGGCTTCAGTTCAAGGAATAAGCCATAGAGCTCCAGACTTACATCAATAGCTTCCAACCTTTATTTGGTAATGCCCACATCCCTTTATTTAAAATTCTCATCCCCTCTGACTTTTCATCAAATAATCTACAGAGAGATTTTTCTTAGCTTTTATTTCATTCACATAAAATGAAGAATTTATTACAGTGTATAAACCAATCTTAAATATGTAATAAAATAATAGCCTATACCAATATGTATTTATCAATAACTCTTTTACATATTTGTAACTTTGTAAGTATATTAATGTTTTTGGTACAAAAATTCTCAAAATATGGTATCATTGATGTTTTGCTACATGTAATTCTTTCTGACACATAAATCAAGATTGAAATTCTGTTTTTTGAAAACAGCTGCAGCAGAAAATCTCATTTCACACAAATAAGATGTTATAAATAGTAGGATAATGTATATCACTTTGTTTAATAAACTCTTTATTTAACCATAGCCAAAACATAAAAAGACTTTCCAGGTTCAAGTGTGTATTTCAATATATTGTAATAAGAGGAGTCTATTAAGTGGAGTCAGATCAAATGAATCATTTGTTCCTGGCAAATGGGTTCCTTATCCATTCAGATTTAGAAATATCTAGATCTTTAAAACAAGATGAGAATTGCTTCTGTAGATTGGTCAAGGGATTAATAAGCAGGCATTTGTTTTCTTTTATTTCATTTGCCGAGAAGGCATTTTTAAAAATTGTGAAACATATGAAATACTGTTTTTTACATTTGCTGTCCATGTCTTTTACTTTTTTATAAATTCATTCATTTACTGTCTTGCTGGGTCCAAGTTTGAATTTGAGGACCTTGCCTTGATTTATTTAGAGAACTCAGCTTTTCAAAATATCCACCAAATTTTCAAGTTTCTAAAAGGATTTTTAAGTGAATTTGCTTCATCTTTATTATCATTAAAATATACTTTTTTTCTGTTAGGTTAATCACCCTCCTAAGTACATTAACACAAAAAAGCCAGCATGTTTCAAAATAATTTATATTCTGCCCTCAAATATACTCTGCTGAAAATCTAGCTAGCTACTCTTGTAAGAACTTAAAAAACTATATGTAACTGTTTGGTCATATATCTTGGTACAAGTGATTGTCTGTGAAGCATGCAATGTGTCCAAATTATACAAGAGATCACATTTTAAAATAGCATTTGTAGACCTGGGTTTTACAGAATATTCTATTCATAGCCGGAAGTCCTATAATCTTTGCTATTTAAGTGTACAAGGACCGTGGTTATGGGGCAGAGGGAGACAAAATGCAACAGATGAGGGTAAGGTCCTGAATGGGAGTGATGAGACCCACAGATTTCTCATTTCTAATTTCCCATAGTACAAGTTTCAGGTGAGATGAATTGCAACTGAATATGTAGACAAGACTGATTCCTTTTCTTTATGAAACACAATTAGTTAATGGGATTCACTTGTCAGTTTGTAGAAGCAAACCACCTAGAACTAGATATTTCTACATTTGAAAGCAGTGTCTCAAACTCTGTTGGCCACAGTTTTAACATGCTCATTTAATTCACATCCCTGCTCACAAATCTTTATCCTCAAAAAGCCTACGTACCCCTGGGAGGACATAACATGTACTGAGATAAGTCTATCAGTGATTAAGAAGGAAAGATAGCAAGTACTAACGACTAATATGTACAATCTAAGTAAGGTCTTTACAAGTAAAGGTTATTTCATTCTTTATTTTCGTATCCCAAGTCCCTTATATAGTGCCTGACACATAGTAGGTGCTTAATTAAATTTGTTGTTTGACTGTTGATTGAACTAACAGGATTGCAAAAAGCTTCCCACCAAAGAAGACAGATAACCTAAGCTTTGAAATAAAATAGGGATTCTAAGAGACAGAGGTAAGGGGTGGTGAATTTCAGGCATTAGGAATAGTTTACAAAAGTTTGAAGGCAGGAGATGAAGAGCCAAGTTCAGAGAATAGCAACTTGGCCAGTCTGACTGGAATGTAGAATGTGCAAAGGGAAGCAATGTTCAGTGATTTAGAAAAGGTGAATTTGAGCCAGATCATGAAGGCCTTTAAATATTAAGCAGAAGAATTTGTGTTTTATTCTAAAGGCACTAGAGAGCCATTGAAGTTTCCGCCGTCCGTAGTTGTCCTCCCTTTCACAGCCACAACCTAGAATAAGATATATGTTTGTTAACCTTCACTTTCTCACCTCTTATTTCTCATCCCTTTATTGTCTGTCTTCCAACTGCTTCACTAAAGTGAAACTGCTCTCTCCAATGTTAAAAATAATATATTAATTATCAAATCGGTTGGCCTTGCCTCAGCCCTCATCTGTTTCAGCCTCACTGCAGCATTTAATACTGTCAGCTACCACTGTCTTCTGGACCCTTTTTCATCATTTTTTTTTCTTTTTTCCTTGATAACTTTCCTTGATTCTGTTCTCTGTTCTACCTTTTGTGTTTCTCCTTTTCAGTCTCTTTTGCTAGATCATGTGTGTGTACACATATATGTATATTATATATATATATATATATATATATATATATATATATATATATATATATATATTAAAGGGTGGTAACAAAACTGTTTTATTTGTATGTCTTTTGGTTCTTTTTAGCTGTCTGTCCATTTTTTTAAAAAAGTTTGGCTGATACTCTTTTTTTTTCATATCTATCACTTCCCACTAACCTATCCCTTCCAACCTCTCTCCCAGAGTTGAAGACTTACTTACTTTATAACATATACAAATAGTCAAGAAAAACAAATGAAAGGCCACCTCTAAGAATACAAATCTCATTTTTTATCTTGAATCCAGTACCTCATTGTCAGGAAGTGGGAGCCATGTTTCATTCTCAGTCTATGTTCTCTTTTAGTCTTTTGGTGATCTCATCAAATCCTATTACTTCTATGCAAATAGATGCCAATTCTACATATCTAGCCCCTATTCTCCTTAACTCCATTCCATATCACCAATTACTTGTTAGATATCTAAGGGAGGGCACATAATGCAGTGAAATGACCATTGACTCTGGAGTAAGAGGACACGAGTTCAAATCTTACCTTTGACATTCACTGTCTATGTGATCTTATGTAAGCCATATAATTTCCCCAAGTCTTTAATTTCCTCATTTCTAAAATGAATGAATTAGATTAAATAGCTTCTGAGGATCCTACTAACTTGAAATCTATAAACCAATGATATTCAACTGTATTCGTAGATAGCTTGAATTCATATGTTAAAAAATAGCTAATTACTCCCAAAGTCCCCTCCTCTTTATAACTTCCCTGGTTTTGTTGATGACATCATTATACTTTGAGTCACCGTGATTCACAACCGCAGAGTTAATGCTTGACTCTTCATGCAGCCTTACCTTTCAGTTTGTATCAGATGCAAAGTCTTGTGCACTGTTTCTACAATGTATCTTTCATATATCCCTTTCTTTGGAGTTTCTCCCATAGCCACCCACCCTGTTTCAAGGCCTCATCTTGCCTGATATGCTTCCTAATTACCATCAATCTACCACTCTGAATGCATAGTCTTTTCTAGTGAGATACAGCCATTGTGATTTCCCATTACCTCTAAAAGTTACGAGTAGAAATTACAGAGGGAGTATGGTAGCCTGACTGCTGACATGATATTATACATATATACATATACACTCATAGAAACACACACACACATACACACGCACACATATATACATACACACAAATGAGATATACACACACATATATTTGGACCAAGTTCAAATAGCAATTTTTTTATTTCATATATTTTTATAAATTGCTATCAAAATCCATAGCAGATACATTGTATATAATTTTACAATTTTAGTATTTACCAAATTTTAATACAACTTTTTTAGTATATTCTGATGAACAGTGAAATTGTAAGCAATTCATCTTCTAAGTTTTTAGTGCCAAGATTGCTAGCCTGAGCTTGCTACAGTCTTGGTATGATAGGAGACAGGTAATCAATACCCTTAGCTAATGATATCAATACCAATAATACCAATTGCTTATAATATTTTTAAAAGGTCTACTAATAGCCATCAAGAAAAAACAAAATGAACTTAGAGGATTGTCCTCTGAAAAGGATAGAAATTATCAAAATTGTTATGATTATGAAAAAAACAGTATGACTTTTGTTTCTATGTCCTTAACAATGGGTATCAGAGAAAACTGAAATTAATGAAACCAGATAACTGTAAATTTCACTCAATATTTTATTATTGTTATTTTTTAAAAGTTTAATATCATTATTCAAGTGCTCAGTTTGGACACATTTGCAGTAAAAATAACTATGGCTTTCTTTTCAGACCTTAGAAAGAAACTGGAAATTAATTCGTGATGAAGGCCTTGTGGTGCTAGATAAAACCAAAGGTCTCTTCCTGCCTGAAGATGAGAATCTGAGAGAAAAGGGTGACTGGAGCCAGTTCACTCTATGGCAGCAAGGTAAATACCTCCATTAACAAAACATAAATAGCATAAAACTTACATAAACATTTTGTCAAATATGAATTCTTGGCAGTTAAATAAGATGGACAGTTTGTAAAGCCGTGATTTCTGGAATCTGTTCATTATTCAGTTTGTACCCTGTTTGCGTGTGTGTGTGTTTATATGTATGTGTGTGTGTGTGTGTGTATATATGTATGTATATGTATGTATACATATATGTATATATACATACACACATATTTTCTTATGTTATATGCTGATTATATTTTTATCGAACTCTATTTCTGATTATATTCTTCTAATCACAAATTGTAAATTGAAAGGGATTTCCAGGATCATTTAAGGCTTAAAAACCTCTTTAAAAAAAAAGGTAAACCCACTTAGTTTGTTTTTGTTGTTTACATTAAGGTAAGGCATACATTTATCAGCTACTGTCACTTTTAGCAGAGAGATAGAGCAGCAGCAGATGTCTAGATAGCTGAAGTACCAGTCTTAGCAGCCTGTAATATATACCTAGAACCATTTCACTTCTTTTTCTGCCTCCATTGAGCCTTCCCCAAAGGCTTTTTTTTTTGAGACTGGGGGTCTCCCTATCTTGCCTGTGTTGGAAGTATAGTGTCCACTCATCCCGTGAGTGATTGACATGGAAGTGTTTCTCCCAGGCTGTTTCCTCTTGTTAGGTATCTTGGTATGGCCCCTGCCCTCCCTGGGGGCTCACCATATTTGTGCCAGACTTAATGCAGCTTTAGCACCAAGTCTGGCTTTAGCATTGCTGCAGCTCAGAACTCCCATACTTAAGGGATCACCAGCCTCAGCCTCCCTGGATTACAGGTGTGCTCCGACAGGTCTGGTTTCTCAAAGTCTTTTTACCACAATTCTCTTCCAGAGGTCCTTCCAATATTGTATGCATGAAAACTACTACTCCTGTGTCCAGACATAGGAGTGACACACTGCAGATGTGCTTTGCAGAGCCTTCTGCACTTTGTGACCCTATGCCTCAGACCAACCCTCTCTGCTTGATGGAAAGACACTGAGCTCAGGTGCATTTCTTACCTAGAGTGAATAGCACTAACAATAGCAGCAGCAGCAGCAACAGCAAAAAACAACATTAGCTAGCATTTATATAGCGCTTTAAGGTTTGCAAAGCATTTTATAAATATTTGAAAAACAACCCTGGTAGGCAGGTATTATTATAATCCTCATTTTACTGATGAAGAAACTAAGGCAAACAGAGGTTAACTGACTTGCCCAAGATCATATAGCGAGTAAGTGTCAGAGACTGGATTTGAACTCACATCTTTCTGACTCCAAATCTGGTCCTCTTTCCACTGTTCCCCCTAACAGTAATTGTTTGTTTTTTCAAGATTCAAGTTTGCCAGCTTTCAAATCTACTGCAATAAATGTCCAGCATCCTGGAAAATGCCCTGGGAAGTAGAAATAACGATATCTAGCTGGATTCAGGCTCTGTTACTCAGTATGTGTCCTTAAGTGATTCACTTAACCCCTCGGAGCCCACATTTCCCTGTTTGTACAATGTAGATTAAAATGCATGCCTTGCCTACCAACAGAGTGATGATATGAATAAAAATAATGCTGACTGCTTAACAGTCGCTGCTGGGAAATGATTCAGTTTCTATTCCCTCAAATGAAATAATGTTTGCAAAGGGCTTTGAAGACTTGAAAGCACTAAACGTCAGTAATTATCCCTGTTGTTATGCACCACATAGAAACACCTTTCCCAGTATTCTGCATAGGAATACATGATTCTGGCTGCTCTGGCCCTGTTTCAGTTTGACCTGAAGTGGCCAAGAGCTGTAGAAACATATACTATCTATTAGAAATGAAATAATAAAGGACGTATTTAATGAAATATGTGACTGCTCTTATATTGAAATATATGACTGGAATCAAAAGACCCAGGTTTGGAGTTTGGCAATGATTTACTGGCTGTGACCTTGGACAAGTCACTTTAACCATCTGTATCTCAGTTTGTTCATATGTAAAATGGCTTTGGTCATCTCAGTTTTTTTCTGGCTCAAAATCTATGATCATTTTTATCTTGAGACAGCATGGCAAGATCACTGGACTTGGACTAGACAATCTCAGAGTAAAATCACGTTTCTTGGAGGAAAGATGATTTATAAGAGCAGATGAGATCTATTTTCAAGAATTAGATGATAATAATGGTAATAATAATTTGCATTTATATAACAACTTAAGGTTGCAAAGAGCTTGTCATACATTATGTCATTTGATGCTCACAATAGCTGTGTGAGGTAGATGCTATTAGTATGCCCATTTTACAGATGAGGAAACTGAGTCTCAGAAAGGTGATGTTATGGTCACACAGCTTAGTAAGTATCTGAGGAAGGATTCAAACCTAGATTTCCTGACTGAGTCCAGGGCTCTCTCTAGTACACTCTGCTACCTCTGAAGAGCTGCTTTGTGGAACTGTTATTTTACTTGGCCCCATGGACCAGGACTAGGAAAAGGCAATGGAAGTTGCAAAGGGGCAGATATCGGCTTAATATAGGGAAAAATTTCCTGTCCATGAATAAGAATGGAATGTGCTACATTCCCCAATCTTGACTCTTCCAATAGAAGCTGAATGTTGTAGAGAGGGTTCCTGTTCCTATTGGACTAAATGACTTCCATATTTCCCTTGGAACTCAGATTATGTGATTCTGGAATCTGTACTATAGTGACCTGTAGAATCGTAGACTCAAGTCACAATACTAAGAACCATAAAAAATACATGATAAACTTTACTGCTCTGATTTTATCACCTTTGACTCAGAATCCTTTAATGGTTTCCAATAGCTTAAAGACTGAAGTACAAAATGGCATTCAAATCCCTCCACGATTTGTCAATGTTTCTAGTCTTAACTTCTTACTATTTGTGTATGAAACACAAACCATTTTATCTTGCATCCAGGCAAGCAGACACAGTACTTTTTGGACAGTTTGGTACATCTGTGATTTTGAGATGTTAGAACTCCCTCCAGCAGAGCAAATTACAACCTTACGTGCCTTCTCAGCCTCTTGTCCATGTCAACCCATAAATCCTACTCCAGGGGTCCATTAAATCTGCTGTTTTATGCCTTACTTGACATTTATAATCAGAACATCACTGAACAACATGATCTCTGTTGTTATGTCTTTCAAGGAATCTCATATTCTCTTAAGTTCTGCATATACGTGGTTGGAATAGACCCCTTAAGGTGGCATTTTATAATTAAATGCAGGATTTGACATAATTGTTACTTCCAACTTTGGATTAACAGAGAACAGGGAGAATTATTTCAAAATATTCTATGTAGAGATAAGCTGGCCACTGAAAGAGGAAGAAGAAAGACCTTTCTTGGGAACCCTAGGGATAAAAAGGACAATATAGTGTGAATGGAGATAGATGGACAAGTTAAGAGCAAGACTTTTGTTTACCTTTCAATGTCATATTGAAATGAGTCAGTACTGTTGGCAGTCAGGAGTTTTTTGATGCTAATAATAACAATAACAAATCACATTCCTCACAACAGCTCTGTGAGGTAGGTAGTTCAGGTAGTGGTACTGAAATTTTACAGTTGGGGAAACTGAGAACTTAATGACATTCTACGGGTCACAGAGTCAGGACCTGACTCTGGGTTTTCTGATTGCAGTCCCAGAACTCCTTCCACTATACCACATTGCCTCTCAGTTTCTTTTCATTAAATATCCTTCTCCTAGAATAGTTCATTAAAATCTTAGATACCTCTCAAAATAATTTCTAAACAGAAAAGAAAAAAGGGAACAAATGTTTATTAATCTGCTAAGTGTCAGACACTCTCTTAAACACTTAACAAATATCTTGTTTTATCCTAGCAAGAACCCTAGGAGATGGGTGATATTATTAATCTCCATTTTACAGTTGGGAAAACCAAGGCAAGCAGAGGTTAAGTGACTTGCCCAGAGTCACACAGCTAGTGTTTTAAGTGTCTGAGGTTGGATTTGAACTCAAGTTTTCCTGACTCCAGGGCCATTGCACCACCTCATTGCCTCTGAACAATGCAGAATCTGCTGTCAAATGTGTTTAGTAAGGTACAGCATATGTACCAAGTCACTAGTGACTAAGGTGAGAAAAGAGAAAAGTAATTTGGAGTTAACAGTTTGGCTATCAGTTTATTGGCATGTTATCACAATACCTGACACACGTGGATTTCCTGATTATTTTGAGTTATAAATTTGCATATCAGTGCAGATTATATTTCTTTTTTTTTTTTTGCTAGGCAATGGGGTTAAGTGACTTGCCCAGGGTCACACAGCTAGTGTTATGTGTCTGAGGCTGGATTTGAACTCAGTTCCTCCTGAATCCAGGGCCAGTGCTCTATCACTGTGCCATGTAGCTGTCCCTCACTGCGCCACCTAGCTGCCCCCAGATCATATTTCTATATCTAAAATGTATTAAGATCTCTTCTTACAGACCTAGGAATTAATCAGTTCACTAATCTCTATTGGAGAACTGATTCCAGAAATAGTTTTCAGTATAGGAGCCATCCCATATATCTCCACACAGAAGAGAATAAAAATGAATTTAAATAAATTAAGTGAGTAAAAATCATCCCCACTCCCTTTTCTAATTGTAGATGTTAAATATGGAATTCAGAGAAACGCAATATAGATGCTTATAGTTTTGCTGCACCTTGAGGGTGATTATCAGGGGGTCTGTCCTAGGTCTAAACAGTAAATACCAGATAAGACCTGATTAAAAATGGCCACCTACAGTTCCTGTGTTTTCACCTTACCTGTAAACAACCACTGGAAGGTTTGATGGTCTGAAGTTGGACTTTTTCTACACATTCTTCACGGTAGATTTGTCCTCTAGGAGAAAAGTACTTGGAGTACAAGACTGAGCAACATATACATAAGGACATTAGTTTGTATATGACCTTCCATCCTCCCCAAGAGCTGTCAGAAAGTGTGGACCTAGAAAATGAGAACATCTTTTTTTGTTGTTAGTTTTTTTAATATAATTTGATTTATTTTATTTAATTTATTTTAAAAATTATTTTCATTAATTAAATTAATAATTACATAATAATATAATAAATTTAATTAATTTATTTTATTTTATTTTAGACAATTACTAAAGCTTAAATACACAATAGAGAAAAGACAAAGAAACATATTGTAAACTTAACTATTGAAACTTAAATTCAAAATAAGAAAAAAATGTGTACACCAGAACGTAAGAGAGGATTCAAAACATGTAGCAATAAATTTCCATTTCAACAAAGCCTACATAATAAATATTACTCATTGTGTTGAGAGCTCTCCATCTTTGCTTCCTTGTAAGTTTTCTTTTGTTCTCTGCTGTGTACTTTTTTTTACTTTGTTCTTTTTTCCCCCTTCATCCCCCCCAAGGCTACAATTACACACAGATATATTTATGTATAAATATAGATATATACACAAATATACCTATATACACATACATATATACATACATACATATGTAGACCTATACTTTCCCTAACAAATTCTACTTCTGATTTTTGTTATTATATTTTTGCATATCTTTTATTTCCTATCCCTCCTGACTCCTGTACTTTACTTCTACCCACTACCTTTCCCTCCTATTACTTAACCTACCCCTGCCTCCAAGGATCCCTCCCTTATCCTCCCATTCCCATAAATCTAAACATCCTTCTATACCCCCCCTTTAACATATTTCCTTACTCTCCCCTGTAAAGATCCCTCCCTTATCCTTCCCCCCTCCCTATCCACATAACATTTATTCTTTTAGAAAACTTTTATAGTCTTCTAAATATATCTATCTATCTATCTATATAGATAGATAGATAGATATTGTTCCTGCTTGAACCCATTCCCAGTGAAAGTAAGTTTCTAGAACTAACAGCCCTCCTCCCCAGTCTAATTCCTCTGTGTTGGTTCTTCCTCTTGCACCTCTTTTGTATAAGATATTACTCTTTTTAGCTGTTTCTAAACAATTTTACTTTTTAAAGTAATGTCATACCCATGTTTACCCCAATCTTTCTTACAAACTACCCAATTACTAATAACACTCTTAGACATATGTTTTGCATTTTACATACATAAAAGGTAAACAGCCTGTCCTTAGTGAGTGCCTTGTACTTAGACTTTGGTACATATCTTATATTTCTTTTAGCTCTTATATGTCAAATCTTCTATTAAGTTCAGGTTTTTTGTTTTGTTTTGTTTTTAACGTAGTCCTGAAAGTCTGGCAGTTCATTAAAAATCCACTTTTTTTTTCCATTCATGATTGTACTTAGCTTTGCTGGACATGATACTTTTGTCCAGAGCCCCAGTTCTTTTGCGCTTCAATATATAGTGTTCCAACTGCAGTCTTTTAGTGTCACTGCTGCTAGGTCTTGTGTGATTCTAATTGTGGTACTACCATATTTAATTTTTTTCTTGTTCGTAATGTTTTATCCTTGAGCTGGGGGGTTTGAAATTTGATTGTAATATTCCTGTGGCTTTTCCTCATAGGATCTCTTTCAGTTGGTGATCAATGGATTTTTTTCCATTTCTATTTTCCCCTCTTGTTCTGATGCTTCAGAACAATTTTCTTTAATTATTTCTTGTATTATTATGTCAACATTCTTTTTTTGATCATGGCTTTCAGGTTGTCCAATTATTCTTATGTTTTCTTGATCTGTTCTCCAGATTAGTTGTTTTTCTCGTAAGATGTTTCACTTTCTCTTCTATTTTTTCATTCTTTTTATTTTGTTTTATTATTTCTTGATCTCTTATAACTTTGCAGGCTTCCCCTTGCCCAATTCTAATTTTCAAGGGGTTGTTTTCTTCCTAAGATTCGGAATCTCCTTTTCTAATTGGTTGATTTTCTTTTCATAATCTTCTTGTTCTTATTTTATTTCATTTTTTTTTAGTTCTTCCTCAATTTGATTTCTAAAATCTTGTTTAAGTTCTTCTGTGAATTTTTTTTGGGTAGTCGACCATTTGACATTACTCTTTGGGGTAGAAGAAGGTTTCTTTGCTGAAGATGAAAGATGAAACCTGGTCTTCTCTATTCCTATAGTAACTCTCTGTGGTTGTATTCTTTCTCCGTTGCCTGTGCATTTTTTTGTGGTAGTAGCTTAATTTTTGTAATCACCTCTAGTCCTGGGGTATAAGGGATGGTGCCTCTGGCCTCAGATCTTCAGTTCTCCTCTCTGGCCTGGAACTGGAACCAAGACCTCCAGCCTCCTGTAAGTGCCCACAGCCAGTGGCATCCCAGCTGCAAAGCTTCTGCACTTACTGACTGTGTGCTGGTTCCTTCTCGCACCCAGCCACATCTCTGCAGCACAGCTGGGTCTGGTGTTCCTTGTCAACAGAGATTCCCCTGAGCTTCCCTGGCTCACATGCCCAACTCCCTCCACTATGCCAGGGATAAAAGTTCCTTTGGTTAGGGCTGAGGCAGCCTCCCAACCCAGCTAACCCCTGGGCTTGCCATTTATTGTTTAAGGGGATCTAGGATTAGGCTGAAGGTGTGTACTTTCACAGGGACCAAACCTCTTCCTGGGATTTTTCTTCAGACCCTTTCTTATTGTCCCAGGAGGACCCCTGTTGTGCCCCTACTCTTATTTGTTTTTACCTACTCTATGTTTGGCCTGAGGTGCTAATTTATCTCTTTTGTAGGGCAAAATCTTGAGAGCTTGGAATTTTCTGATCTACTCTGCCATCTTCCCAGAATCCTCTGAGACAACATCTTTTGACCTCTTGAGGAGGCAGAGGGAAAGGGAGAGAAAGAATAAAGTACTTTTTTATGAACTGAATTTTATCCTTTTCTCTGTCAAGTTCTCTGCAACCAACTACAACATCTCAAGTTGTACAATGATTAATGCTCTAGGCTAATTGTAACCCAGGAACAGAATGATGGCTGGGAGGGACATGTGTTAGAAGTAGTCTCAATCAGATGAAACTTAAAATTTCAGGAGAGAGCTCATCTACGTGAAATTTTTCAAAGCAACCCCCTTGACATGAACCTCTCCTTGACTTCAGTAAAATTTTCTGTTGTTAATGGAGCATATAAAATAACTTGAACAATAAATGTCATCTTGCACAAATATTCCTGTTTAAACCATCATGAACTTTCTTTAAGCACCGGCTTTCCATGCATTCCAAAGTCTGTCCATGTGGTAGAGCCTGAAGGTGATTTAGCAGAAGGACACTTTTCAGAGTTGTGGTGCTGTTCAGGCAAACTGTTAAGTGCAGCTTGAGTCCTGTGTTGAGCAGTCAGAGATGGTTGGTTGTCCCATGTGTATATGTTATGTAGTAAATTTTGAGCATTTTGCTGTTTAGAAAGCAGATGGAAATAGCCTTGAATAATTGCAAGAGTTCACCATATGAATCTTATTTAAGCTGATCATATCATTGGAATTTCCATTCAGGGAAATAAAATGAAGAGAAGCATAACTCAGAAAGAGTATGATGTCCAGTTGAGAATGGTCAGAATGGTAAAAAGTCTCATGCTATATAAGGAGCATGATAAGGAACTGAAGAATGTTTAGCCTGGAGAAGAAGAGACTTGGGTCAGGGAGAGGGACATTAAAGTGATTGAAGAAATGTCATATGGAAGACACATGTGCCTTACACATAGTAAGCACTTAATAATTGCATGTTGTCTATTGGCTAACTGACTGGAATAGAGATTAGACTTGTTCTTTTTGGTCCCAGAGGACAGAACTATATGAGCAATGAGTAGAAGTTCCAAAAAAAACAATTGAGGTTTGATATCAAGAGACATTTCCTGATAATTAGAACTATCCAAAAGTAGAAAGTATTGAGTTTCACCCTGTGTCCTACCCCCACTGGAAGTCTTCAAGCAAAGATCTTTTGGGTTAGATATGTTGTAGAGGTCATTCTTTGGGTAGGAGAAGTCTATGTTGGACCAGAAAGGTCCCTTCTAAATCTGAAATTTTGTAATTTATAAATTTTTGTAAATAAAAATTAAAATTAAAATTCATCGCCGTTCCAGAAAGTCACTCTTTGATTGCTTGTATTATAGCTACAAAATCTGCAAAACTGGTCATTCAGTTACCTATCAACTTTATTACCTGCTAAACTGAGGATCCCTCAGTTCAGTACAACTGTGATCGCCTTGCCAGTAATCCCAATTATACATTACTCCTGCCAACCTTTTCTGTGTCTAAATTTTGTTATGTGTCATATTCTCTACTGAAATGAATTTATCCTTCCTCTTTGTCAAATCAGAGCACATTTACCTGTAAAACTCTTACTTCATTACTCTCTCATATTTTCCTAGTTCTGATTCTATTTCCTTATACAACTGGAATTTAGTATGCGTGCTTGCCTGGGTTTTGTCATTTCCAGTGTAGAGTAGGTGACTCAATATCTTGGATCTTTCTGCTTTGGGAAACATGTTTATACTTCATGCATCTCTACTTGCATTGTATTTGTCTTGTACAATTCCCTACCCAGTTTTCTGTTAGTAAATACCTGTCTCTTCCTAAGACTCCTCTCTATCAGGAGCACCATCTTTCCAGTCATTCAGGTTCATAACCTTATACTCTAGTCTATCCTTAACTCCTCATTCTCTTTCACCCTTCATATTCAGTGATTTGCTAAGCCTTTACCAGTGCTTCCCCCATGACATCTGACATCTACCCTTCTCTCCACTCACATAACCACTGCCATTATTCAAGCTCCCATATATGCTTCCTCCTATTCTATTTCATTTACCTCCCAATGGTGTCTCTTTCAATCTGCTCTCTCTCATTTCTAAGCCATCCTCCATATTTCTGCCAAAGTGGTATTTCTGAAAGTACAGCTATGATGTAACATTCTCACTCCCCATACATACTCTTGAGAAGCATCAGTGGCTTCTTGTTGCCTCTAGAACAGGAATTCTTAACCTTAGAACAAAACCCGATGCATAATAAACAATTAATACCTGTTTCCTCCCTTTTTTGTATTGTGGATTGCTTTTGGTAGTCTGGTGAAGTCATTGGACCTCTTCTCAGAATACTATTCTTTTTTTTTTGTTTGTTTTAGGCAATGGGGTTAAGTGACTTGCCCAGGGTCACGCAGCTAGTAAGCATTATGTGTCTGAGGTCAGATTTGAACTCAGGTCCTCCTGAATCCAGGGCTGGTACTCTATCTACTGCACCACCTAGCTGCCCCTTCAGAATACTATTCTTAAATGCACCATTCATCTGTATGCAAAAACTTGGCAGTTTGGCTTCCCTCAGGTCTCAATTACCTGTTTTGGGATCTTTTCATTTTTTTTTCAGCCAAAGACAAGGTTTATTAAAGATCCGCCATATTAGCCAGACTCTTAAGGAATCTGAGCATCTATGAGCTATTGGCTAGATTGTAAAAATCTGAGCAGTGACTAGATTATAAGAATCAGAGCCTATTCCCTGTTTTGGAATTGATTTAAGTGATACTATCCTATTTTACAGAGGTCTAAAGTCTATTATGTGCTGAGTTCTTCTGTAAAGAAATAAAATTAAATTAAAACAAGTTTTTTTTTTTCCTTAAGAATACCCATTTTCAGCCTAGTTTCCCCTCTCTACTCAAGACACATCATCCCTTGACTCTGGGCACTTCACTGGCCTCCCTTCACGCTGTTCCTCATTGCTCTCCCTCCTCTTCTCTTCTCTGACTTCCCCACCTTCCTTCAAGGCTCAGCTAAAATCCTACTTTCTGTAAGAAGCCTTTCCCAATATCCTTTAATGTTATTGTTTTCCTCTCAAGTTAATCTTCTGTTTATCTGGTATATATCTTGCACATAATTGTTTGTGTGTTTTCTTTCCCATTATATAGTGAGCTTTTTGAGGGCATGGATGTTGTTTTTTTAACCTTTCTTTGTATCCCCAGCACTTCAAAGATACCTGGAACATACTAGGAAATTAATAAATGCTTATTGACTCTAGGAATGAGTTGGAGGACAGTAACTGATTTCTCTGTGAAATCAAATACAACCTGTTTGACTTTTCCTTATGCATCATTATTTCCAACCTTTTTTAGAGTTTAGAGTTTTCAGAGTTTAGCCCAGTCTTAGAAAGATGCACTTTTCAGCTAGTCATACACCATAAGCTATTTTTCTTTTCTTTTTTAAGCATTTAGCATATACATCATCAGTAAAACCGCCTAGGTATATGTGTATAGTCCAGACACTGTATACTGCATTCTATCCATTGATTCCGTCTGTCCATTGATATCCATTCTATTCATGGTGCTCATTCTCTCCATTTGTCTTCTGTTTGGGAAGGACATTGTTCCATCACAGGCTTCAGTTTTCTCATTGATTAAGCAAAGATGAGAATATAGATCTTCACTACATGCATTACAAAGTTTTTGCAGTTTGTCCCTAACAATGCATTTATAATTTATCTGTCTAGGAAGAAAAAATGAAAATGCTTGCAGAGGAGCTCCAAAAACCTGTGCTTTACTAGAAAAATTTCCAGAAACGACAGGGTGCAGAAGAGGGCAGGTATTTCTGACTTTTTTCAGTATTGCTCTAGACTGGAGCTAGCAAATAAATGATCTGTAATGTTTTCAAAGGAATGGTTAAATTTCTTTACTTCATTGAAAGCTGCTTGTTTTAATACTCATTTTAATGGGTCAGAATTTCACATAGTTGACATAAAAAATATAATGGAAAACATTGTATTTCTCTGACTTTTTAGAAAATATGAGTGATTACGTTTTAATCACCTCAGAAATAAAGCACAGATAGAAAACCCAGGTCTTCCCAAATTCTAATCCAAAATGACAAAAGTCTAGGTCTGTCACTTGAGATTGGCAATTCTTCAGCCACCTGACAAATCTTTGAGTGAAAGAGCCATGATGAAGAGTGTATCTTTTTTTTCTGCAGATCAAATATTCTGTCATGCACCCAGGCACTCATGTCTGGCCTCACACAGGTCCTACAAACTGTAGGCTGAGGATGCATTTGGGCCTGGTGATACCCAAGGAAGGCTGTAAGATCCGTTGTGCCCAAGAGACCAGGTAAGCCTTCTTCATTTGTCTTCACTCTCTATTGGGAGGTCTTGCTTTATTGCAGGAGTGGATTTTTATTTGATGATTTCATGGTTTAAAATAGTAACTCTTAATTGATCAAAGATTTAGAGTAGTAAGGAATCTTAGAGGTCGTTGAGTCCAACAACTTCCCTCCCCCTATTTTACTGATGAAGAAACGGAGGCCCAGGGAGGTTAAGTCATTTGTCCAGGGTTGCACAGCTAAATAACTGACATTTATGTAGTAATTTAAATCTGCAAAGTGCTTTACACAGACTTTCATTTGATCTTCCTAATTACTGGTGAAGTAGATACTTAAAGGTATCACCATACTCATTTTACATATGAGGAGACCTAGGGTGAGAGGAGTTAAGTAAGTTGCCTGCAGTCACACAGCTGAGTGTATACCAGAATCTTACTCCAGAGCAGTCAGTATCTACTGTGCCCTACTACTTTATATATTAACTAATCCCATTGGGTATAACTTAGTCTAAAATTTCTTAAGCAGTTTCCTTTCTGTTAAGCTTTCTGTGGTGTGGTACAAAGAATCCTGGGAAAAGAATTAATAGACCTGGGTTGTCCTCCAAGCTTTGGCAGCAGTTAACTTTGTGACATAGGGCAAGTTACATCATTTCTCCTGGCTGGTTCCTCCTTATCTGTAAAATTGCAATATGAAGGGATTGGATTTTAGGAATTCTTCACCTGAGTTCTGTCAACTTTTTTTTTTAATTCTTCAGTAACTGTATTTTGAAATAATTGGTTTACTTTTAAAACTTACCTGGGTTATTTTATTCATTTAGAATTTTGAGATAGGATATCTAGGTTGACACACTGTCCTAGGGGGTCTATAACACCAAAAAGATTATTTAAAAATACATATTATATACATATATGTATATACACAAATGCATACATACAAATAATATGCATAATAAATATATTATGCAAGGGCACTCTGATACGGTTGAGCATATGTATTAGGGAAGCCCCATTTCATCTATAGTTCTCAGCCTAAGAGTAGATACACTTCCATAACTGATTACAGAAAGTTTCTCTTTTTTAAACAAATGAGGGCTGTGATTTTATATGCCACACTCGTCAGCATGGTCTCCTGACTACCCCAAGTCCCCCGCTTTCAAACTTACCTCTTTGCCTTCATTCAAATTATTTCCCTCCCCTGGATTGACCTTCCCTCCAATTACTCCAATTAATACTCATCCTTGTCTGCTTAATTGAAATCTGCCCTCCTCTGTGAAGCCCACCTTAAGCACCTTCATTCAATGAAACAAGCAATTTTTAAGTAGCTGCTAGGAGCAGGGGACTGTGCTACATTCTGGAAATACAAAAGCAGCAATGTAAAACAGGCCTTGTCCTTAAAAAACGGCCTTCTACCAGAGGGTACCATAAATAAATAAATAATATTTACAGACAAATAAATAATTCGAGGGGGCTTTCTGTGGGACATGACATCTGAGCAGAGCCTTCGAGGAAGCTAGGAATTTGAATGGTGAAGATGAGTAGGGAAGGCATTTCAGATGCCTGGGACAAAGGCAGGAGACAGAATATCCGCTAAAGGAAATAACTAGCAAATTCATTTGATGGAATGTAGAGTGTGGGAAGTGGTAATGTGAAATCCCTCTGGAGAGGCCAAGATTGGCCTGGGAAGGCTTTTATCTAAGGAGCTAGCAGAGACATAGGGAACTAACCCTTCATGAATGAACCTGTGTCTGGGAAAATTAATTTGGCAACTGTATAGAGGATAGGTTGGAGAAGAGAAAGGCTGGAAGCTGGGAGACCAATTTGGGGGCAACTGCAAGTCTAGGCAAGAGGATCCAGGAGTGGGGAACCTGCAGCCTCGAGGCCGTGTATGGCCCTCTTGGTCCTCAAGAGTAGCCCTTTGACTGAATCCAAACTTCACAAAACAAATCCCCTTGATAAAAGGATTTATTCTGTAAAACTTGGGCCCAGTCAAAGGGCCGCACTTGAGGACCTAGAGGGCCACTTGTGGCCTTGAGGCCACAGATTCCCTATTCCTGATTTTCTATACAAAGGTAGTAGCTTTGTGAGGGGAGATAGATTGAAGATTTTGTGTTATATCCTAGAGGCAATTGGGAGTTAGTGACTTTTTTTTTTAATAGAGGATTAACAGAGTCAGATCTCTTTTAGGAATATAGATTTGGCAGTTATGTGAAGGATGGATTAGATAGGGAAGCAAGTATAGACAGGGATACCAATTTTAAGAAGCTATTTATAGTATCACCATTAACAGATACAGAAAATTTTGAAAATGAGCACATTTGGGGCGGGGAGTAATGAGTTTAATTGTGAACCCATTGAACTTGAGGCGCATTTGGGACATTTCTGTGTTGGTGTCTAGTAAGCATTTGGTGATAGAAGGCTGGAGCTCAGGGGAGAAATTAGGGCTTGAACTGCACTAGGCTTTTGGGACACACTGGATAGTATGAGAATTATCTGCTTAGTAATAATAGTTGAACCCCTGGTATGTGAGGACACCATCAAGATAGAACATAAAGACAGAAGAGAAGAGGGGCCAGCACAGATCCTTGAGGGACACTCATGAGTGAATTCTACTTTTTCTGAATTCTGATAATACTTATTCTGATCCTCTTTTTTTTTTTTTTTGGTTAGGCGGTGAGGTTAAATGACTTGCCCAGGTCACACAGCTAGTACGTTTCAGGTGTCTGAGGCCGGATTTGAACTCAGGTCCTCCTGAATCCAGGGCCGGTGCTCTATCCACTGTGCCACCTAGTTGTCCCCACTTATTCTTATCCTACCACACATTGTTTCATTTAATCATATACTGGCTTATATTATTTCCTTTTGATTCATATGTATTCATCTTGTCTCCCCTACTAGATTATAAATTCCTTCTCTTCCTCTTCTGTCCCACTTACAGCACCCACCCCATAGTAGGTAGTCAGTAAATACCTGTTGATTATATGGGAAGTGGAAATAACTGCTCCCCCAAACGCAGAGTTTGAAAAATAGTCAAATTGAATTCATATCCTTGCGAGAGATAAGGGTTGTAAGTTCCAGTCCTAACCCTGCCATTCACGCTGACTGTAACAAAAACAAGAAATTTGCCTTCTTTATTACTCGGTTCATACTTTTTGAAAATATGAATGGCATTGTTAACCTAGTTCACTAGCTTATGAGGATCTAGTGGTAAAAAAATAATTTGCAGAAGTTCCTCTTTGCAAATAATTACAAGCCATGTTAAAATCATTATTCTTACTACTCTTCTACGTATTTTGTCAGTGGGGTATTGTATATGAAGAAATGCTAAAGCACTCTCTTTGATAAGGCCAGCAATAGTCATTAGTAAGTATTAACACCCATCGTCATCATCATTCACTGTGAAGTAGTTAACACTGTAGCATCTCGCATTGTGTTGTTATGCTTATCATTAAGAATGATCCTGGCACACACTTTATGATGAGAAAAACATGCTTATATTGAGAGAATATTGTCCAAAAAAGAAATCAAGTTCAGTGTAATATTTACTGAGAGAGAACTGTAAGCTATCAGAAGGAGACAGTATATTTATCACTACCTAACATGGGAGAAAATGGTTTGAAATCCAGAAGTTTCTTGCTGGTTTTGTTAAAACGGTTTTGGTGTCAAAACATACAGAGGAATCAGTCTTCCTTATTCTGGGTAATAGGAAGCAATTTTTCAGAGCTCCTCCAAGGCCTAAACAGTGGGCAATTTGTAGCAATTTGTAGATTGTAGTTCTCAGGTAGTAATAATCTGATTGCTATTTCTTCAAAGGTGATAGGACTCCTGCAGGCTTATGTATCATTTAAATATTCTATCACGCAGTCCACACCACTGCAGATATTAAGTGCATATCCTTTATTGTCAGAGAAGCATACAAGTTTCCCAGTATTTTATTTCCATAAATAAAATAGTCATTTTGATTGTGTTTACCTATTGAAATTGGCGGAAGATTGGAAATGGCAGCTGAGAAGTCTTTTTTTTCTTAGCCAGGGAGTTGTATTCAAGTTCACGAGTTGTTGCCACCTGCTTGCCATATACTCTGGCTCATGTAAAATGACTTGGTGTTCTCCAGTTTGGTCCCAATGAAATTGAATCTGTTGCTCTCCATACCACTAATACAGCTGAACTTAATTGTCACCTTAATTGACTGTAGAAGCTGTGAAAGCTAGCCTTGAATATTTCCAGGAAGGAAATCATCATTCCATTGCTCCAAAAATATGATTGAAACATGCTAATAGAATGAGCTATGAGCTGACACCTCCCCTCTGTATTCAGTGTTTATTACCTGTAGAAATGGCATTCCAAAATATCAGGCCAAAGTGATATATGGCTAGGAAGCAAAGCGTTGCCATTACGTTAGTGACAAAGCCAGGGAAAATTAAGAGAAAATAAAATTAGTTTATATTGAAATGTACATTTTACAGATGTCTTTTGGCTTTACATCACAGAAATTTCAACCCTCCTTTACACACACACACACACACACACACACAAACAATATACACACACTCTCTCTCCAGATTAAATGTTCCCATGTGACAAATAAAAACAATTAAGTAAAATTATCCTACATAGTGATTGCAGTTGGCAGAATACACAGTATTGTGTCCAGATACTCCCCTCTCCATCTCTTTAATGATGAGGAGGGAGGTATGTTTCATTAGATTAAAAAACTCTGCTTCCTTCTGTTATTTTCATTAGCTTTTCAGATATTCAGTTTGACTTCTTTTTAGGGTGATCTTTTCATTACATTGTAGTCATGTGTATTTTTTTTGGTTCTGATTATTTCACTCTATATCAATTTTTATAAATCCTCAAATTAATAATTTCTTACTGTATACTGATATTCTGTTCACTCATATGTCATAGTTGTTGGGTTTTTTGTTTGTTTTTTTAGCTTTTCCCCAAACACAGAGTATTGCTCTAAATATATTGGTGTTTAGTTGATCTCTCTTTCTGTGTTTGACTTCCCTGGATTATATGTATTTTATAGTTGTTTTAAATGGATTTTTTTTTTGGATTATGTTAGTACTATGTAGAAATACTATTGACTTTTGTAAATCAAACTTGCCCAAATTCTTAATCACACCAATTAGTTTCTACATCATTGTCACCTGTAGATAGTGATAATTTTGTCCCCCTTTTGCCAATGTTTATATCTTTTCTTCTCTTATTACTATACCTTGCATTTCTAGAACTATTTCAGATGGATGAACAATTCTTTCAGCTCCATGTTTTCCTGCTAATTTATCTTCTTGTTGGATTTATTCAGTTCTGAGAGGTGTTTCATGCTATTATCGTATATGTGTCTTTTTGCATTTTTCCTACCTTTTCTTTTAAGAACTTAGCCAATAAGCCATTTGGTACATATATACTTAATGTTGTTATTCATTTCATTATCTATAATGCTTTAAGCATAATGTGATTGCACTATTTGTTTCTATTGACTTCATACATTTTTCTATTTATCTTATCTGAGATGAGTGCGTTTTTAGGCTCATTTGAAGCGTGATACATTTTGTTTCTTGCTATAATTTTTATTTTGTGTGTGTATGTGTATGTATACATATATATATATACATACACATACACATAGATAAATATGTTTTATATACTTTTGGAGCAATTTTTAAAGTTTGGTTTCTTATTCATTTTTCTATTCTCTTTCTTTTTATTGAAGAATTTAATCCCCTTTATATTTAGGGCTATAATTGCTAAGTTTATTTTCTTTTCCATTAGTTATGTCTTATTTTTCACTTCTCCTTTCAAATGAGTACTTGTTTTGTTTGCATAAATATAAACCTGGTCCCTTCCCCTTCTTTTCTGCCCAATCCCAAACTCCATTAGTTGGCCTTTATTTATTTGGGGTTTTTTGTTTTTTGTTTTGGTTTTTCCCTTTCCATCTGAAATAAGAGTGAAATAACTCATCTTTCCTGTTTTTCCTCTATCACACTTCTTTGAAATATATGTTCATTTACCTTTCTCATTTAAATTGTATCTATTCTTAATTTCTATTGCTTTTCTTCTGATGGCCCAGCATTATTATATACCTTTTTCTAGCCTTACTGCTAAGTTATTTCAGATTCCCAGGATTTTGATGAATTTTGTTCCTCTCCAAGATTGAGAGTGACCAATTGGAACTCTGCTGCAAGAAAACTCTGCTCTGTGGTCCTTCTTATGTCCCACTTTTACCAGTCCTGTTCTTGTAGGCTCCAGCATTCTTTCTACAGATTTTTCAGGCTGATCTCTGGGACCTGGTTAGCTAATGGTTAAAGAAGACTCTCCCAAGACACTCCTGACAGGGGTCTTCTGAAAAGGTTTTGCACTTGTGCCTCTTCTCCTTTATAGAAATTTCCTTCATTTGGAAACACTGAAAACCGGTCTTATTTATACAATATCCACAGAATATTTCTGTCAGTTACTTTTTTAAATTTTATACAGGGGGCCAAGAAGATAGAGTAAGTCTCATAATTTTGGAATCTTATTGTGCAAGCCATAAATAACTAAAACCATTTAGTATCTATATTTTCTTTTTTATTCTTCTTTTCATGGGAAGTTGTGAAAAATTGGCTATGTTCCATGAGAAATCCTAGCCCCTGCTATCATAATGACATGGCAGTCACCACAACTCTCATTGGAGCCCAGAGTGTGCCTGGAGATGGCTAGAGACCATAATGGTCATTGTTTTGTTTTGTTTTTTCTAGAGATTAGCTTCTTTGCAAAATTTGTGCATTGGTGTGTATATTTACTGATTAGTAATACTTTTCCTTTTTCTGACACCTTCAGAATTTGATGAAATAGAAACAATGGGGGCAGCAAGGTGGTACAGTGGATAGAGCACTGGCCCTGGAGTTAGGAGGACATGAGTTAAAATCCGACCTCAGACACATAACACTCACTAGCTGTGTGACTCTGGGCAAGTTACTTAACCACACTTACCTCACCAAAAAAATAATGATAATGAAATAGAAATAATGATAAAGTTTGTCGTATGCATATACAAGTAGAAAACCTCATCTAAAAATGGATTGAATAGATATAACCTTTTTTTTTCTTGAAGCACTTGATACAGTAAGGGGTAGTATAATAGCTAAATACAATAGAACTGATATTCATCATATGCAGTCTTCTATAATATTCAGCCCAAGTACTTTCCTTATATATGTCAGATTGAACTAAATCTTGGCTGCCCATTTTTCTTCTCAAATAGGCTTTGTCCAAAATTTGAGTGTAACCTTAAATTATAATCATGCTTCTGCTGGCTTTTGTATGCCTCTTCTAGCCTCATGGGGTAAATTGGCTGGGATCTAGTGTGGAATTTGTAGTCCTTTCCCACCAGCCACTTTTGGGGAGAGAATGTAGGGCAGGTTTCTCCTCCTTAATGCTGGTCTCTGCCTTAGCTAATGGTACCTGCTTTTCCACTGGGCAGCCAAATAGTTCTAGGCAACCAGTTACTACTTAACCGCATAGTCTTCTTTTCTCTCTCCCATTCTCAAATCTTTCCAACTTTAGAAATAAATCTGTGTCTAAAGCATTTCATATAGTTCTTTTTTTCTAGCAAAATAAGCCTATACATCAACCAACTCCAACATTATATATAATATTCAACACTGACAGTCCAACATCTCTGCAAAAAAAAAAAAGGAGGAAGGTACATTTTCATATCTACTTTTGGGGAGTGAGCTTGTTTATTATCATTTCAGAGCTTTCAGCTTTGATTTTATTGTTATTTTGAATTACTTAACTTATGATAGTTAATTTTTTTTATAATCATAGTGAAGCTTTCTTTCCTGGTTCTGTTTACTTTGTTTTGCATCAGGTTATATAGATCTTCCTATGCATCTCTATAGTCTTCATGTTAATATTTTTATAGCATGAGAATACTCCATTACTTTCATGTACAACAATTTGTTTGGCCATTCCCCCTTCCATAGACTTTATTTCTTTTTGTTTCCAGTTCTTTGCTATTACAAAAAGTAATAGCAGTTAGGGGATAGAGGGGTATTTCTTATAAATATCTTCTTGCATATAGCATCTTTCTATTTTCCATGATAAATATACTGAACATTGAGATCTTCAGGTTAATGGACATGAAGATTTTATTTGCTTTCTTAGCATACTTTTTTTTTCTAAATTTATTTATTTTTAGTTTTCAGCATTCACTTCCATAAGATTTTGAGTTCCAAATTTCCTTCCCATCTCACACCATCTTGGGGTTTTTCCCTCATGAGTCTTTTGGAGTTGTCCTAGATAATTGCATTGCTAAGAAGAGCTAAGTCTATCAAAGTTAGTCATCACACAATGTGGCTGTTACTGTGTACAATGTTCTCCTGGTTTTGCTCACTGCACTCAGCATCGGTTCATATAAGTCTTTCCAGGTGTTTTTAAAGTCTGCCTACTCATCATTTCTTATAGCACAACAGTAATCCATTACATTCATATACTACAACTTATTTAGTCATTCCCCAGCTGATGGGCATCCCTTCAATTTCTAATTCTTTGCCACCACAAAAAGAGCTTCTATAAATATTTTTGTACATGTAAATCCTTTTGCCATTTGTATGATCTCTTTGGGATACAGATATATGAGTGGTATTGTTGGGTCAAAGGGTATGCACATTTTTATAGCCCTTTGGGCATAGTTCCAAATTGCTTTCCAGAATGGTTGAAACAGTTCACAACTTCACCAACAATGCATTAGTGTTCGAATTTTCCCACATCTTCTCCAGCATTTATCATTTTCCTTTTTTGTTAGCACACCTTCTAATTGCTTTTCGGAATGGTTGGACCAATTCACACCTCTACTGACAGTTGTTATTATTCACTAATAATAGTGAGCCTGTCTATTTACAACCATTCCATATTGACTATCCCAACTTGTTTTTATTCTTTGCCTATTTGCAGCATGTGAGGTGAAACCTCAGAGCTGTTTTAATTTATATTTCTCATATTATTGAAGATTTTGGAGTAGTTTTTCCTTTGGTTTTTTAATAGTGTGCAATTCTTTTGAAAATTGTTTATGTTATGACCATTTGCCACTGAAGAATAACTTGTGGTCCACACTTAGGTTAGTTTCCTCTGTATCCTGGAAATCAAACCCTTAGGAAAGGTGGTGTGGGATAATGGTAGAGAGCTGGCTTCAGAGCTGTTAAGACTAAGGTTCAAGTTCTGCTTCTGACATAGACTGACAGTATGTCTTTTGGCAAGTCACTTAGCTATTCAGTATTCAAACTAAGACTATAAATGGCAGAGAAGTTGCCAAACTACTACGTTGGTAGAATAAGTTTCTCATCAGGATCTTCCTACACCAATGAAATTACAACCTCAGTTGTTATCCTATCAGACCTTTGTCAGAGATATTTGACACAAAGTTACCTTGTTTTTCATGGTGAGACCTTTAATATTGGAGCCATGTATCCATTTTTGGCTTTTTGTGGCATATGATGTGAGGTTTCTCTAAACTTAGTTTCTGCTGGCTTGCTTTTCATTTTCTCAAACAACTTATCAGATGGGAAGTTTTTGTTCCTCAAGTAATTTAAAGTCTCTGTTTTTTCAAATACTGAGTTATTTTGCTCAGTTGTTTATAAGTCTTTCTTATCTGTTTTTCCCCTGTTCTATTTTCTTTTCTTTTTTTAAAAACCAAACAGTTTTGATGATTACTATTATGTAGTATAACTTGAAGTCTGGAAGTACTACTATTCCCCCTTTATTCCTACTTTGTTTTCATTGTTTCCTTTGAGAATTTAGATCTTTGGTTCCTCCAATGATCTTTGTTATTACTTTGTTTAGGTCTATGAGGTAACCTCTTGGTATTTTGATTGGTATTACTCTAATTGTTTAAATTAATTTAGTTACTATCATCATTTTTATCATATTAGCAGAGCACAGCTATTAGCTGTTTATATGCCTCCACTTATTTAAGGTATTTTTCATTTTTAGGAGGTATTTTATCCTTGCTTTTATATAAATATTAAGTGTGCCTTGGTAGAACAACTCCCAAATATTTTATGTATTTTTTTTAAATAGGGCTTCTCTTTCTATTATTTCTTTCTGTATTTTGTTATTGCTTTTCTAGAGATGCTAGTGATGTTTCTGGTTTTATTTTAAGTCTGCTGTGTGAATCTTTAAGCCTCCCCACCCCCATTGAACATTTATTAAGTACATACCTTGAGACACACAAGGCTGCAAGAGTGATATGAACATAGATAAGATACAAGCCCAGCTCTCAAATCGTTTATCATCCAATGAGGAGATAAGACATTTAAAAAAACCAACAACAGCACACAACTCCAGGTCAAGTGATGTGATGGGCAGGGAGAAAACAATTGCAGAGGGAACGGAAAGCTTCAAGAGAATCAGAACTGAAAGCTTTAAGTTCCACTAACTAGTCCCAAAAGTCTGTTTTATCCAGTGTCAATAGTTCTCTGAAACTAAGGTTTCTATAAGAAGACCATATGATTCTGTGGGTGAATTTGTTCAGGCTTTTAATTTAGGATGCTACATTATTAGCTCATATGACTGGGGTGAGGACACGGACTCTGGATGATGAGTACCTAACCAAGGCAATCTGATAGGTTGACAGTCTGAGTTGGTAACTGACAGGGGTGATGCTGAACCCCCCACCAAAGTAGTGCTACTGAAACTTTGTCTATGGGTCGGGACTGTATATATGCAGTGTATATATACATATATATATATATATATATATATATATATATATATATGCACACATATACACATAGATACATTATATATACAGTATATACATATACCATATATATATATATATATATATATATATATATGGTATATGTATAATATAGGGGCTGCTGACTGTATGAGTGATTCAGAGAAAGAATTTTGGGTTTAAAGTGATGAAAACCTGCATCTAAACCTTATTTCTGCCACATATTAGCAGTTTGATCTTAAATAATTGTCTTTGCTTGTCTGGGCTGCAATTTACTCATATGTAAAATGAGAAGGTGAACAAGTTGTCTTATGGGTTCCCTTCTATGCTTACGATTCATACTGTTTGTAGTCCTGGGATCTGTTTCCAATTCCAACATTGGCTGACGCTGCATTTATAGACATCTCACACTTTTTGAGCCTTGTTTTTTTCTTTAACAAAATGAGTAGAGAATACCTGTTTGTTTTTAATCTACAACAAAACATTATTAAAAAGATTATTAACTTTTTTTTTGCAAATTCCTTGGGTGACAGGCTAAGCACCTGGTATCATTACTTAGTATTAATATCAGTGATAATTGCATGACAGAATTTTTATTAAGTAGGCATTTCAGAATTATTATTAATTATAATTATTGTAATTTGATAAACAGTAAGATTTTTAAATGTTACATAATCTTGGGAGCATATTTTCTACTATCATTTTACAAAACCAGAGTAGAGGATTTTTTTTCTTCAACACATGAAATTACAGAAATAAGCTTTGGAAAGGCCCAAGTCATCCCTGGTGGGGTCAGAATCCTGCTTGAGGCCTTGCATGAATTTGACTCTATGAAAGCTGCTGGGAAATGTTCCCAGGAAGCCTCCTTTCCAATGTGTTTCATGGGCTCTTTTATCCAAAGGGACTGTTTCCATGTCATAATTTGAATGTTAACTTAATCATATCTATGAAGCTTTTTTTCACAAACTAAGTGGTCTGAAAAATATTTATTTGCACTTCAATGATAGCCTTTGTATTTTAGGCCAGAAGGGGTATAATAGACCTTTGACGTCTTTATGATTCCTTTCATTGTGTAAAGCCCTCTTGCTTTCCCATGCTGGTGATAGATGGACCTCTGCTCTAACTTCTCCAAGCCACTCCAGTCAGGCATTTAGATGAATTTTATTGTCCTGTGCTTTTATCTTTTAGTCTAATAAATGCTGCACTTTGGGGTATTTGCAAATCAGGCTCCATCTGATAATTGATGAAGATTTATTTTTTTTTTCAATTTAAGCTTTTAAAAGGTATCCATGCCCAAAGCAAGGGAACTGAGTGCATGAGGCAATGTGAGAAGTTTACAAAGGGCAAATACAAGTCAAATGGGACACATGGAGTGATGCAATCTTCTTGGCCTTAGAAAAATCAACCCCAAAATCATGTTGAGGGTATATTTGAGTTGTCTTACTTTCCCTGGGAAAGGAACTATGTGTTCCGAAATTAATTCCCACGTCAATGTTTTTCTCCTCTCGATATTTATGTTTAGTTTTTAGTCTTCCATTTGTATTAATCCTTCTTGAAAGCTAGAAACTACTGGAGTCTCTGCAGAATAAATAAGTAAACAAATAAATTTGTAAAGAAAGAAAACTGTCCACCTTCTTGGGCTGTGTTTGGTCCTCTTCAGTATCCAATAAGCAGGAGTCAGGTGTCAGGACATCTGAAATAACTGGTGGTGGTTCTCTCACCACCATTTCTCACCACAATTACTTCATTTTTGTTTGGTTTTTTCCCTCCCTCTTTATTTTTCTGCTTTTGCTTTTTCCCATCTTTTTCCTATTTTCTGTTTCTCAGATTAGATTTAAAAAATCAATTGCACAAGTACAGAATAGTGATGAACTTAAAATGGAAAATGATAGCAACATTTTTGTATATGGCTAATGTAGGCATTTGTTTTACGTAACTATGCATATTTGTTATGAGAGTAATTTTTATGAATTGAAGTGAGTAGAAGGCAAAGAAAATGCTTGTTAATTTAAAATTTTTATTTAATTTTTAAAAAAAGTAAAGGATAGGAAAAACAATCTGAATAATTTAGAGATCCCCAAACAATATTAACAAACACAGTGACAGCTTCCAAAACAGCAAATTTAGTCTGAACCTATGGTAAGGTAGGCAGGGTGTCCAGAAAGTGAAAGGTAATATTCTCACTATTTTTCTCATTACTCCAACCACATCTTCAGTATTATGTTCAGTTTTGGATGCCATATTTCAGAAAGAATATTGCTAATTTGGGGCAGCTAGGTAGCATAGTGGACAGAAAGAGCAGGATCTACAGTCAGGAAGACCTGCGTTCAAATGCGGGCTGAGACAGTTATTAGCTCTGTGACCCTGAGCAAATTTGCTTCAGTTTCCTCAACTATAAAATTAGCTGGAGAAGGAAATGGCAAATCACTCTGGTATCTTTGCCAAGAAAACCCTAAAGGGTCACAAAGAGGCTGATGCAACTGAAATGACTGAACAACAACAATAACATTGCTAATTTGGAGACCAGAAAAGAGTGCCCTGAGAAGTAAAGGCCTTTAAGATGAAATCAGACCCTAGGACAATCAATTGAAGGACTATGGGATATTTAGCATAGAGAAGAGAATATTTGAAAGGGAGAAAAGTGGCTGCCTTTAAGTATTTGAATGGCAGTGGAAGGATTAGGGCATCATTAGGAACAATGGATAGAGACTGCAGAGAGGCAGTTTAGCCTTGATATGAAAAACTGGCTAACAAAGCTATATATATATATATGTTTAATGAATTATAAGTGGAGGAATGAATTCTCTTTTACTGCAATCCCTCAAGTGGAAGTTGGGTGAATATTTTGTGGGAAGGATTCTTGTTCAGGTCCTCATTGGACCACTGAGGACCCTTCCAACTCAGAGGTTCTCTGGCTCTAACTTTCTGGGGCAAAGCACTCTATTGTGTATCTCTTGAGAAGGGGGAGCAAAACAGATGGGAAGGTTAAAGAAGTAATTGTTAATAGTGGAAGAGCTAAAAGCCATAGCTTCTGTTTTGATTCTGACCTTCTTTAACAGTTTCTTTTATTTATTTTCTTTTTAAATTTTTTTATTCATTTTAAACTTAAATACAAAACAAGAAAAGAAAAAAAAAGAACATTGGTTTATTTTAAAACAAACAAAAAATTACCCCCACCCCAAAACTCCTTCAGGTCTGCACTTGACAATATCTACCTATCTACTGCTTATAAACAATGAACAGAGTAATTTTTATGGGCTAAGACTGAGGCCCTATGTTGTTTGGGGTTTTTTTTCTTTCGATGGGGAATATGAGACTGAGCTAGGAGACTGGATCAGAGTTTGTGGTCTAAAGGTATAAACAGTGAGGTTGGTAGAAACAGATAGCTTGCTAATTGTTCACTGTTCAGTAGCTGTACATACAGTCTTAGTTTCTGAATGAAATTTGAAAGGAAAATAAATTTAGAAAGCAAAAACAAGTCCATCCTTAACCAGATTTTACACACACACACACACACACACACATATACTGCCAAGCCAATCTGAAGAGTTGATCAACAGAAATAAGAGGAATTTCATCTAGGGATTCATTGTAATGTTGTAGAAGAACACTAGCCTGGGAGTAAGACTAGGTTCTGGTATTTTCTTTGTCGTTAATCATTATCATCACTGTATGTAATTTGTTCAGCTCTAAGCAAGTAACTTACTATCCCTGGCCTTAGTTACTCAGCTTTAAGATTAGAGCATTGGATTAGATAATACCGAAGGCCCTTCTCAACTCCAAATTCCTACAATTCTCCTCTCCCCCCCTTCCCTTCTTCTTTTATAGCCCTACTTTTATATATAAGGATCACCAGGGACTGCTTAGTCCACCAGGTGATATTGAAATAAGAAAAAAATGTTTCCTGGCTCTTTCAAGAATTACATGCCCTTTCACTTCTGTATGAATGGCCTTCTCTTCCTTTCTTCAGGGCAATCCAGTAAGCACTAATGACATATCTGCTGTAAGACAGTGGTGCTCAGCACAAAGACAAAACATGTCTCCATCTATCCCTGCCCTCAAGGAACTTAAATACAGTCACACTCTTGACTTTGGCTTTGTTTCCAAATGGTTTTTGGAT
This sequence comes from Phascolarctos cinereus, assembly GCF_003287225.1. NCBI lineage: Eukaryota > Metazoa > Chordata > Mammalia > Diprotodontia > Phascolarctidae > Phascolarctos > Phascolarctos cinereus. Next base: position 470,824,216 of record NW_027555847.1, read on the forward strand.
TTCATATGTGAAAATTTGTTTGAGTGACTTGTGATAACCATATTCTTGTAGGTTAGCTTGCCACTCTATGGCCTGGTCCTTTTATCAAGGACATAAATTTTATTCTCTCTGAAACTGAAGATGTAAACCAACTCCTTATCCAACCTTTAGAGGCACTGTCAGTCAGTTAATAGCTATTGATTGATTGAGATCTTATTTTTGCTAAGCATTGTGTTAGACACCATAAGGAATATAGTGAGGGATACAGAAATAGTCTCTGCCCTCAAGGAGTGTACAAGATATTGAATGTATCAGTTACTTTGAAAAAATTATTTTCAAGTTCATTAAGCAGGCCATACCATTTAATTTTAGCACTTTGCTGTACATGTAAAAGGCTCAAGCCCTATTCTTATTCTTGTGCCATAAAACACTGATATCTTGTGATTGAATAACTTGAAACCCAGCCATCATTTTCCAACCAATACTTAATACTTTTAACAATGGGCTTTAAATTGAGTAGAACACGTACAGTATAATAAACTTATTTCATAATGAAATTTGACTTTAGAAAATCAAAGCATTTTTTTAAAATATGCAGTTTAACTAGAGGCCAATTTTGTGTTTTGTCTTTGTATCCTTACCACTAAGAACAGTTCCTTCCACCTATAATCAATCAACAAATGTTTATTGAATTCAGTTTAATCTGTCACTTAGAAAATACAAAATTCTGTTCTGTTTTGGGTTTGGATTCTATTATACAATGATGAGGAAATATGCTGTTGTGAAAAGAAAGAAAAGAATGCTGAATTTGCTGGATTAGACTCCTAGCTCTGCTATTTATTATCCACATCACCTTTGGCAAGCCAATTCACCTACATAGGCCTCAGTTTCCTCAACTGTAAAAGAAAAGGGATGGACTAGATGGCTTCTGAGGTCCAGCTCTAAATCTTTCATCTTTTCACTTCACAGTTGAAAAATTGTTTTTTCTACCACAACCTGAGGGGTGAGGTAGTATAAGTCAGGTCTGCACAACCTGTGGCCTGCCAAAGGATTTCGGGCAGCCTGCAAAAAATGTAGTGGATGCTCTACATTTTTTGTGGGCCACCCAAAATCCTTGCAGGTCACAGGTGGTGCAGGCCTGATATAAGTAGTATTATCTGTTTGGGGAAACTGAGACTTAGGAGGGTAAGCCCATAGTCACACAGCTAGTAAGGATCAGAGCCAGATCTCAATCCCAGGTCTCCTAACTCCAAATGCTATGTTCCTTCTTTCTGTATCAAGTTGATTGTTCCTTCTCTCCCCACCTCCATTTACTTCTTGATTATATTTTATTCAAGTTAACATTAAAATTGGTGTGTATCAGTTGCAGATGAGGAGACAACCTAATAATGAATGGCATTGATTTTTAAAATCTCCTATATGAATGATATTAGCACAAAGAACAAGAGTCTCGAAATACCCCTATGTTCTGAACACAGAACGATGGCTAGGAAACGCCTGGTCTTACTGTTGCTGTGTTTTGGTAAAGAATAATAATCTTTTTAATGCCTGTTTTTTTGAGTGTGTAGTTTACCCAAATGGAATAACATGATGTGGTTGTCCCTTGAAAAGGATAATCCTTTGCCTATGAAAAGCCAGGAAAGATGCCAGGGAGCTTTCACAAAAAGTAATCAGTTATGTGATTATTCGTAGGAAAATTATGCACTTTATGGAGGGCCAATGGCCAATTTTTAACCCTTTGCTGACTAAAATCTCTGGTAGAAGAAATTTATTTTTAAAAATGTTTCCAAGATATATCATAGTCTTAGTAGACCTTCAGCTCCATTTTCTGTACTTCATCTATAATATTGAACAATAACAATTAATGTTTAGAATGAAGAAACACTGAGTCCTGTAATGCAGTTTGGGTCATTGAAGACATTAAATCATGCTTTTGATGTCAACATTCATTTTCACAAATTCCTAAGAGCTTTGGTTAGCTAGCATTCATCTAGATAACCTGAACCTTAGAAAATGTCTTGTTTTTCTCTTACAGGATTTGGGAAGAAGGGAAAGTGCTCATCTTTGATGACTCCTTTGAACATGAGGTGTGGCAGGATGCAGCCTCCCTGCGCCTAATCTTCATTGTGGATGTGTGGCACCCGGAGCTGACCCCTCAGCAGAGGCGAAGTCTGCCTGCAATTTAACGCACATTGGAGTCTCAGAACACAAATGAGGGAGGCTCTTAACATCTGTTCTGTCTGTGTGGCTGTGTAGACAGAACCATAAATGTTGAAGCTCCTAATGCTTCTGCTTGAATTGCAGCCTCAAAAATGCTAGCCTGCTTGGGTTTAGAAGATGGTGAAGGAATGGTTTGTCTACTCCAGCTCATTTAGAAATTGTCCTTCTCTGTTCCATGCTGCTGTGATGCCTACACTAAAGTGAAAAACGTGAAACCTTCTTACCAGCCAAAGATTTTGCCCCTAGAATAGGTTTGTCAGTGTGCATTGATAGGAAATATAGATAATGTGAATGGATGGTTGTCGTTTTGTAATTTTTAAATGTAATGGTATTTTTCTATTAAGCCAGCCCTAGAACATTTATTTTTATGAACCACTACGTTCTTTCTTTCCTTTTTTTTTTATCACAAGTGTATAATGGCTTCACTTCCAGCTGTTTAGTATTGTTATCTTTGGGGTATTCTTTATCAAGATGAGTTTTCCTTTGCTTTTGTAATTCCTTTTAATATAAAGAAATTGGTATGAGAGAAAATGATATTTTCCAACTATGATGGACAGGAAAAGGTAGAAAACAATAGCTCTGTCTAAAAAAAAAACCATGAAAATAACCTCCCTTTTTATCAGTTTATTTTTTCTTTTACCTGGAGGCCTGGTTTCTGACTAGCACCCTCTTTGTGTTAATAGTACAGACAAACTAAGTAGATTGTTTGTTTCACTGAAGAAAAGTTTTGTTATTGAAAAACCATGTGTAGTAGTTTGATACTGATCCCTTTAAAGGCCACATATAGCTCTCATATATGACAAGAATTAGGCTTTGGGGTTTTTTTTGTTTTTCCAAGAAAAATTTTTTCATAGTAAAATTTTCTTGTCTTCTAAGATTAGGCATATGCTTGGTAGGGAAATGATCCAGGTCCTGTGGGTCTTGATACCATTAGCAGTCTGGGTCTAAGCCCTCTCTCATCTTTACACAGTATTAATCTGTATGGAGGATGAGTGAATGCTCCATTGATACTTCAGAGGATTCCTGATATATTTTTCACTGATCAATTTTTGGTAGTGTTATTCAGGATGACATAATGGAAAGGGTAATTGCTGCAAATGGGAAAATGATAGGATCTTTGTTGCATAGTGGGGTATCATAAGAAATCTTTTCTTCTTTAAATCATTTGGAAACACTCTTCCTGACTTCTTGCCTTAGAACAGAATTGCTACATAAAATGAAAAGGAATGCCTTAAAATAAGCATCAGGCTTGCATGAGTGAATTTTTAATAATGCACATTACAAAGAAACAACATTTTAAAAGAATGATCTCCATAGAGAGTCAAATCACTAGGTAAAGTTTCAATGAAATAAAACATTTTAATTTTTTCTAAAACCAAGTAAGAGTGAAATGCACCCTTTGAAAGGTGTGCAACATAATTTTTGTATTAAGAATGTGATGATGATCATGCACTGAATATCATTTCATGGGCCAAGATGAACAAAAATGTTTAGTAAATGCCATATTCATGGCATTTTTTTAAAAAATAAACTTGAGTGCCTGGAGTCCTGGTGGAAAGTTAGCTAGAATACACAGCCTTTTCATTCCAGGAACGATCGAGGCAACTTCTGGCTTGTCTACTTTATCTGTCTTCCAATATTGAAACTACTCGTATTTCTTTTAACTCAAGAGCACAGGTTCTACTGGAGGGGCATTGGGGAATTTTTATCCCTTTTCCTTGAAAGGAGCCTCAACTAGAATGCACAGGTTGACAATACTGTATGGGGAACTTATGTAGTGGTTCCTGTGTAGTTGCTTCCATTTCTAAACCAGGTATTTTGTGGCAGGTTTGTTTGTTTTTGTTTTTGTTTTTGTTTTGTTTTGTTTTTTTGGTGGAGGGGAGCTGGGGACAGCACATTACGGGTGTGGAATAGAAAATCAAGAGAAACAGTACCTCCAAAATAATGATCAATATCAAGGGGAAAAAACAGGAAGAAAAAGTCGTTTTTGTCCTTCAATATTTATTTAACAAGGGGAAGTGACTCAACAGAGAAGGACAGTACAATCCAATGCTCGTGTAATAGTAACTAACATTCATGTCAATTCTTGTTGAATTTGGTTCCTGTTTGTAAATCTATCGCATACATGTACAGAAAATTCAAATGAGAAAATGTACATGGGAACGTTCATCTTACATTCATGTCATGAGATTTGGAGAAAAACAGATTTACAAGCTAACTCATGTTAACTTAGGTCACTATGGTAGGTAGAGTGTTTTAAATCAGGTCACTAAATCAGGACACTGAGACTGCCAACTTAATAGGCAGGTGTCTTTTTACTATTTTAAAACATAGCACTAACTGGCTTCAATGACATTTTAAAAACTTGGATGCAACAATTGTCACATGTATAAACCCAAGCAATTAAAATGGCTCCCTGATTTGCTTTTATTTCTTTTTCATCTCTCTTATAATTATATAAAAAAAAGTCATTGGGTCACAGTACAGATGAAGATATTTCAGCACGTGGTTAGGAGTGGCTGCCCAAAAGTAACTGGTTTTATTTACACATCTCTGTGTTGGCAGAGTGGCTATATTTTCATTTCATATCCTACTTCATCATTTTTTTTTGCAAAAATAAAAATAGTAACCAACATTTATATAGTGCTTTATAAAGTTTCCAAAGCACTTCACATATATTATTTCATGTGAGCCTCACAACAACCCTGCAAGGTAGGTACTGCAGGTGTTAATGTCCCCATTTTACACATGAGGAAACTGAGGCTCAGAAAGGTAATTTGACTTGCCCAAGGTCACACAGCTATTAATTGTCAGAGGTGGTGGTATTTAAACCCAGTGTAGAGTTTTTTACAAGACTGGGCCAGAACACATAAACAATGTCTGTTTCTGTTTTATCCTGTACCAGTAGCCATAGCCGGTATGCTACAAATGCACACATTAATACTTTTTGATTTTTTTCCAGTGAAGAACAAAAATAGTAAATGCTAATTCCATTTGGAAATGGCCATGACCTATTGAATTATGTCTTCCCCATGATTTGCTCAGCTTAAAATGTTAGCCCTTCTAAATGTTTCCATTTAAAATACCACTGTACCACCCATCATTAGCTGAAATACCTTCTGTGTGACACATGATGCCAAGTAATGGTACAAATGAATAGATGAATGTCTTTATGGAGCAGGTGGCTGAAGAGAAAAAGATGCCTAAAATTGTAAAATTGATTTAGGGAAGCAAACATATGGCACAAAATCATTTCTTACAGGTTTTCTTTTATTTTATCTCCATGTCCATTTCAGTGAATGGGTAGGATTTATTTTTCAAAAACAAATAAAGCAGTGAGCTGATCTTTGGCATTTCAGTCCTGCATTTCTATTCTGCTCCTTTTGCTTAAAGTACATGCCCATTTAGTCATTCATTCATTTGAGGAAGTATTCCTCCTCAGTTGAATGTCTGCTTTTTCTAGCAACCACCAGAACCGCCCTCTGTCTGCAACCTTTAATTGATGGCAGGAGCGAAGGGGGTTAAATGGTTCCATAGCATTTTCCTAAGCTGTCATGATCTAAATGAAACAATCTGAATAGTTCCATTAATTACTAAAAAAATGTTTCCAATGAGATTCCCCTTTATACAGATACAGACCGAGCTAACAGACTCTAGAACTGCCTATGGAAAATCATGTCATAAAAAGGAAGAAAAATTGTTTCTCCAAATTGCGTATCTTCTGCCCTCATGATGTAAAATGGTTTTAGAGAAGATACAAAAGTTCAGAAAAGTGTTAGCCAAGTATCAAAATAATAAACTATAGCTAGCCAGAGTTATGAGAACGTGTTCTCAGGATGAACCATTCAATGCTGGTGGTGAGGTTAAAGAAAAAATAAATCAATGAGAATGAAAATTATTGCAGATGCTTTTGTTTCATGGCTTTGCACTATACTAAATCTGAAAATTGTATCTTTACAGTTTAATTTGGACATATGTTGTTTGGAAAAAACACTCCCTTTTTCCCAATATGATATATGAGGAGAAATGTCCACAATGTAGTATATATATGTGAGCAAAGAATTAATAAGTCCAACCCTTTTTGATCCTTTTAATACCATAAATGTAAAATAAAAATTGAAAAAAAAATTGTTCCTGGTTTAAATTGATGTCTTGCTTCATCCTTGTGTCCTTCACTGAAAAAGAAATCCTTCCAGTCTTTGTTTAACTTTGGCTGCTCAGACAGATGGCTGGTGACGATCGTTATTGTCAACAGAAGTGGAGGACCTTTTGTCAAGCAAGATGTGTGCCTGTGGGGATCAGTTAAGCATGTGCTTCATAGGTGACTGGTGCCACTGAAGGCTGGTAAGATGTATTTTGGTGACTTAGAATTCAGTCCAGAGCCAGGAGTGGTTGGGTGTTCTCATTCTCTCCCTTTTCCTCATGTTTCAGTGTCCCAGCTTCCACGACAGACTGAGACCTGTAAAGGTTTAGGGAAGGTTTGGGAGGAGGGAAAAAAGGAAAAAAAATTGCTTATTAATTGCTTACTAACAAAAATTGCTTACTACTGACAAGTGGGAACAATTATTCAGCTTTTCTGGGCAATCATTTGCTCTACGTAATATGGGGGGGGTTATTTGTTTTGGTCTGGACCTGTGATTTCATCAGTTTGGAGAATCTGCTGATGTGGAAACTCCTTTGATTAGCAACTGTCTATAATTTATAGTATGTGAGAGTTGCTTGAGGCACTGGAAGTGACTGACTTGCCATGGTTACAGAGTCAGTAGGTGTCAGAGACAAGTTGTGAACCCAGATTTTCCAGATCCCAGGACCAACCCGCTATCTGCCAAAGCAGGCTTTATCTCATAGAGTCTGTAGCCTATACAAATACACACTAATCATTTCAATGTCTAGCATGGCAATAACCTGAGATTCTCTTAAGACTGTCCAGTTTTTCGTGTAAGCCTGATGATGAGTTGTGTATCTGAGGCCTGAAACTTAAGTTCATACAGGATAATCACCCATTGACTAGCCACCAAGAAATTTTTTTTTATTATTATTAACATCACAACTAATGAAGTAGAGTTAGAAAATGTTGCAGTGGCAGCGTCAGGCGTGGAGTCTAGGCACTAGTTTGGACAGAGAACTCAATCTCTCCGACCCTCAGTATCCTTGCTTGAAAAACAAATGGTGGACTTGACAGTTGCTGAGGGTCCTTCTTAGACATCACTGTAACTGGCATTTATTAAGCATCTACTATGTGCTGCTCACTGTGCTAAGCATTTTACAAATCTGAGCTCATTTTATCCTTACAACAACCCTTTGAGATAGGTGTTATTATTATTCCCATTTTACAGTTGAGAATACTGATACAAATAGAGTTTAAGTGACTTACCAAGATCACACAGCTAATAAATTCTGAGTTCCATATTGAAATGGGTTTTTCCTAACTGCAGGTCCAGTGCTCTATCTACTGTTTCACTTAGCTGCATCTAAAATTCATTAACTCAGCATTTTGAGTAGCACAGATTTAAGCATTAAAATTTTTTTAAAAATATTTTCAATAGCTAGGCAGACCATTTCATTCTCCAGATAATAATTTCTAACTTCTGGTTTATCTTCTCTTGGAGTAATGCTCACTTCCTCCTCAGTGTTCCTAATAAAGATTTGAATTGAAATGATTTTTCAGCTTTACATCCTACATACCAAAATCTTGTCCACCATAAGCACTGAACAAGTGCTTACCAACTAAAAATAGTTCTTTCAAGTCTTCAAGGAAATGGTAGCTTTGGAATGACTCAAGTGGGCAAAATTCACAATTTAAAATTATGCACGTAAGTAGCCTTGGATTCTGCTGAAATGAAACCCCATTCCATTTCAAAGAGTCAGTGTGGACTCTCCCTAAAGCTACATACCAACCAAGATGGCACCACTGTAAGCTTTAAAAATAAAGTGAACTTATTAGTGAGTACAATAATAATAACCCATGTTCATATAGTCCTTTGAAGTTTACAAGGTACTTACAGCAAACCCTCTCCTCTCCAACACTTCTCTCCGATACACATTCACCAGAGGTGGACCAGTATTATTCCTATCTTACAGATGAGAAAACTAAGGTTTACAAAGAGACTAAGTGCCTTGCTCAAAGCATTATGGCTAGTGAATAGCAGCAGAACTCAAAACACAAGACCTCCACCACACTATATTATGCACCAGAGGGAGTCAGATATTTTTTTTTCTCATGGTCACATATAGATTTAGGATCATCAGATTTAGAGTTGGAAGAGTCCATCCAATCCAAGTTCATTCTGCAGATGAGGGGAAAACATGAGGTCCAGAGAGGACCTGAGTTCCTATCAGTCTTTGCTACTTACTCTCAGTGTGACTGACCTGTGTTTCCTCATCTACAAAATGGAAGTGTAGGATTAGATGACTTAGAAGGTCTCTTTCAGTTCTAAATCTATGCACCCTATGATCCTAAGAAAGTTTTCTCAAGTTTGTAGAGGTCAGACAATAAGTGACAGAATAAGGATTTGAACCCAGGTACTCTGACTTAAAATCCAGGAGTCTTCTGAAGTTAGTATGCTACCATGTGTATTTAATTATTTTTCCCAATTGGAGTAGGAAAGAGGGAGGCATGGAGGGAAGTAGATAAGGTAGAACAGAAAGATTAAAAACTGAAAATTATTTCCAACAAATAACGTTTGTTGACACTTCATGGCAAACCTCTATCAAATGAAACAAAATTAATAGTCTCCCTCCCTTGACATTTTTGAACAACCTGAATAACTAGATTAACTTACCATCACCCTTAGTTTCTACAACATAAATAATTACCAAAATAGAGGGATTCCACTACCCAATATTTCCAGAGAAATTAAAATGTACTTCCTGTTTTCATGGAGAATTTGCATCTGTTCATGACATGGCAAATGATGGAACACTGAAGAGATGCTTACATTATTCCCACAGCTTTCCCTGCTTTCATCTGGCAATCAATGCAGGAAATCTCTGAACTCTCAGATGGTGCGAGTCCAAGTAAAAAACAGACTGGCACTATTGGCAGACCAAATTGATTTACTGTGGAAGATTCTAAAGCAATAATCTGAAACAACCTAGCATTATGTACAAGGTATCCTAGTGATGAATAGACAGCATGTTTCTACAATGGCTTTACAAAAACCATCTCAAGATTACAACTAACCTTTATTAAGTGCCTACTATGTGCACAGCTGTTGTTAGCCCTTCCTTCTCAGAAGAGCACCATGACATCAGGGAGGTGATACCATGACATGCAAGTGAATTGAATTTAAAAGAAGGGCTGTGCAAAGTCACCAGCCTCATTTTCTCCTTTGGAGCCATCTGGGTCTAGTGGTGAGATATAGATGAGGATGACTGAAGGTTGTCCTGGATGCAGTGGGAGACCTTAGCCTTTTTAAGCTAAGGTCTTTAACAGGTCTCAGTCTGACTGAGGCAACACCCTTCCAGTGATTGAGGGTAAGTAAGAAATGAGGCAAAGAATGGCCTCTATGCCTCTTCAAGAAAAAAAGAGAAATAATTCTGGGAGGGGAAGACCTCAGGGTTTCTGGCCAAAGCAGAAACAATTGCTATTTACATTCACTCTGAGCCAATCAGGGCCCAAACAATGACCAAAGTGGGGCTTGGCCTGGGACCCATTGTTGGCCAGTCAATGACAGCCAGAATGATTTGGGTTTAGGGTGTGGTTCTTAAGGAAAAAAAATGTTTTAGAGATCAAAATTTATGTCCTTTGGGCAGAGCACCTTGAACCAAGGAAAGGAAAGGAAAAGAAAGGAAAGGAAAGGAGGGCCATCTGACTTCCATTAAGGTGCTCAGATTCTTAAGATCTGGGCTGCTTGCCTTAGCCATACAAATGCTTAGTTTCCTTAAGAACATCCAATCGATGTTCTAATAAACCTTGTCTTTGGCTGAAAGAAGGCTTGAGTTGAATTCATTTGGGCAGGACCCAGGTGTCATGATTTTTGGGGTACCAGCACCCCTAAACCTCTAAACCTCAACATAACCATGACATTCACTGTGTCACCAATAGAGAAAGGGAAATTGAAGCAAGGAGTAGTCTGTATAGTCTTTCTGCTGGTGCTGCATGTAACGAATCCAATAAAGGAAATCATTTACCTCCATGTAGCCAAATGAAAACTATCACACCTCTGAAGTAGATCAACATGCTGAGCCATAACTACTGTTGAATCACTGGAGCTTTGCTGTCCAACACTAACATCCAGGGGGCATGCTCCCCCCTATACCAGTCCAGATGCACCATCTTTATGTCTCAAATAAATTGATACTTCTGTGATTCAGTCATTGCATCTTTACTCTCTCTCCCCTATGTCCAACCCTAGGAACCTGTTGCCACAGCAAACTTCTTCCAGGGCCCAGGAAAATAAACTTTGAGAAGTGGACTGCCCCTCTAGCCATGGCTGGACTACCTCTTGCCCCCATGCATTGTCCCACCTTCCTCTGTACCACCTCTGTTCCTTGTACTGCATTGACAATGATGGTTAGGTAAAAAACCCAACAGCCCTTGGAATATCAGCTTTCCAAATTACTAGCCCTGCTTTGAGAGAAATGATTATTTTTCCCCTTGTATTAATAACCAATTATTAAATTAGGATCAAGGTTTTGCCTTCCTATTTCCTCATTCAGGAAACAGAAAACCTGTGTAGGTTTTTCAACCAGTCTGTGAAGGACACTGCTGATAGATGAGATTGCCCAAATTCTCTGGGTACATACTTCTCAATTTTGGGTGGGATTCCACCCAACTAGACCTTACACACAGAATCCAGTCTAGGCAAGTTCTTGGAAATAAAACCCTGTCCTTGGAACCTTCCATTAGATTTTATGGTCATCCAGCTTATGAAGGGGAAAACCAACCAGAGTGGTCTGTCTGGAGAAGGATTCTGGAGGCAGTTGAGTCTCATGATCTGCTCATGTTCTCAGCAGGAGGGGCTGAAGACTTTTTGCCCACCTCCTCATTAATATGTCTGCCCCCTTCACTGATTGTTAACCAATCAGAGTTGATTTCTACCCTCATGGACACCCCCTTTTCCAAAGACTTTTAAGTACTTAATGTTCTGGGGTGGAGGGGGATCTTTGGTTATGAGACTGACCTCAACTTATTGACTATTTCCTAGCCACAAATAATAAATTGATTATTAATTACTACTCCAGAAACTATATCTCTTGGATTTTTCATTCTCAGCTTTCAGCCCAGACCTGGCAGCCATCATGCTGGGAAACAGTCCTTGTGAAAGTATTAACTGGAGACTTTCTCTTTGGGTGCTACAGCCTTTGCCTTCTCTGTAGCCCTAACTACTAACAACCTGGAAAAGAAAGTTCTCACAAGCACAGTCCTTGGCACTGTCAAGTGGTACGTTATCAGAGACAGCTATGGAGGTAAACTTTGATATGCCATTGTTCTGACCTAGTGTTAAGGGGCTGATCTTACTTAAGCTCTTACCCACTGACTGAAATTGAAATTTGGTGGGAGAAATAAAGAGCTGTCTTTTATTTAATAAGTTTGAACTCTCTGTACATAGATGCTAGCCATGTCTTCTCTAACCCATACAAGTGATTGGGAAGGGTGGGGGGAGAGGTAGTAAAATTTTCATTTTGTCTCTTCAAGTTCTTCAGTTATTTAATTTCTTGCTAATGCTCTTCCTTATGTTACTATTAACCTGCCTCAGAGAAATCATAGGATCATAGATTTCAACTTAGATGGGATCTCAATGGCCACCAAGTCCCACCCTTCATATTAGAGATGAGAAAACTGAGGTATAGGCAGATTAAAAGACTTGTGCAGGATCATACAGCTACTAAGTGCCCAAAGCAGGATTTGAACCTATGTCTTATGGATGTAAAATCCAGTGCCCTGTCCACTGCATCTCAAAGAATCACAGAATTGCAAGTAAGAAAGGAGGATCAGGGCCCTCTTCCTCAAGTCTCATTCAAATCATGACTCTCTTCTGTAATACCCTCAAGTGGTCATTCAGCCCCTCCTTAAAGACTCCTAGAGCTAGGAACTCATTATTAACAGAAGCAGCTCATTCCATTTGGGGACAACTCTAATTTTTAGGAAATTTTTCATTATATCAAGTCCCATTCAGCACCATCTTAGCATTCTTTGCCACTACAATGCTCATTTTACACAACTGTGGACAAAAACAACCAAACTCATAGAAATGATTAATGAATGATTAATGATTAATCTCCTTTAATAAGCTAGCATGGTTTTTTCACATCAAAATGAACAAATTAAAAACCATCTTTCTCTATGTTAATGAAAAAATTAGTGGATGATGTTTTGAATAGAGTATAGAAAGAAACAATCCCAATGACTGGGCATTGAAAAGGAAAAAAGTTTACCATTTTGCAAAAAAAAAAAAAAACAACCTTCTGAGAAAGATCCCAGACATTCCCATCACTATACCTCTTCTTTTTCTGTAGCATCGTTCTAATTCATTCATTAATAGAAAGAAAACTGGTAGATCACAAGCTCCTTGAAAGCAGGATTTTGAAAGCACTAGCATTGTGCCTGGCACATAGTAGAAGCTTAATGATAGAAATCATGGTTTTGAGATCTGGCTCTGACACTACTGGGCAAGTCATGTAACTTCTCTTATCCCCAGTTTCCTCATCAATAAAATGGTGATAATATTTGCACTACTAATCATGATAGAATGTAGCTTTTTGAAGGGACTGTATAATTTTTGTGTTTTTATCCCTAGCACCTAGCACACATATATCATGCCCTTAATACTTACTTGTTTACTGGGAAGTTTATAGTAGACTGTGAGGAAAGCAGAGTGAAAAACTTTCAAGTACTGTATACACAGAACTATTAAAAATTCAGCAAACGTTAAGTAAGGGAATACTATACCCAAAGCACTGTGTGTGTGGTAGGGGGTATAAGGATGGAGAAGAAGGAGGGTGAAATAAAGTCTCAGTGCTGAAAGAGCTTACATTCTAATAGATTTAAGTATTAGACTATTATTATTATTAAATATTGATATTAAATTTATATAATTTAACATTTAGAACTTTTGCAATATCTTCAGTAGAAATGGTGTCATCCGTTATATTTATTGTATCTCTTAGAACATGGTCTATAGGATAAAATACAGATTCCTTATCTCAGCATTCCTCTCATGCCTTCTGTTTTTGACCAAAATGGTCTGCTAGCCATTCTATGACCCCATCCAGCCTTCTACTATTTCTGTGCATTTTGCTCTAGTCCTCCATGACTGAAATGGACTCTATGTCTCTACTGATAAAAAATCCTTCTCTTCTTTTAAGATCCATCTCAAATACTACCTTGTTCATTAAACAATCCCTCTTCCACTCTTCAGGAAGCTCCCTTCACTTCTCTAATCTTTCTTGTCTTTCCTATGCATTTGTCATAGTCTAACTTATATTGAACCTTTTGGGTACATTTCATCTCTACCTGCTCTTTGAGGGTAGGATCTTAATTAATTTTTCTCTTTTGTCTTCCCAGTATATTTCATAGTGCCCTTCATATAACAAGCACTTAATAACTGTTTGTTGAATTGAATGAAAGGGAAATAGAATGAAAGAGAATTGATGAAAAGCAAACACAGACTGTCCTTTCCTTTAGGAATGATTGTGTTACCGCTTGCATTTATCTTCATAGTCCTCATGATTACATAACCATAGAGCCCCATTTTCAATCACCATTAATACAAAAACCAAATGATTGCTTTTGTCCTGTAGATTTCAGTATAATAGAATATTCTAATGGAGAAATGAGTGATCTTAAAGTAGCATGTATGGAAAAAGCACTCTGGTTTCCAGAATAGTGGTCTGTCACCACTTGTGCTGGGAAGTTCAGAGAGCTAGGGAGACATCTCATAAATTTGGATTTTTCTAACTAGCTGTGTGACCCTGGGCAAGTCATTTAACCCTGATTGCCTTAGTTTCCTCACCTGTAAAATGAGCTAGAGAAGGAAATAGCAAACCACTCCAATATCTTTGCCAAGAAAGCCCCAAACAGGGTCATAAAAAGTTGGACATGACTGAAAATGACTGAACAGCAAAAACAACAATTTCGAATTTGGAATTACTCAGATGAGGGATTCAATTATATTTATAATGTTCAAAGATAAGAAGAACATAATTTCATGATATATTTGGTCACTTCATATTACAGTACTCATTGATGAGCATTTTTTTTTGTCATAAGTCGGCATTTATTATTTAAGTTGGAGAACAGGTTATGAAGGGAGTGGGAGGCACATTCAGAACATAGAGTCCAAGGTGAAGCCCTAGAGGAGAGGGAAGAAGGGAAGAGACAGGGAGATGAGAGCTTCTCATCTGTGTCTGTTCTAGAAGGGGCTGATCCTGATTTCTGAGCCTTGTTCCAGGGCACACAATGAAGCACAGGATAGGATGAGGTTCCAGGGGCCACAGGTTTAGGAAACATCAAGGGGTCGCCAAAGTTACACATCCAACCAGAGGTGGGGGCTGGGATTCTCCTTGGATGAGCAGCACTGCTTCCTTTTGGGAAGTGAAGCATGGTGATAAGCTCCATCCCACTTATTTCAGCTCTTATGAAACATTCTTGTAGTTAAAGTTTTTGTGCTAAAGAATTCTTTCATCATCTTTCTAACTTCTTGTACCTTGCTTCTAGTTTTTTTTTTTTTTGAATAGGCATCCAACTTGTAAGCTGCCTGCTCAAGAGCTGCTATTTGCTCTTCAGTTAAAGTGATCTGATCCAGATAAGGCTGAAGTGCTGCGTATTTCTGGTTTAAGTCCTTTAGGTTTCTACTTATGTTTACTGCATTATCTTTCATTGCTAGATACTTCAAGCTAGTCAGTTTGTCCATATTTTCCAGAAGTTTATCATTTTCACTTGTGGCTGTCAGCTTGACTGCAAGGTATGTGGCCATTTTGGAGAGCATGTCCTGGCACAGCTGTGATGTCTACCTTTTCAGGTTCTGTGGCCTCCTTGTCCAGTCTCTGCTATGGCATCATCTAGGCTGGTGAACGGAGGAAGGAGAAAGGATGGAGGGAATGATGGGGGAGTCATGCATGATGTAGGGATGTAACTTCCAATCTTTTGAGCTCTCTTATTTCCTTCTCTTGAACCATGCTTTCTAACACATTTTCATTGTCTTCCCACCTTCATCTTTGTACTTTGTACATCATGCATAACTTCTTTAAGAAAAAGCCAAGAGGCACCAGATACGATAAGCAACATATAATATCTTCAACATAAAATTGATTGCATTTGAACACCTCGGGAATAACTAGTTACTGGCATGAGTCATTTCTGAATGAGTTTCCTATGTATATTAAGATCATTGACTTATTTTTAAAAAGGTCAAATTAGATACCAAATTACAAAAATAAAAATTAGAAGAAAGGGTATATATTCGAGGCAATTCCAGCATGACTTATTTAAATAATATGTTGATGAGGAAATAAAAGACAATGACATGGATTATTACTCATTCCTAAGGAACTTTAACAGATGCAAATTGAAAACCACAAGAAGATACTTGGGAGCCTCAGTTCTGCCTTGGACAACAAGCATTTCTCTCATTTTCTCTTCAATTCCTATTTTGCTTTTGTCCTCTCAGCCAGGAAGAATGACTTTTGAGCTGGAGAAGACGGAATAAAAGTGACTAATAAGGACTTGATAGCCAAGATAAATCAGAAGATAAGTTAGATCTAGTTATCCTTGATAAATTCAAGCTACGGGACCCAGCTGAACTACATCTCAGACACTGAAGGAAATGGGAGATGTGATGGATGAGCCACTAGCAGTGATATTTTAAAGATTCTATAGAAAATATTCCACAGAGTAAGAGTGAAGGAAGTTAAATGTCCTGATTTGCAAAAAAAGTGAAGAGAAGGACATTTGCCAACTACAGCCCAATGAGCTTGTCTCCTGTTGAGGGCCACTCTTAAGAGTCCGATATAGGTTTAAGATCCAGGACAGAGTTTGACCTTTGCCTACGCTTTAACCCAAAGGGCTCAATAATTAAGAAGCAAGGCTTTCCAAATCTTTCCCTTCTAGGAGGCTTTTGAGACATTCCTTCTCACCCTTTGAACCTTAGATTTACATATTCACTCCTTTATACAGAGGCCAGGAAAAAGCCTTGGAATTTATAACCCCATCTAGGAACTCTGATAGGGAGGAAATGTATGTTATCACATCCTTAGCAGACATTTTGGGGAGTGTCTCACGGGGATGGATTTTCTCTATGTATCCTGTACCCTTAGATGAATAAACTGAGTCAGTCCTTACTGCTCTGCTTGGCCCACATCTCACGTTTATTTCTTGCCTTTCCGTTCGGTGTACTATCTGGTTGCGGGCAACAGTCTCCAATTTCTGGCAAAATTCTAGAACCTATTACTAAAGAGCTAGTTAGTGAACATTTAGAAAAGAAAATGATTATTGCAAAAGAAAACAAAAAAATAAGCAAGGTTTCATTAGAACAGGTCATACCAGATTAACTTTATTGCCTTCTTTGATAGTGACTTGAATTGGTGGATCTAAGGAATGTTTTTAGTAAAGCATGCCATGTTATTCTTGTGTAAAAAATGGAGAGACGTGGGCCAGATAGTATAGTACAATTAGATGCATTTAGAACAGATTGAGTGGCTGGATGCAAAGTGCAATAATTAGTGGTTTGGGGGCAGCTAGGTGGCGCAGTGGATACAGCACCGGCCCTGGATTCAGGAGGACCTGAGTTCAAATCCGGCCTCAGACACATAACACTTACTAGCTGTGTGACCCTGGGCAAGTCACTTAACCCCATTGCCTAGCCAAAAATTAAATAAATAAATAAGTAGTGGTTTGATTCCCCCTTTGCTAGGGGTATCAATAAAGTGCCCAGGGATCTGTGCTTGACTCTATAATTATTGTTTGTTAAAATTCATATAACACTTTACAGTTTGTAAAGCATTTTGTACATATTATTTCATTGGATCCTAATTAACATTTTAATTTATATATTTAACATTTCAGTATTTTATTGATAACAGATCAAGATGCAGATGGTGTCCTTTTTCAAATTTTCAGATGACAGAAAAATGGGAGTGATAGCTAACATGCTGTGTAACAAGTTAGAATCCAAAAGGCTTTTGATAGGTAGAACATTGGGCTGTGAAAATTACGAGAAATATTGAAGTGTTATCTCCCAGAGGAGACCATTCTGCTTTTGTATAGCTCTAATGGTTAGCAAATTTTTCCTGCCATGATATCTAAATGTACCTACTTGTAATTCCCCTGTGTTGCACCCTGTTCTGCTATCTGTGGACAAGCAGAATAAATGTAAATCTGTCTTCCATGATATCCTTTCAAGTATTTGAAGACAGTTGTTATATCTCTCTTTAGTCTTTTCTCCTTTTTCTTTTTTTCTCTTTAAAAATGTATTAACTTACTTTTACAGGTATTTATCATTTCTCCCTTTCATGACTCTCAATTGAGCAAAACACAAAATGAAACCCTTGTCACAAATATGTATAGTATAACAAAATAAATTTCCATTTTGGCCATATCAAAAAATATGTCTCTTTCACATTTTAATTACATCACCTCTCTGGTAGGAGGTAGGTGGCATGTTTCATCTTCATTCCTCAGAACTTATAGTTTATCATTGTATTGATCAGAATTTGAAAATCTAAACTTCTCTTTTTCAAGCTAAACATCCTCAGTTCCTTCAACCAACCTGCCCATACTGCAAGCCCTTTCATTCTGTTTTTTCTCTATGGATGTTCAGCTATATCAATGTCTTCCATAAAATAAGTTATTTTTTCAAAGTGAAGAAAATGTTATGAATGTGGTTTGACCAGGGCATTTAGCACAGTGAGACTATCATTTATTATTCCTGGAAACTACACCCCTGTTAATGCCACTCATTCTTGATTCATTTTGAGCTTGTCGACCATTAAAAATTCTAGAGATAACACTTCCCAAATAATATCAAACCAGACAAATTCCCACTGGTTAGGTATGTTGTAGTTGGAATCCTTTTTCTAGTATAGGTCAACCTTGGTGGTCACGGAGGTCCTTTCCAACTCTGACATTCAGAGATTTTTATAAAAAAAAAATCTGTGATTCTTTGTCAAGTGGAAAGACACAGAATTCAGGAGTGATTCTAGCTTGGCATAGAAACTTGTATGAAAACATTTTATGCAGTGTGGTGAAAATTACAAGAAATATTGGCTAATTAATCTATAAGAAGCAGGGAAGGAAAATCAAGTTTACAGAAAGAATGGTGAAAGATTTAACTAAGCCAAATCATCCTAAGGGCATTAAAGCAAAAAATTTGAAAAAAAAATAATAACTACAAAAGATGTATAAAGACTGATATCACAAACAAATCTTTCCTCCATCAATCACAGTAGAGCCACCACATTTGGACTCAAACATTATAACGCCAAGACATTCCATGAAGAAATAGAAAGGCAGAGAGAGAGAGAGAGAGAGAGAGAGAGAGAGAGAGAGAGAGAGAGAGAGAGAGAAATCAATCGATTGTTAGAATAAGCAATCAAACTGTACTCAGATACAGTGGTCGTCTATGCTAAAGGCAACACAATTTTGCTGAAATTGAAGGTTCTACTATCAAGATACTAGAAAGAAGAATAAACTAAATTTTTGGGAGAAAAACATATTAGACTTTATTATAATCAAAATAGGTATGTAGGAAAATATCAATAACTATTGACTCGTGTATCTGTTTTCCCATTGCTACAAAATCTTTAGGAAAAGAATCTACACAAGACTAAAGGGCATATTCAATGAAATTGGAGACAGAATAGGCAGATTTTTACAAGCAATATTCATCACTAGGCCATATTTTTATAGTCATGCAATTGACTGAAAGGTACTGGGAATATAATATCCCACTCGGTTTACTGTTTTAAGTATTAAAAAAAAAAGTATCTGATTCGGTAGAGGCTTCCCTTCAACAGGACATCTCTGTAATGTCAAAACCTACTATACTCTTTGGAAGATGTAAATAGAGATTAGTTTCTTTGATAGCCCTCTGATTGTTGATATTAAGTAAGCATAAACATGGCACTGGATTTGATATTTGACAGTTCATTGGCCAAAATTTTATTCATGGTTACATCTGTCATAGAATCTTATATGATCATGATATATGAGTAGGAAACTTCTCAGAAAAGAACCATTACAGTTTAAGTTTGCTCTGTCAAATCAAAAACTTATTCCCTGGCTGGTACTGTGATCAATATTCAGCAAACTATTTATAACCCTACTTCTTCAAAATAAACATAGTCGTATCTTCTCTTCTCATCTTTCTGCCAATTTTTATTACAAAGATGTGATCTGCTATAAAAAATGATCTTTGAAAGCATGCTCTATTAAGGAATACATACACACACAATTTTAGAGATGAAAAAGTGCATGTGAACTTACTTGGCATAATAGCTAGCATGCACTTGATATTTGCAACTACGTTACAAATATTATCTCATTTTATCCTTACAACAACCCTGGGAGGAAGGTTTTTTTTTTATATTACCTCTATTTCATATATAAAGAAACTGAGATAGACAGAAGTTATGTGACTTGCCCAGGGTCTGCAGACATGTAAGCTGTTGTTTATCATTATCATGTCCTATTTGTAGAGTGTCTATAATCTCAGTTCATTTTAATTCAACAGCTCTCACAAGGAAATTATGAAGACATTGTAAGAGATACTTTCATATGTATGTGTATTAAAACTGTCCACCCATGACAGTGAACAATCCTGGCTCTTTTCATCTTTCTCCATAGGTTTTATTCTCTAGGATTTATTTAGCTTTCTGGCTCTGCACTGAACATTCTCATTCTCTTTACCTTAATCCATTTAAAAATGATCATTCTCTTATTATTTATTCCTATCTTTCTGCTTCCATGTGGACATTCTCATGGCCATCACTCCACCCCCTGCCTCCCCCATCCTCACTGCTCTGTTGTTCCACAGATCCCATAATTAGAGGAAAATAGTTCTGCTATTATTAAACCAGAAACAGTATTTTTTTTAAAATACGCTCTTGGTAGCCAAATGGAAAGAAGGAAAGGAAAGACAAATTGACCTCTCTTCCCTCTTCCTTTGCCATCCTCTTGATTGAGAAGCAGCAGGAGAGAACAAAGCAAAGCTGAAAGCCATCCAGCCTCTCTTAGAGCTGCAACATACCTAACCATTTCCTGACTAGGGGCTTGGAGATATGGTCTTGTTTGTTTTCTTCAGAAAAAAACTGCATGCTGGAATTGGATGAATGGAGAAGATTTTTTTTTTAAATCAAGATTCTTAAATACCTGACAATGGATGGAAGGAAAGATATAATTTGAACTCTTACAGAGTTATCAGGGACTAGGTTCAATCTCTTTAAAACATCTTTGGCTTATACTTCCAACCAGCGCTTCCCTTGGGAACATCAGAATTTGGTTCATTTTGCCTTCACCCCAGAATTTCCTTAGGAACATAAGGATGTGTTATATGCTCTCTAAGATGTCTTAGAGAATATATACCATAGTTCCCACATAAGCATCTAAGCTAACAAAGCATCAAATATAGTATGGATTTTATTTAACTATATAGAAAATACAAAGATTCACACCTCAGACCACAAATCATCTAGGCATCTCACTGTCTCTCTTTGGAGGGCTTACGTTTTCTTCAGGGGCTGATTACATCCTATAAACTTATTACAGATGACCTCAAGACTGAGGCCTTTCCTTGCAGGAAAGAATTTATATTCCTATGTGGAAGATTCCATCTTCCCTTGGAAACTACACAGTCCATGTGGCTCACGCTGCCAGCAAAAGGGTAGATTACTCCTCCAAGTATAGCTCCATAGGATGTGCTGTGAGGCGGCTAGGTGTAGTTGGGTCCGCAGTCAAGCAGACAAGTTCAAATCCCACCACAGACACTTATTAGCTGTGACCCTGGGCAGGTCATTTAACCTTTGCTGGCCTCAGTTTCTCTAATTGTAAAATGGAAATAATAATAATAGATCAAATGAGATATTATTTATAAGAAAAATGTTTAATCCAGGTCCTGGAATATAGTAGGTATTATGTGTAAATGATTATTCCCTTCCCTCCTATCAAAGCTTCATATATATATCATATATATATCGTATATATATCATATATATAAAAGCTGCATATATGTATGTGTATATATATATAATATATACATTTATTTGTTTCTCCAGAGAAAATAGGCACATGTGCATACATAAATTTATGCCTATATGCCCATGTGTGTATATACACATGTATGTGTGCATATACACACATATACACAATACATACATGTGTACATGTGTGTTGTCTGTATATATACAGTCTGAGGTTCCCAAAGCTTTACCTTTAGTGTCTTAAAGACAAGGTCCTAAGGGACAGGAGCTTCTCTGTAAACTGATTCATGGTCCTATTTAGGATCCACTTCTCAGGGTAATGTTTATTAAGTGGGTATATCAGTTTCCAATTGTGAGCCCCCAGAATATGTTCTATTAGTCAAGAGAAACTATAGCAAGAGCATGCATGTGGGGCTCACCATAAATACAGATATATAAAACTATATCTTGATCCATATGTAGTCTCTCTTGAGCAGCAGAGCATGCTTCTAGGGTGCCCAGACAATTCAAAATACGGCTACCCATTTCAAACCTTACCTGAGAAGTAGATCGTAAATACAGCCATGAATCAGTTTACAGGGAAGTTCCCGAAGATCTTTAATATCCCCTCCTTGTAACCTTGCCCTTAAAGATAAAACTGTGGACACCTTAAACCCAATGGAATAATTGAATTTAAAGTGAGAACCATAAAAATCTGGAGAACTTGAAACTAGTTTCACCCACATTCCATTTTTTTTTGTGAGGATGATTTTCAGTGGGCCTTGTATTGTGTATACTGTTTAAGATTTCTTTGTACCTAGATCTAATTTTCAAGCAGTCCCATTACATTTAATCAAATTAATCCTATTAGAGACATTTGCTCCTTGCTAGATATCCCTGAGCAAGGCTCCTCACAAATGTATTACTCATACTTTGTATCCCTTGTGGTCTGTACCTGTGACTTCATTAGTAAATGGAAACTTCCAGTGAGAAGACTCCTTTTACCAAGCAGATCAACACTATCTCCGCAACTTACAATCTTGGAGTTAGTTTCCCGCAAAGCCTATGTGACTTGTTTCGGATCACAATAAGGCAATTTGTGTCAGAGGTAGGACTTGAACCCAGGTCTTTCTTGCCTCCAAGGCTGGCTCTTTATCTGCTACACCATATTTTCTTTTAATGGGCAAAATATACAGCCACACGCTCATACAGAAGGAAGGTTCCCAGCCAAGACCTCTTTCTTTTTTTTTTTTTGGTTAGGCAATGGGGTTAAGTGACTTGCCCAGGGTCACACAGCTAGTAAGTGTTATGTGTCTGAGGCTGCATTTGAACTCAGGTCCTCCTGAATCCAGGGCCAGTGCTCTATCCACTACGCCACCTAGATGCCTCCCAAGATTTCTTTCATTTGGAATAAATCTCTTTCCATATCATATAATTTCATTGGGATACACAGGTACTCTAGAACTCAGGTCAGCAAACAAAAGTCTTGATGAGCCTTCTTTCAGAAGAGAAAGGCATCAAGCTTTACAGGGTGCAATCTGGCTGATCAATCTATTTGCTTGTGAAACTAGACTCAGTTATAGTTCCCTGCCACACCCCCTCAAACCCCTCATCTGTTCTTACTGATCCTATTTTTTTTAACAGTTCAAGGCTATTCTTCTTCTAATTATATTCTATTATATATAATTATTATATCATTTTATTATATTTTATTATATAATGTATATTGTTATATATTATATTAGTATTTCTATTTATAGAAAAGTAAAGGAACCAGCCCTCCACCCCCACTTTTATTTTTAACTTGTCCTCCTTCATTTTCTTATTGAAAAATACACAATATAGATTTTCTTTCTCTCTGATGCTGCATAGCTCTTTAGACTATGTCTTGGAAGAGGTTGGCCTCCTCATTCCTGACACAGAAAAGAAAGCTATCCAGTAGCAGGAAATAAATCCATGTCTGATACACAAATGATGATCAAGCCACACCAGCCGTTGTTCAGCCAGGAGTTGACCAATGCTATTTTCCCTCGGTTTTTCAAAACATGAGCAAGCCCCAGGCAACAGACACAAAAGACTTCAGCAGCTAATAATCAACATAAAATACTCCACATTTACAGCCATTCCCAAGGGACCTTGTTTCCAGGTATCCTAATGTGTTTCTGGAAAAAGCAGATTGAGTGAGGGTGACACAGAGAAGCTGAGAGCTTCAACCCTATTCGAACTGGGAACCAGACACTGAAGAGCTTCGAATACAGTAAAGACTCTTGAGTTCTTTATGATGTGGGGTATTTATGAAGAGGGGCATTAAAAGATTTTTATTGAATGTAACATTAATGAGGAGCATCTGTTTCCCACTTGCACAGCAAAATGGGCCACTCAGTCTAGCAGCTTGGGAGACAAGGTCTCCACTGTTCCTGGATAGCCACCATCTCCCACATCTTCATATGGATTTTATTTTATGATGATGTATGACTTCTGCCGGATATAGGTAATTATCCCAAAATTGCATAAAATGCAGACTATAAAAAGAGAAAAACATGCTGAAAAATTACTAAGGTCAGGGCCAAACCTATTAGCAGCTGAAAGCAGTCAAATAACTGTCATGTGCCCCCCTAGTTGGGATGGGGGAACCAAGGTAGCTTGCTATTTCCTCCTGATTTGACGGGGCAAGGAATTACTTGCTCAGGAACCTGAATATCTCTATGGAAGAGAGTCAGTGTGAAAAGTCATTTCTGTCATGCAGCTGCCTCACATCTTCCACTTAGGATCTCTTAAGGATGGGTAAGGGACACACATGTGTGGTAGAAAGCTAGGTTGAGGTTAAATTATGATTTAAATATAAAAAAGATTACATGAATCTTTCTAACTATATGCAATCAAATGTGAGAATGTAGCTGAAGTTATGGGGTTATGTGGCATAGTGAAAACTCAAGAGCAATTGAAGCCCACCCAGTGCCTGGGCAGATAGTAGGCATTTAATAAATGTCTACTGACTGATTGACTCCGAAGCATATAATAGCACAATGATAAATCCAAAAATTCTAATCACTGGGGGAATTATTGGAGAAAAGCTGCTGAGGAAACTTGAGAGCAGATTAGAAGTTGGGTTTAGATCAATACCTCATATCAAATACTACAATAAGCTCCAAATGTATACACAACTGGAAAAAAAAGCAGGTATGAGCAAATGTTTCTAGCATTTTAAGGGTTAACTTATGGTAAAAGGTCCATAATGTTATACTTGACAAAGCTGAGGAGAAAGGAATAAGCCTTTATATTACACCTACTATGCGCATATTATCTAGTTCGAGCCTCACAATAGCCCTAGGAGGTAGGTGTTTTTATTATCCCCATTTTACTGACCTGGAATCTTAGACAAACAGAGGTTAAGTGACTTGCCCGGAGGCACACATCTAGTAAGTGTCCCAGGTGGAATTTGACCTCAGGTCTTCCTATGCTCACACTTAGTGGGTTTTGGACATAGTAAGAATAGTAATAACAAGAGGAGGAATGAGAAAGGGAACTTACTGTCAGCACCTACTTTAAGTTGGAAAGCCAAACACCTTGGTGATCCTTTCCCTCCCCCACACACACATACACTCTCAAGGCCCAAGAAATCATGTGAAGGCAGCCATACCTGAAATGCAAGGGCCTTCCTGGCAAAGAAGATTAGAGCTATCAGGAATGAGCAAAGAAAGGGATGAATTGTGCCTTTTCTCCTATTAATGCCCCTACTTTTATTCCTTTGAAATTTAGAAGGTCAGAAAGGACTAAGGACTAATGGAGTCCTGTTCCAAGTTTTCTAGAATGGGTGGAAAGTTGCCATTTTAATTATGTTACTTGTTGTTGTTATTATTCATCCTTCTTTCTGGAAGAGGACTGATAACATCAGAGGTGATGTCTTGACTTGCCCATGAATTGGATTTACGTGAGGCAGAGCTGCACAAATTTGTCAGTCTTACTCTATCCTCCAGATTCACACATGTTGGGGCATTCCCGATGTTGACTGGGAACCAGCACCTGAGAGATGGATGGCTTGAGGGCCACCCAGCCAACATGATGGACATTAGGAATGAAAATAAACATACAACTGGTCAGCACAAAGCAGTGCAGATATGTATGTTTTCATTCTGAACTCAGTGCCATCACAGCAGGCTCATGCAACTCAATTTATAGCTATTGTGAGACAGAAATTTTTCTTTGAGATGTCATCTGTCAACCTCCAGAGTGATTCTATTTATAGGTCTATTCCAGGAACAGTAGAAAAAGACCTCCTGGGCAATTGAGCCAACCTATATGGCCTCAGCTATCACTAGGAAAACTCAAACCACTGGTGAACAGCATTCCAAGCCAATGATAGGGACTAGCTTCCTGGTGGGTTGTTTTTCCATTCAGTCTATCTCAGAGGCCTGACAAATTTCATCTTGTTTGTGCAGTAAAGCCCTCTCTAGTAATCAGGGAAGTAATTAAGCTGCTGCTGAGATCCTGCTCCTTAGCTGCTGTCATACAAAGGCAATAATCACACTTGTGAATGAAGGGCCCTTCGCTTTCCCCTCTAGCAAAATTATCTGTTATTATCATTAGATTTTATTCCTTTTCTATCCACATCACGGTCATCAATGGCTTATCCCACAGTAGGACCCAATCACAATGCCCACTTTCTAGAAAGCACTGATAAGCATTCCTCACCTTTTCATCGGCTTGGGTGAGCACTCTTTCTCTAGGTTAGAGGACGTGTGTTTCACGTGCATTGCATTATAGGAAGTGTGAGTATAATCATTTTCATCACTGTAGTCAGGACCGAGTAATGTCCGAGCCCAAGTTCCCATGTCATAGGGAGGGAGAGTCCCTCCAAATTCAGAGGGCAGGAATTCAGGGTGTATTAGTTGGTGAAGGCTGTTCAAATTGTTGCCATGGAGAAAGATCTAGAGGGAAAAACATAATAATAGAAAAAACCCTGAAACCCACAGCTGAAAAACAATCAACATGCATATATTAAGAGTCTACAACGCATTTCACAAAATAAAATTAAGTTGCTTGAGGGGGGAAAAAAGTCTTTGTACTAGACACTGCATTAAACATAAGAATACAAAGACAAAAAATAATAATCCTACTCTCAGGCAGATTATGTTTAATAGGGGCGTAGCCAAGATACAGCACATACAAAGCAAAAGTAATATAAATTGAGTGGAGGGCAGGTGGCAATTGGGAGGGCAGACTAGGAAAGATGTCCTGCAGAAGGTGAGGCTTAAGCTGACTCACCAAGGAAACCACGGATTCTAAGAAGTAGAGGTGAGAAGAGAAAGCATTCATTCCAAAAATAGGGGCCAGCCCGTGGAGAGACATGGTGATACAGGGTGGAACATCATGATGTACAGAACAGAATTTCAATTACGAGGGACGGGAGAGGCTGCCTAGTCTGGGAACAAGAATCCCTCCTACAAAATACCTGAAAAGTAACCATCCAAACTTTGCTTTGACGACCTGGGAGGGAAAAACCCACTACCTTCTTACGCAACTCATTTTACTTTGGGGCAGCACTAAGTATTAGGATGGTGTCCACAGATTCCTTATATCAAAGCCGGAATATGTTTTCCTATCAGTATTACCCAGAGCTCTTCGTCCTTCCTTCTGGGACCGAGAAGAACAAGTATAATCTTCTCCTTCTGTATGATAGTCCTTCAGGCACTTGAATACACTTCTCAGGCTCCCCTGAGGACTCTCTTTTCCACTTTTAGTTTGTATAATCAATCGTCCTTGTGAACAGAAGTCGACTCCTATTCATTCCACCAACAGCTGCCTTCCAGGATATAGTTTGGGAATGACATTAGATACATGACTGATGTAAGTGTGTCTGAAGAAAAAAAGTGTTTGTATTTGTGTTTCAGAATAATAAAAATATGTATCTGTTGCTTAGGAAAGGGAATAGGGTACTAGTCCTAAAAAATGACAGATCTGGTATTATTGGATTTGAAACAGTTTTATATATGAACAATTGCTGATTATCTGAATCAGTGGGAGAATAGAGTGATGCAGATAAACTAGACCAACAGATAATCCAACAGTCCTGTATATACCACCTCTGCAGCTTCCTTTTGTCTCTCCCACAATGGTAATGCCCCTTCCCTACTTCTGTTCCCCCTCTCAATACCTAATTAACTTATTCCCATCCTATAAGACCTACCTCCATCTTTCTACTCTGAGTTTTTTCACTGGCTGTCCCCCATTGCAGGATTGCTCTCCCTCCTCTTCTCTATCTTCTAGCTTCTTTCAAGTCCTAGCTACAGGAAGCCTTTTCCAATCCCTCTTGATTCTAGTGCCTTCCCTTTGTTCATTATTTCCAGTTTGTCCTGTATATCTCTTGTTTGTTCATAATTTCTTGCACATTGTCTTCCCCATTAGACTGTGAACTCCCTGAGAACAGGAACTGGTTTTTTCCTTTCCGTGTATTCCCAACACTTAGCACAGTGTCTGGCACATGATAGTTGCTTAATAAATATTTATTGACTGACTGGAGGCTTTGTCACTCACTCCATCCCATAAAGATCATAGGATCACAGATTTAGAACTCTAAGGAATCTTTCAGATAATTTAGTCCAATCCTCCCATTTATCAACGGGAAACTGAATTCTAAAGAGGTTTAGCCATTTTGTGTAAGGCTAGCCTGGTAGTGACAGAAGTCAGATTTGCACTTCTTTCTTTCACTTGCACAATGCCCTTTCTCTGAATTCTAATAGTACTTAGAGCACATACCACAAAATTTAGCTATTCATTATATTCAATCTTTCATTATTTTCCAACTGAATGCCCTGTGTCCTCTGGGCAGTTAGGTGGCAAAGCTGTATAGAATGCTGAGCCTGGAGTCAGGAAGACTCATCCTCCTGAGTTCAAACCTAGCCTCAGACACTTACTGTGACCCTGAGCAAGTCACTAAACCCTGTTTACCTCAGTTTCCTCAACTGTAAAATGAGCTGGAGAAGGAAATGGCAAACTACTCCACTATCTTTCCCAAGAAAACCTCAAATGGGGCATGAAAAGTTGGACACTACTGAAAAACAACAGAACCGTCCTCTGTTGAAACTATAATCCTCTTGAAGACAGACATCTTGTCTTATCCTGCTTTCCTAGAACTAATAGTCTGGCATGGCACTTGGCATGCAGGTGGAATTCAACCAATAAATGCAGATTCAATTTAAATATTTAGTTTGGTAATTCCTGATTTTTTTTAATCAGGCTATTTATTTTCCTAATTATCTTTTGGGGGGCTAATACTAAAATTAGTTTATTTTTCCTGAGAACACATTGACTGATATTGTTAGAGCTGGGTGAAGGTGGAAGTCAGCCTGAGATTAAGAATCTTTGTGGATAGTCCACAGAATAGATAATCCACATGTATTTGTAGTTTAAAATTAGGAGACTCTCTAGGTATGTGGGAAAAAGAATTAGGCCTACTCACATCAGAACCTATATACTAACATAGATTCCTCTTCGCTCCTTTACCTCCTATTACCCAAATATACATGATATTCCTAACCTCTGCCACTTGGCTTTCCTGGCTTCCCTCAAGACTCAAAATCCTACTTTCTGCAAGAGACCTTTCCTGGTTCCCCTCATGTCTGGTGCTTCTGCACTAGCCTTCTAATTGATCTCTCTACCTCATCTGTCCCTATT
Source organism: Phascolarctos cinereus (assembly GCF_003287225.1). Taxonomy (NCBI): domain Eukaryota; kingdom Metazoa; phylum Chordata; class Mammalia; order Diprotodontia; family Phascolarctidae; genus Phascolarctos; species Phascolarctos cinereus. The sequence goes on from NW_027555847.1 coordinate 470,853,205, forward strand.
CTAACCCATCTTCTACATAATCCAACCTTTATATAACTACCAAAGAGACTTCCCCAAAGTGTAAGTCTGACCCCCTGCGAACTCCAGTGGCTCCCTATTACCTCTAGGATCAACTCTAAACTCCTTTGGGATACAAAACTATTTTCAACCTGACCCCTGCATACTTTTCCAGCCTTCTTTCCCCCCAACCCTATAGATATACTCATCGTTCCTTGCCAAGGATTCTCTGTCTCTTGTCTCCATGCATTTGCACTGAGCTAACCCCCATGTTTAGCATGCTCCCCTTCCTCTCCTTTACCTTGTTGAATCCCTGATTTCCTTCAAGACTCAGCTCAAATGCAAACTTCTGTAGGAAACCTTTCCTGGTTCCCTCAGCGGTTAGTGCCTTCTTCCAAAGTATATTCCCTCTACTCTATTTATACTGGATATGTCTATTTGTATACATGTAAGCTCATTGATGGTGGGGACTAAGTCATTTTGTGTTGATGGTGGGAATGCTTCATTTTGCGTCTTGTATCTCAGGGCCTTATGCAGTGCCTGACACATAATATATTGGTCCTTAATAGATGCTTGTTGATTGCTAGAGCTCTGTCCTTAGAGTCAAGAGGACCTGGGTTCAAATCCTGCCTCTGATAAATACCAGTTGTGTGATCCTGGGCAATTTACTTGACCTCTTAGGAACCCAACAACTCTCTAATAGTACAAGTTACAGATGAGTCAGCCAATCCATTCACATCTGCATCCTCCGGAGGAAGTTTTCACATCAGAAGTTCCCCCCACCATTGAAATCATAGCTCTGGGCCAAAGAAATAAATAATTAACTTCCCCCCTGTAGAAAATGTGGTTGGGGATGTTGCTTCTGCATTAACTCATCAGGGTGTGGATGCTTATGTGACAGCACATTAAAGAGCATTAAAATCAGTTTAAACTGGGTTTGAGGTATGTGAGAAATAGCTAGTTTTCATTTCCACAAAAGTCACCGAAACCTAAAATGCAGTCTAAGGGTTAGCTGGAAGTTGAACAAAGGAAGCCATAAATCAGAATAAGAAAACTCTACTGGTAGGTGAATAGACTAACCAATTCTGAGGTTAGGTATAGATTAACATCAAAAGGAATGTTCCCAAATAAGAGTAAAAGTGGATGCAGGCCCGGGTCCTCAAATTGTGGGGAGATGTAATTAAGGCCAGAGACTCACATGGTGAAATTAGGCGCTTTGGATAGGTTGTAACCTTTAGGTTGTAACCCCAACCAATGGGGAAACAGGGGAGGGAAATCTGAATTGGAAACAGGGAATAAAAAGGTGTGTATCTGTCTGACACATGTGTTCTGACACGTGGGATGCCCGGCCTTCTCAGGCTGTTCATAAAGTTTTTTCCTGGGTTCAAACAATGGCTTTGTTGAATTCATGGTAAGACTTTTTGCTGCTACTACCCCCATAGAATTTGTATATGAATCAAACAGTGATGGACTTGAAACATATACTAGGAGAAGTAGAAACTAAGAGCACAGGAGGGAACCATTTGTAAACATCCCTTGGGGTGCTAGCAAATTTACAGGACAAAACGGGAACTCTTAAAATACTCCATGATTAGGAAACTGTTTGGCCCCATTCTCTCACAAGCCATTATAGGAAAATAAGCATCTGCTCCTCACAGGCCATCAACGTTTCCCCAGTTTGTGTCTGGGGCTCTGAAAACAACCCAGCTCTGCTGAATTATTGATTAAATCCAGGCCATTTGCAAACTCCAGCTGAGGCTCTAACACGCAGTGGCTACACAAAAATACCCATCCCACAGAGCAATAAAAAAACAGGGCTGGAGAGACCACAGCAAAGAGAAGACATTACAGAAGTCACTCCAAATTTCCTGCTTCTCTGAAGACATATATCTAAAGACATACACATTGACATGGTTCTTTAATTACCCGTTTCCTTGTCTTGTCTTTGAGGAATGGTTTTATTAGTGTGTACAGGGCATGAATGTACCAGGGCTGATTGACAAAATGGACTCCTCCAAAGCGAGCAGGAAAACTGTCCTGTAGTGAAGAAAGAAATGGAGACCAATTAACAAGCACACCAGGGTTGGCAGGGAGGCAGCAGGACTGCGGTCCAGAAAACAAGGCTGTTTCTTATCCACGACCACTTGCTAATGAATGTGAGAGGAGGAAAACACACACTTATTCCCTTGCTGTTAAGGTCTCCTGCCCACTTCCTCCCTTTTCCCTATCAACTCCAGCTCTTCTCACTTCTGCCTTTGGATGTTGGGAGCTTTAAAAAGACAATCAGTAGGTGGGTGGACTGCCTTTCCGTGGGTCTATAGCTGTGGCTATTTCTTACTCTGCACTGCAGAGTTTCTATTCAGTGTGAAGGGTTGGGAGGCGGGGTGTTGGGGCCTCCGAGTTGGGGAAGAACCTGAATTCTAATTTCTCTCTTTGTCCCGAAATCAAGGTTTTGTTTCCCATACACTTTTAACACACAATTTCTCTCTTCACCCCTACCTCCTTTCACACAGATCCAGCTGGCATTATCATAACAGTGGCTGAACTTTCCGGGTCAATGAACTCAGGAGTAAGGAACCCGAAAAAGAATTGAAAATGTTCATGGGTACTCAGAGAGAGGAGGGCACAATGGAAATGACCAAACACTGGTGATAGATTTTTCTTTTTTATTTGGGGCACAGAGGTTCATGAATTTAGGTTAAAATTGGGCCCTGGAACACTATTGACTAGGATGAAACTGATTGATAATGTAGATTTCAAAATTTGTTCTAGGTAGATACAGATAGGGAAGGGTCTTACGATTTTGGTAGAGAGAACACCCGGGTGAGGAGACTTTGTTAATGCATGTCCCATCCTCCCTACAACTTGGAAAGTCTCAGAGAGTTGCCTAGATTATTGAGAATTAAGTGATTTGACCAAGGTCACAAAGCCAATAAGTGAAAGAAGCTGTTCTTAAGCCCAGATCGTCCTGGTTTGGGGGGTGGCTACCTGTCCATTATTCCATGCTGCCTTTCCAACATAGAATAGTGCTTGTTTTCAGATCAAGTTGCGAGTGATATTGGCTGCCTTTAGTACTAATGAGACACACAACAGACGGGAAATGCCCAGGCCCAGACCAGAAATCCTTCTGAGAGAACTCTAAGACCAAGAAGGAGCTTTCTCCAACTTTGGAAGAAGAGGAAATTGGGGATGCTTGGAGAGGCTTCCATCAAGTGCAAGGGGGTGGGGATGGGGGACTTGATTTCTCCAAGGGAAATAAATTCAATGCAAAGAATACTGTACTATCCATAACCTCAATAGCCTGAAGTTCTGAAGGGCAGAATGAGCAGAATGTTGTGTGCAGTGACAGCAATATTGTTTGAAGAACAAATTTGGGTGACTATTATAAGTAACAAATAAATTATATAAATTTATAAATTATAAATAAACAAATAAATCACAAAAGTTATTCTGACTACTATAAATACCCAAGTTAGCTGTAGAGGACTTATGGGGAAGGACACTGCCTGGATCCAGAGAGTGAGCTGATAGAAATATGTACAGAATAATTTTACATATACCTATGCATATACATACACACATATGCATACACATTATACACACGTATACACACACACACACACACACACACACACATACGCCTATTTGTATCTCATGGTGGTCAGCTCTAGGGTGGGGTAGGAGTAGGGGAGAAAAAAAGGAATTCACATAATTTTGTTGTATATTTGAAAGGAATAACAAGTTGTGCATAGTAGATTTGCAGTTTCACGTATAATCATCTTTTTTTTTTGTATTATGCTATGGAAATGCTTGTTTTATTCCATAAATATGTATTAATGTAATTTTAAAAAGGTGTAGGGGAATTAGCCTGGAATTCCAGATCGGGGAAGGAGCCTGAGCAAAAGAAAAAGACCTCTGCAGTGATGAGGTAAAACATTTCTTGAGGTTTTACCTCCATGGTAATATGGGCCATATGGGATAAACTAACCTGGGTAAAGGTGTCCAGGGCCTCTGTCATTACTGGAAAGTGTCAGATGCCTGAACTGCTGGCCAAAGGCTTGATGGGAGTTATGACCTGAGCCCAGGGTTAAATCTTGCTTCTTAACTCTGGAAAAACTTAGATTTTGTAGAAGCCTTAAACCAATCATCATCGTCGTCGTCATCATCATCATCATCACCATTTATATAGTCTTAAGTTTTTTAAAGGATTTACATGTTGTCTCACTAGTCAGATGAATAAATACCCTGCCCACTATCTTGACACCTGCACTATTAATTTAATATCAACGCTATTCATCAGAGCCAGAGTCATCATCCTCCCTCCACTCCCAACAGAATAAACTGAAGAAAAAACGCCAACAATAACAACAGTCCAGTGAGTGTTCATCTGACTTTCCATTCGGCTTGCTGGAGCACTGGATCTTTCTGTCAATGTGAAAAGTAACATTAGGTCGTGATATGAATATCAAACACTGAATGTGACTGCATCGACAATCAATGGACTTTGCTACTAATATTTGTGCCCCATTGGACTGACCCCAAGTAGCCTTAATAGATATCAAACTGAACCTCCAAGGACCTAGGATAGACCTAGGTGGAAATGGATATCTGAGCTGAGGTCAGGCCACAGAGATATCCATACTGATGAGAGAACAGCTGTTCCATAACCAGAGAGGACCTACACACCAGAGTTCTTGGCATTTACCCTGCAAGACTGCCTCTTGACTCTTCCCTCCACAAGACCAGTTGGCCTTGCAGACTGTCCCTGGACCCGAGATCACAGTTCTTCCCTACTCCCATATGGGGGGTGAGAGTCTAACCATAAGCTGGGGCCTGGCTGGCTAGAGAAAGTGAGTAAATCAAGTGCCCTATAACCAGTATCCTTGGACCCCTTACTAACAGGCTTCCTAATAAGTCAGTCAGCCCAGGTCCAGAATTTCCATTCCTACCCTTTCCTCCAATGCAATCAAATCAACATTGCAGCTAGGGCCAGGGACATAGCTCCCCAGGCTGCTGAGAAAGAGGAAGAGCAATCCTTTGCTGGCAAATTCTCTTGAAAGTTGCCTATGATCCTCCACTGACTTTGTCCTCTACAAGTTTATGTTATCTAATTTCAAATGGGGCACAGTGGATAGAGCACTAAGCCTGGAGTTGGGAAGACCCGAATTCAAATCTAGCCTCAGACACTTACTAGATGTGTGACACTGAGCAAGTCTTTTAACTCTGTTTGCCTTAGTTCCTCATCTGTAAAAATGAGCTGGAGAAGTAAATGACAAACCACTCCAGTATCCTTGCTACAAACAAAAACAAAAACAAAACCCAAACCTAAATGGAGTCAGGAGGAGTCAGACACAACAAATGGGCCCTCATTACCGCGGCCAGTTCAATTCTTCCCTGCTTCATTCTAGATTGCTCTTTCACTAGCATCTAGTTGAAATTTTCTTTTCTCTCCCGAAACCAACTCATCCCAATTCTCTTTAATTATATATGCCAGGTACTCTATTATTCCCATTTTGCAGATGAAGTAACTAAAGCAAACAGAGGTTAAATGACTTGCCTTTGGTCACATGCCTAGTAAGTATCTGACGCTAGATTTGAACTCAGATCTTCCTGATGAACCACCTACTTGGAAATGGAAGGTAATTTCAGAGGGAAGGCACAAATAGCCAGGAATAACAGAAAAAACTTCATGCAGAAGGTGGGTTTTGGGAAAAGTATGGAAGGCAGAGGTGAAGAGGGAGAATGTTTCAGACATGTGGGATAGCCAACGAAAAAGAAGAGCTTTGGGAGATGAAATGTTCTGTTTGAGGACTAGGAAAAAGGCCTGTATCTCCTAGTCACAGAGTATGTGGAAGGGAGGAAAGAGTAGAAAAACTGAGCATGTCAGAAAGGTCCAGGTTGTGAAAATCTTTAGAAGCCAAACAAATGTTATTATTTCATTCTGGAAGCAATAGGGACACCCAGGAGTTTATTGAGAGGGATTGGAGTAGAGTGCTATTGTCAGACTTCATTATCAGATTCAAATAAGATAATATTTGTAAAGCACGCAGCACAATGCCTGGCTCATAATTGACACTATGTAAGTGCTAACTACTGTTGTTGTTACTATTAGACCTGTGCTTTAGGAAAAATTATTTTGATAGCTGACTAGAGGATGAATGGGAGTGCAAAACATATGTCCATATTATCCATGTTCCAAAAGAAAACACAAACAAAACAATATAAAGTAAGAAAAGAGTTTGCTTCAATTTGCATTCAGAGTTCATCAGTTGTCTCTCTCTCTCTCTCTCCCTCTCCCCTCTCTGTCTCTCTATCTCTGTCTCTCTATCTCTGTCTCTCTGTTTCTGTCTCTTTCTGTCTCTGTCTGTCTGTCTCTGTCTGTCTGTCTCTTTCTCTGTCTCTGTCTCTCTGTCTCTCTGTCTCTCTCTGTCTCTCTCTCTCTCTCTCTCTCTCTCTCTCTCTCTCTCTCTCTCTCTCTCTCTCTCTCTTTCTCTCTCTTACCCTTCTCTCTCTACTCTATCCCTTGGTGATCTCATTAACTCTTCTCTAGTGATCACTCTCAAATCTGTCTAGATCTCATCTTTCTTTTGTTTAGTTCTGTCTCACCAATTGCCTACCAGGATGTTCCAAAGGTATGTCAGACTCAGCATATCCAACATACAATTCATTATCTCCTTTCAAAACTAACCCTTCTTACTAACTTTGACATGTCTGTCAAGGGCACCACCATCTTTTTAGACAACAAGGCTCAGAAACGCAGAAACATTCTGAACTCTCAACTTTCCCTTACACCCCTGTCCCCAGTGTCCCAATCAGTTGCCACATTCTATAGATACCTCCTTCACAATATTTCTCCCATCCATCTCTTTTCCAACTACATTATTGCCAATTTAGTTCAGGCCTTTGACATTTCTTTCTGGGCTACTCTAATTACCTCCTAATTGATCTCCTTGCCTCCAGACTCTCTGCTTCTAATCCGCATGGCCATCAAATTGACATTTCCAAAGTCCAGGTCTGATCATATCACTCCTTTGCTCAAGAAGCTTCATAGTCTTTATATCACCTTCTGTATTAAATACAGGCTCTTCTGTTTAAGCCTTCCACAATCTAAATCCAATCTATCTTTAGGGACATCTTTCATGCTGCTCCCCCTTACAAACATACTCCACTTTCCAGTCAAACTGGCTTATCTTGCCTAACTGGCCTAGCCCAGACTTGATATTGCATCTCCTGACCACATGCTTTTGTACAAACTCTTTGAATCTAGAATGCTTTCCCTCTTCATCTCTACTTCTTGGAATCCCCAGTCCCCTTTAAGGACCAGTTCACACACAATCATGTCTTTCCTGATTGTCCTAGCTGTTAATGTTCCATCTCTCTGAAATTACTCTATATTTATGCTTCATATATGTTGTGTGCACTATTTACTTCCAGAAGAATGCACAGTTTTTAAAGGCAGAGGGTGCTGAATTACATTGAATTACATATCCTCTTATGAGGGCCTTTCGATTAAAGCCTGCTTTTTACATGCTCTACTTTTCCCATTGTTTTTTCCCAAATCTTTGAGCCTGTAGGATCCCTGGGTATTGACTTTATGGGGACCTGATTTGCCTGCTTCCTATTCCAAACCTACTTCAGTGACAACAAAGGCACAAATATCCTATATTTTGAATTGCCAGCTTGTTAACTACTGATAGAATTAACCATGCCCCAGCAGGAATCACCACCTGATGAATCCTTTTGGTTAAATGCACCAAGACCTCACCCCTCACTGCACACCTGCCCAGCCTGACTGGTTGGCCTGTGGACCAGGATCCATTAAGTCCAGGAGGAAATACACCAGGAACTTGACCACAGTCTCCAAACACTACCCAGGAGATAATAATAAGCAGATTTTACCAGTCAGCTGATTGTATTCATCTTGGCTGATAGAATTCAAAAGTAAGACCTGTCTTAATACTTACAGGGTTGCTAAGCTTGTTTTCAATCAGCTCTATTACATTAGAGAATGTGAGAAATCATTAGCAAGACAGTAGGAAAGCTCAAAGAAGTAAGAATGGGAGCAAAGAGTTTGTGCTGTGAGCTGTTCCTGCAGGTGCATAAAACAGCATGACTATATCTTTTTTTTTTGTTACAAGGAAAGGAGATTAGCAACTTTTGTCCTCTCAGAAACCTTTGAGCTTATAGGATCCCTGAACATCTTCTACCCAAGTAGACTTTAAATCGTAAGTTCACTGAACTGTGGTCCAAAATGTGTGTGTGTGAATGTGGGCACACTCATGTGTATATATACTATATATGGGAGATTCTTATATATAGATGATGTGTGACATATATATATATATATAATAAAAATCCCCTACATATAGCATATGTATATATGCATAGTATATTGTTATACATGTAGTATATATGCACAGTTTCCTGTATATACATATGTATATGCATATGATATACATAGATACACATATACACATAAATATGAAAACCCTGGATATATACACATACATATATACACAATACATAGATATCCTGAGTGTGTGTATGTATATATGTACATGTGTTTCTGTGTGCATATATATACATACACACACATGTATGATGTGTAAAAAGTTTGAGAGACATAGTTTCTGGGTAATTTATTATTTTATTAATCATGCTAGTCCACAATAAAAGGGGTCACTGGAACTTTCAAAAGCCAAAGATCCCTCATGGAACTCACTCAATGCTAATATACCCTTGGAAGACTGGGTATTCCTGAAGGTAGCAATCAACTCTGATTGGCTGACAATTAATGAGAAGAATTAATATTATAATAAGAGGTGAGCTTATTCTAAAGAGGGGCTAGGTGAAGTAACTCTGATCCCTCAATCTTGGACAAAGAGACTTATCTCTTATCCAGACTATCCTGACCTAGGGCAATCTAGACAAATTGGGCTGTACCCTCTACCAAGGCTGCTAGAGTGGAGCGCAATGTGCCACAATTTACTTTAGACAGAATTCTTTGTAAGGTTTTCTAGTTGGGTGGGGTCTCACACCCAGGACTGAAAAGCACCTGCTCTACAGTATTTGGGAGTTTTCCCCATGGAACTTCCCTATACAAATAAAGTCACAGGTCTAGACCAACGGCATTTAATATACAATTAAAAAAAAAACGTAAAATGAGCATCAAGACTGAAAGGAAGTCCTGTGTTTGGAGGCTGTGATCTCTGTACAGTCCTGCCCTGGCTTTCTGTCTTAGCAGAATTAGGATCCCTTTCACTGACATCCAGCTTTATGGTTCAAAATGAAGATTATTCTGTCTAATGAAGTTAATGTACAGTTGTTTCATATACCCCCGAGTGAATACTACAGCACAATCACTCTCACCAACGACCTGCCCGAAATGTTGAAGACAAAGCTAATTGATTACCAGCCATCATTCCTACCTGCTGCTCTTATTCTTGTCATACTGACTTTTGAGGGGCATTTGAGATGAATGACAGACAAAGCAAAAAGTGATCCTTGAAACAATATGTCACCATTTAGGTCCTAACACTTTCCCTGAGCATCATTGGTGGGATGAGGGGCTCTCACTTCTCTGGCATTATGGGACACTTGACACAGCACACCTTTTGGGGAACACAAGGAATAAATCTCTTCTGCTCCCATGTCCCCATACACATATTAACTATGCCTATTGGCTGAGGCCAAACAGTTGTCATCACCTGATGAGCTATGTGGTTGAATGCACCAATGAGCCTACCCCACTGGTAATCCATTCCTACCTGAATTGACTTCACTAAGTCTAGCTATAAATAGGACCACAGTCTCTAAGAACTACTCAGAAGGAGGAAAAAGAGTGGCTTATAAAATTTAGCAGGTTAATTTTGATTACTTTAAAAGGGAAAAACCTTAATAGTTTTAGGGGTGTCTTACATGGACTGAAATCCCTATTGAAGTGGAATCACATGAAAATCACCACATTCCCTGGAAGTTCTCAAATCTTTGTTTCATCATATAAATGATTTCCAGATGTCTTGTTTTATAAGCAGTGGACATAGGACATGTAAGAAAAGAAAAAGAAAAAAAAAAGGATGAGTTATGTCTTCACAACATCCCGCTGATATATCTCCTTCTTCACCCAGCCAGCCTCTACCCTAGGTCTAAGCCACAGAACTACCCAGCAGTCTTGGTTCTCATTTACTTTTCTCTATTAGCTCATTTTCTGCTGTGTATTAAATGCTATTGGACTGTAATTTTACTGGTATAGAGAACTTCATTGGAGGAAACCCCTTCTGCCACTGCAGATCTCCACCTATTCTGCACCTTTTAATCATCTCCATCACATTAAGGATCTTGGTAATCCATGATTATGTGTAAGCGCAAGGAACATTAGAATTGGAGTAGAGTTTGTACTGTGTATGAGCTGTCTCTTTGATAGAATTCTCTCTCATATATCTGTATCTACCTGTAGATATAGATAAATATATAGATAGAGATGATATCTATGTATCATACCTTATGATATACTACTCTCCTTCCCATACATGCTACACAGTCTTAGCAAACCTACCTCATTCTATTCCTCCCACATGGCTCTCCATCTCCTGTCTCTGTGAATTTATACTGACTGTCCTCCATGCCTGGAATCCACTCCACTTCACCTCCATCATCATCATCATCATGACCATGACCACCACCATGACCATCACCATGACCATCACCATTTAAGGTTTGTAAAGGATTTTATATATGTTATGTTATCTCATATTTATCTGTAATCTCATATATATGTTATCTCCTATTTTATATATGTTATCTCAGAACAACCCTGTCAGGTAGGTGTCATCATTATCCCCATCTTACAGTTGAGGAAACTGTGACTGATAGAGTTAAGTAACTTGCCCAGGAGTCACACAGCTAAATAATATCTGAGGTCAAATTTGAACTTAAAAACTTAAAAACTGACACTCCAAGGTATATATATATATATATATATATATATATATATATATATATATATATATATATATATATATATAAATTGGGAAAATTGGCTTCATGCTTTCCAACACTTTCCTCTGCTCATAAAGAGTTATGATAGGAAAAGCAGCATAAAATGGTGGAAAGAATAGTAGACTTGAACTAGAAGACCTTGATTCTCATCTCAATTACATCACTTACTTGTTCAATGATCATGAGCAAGTCATTTAGCATCTTTGAAATTTGGGGAGATATAACAGGCACTGAATTTTATACTAGGCTGTAGACTAAATGGATACCACTTTAAAATGCTTTGGTCTCAGTGTACTTAAAAGTAGGACTTTTTACCATGCTAGATCAATAATAAAGACAGCAATAAATATTTATTATATACCTCTTGTGTTCAGGTATTGTCCTAGACACTGAAAGTACAAAGACCAAAATCAAAGTCTCCACCCTCAGAGAGCTTATATTCTATTGGAGGAGTTAAACCCTTTCTTATGCTACAATTGCATGTGGCCCACCTCCCTGAAGAGTATTCTGGGTGTGCTGGTAAATGTTTAACAACTTACTGCCAAAACAGCAACAACAGCAACAACGGACTTTGAAGCTTATCATTGTCAGGATTTTTCTGCACCATTTTCTTAACTCTGCACAATCAACAAAAAAAATAATCAAGCCCTGATTGGTTGCATTTGCCAATCATTAAGGTATAAGTGCCCCTGCAGAAAAGTTAACAATAAGTTCTTAGGGAGCTGGTTGCAGCTGGCCCCAGCACACCCCTGTCATCATCGGTTTTTTCATCTTTACTGCTTTTTAGATTTCTCATTGTCCAGCTTCATTTTTTTTCTTCCTCTGTGCTGAGGGCAAGATTGTATTTATATTTTTGGGTTCAAAAAGACAAAACTCTCACACAGAGGCAAATTGGTGGCAGCAGAGCATTGAAACTACTTAGCAACATAATAGAATGTCGGGAGATGCCTCCTGGATCCTTGGCCCCTTGATTTTCCTTTGTCAGTGTATGTACTAAGATAAGAATAATAATTATTATTTTTCTTTTTTTTTTTGCTGAGGCAATTGGGGTTAAGTGACTTGCCCAGGGTCACACAGCTAGTAAGTGTCAACAAGTGTCTGGGGGTGGATTTGAACTCGGGTCCTCCTAACTCCAAGGCTGGAGCTCTATGCACTGCACCACCTAGCTGGCCCAATAAGAATAATTATTAAAAGATCATGATGCCCCAACAAAGGAAAGCATACCACATAGAAGAATTGTTTTTGTGATGGTGAACAGAGTACAGGATGTCCCAAAACCCTTAGTGCCATTGTAAGCCATTCAAGCTTAAGCTATTTAAGCCTACAATAGCACTAAGACTTTTGGGACACCTTGTATTAGTGTCTTTAAATTATTTCTCTGTCTTATGTAGATTGACAGATTTGTGGTTTCATTGGGGTTGGTTCTCTTTCCACAGGATAAGCTGAAATCCATCTGTGACTGTTGATTCTATGTAATTTTTGTTCATGTCTTCCTGCAAATCCTTCTATAGGAGTCACCAACATGCTAGAGATTTTCCTCTGGTTCTTTAAATATTTTAGATGTAACAGAGCAATACTTGTGCTGTCCACCTGTCATCTCTCACTCTCTCCATGTGACTTATCTATCCTTTTGCTGGGCTTTCATGTCCTTGACTATGTGTGTTTTGTGTCAGTTCTCGCACATGAATCTATATTGGCAGCCTGCTTAACATCCATTATGTGTCTACTTATTGCTCTTTGGGTCATCTGTTAGTTTTATGTTCCTGGGATCTTTTATTCTTTTCATGATTTGAAGATGAATTACTGATAATCCCCCTCACTTCTCTGCCCACTCCATTCCATGTTTCAAACTGCTTTTCATGGCTAATCTGGATTCCACCAGTGGGTCACTCACCTCCCCTGGATGAACTTGGGCCTCGACTTCCATGACACTTTCCAGACCACTCCATTGCCTTATAAGTACTCCCTTGTTCCTGCCCCTGTTTTCAAGCTCTGTTTTTTTTTTGTATGTGTTGTTTTCCCCCATCAGAATGTAAGCTTCTTGAGGGTAGGCACCATCTCACTTACTTGTATTTGTATCCCTAGCATTTAACAAAGCCTTTCTCTCTGTCACTGTCTGTCTGTCTATCTTTGTCTCTCTGTCTCTGTCTCTCCATCTTTCTTATATAGCAAAGAAGAAAGAAAAATCCCCAAAGAGCCCCATGGAGAACAATCTGGATGATGAACCCTATCAAAAGATTATATTACAGTAATACTACTTGAATTTTTCTCTGGAATCACAAGCAAGGTAAATGATGTGCACATACTAAACTTTCATATTTTATTTTTCTTACTTTGAAATAGGCTATGAGTCTAACAGTACACGCCAAGAATCACTGGGCCAGGCATCCACACATCTGATCTGAGTTTTAGAAGCTTTATTAGAGGAGCACGATCACTTTCTTTTCTTGCCTTTGAGATGCTGGTAAAAAAATGACCTTCAGGCTTCCACTATTTCTTCTTAATGAATCACACAATTGATATTATTTTCAAGCTTCTCTATGTCCACATACATATCATAGGTAAGCAATTTCTTCTTTAACTTCAAAAGATCTGTGATTTCCTCATTGCAGACCTTCCTCTCCACCAGCTCTCCTTAGCAGATTGAGGCATAAGTTGTCGTAGCAGTAGCTATCACTTGGTGACCAAACTCCTAATGAGGAGCTTTTTGGAGCTTAACCAGTTGGTTGGTTGTTGACTTTCGTTCTTGAAGGGGTCCAAAATGACATCACTATATTGGAGTCAAGGTACAGTGTGCCTGACTGTGGCCGATCAGACCAACAGCAGCTCAGAAGGTTCTACCACAGGTTGGACACAAATAGTCCACATGAACATTTGGAGTGGAGAAGTCTCTAATTTTGCTCATAGAGCACAGCACCTTCTTTGATGTGGACACACCATCATGAATGGTCCTTTGCCGGTGTCTCCCATGTCACACAACTGATTCCAAAGCTCTTCAGAGAGACCTTGAGAGTGTCTTTTGACCACAACATGAGTACTTGCCTTGTGTGAGTTTGCCATAAAATAATCTTTTAGGTTAGTTAGGCTAAGGTTGAGCTACCTAATCTCTAGGGTTCCTTTCAACTCTGAAAGTCCATGAGCCCATGGCATCTCTGATGATGATCCATCACCAGACAAAGATTTACAATAAGTTTTAAAGATTATTGGGAGTGGGGCAGTGGATAGAGCTCCGGCCTTAGAATCAGGAGAATGTGAGTTCAAATCCCTCCTTAGACACTTGATATTTACTAGCTGTGTGACCCTGGGCAAATCACTTAACCCCAATTACCTCACCAAAAAGAACAAAAAAAAAGGATTATTGGGTTCCTACATCTTAGTCAGAGTGGAAAGCCCATATTTGATTATATCCACATTTCCACATTTGCTACCCTTGCTTTATTTTATTCACATTCACTGCCTGGCTTTCATATTGATACATGAAGAGAATACAAACAACTTCTGTTAGCAAAAGTATTGTTTCCCAATACAGAGACATCTATTCAAATCAATGAACATTTATCAGGTAACTACTCTATGCCAGTCACCATGCGTGATAGGTTCTGAGAGTGCAAAGACAAAAACAAAGCAGTTCCTGCCATCAGAAGTTGATATTCTGTTGATCTCCTTCTCTTCCTGGAAAAAAGAAAACAAAACAAAACACCCCCAGAACAAACAAGAAAGCTTAAAAGAAAGGTAAGAAAAATTTAGAGGCTTCCCATATCAGCTATGTTTTATGTTTAATGTCTTCTTTCTTTTAGCCTCATTTGGATTTCTTTTTTGGGGGGGGGTGAGGCAATTGGGGTTAAGTGACTTGCCTAGGGTCACACAGCTAGTAAGTGTCAAGTGTCTTGTCTGAGACCAGATTTGAACTCAAGTCCTCCTGACTCCAGGGCCGGTGCTCTATCCACTGTGTCACCTCACTGTCCCTGGATTTCTCTTAAGCCAGGTAAAATGGACAGACATTCACATATATGGCTGATGTATATTTCTAGGGAAGTATAAACATGGGCACACATAAAATCGAATTCCTTCTACTATACAGGTTGTGATGAAAATGCCTTGTAAACTTTAAAGTGTTATATAAATGTAGGAGGTTATTATCATTATTATGACTATTTTTCCCGCTTTGGTTTGGACCTGGGGTTTCATTGTTGGATGGAATTTCTGTTAAGGAGACGAATCAATGCAGATCAGCAACTTTTCTGTAATTTACAGTGTTAAGGGAGTTGCCTAGGGGCACTGAGAGATCAAGTGACTTACCTGAGGTCACATAGCCAGTATGCGTTAGAGGCCACACTTAAACTGAAGTCTGCCTGACTGAAGTCAGCCCTCTATCCATTTTGTTATTCTGCTTCTCATTTTGACCATTGTTACTCAGTTAATGTATGATCAAGTAATGACAATCATTTCCCACATCAGGGAAGACAGAAAAAGTTTTCCCAACTGCTAAAGTGGGTATAATTGATACAAGGAAGGAGTGGTGGCTTATTTTAATTCCATATCTGATAGACATGTGTTTGTATTTTGTAAGTCAAGCAATAGTAATTACTGTTCTACAATCACATTTCTGCACATCAAGAGGAATTGGGGAGGTCTGTTGATAGCAGTCACAAACCAGATCAAAGTTTTCCTCCATTATATTGTATTCCTTTATTGTATCATATCATATTGTTTTGTTATATTATGCTTTAATGTTATGTTATGTCACATCATATGTCATGCTATATTTCATTATATTATATTGCTATATTATGGTGTTATTTTGTTATAAGCAAGAGAGAGAGTAAGAGAGAGAGAGGAGAAAAGGGAAAGATAGAGGGACAGAAGGAGAGGTTGATCAGGAAAGTGGAAAGAATGAGGGGAGGTCTTTGATAGAATCTCCATAAAATTCCTTATTTAAATTGGATTAAATTGTTAAAATTATCGACTGTTACCGACCCCCAAATTCCTAAGAAATTGTCGCTGATTTTGGATGGCTATTGAGGTCACCAATCCTCTCTTGATAGAACCTAGGATTATTATTTTTTTTTTTGATGATTTAGGTTATGGAATGTAAGAGGACTGAGGTTTGCTCCTCAAATCCACTGGGCCTTCTTCCCATCTCTTAGTGATACTCCTAAAGGAACTATGAAATCCTCAGATACACCAAAGATTGGTGCCAGTCTACTGGTGAAGATTTAAACCTGTTTTAGCTCCCAGTGGTAGCAGAGTCACTTTTCAATTTAAGCAAGATTTGTGGGACCATTCATTCTCTTGGACACTCTGACAACACCAGAAATCCATCTAGGCAATATGGACTCTACTAGGATTTCTTAGAGCAGAATTGTATTTTAAAAAAAAATATTCAGAGCCTACTCTGTTCAAGGCATCATGTTAGGATTGGGTATGTAAAGCTTACAAAAAGGAAATGGCCTAAGCCCTCAAGAATCTTTTATTCTATTGAACTCAAAACAGTTATACAAAATGAACATTGGACTTTGGAGTTGGAAGACCTGGATCTGAATATTGACTTTGCCACTTACTAGAAGAAAGAGTGACCTTGGTACCTGTGAGATTTTGGGAAAATGTCTCAAACTGCTTGAGTCTCAGTTTCTTCATCTGTGAAATGAAGAGATTGAATTGGAAGGCCTTTGAGGTCCCTTCTAATGTTAATGATTAATAGGCAGTTTATTGTCACCTGATGCCTGATAGAGACCTGGAGTGAGGAAGATCTGAGTTCAAATCCAGTTTCAGGTACTTCTTAGAAACTGTGTGACCCTGGGCAAGTCACTTGACCTCTGTTTGCTTTAGTTTCTCATTTGTAAAATTGGAATAATAACTACCTATTTTTCTAGGGTTGTTGTGAAGATAAAAGGAAATAGTATTTGTAAAGCACTATAAAATGCAAGCTATTAATATTACTATTAAGACCTTATTATGTGCCAAGCCTTGTGTTAAGGCCTGGGAATACAAAGAAAGTAAAAATTTCGCTTCCTCCAAGGAGTTAACATTCTAATGGGAAAGGCAATATGTACATAATTTGATACTAGATAGATACTGACAAATGGAAGATCACCTCAGTGGGGAGAGCTGATTTAACATTGGAGAGTTAAAACAGTTTGTGGTAATAAGACATCTGATTGATAAGGAATCATTTTCTAGTGAAGGAGTTCTTAACCTGCGGTCTGTGAGCTTTAAAAAAAACCCATTTTTAGTAACTATTTCAATATAATTGTTTTCCTGTATAATCCTATGTATTTTACTTTATGCATTTAAAAATATTATTCTAAGAAGGTATTCATATGCATCATCAGACTGCCAAAGGTTCCATGACACAGAAGAGGTCTAGTGGTCTAGAGAACAGGACACTCTCCTTGGAGTCGGGAAGCTTGAGGTTCAAAATCGTCTTCAAGCACTACCTATGAGACACTGTGAAAGTTCCAAAAATGAAGGCATTGGACTCCATGGTCATTAAATTCTCCAGCTTTAAATGTATGATCCTGTGGTTGGAAAGATTAGTTAACTCAGCACAATTTATTCCCATCCTCACCTTCGCTACCACCAGCAGCCTCCAGGTTGGTATTGTTTTATGGGAAAAGTCCTTAAAAAAAACAACTAAAAATGGTAGTTAAAAAACAACACTTCCCCTGCTGTACTTCTATCAAATGCCTGCTCATACAGCAGAGGATGAGTCTTCTGTGGAGTCCAAAATAATCTTAGTTGCAATTTCTCTTTCTATCTAACAGGAAAAGAACACTTCCTTGGACCGGGGCAACCCTCTGCTGAGCATTGGGATTCCAAGAATGAGATGACTGCAGGGAGGGTCGGGAAGAAGGTTTGTAGAGAATAATAACCCACTGAATCTAGTCACGTCTGAGTCTGCCAAACTGAGCTCAAGGGATAGTTTAGCTTGACACTACAAGACCACCCAATCCCTCCCAGCCTCTCTAAGAATAGCTATATTCTTGGGACAGGGGAAATTTCCATTGGGCAATGTTAGGGACTTAAAATCTCTTCCTGTCATTGAACAGTGAACACTCACAGGATTCCAGAGTGTTAGGTGCAGTATTAAAGATTGTCAATGAGATAAAAGTCGATTTCTGGTTGGGGTCCAGATAATTTGTAACTATATAAGAGGCAATGCAAATCTGCTCCCAGAAGTAAGGAACTGCATCAGGACAGCCAATTCTGCCCTTCTCCCCTCCATTTTTGGAGAGGACCTAGGGTCATTAAAATAATCCACTCTAGCCTCCCTGGAAGAAGAGGGAGAAGAAAGGAGAGTGGGGAATGCACAAGAATGCTCCCTAGACTTCAAGGCCTTAGCTGGGTGTGGACATGGGGAGGATATTTTGAGCAGGAGATGAGGCATTTGAGGTACCAAGGAAAGGAAGAGGAAAATAATAGCAATAGCTCATATTTATATGGCTTGCAAAGCCCTGTTACGCCATTTGATCCTTGCAAGTCTGTGAGATGTGGTATTGTTATAGGCGAGGAAATGGAGGTTCAGAGGGACACAAGAGTCACTCAGATTCATACAGCTATTATGTGTCTAAATGAGAATTCAAACCCAGGTTTTTCTTAACTTCAATTATAGTGCTACTGCCAATTGTGAATTGTACCAAATACCCCCTAATACTAGCTCCACATAAGCCAGGTGTAAGCTGGGGCCCTGGAAGAGTATGAATGTTATTTTCTGGAGAACTGAAATTTTGGGAACGGTAAAAAAGAGCAGAATGATAGCAAGAGGCCTTGGAGGGTCCACAGAGGAGAAAGATAGAATCAGCAACATCTGCTAGAAACGGAGAAGAGCCAAAGTTAAGTGGTAGAGGAAGGCAATAGGAATCCTCGATGGGAGTAACTACTGGAGAACTGCAGGAAGTAATTAAGCAATTATGCAGATGGAGGAGCCAAGGATAGAAGTTCTGATGCAGGGAAAACCACTCCTGATGAGCCTGACTGAAGCTCCACCCAGGGCAATACTGTAAGTCACAGAGATGCAGAGTGTTCTTATGGGACAGTGGCTTCCTGGGATTGGGGGTGGAGAGGTCTATTGACTTAGGCTCAAAGAGCAGTTATTTACTTCCACTAACTTTTAAATAAAATCATCCATGATTTGTATACTGTGAATCTTGGTGCTGGAAAACAAAGCTTGCCGATACCCTAAAAGAATGCCAGATATTGATGTTCTTAGATCACTGAACCAGGGAAATGAGAGTTCTCCCAAAAGTTACCTAGGCCCTTGCATCAAGAGGGACTCTGACATCAGGGATATATTCTCCTGCTTGCCAAGCTTCAGTGGCTCCCTACTGCTGTTTCAAGGATAGCATACAAACTTCTCACCTTCACTTAAAGCCCTTGTCAATTTTGCTCCACTATACCTTTCTGGATTCATTTCGTGCTCCTCGCATTCATATTCTCTCAGTTTATTTGTCATTCCCAGGACACAACATTCTATCTTCTGTCTCTGTTCTAATGTTACCTTTTTAAATCCTTATCCCTATTCTAATAAGTGCCATGCCTCCCCCAAGGAACAGAATCCCAGAATTTGGAAACACCTTCAGAAGCCTTCTACCCTAATTTAGACCTGAACAAGAATCTTTCCTACAACATCCCAAACAATCCTCTAGTCTCCACTTGATCTCTCAAGTAGGGTTAGGAGGATGGATAAATATGTTCTTTGCCTCCCACCTCCAACTACTTTTCTATTGTCATCTTCTTAATTACCTTTCCACTTCTTTTTCTTTTTTGCATGAGGCAGCTGGGGTTAAGTGACTTGCCCCCCAGTCACACAGCTAGTAAATGTCAAGTATCTGGTCTGAGGCCAGATTTGAACTCAGGTCCTCCTGATTACAGGCCTGGTGCTCTATCCACTGCGCCATTTAGCTGCCCCACCTTTCCACTTCTGAAGTCCATCCAATACACCCTCTACATTCTTGTCAATGTGGATTTTCACCTCAGGGCTCTCTTATAAGGTAATATTATATATTATAGTTACATATTTGAATCTTATTCCCCTAATAAAATGTGTGGTCCATGAAAGCAGGGACCACATCTCATCTACATTTTATGTCTTCCCCAGCATTTAGCATAGTGCTTTTTACTCTGTGGAGTCTTAATAAACATATTTTGAAAGAGTGAATGAATATAATAATGCATAATATTATAATTCATAAAATAAAAATAATATATAATGTATTGATATATAATAATTCCATAACCTGGAATATCTTCTCCAGTTTCCAAGATTCCTTAAATTCCCAGAATTGCAAGGAGTCCTTAAGGATTTAAAGAGATGTATAGCATAACTTCATTAATCAGCTAATAAATACATTAGCAAGAATTATTTTATTAACTAGATTGTAAATTTCCTGAAGATGTAGCTATGAGATTATAATAATAACTAACATTTACATAGCTTTTAAGACTTGAAAAATACAACATAGTATCTCCCTTCAGATCCTTACTAGCTGTGTCAACCCTAGTCAAGTCACTTAATCTCTTTGTTACCTCTCTTTACTCATCTGTAAAATGAAGGGTTGGACTTGATGGTTTTTGAAGTCCTTTTCAGTTCTAAATCTATGATCTTATGACACTATTTGATCTTCATGGGTACCTTCAGAGATATGTACTGCAAATGTTATTATCCCCATTGTATTAGTAAGGAAACTGAGGCTGAGATGTTAAGTGAGTTGTCTTAGGGCTATACAGTTAGTAAGTGTTTGAGTCAGGATTCAAATCACTGAGACAGGTCTTCCTGATTCTAGCTCAAATACTTTCTCTATTATATTATACCACATCCTATAAAAATTAAGTGTGTTTGTATCCACCCACCTCCTAACCCTAGTACCTGGCACATAATGAAACAGAATGCAACCTGAAGAACTGGGTTCAAATCCTGGCTCTGTCATCTTATCTGAATGACCCTGGGCAAGTTATTTAACCTATCTTGGCCTCAGTTTCTTCACCCGTAAAATGAGGCAATATGACTAAACCACCTGTCCAGTCCCATCTAGCTTTAAGTGTATAATCCCATGCCCCTATAATCAACTTCAGTATAATATTGTTGGAATCTAACCTATTAGGCAATGGGTCACCTAACCTTTTACCACTTGTTAGCAGCAGGTCGGCTTTTTTTTTTTCCGAGAATGAGTCACAGCAGGGTTCACTTTTGACTTTCTACACTTTACGTGACCTTGAGAAACTCACAACTTCTTTAAACCCCAGCTTCCTCATCTGTAAAATGTATCCTATAATTCTTGCACCATTCACCTCACAGAGTTGTTGTGACAAAACAACTTTGCAAATTTTAAATGCATATCTAATTTGAGTCTCATTCTTAGAGGTAGACACAATTATACATGCATCGTCCTGCAGAAAAGGTTGGGTTTAGTACAAGATCAATTAGAATAAATCAACAGGAAGATGAGGTTTTGAGAAAGGAGAAGAAAGTATGTATGAATGATAAAGAATTAACAATCAGCAAAACTCTGGATTACATGCAGAGGATTAACACAAATTTGGGAGAGGGGTCTGGCGCCAAGCATGGATATGAGAGACCAGAAGCCAGGTCAGAAAGCAATCTGGAGGAAGCATTTACTGCCTGACAGCTTTTGCTGCAGCATATGGGCTGACAGATGCTTCTTTTATGCCTAATTCTGGAGCACGGGCCACACACACTCCCACTAAAGAGGAGAGAATGTTAATTGACAGGGCCCAAATCAGTGTTTGTGGAGCAGGATACAGGATTTACTGGGGAGAAATGGGAGAAGGTTAGAGATCAGAAGCATGGGGCATTGTCCCCACTGGGGTGGGGGGGGAGCAATATGGATTGGAGAGATGGTTCAAAATGAAAGAAAAAGGTTCTAAAAGGACAGGTAGAAAGGTGTTAGAAACAAATCAAGGCCAACGTGGCAGAGTGAGGAAAGAAACCTCTGGGGCCCTTCCAAATTCTCCTCCAAACAACTAGAAAATGCCTCAAAAATGATCTAGGAGCAGGGAAGCAGCTCACCAGCTCAGCAGGAAAGGTCTGTCTCACTGGGGTGGGAGGAGAGTGAGGTCTAAGAGTAACAGCAGCAGCCAGCCTCACAGCAGGGGGCCTGAAGCAAGGCTCTGAGCCTGGGGCAATCCACCAGCAAAGCCCTGCCCTCTTGCAAACCAGCAACCCCCTAGGCAAGTAAGCAGTCTGTGCAGTGCAGCAAGGTCCCTCCACCAACAATCCCATTCCCAGCACAAGCTGCATAAAAAATTTGACTTCCAAATACAAGACTCAAGGGGAACATAAAAAGGTTAAAATAAAAAACAATAAAGAGAAAACATAAGAAATTCAATAAGGTTAAACTATATTTCTATATGGCAAGATAATATCTGTAACTCTTAAGAAAGATCATATGTAGACACACAGTATGGATATGAGATGATTTTAATGTGATGATACCTCCGAAAACAAAATAAAGGAGGGAGAAAGATTGAGTGGGGTAAATTATCCCGCATAAAAGAGGTACTAAAAACCTATTATAGTGGGTGAGAAGATGGGGAGTGAAGTTGCAGGCAAAGCTTAAACCTTATTCTCATCAAAATTGGCTCAAAGAAGGAATAACATACACACTCAGTTGGATATAGAAGTCTGTCTTACCCTATAAGGAAGTAAAAAGGGATGGGGATAATAGATGGGGAGGAGGGACTGATAAAAGGGAGGCTATATTGGGGAAGGGAGTGATCAGTAGTAAAACATTTGCAAGAAGGGAAAGGGTTGGGATAAAAGAAGTAGATAAACAAGCAAGAAATAGCATGGAGGGAAATATATAGTTATCATAACTATAAATGTGAATGGGATGAACTCACTCATAAAATAGAAGCAGATAGCTGAATGGATTAAAAGCCAGAATCCTACAATATGTTGTTTACAAGAAACACATCTGAAGCAGAGAGATACACATAGGGTAAAGGTAAGGGGCTGGAACAGAATCTATTATGCTTCAGCTGAAGCAAAGAAAGCAGGGGCAGCAACCATGACTCAGACAAAGCAAAAGTAAAAATAGATCTAATTAAAAGAGATAAAGAAGGAAACTATGTCTTGCTGAAAGGTACCATAGACAATGAAGTCATATCAATACTAAACATATATGTGCCAAATGGTATAGCATCTAAATTTTTGAAGTTGAATGAGTTCCATGGAGAAATAGATAATAATCTGGGGACCTCAACTTTCCCCTTTCAGAACTAGATAAATCTAACAAAAAAAATAAACAAGAAAAAAGTTAAGGAAGTGAATAAAATTCTGGAAAAGTTAGCTATGATAGATCTCTGGAGAAAGTTGAATGGGAATAGAAAGGAATACACCTTTTTCTCAGCACTATATGACACCTACACAAAAAGTGACCATATATTAGGACATAAAAGCCTCACAACCAAATGCAGAAAAGCAGACATAGTAAAGACATCCTTTTCAGATCATAATGCAATAAAAATTACATTCAGTTATGGACAATGAGAAAAGAGATTAAAAATCAACTGGAAATTAAATAATTTAATCCAAAAAAACAAGTGAGTCAAAGAACAAATCATAGAAACAATCAATAATTTCTTAAGGAAAATGACAACAATTAAACCAAAATTTATAGGATGCAGCAAAAGTGGTACTTTGGGGAAAATTTATATCTCTAATTTCTTGCATCAATAAAATAAAGAAAAAGAAGTCAATGAATTAGGCATATTAGTATAAAACTAAGAAAAGAACAAATTAAAGATCCCCAATTAAACACCATATTGGAAATCCTGAAAATCAAAGGAGATAGTAATAAAATTGAAAATAAAAAAACCATTGGACTAATAAATAAAACTAGAAGCTGGTTTTATGAAAAGAAAAACCATTAAAATAAACAAACCATTGGTTAATTTGATTTAAAAAAGGAAAAAAGAAAAACAAATTACTAGCATCAAAAATGAAAGGCCTGAACTCACCACCAATGAAGAGGAAATTAAGACAAGTGTTAAGAGCTATTTGGCCCAATTATACGCCAATAAATTTGATAATCTAAATGAAATGGATAAATATCTAAAAAAATATAAATTGCCCAGATTCACAAGAGAAGAAATAAAATACTTAACCTAATCTTAAAAAAAGAAATGGAACAAGCCATCAATGACTTTCTTAGAAGAAATCCCCGAGATCAGATGGATTCACAAGCAAATTCTACCAAACATCAAAAGAACAATTAATTCCAATACTATATAAATTATTTGGAAAAATAGGCGAAGAAGGAGTTGTACCAAATTCCTTTTACAGCGCAAACATGGTGCTGATACCCAAACCAAGAGGAGCCAAAACACAGAAAGAAAATTATAGACTAATTTCCCTAATGAATAGTGATGCAATAATTTTAAATAAAATACTACCAAAGAGATTACAGCAATATATCACAAGGATCATACACTATGACCAGGTGGGATTTATACCAGGAATGCAGGGCTGGTTTAATATTAGAAAAACTAGTAATATAACTGACCATATCAATAGGAAAAACCACCAGAAAACATATGATTATTTCAATAGATGCAGAAAAAGCCTTTAACAAAATACAGCAACCATTCCTATTAAAAACACTAGGGAGCATAGGAATAAATAGAGCTTACCTTAAAATGATAAGTAATATTTATCTAAAACTGCCAACAAGCATTATCTCTAATGGGGATAAGCTAGAAGCCTTCCCAATACAATCAGGGGTGAAGTGAAGATGCCCCTTATCACCTCTATTATTTAATATTATACTAGAAATGTTATAGCAATAAGAGAAGAAAAAAATAAAGGAATTAGAATAAGCAATGACGAAACAAAACTGTCATTCTTTGTAGATGATATGATGTTATACTTAGAAAATCCTAGAGAATCAACTAAAAAACTACATGAAATTATTAACAACTTTATCAAAGTTTCAGGATATGAAATAAACCCACATAAATCATCAGGATTTCTATATATTCCCAGCAAAGTCCAGCAGCAAGAGATAGAAAGACAAATTCCACTTAAAGTAACTGTATACAATATAAAATACTTGGGAATCTATCTGCCAAGACAAACTCAGGAACTATATAAACACAACTATAAAACACTTTTCACATACAAAAAGTCAGATCTAAACAATCAGAAAAATATTAATTGCATGGGTAGGCCAAGCCAATATAATAAAATGACAATTCTACCTAAATTAATCTATTTATTTAGTGCCATACCAATCAAACTATAAAAATTTTATTTTATAGAGCTAAAAAAAAAACAAACCAAAATTCATCTGGAAAACAAAAGCTCAAGGATATCAAGGGAATCAAAGAAAAAATGCAAAAGAAGTTGGTCTAGCCATACCAGATCTTAAACTGCATTATAAAGCATTATGAAGTAATTATCAAAACAATCTGGTACTGGCTAAGAAATAGGGTGGTGGATCAGTGGAATAGATTAGGTACAAGTTACATTATAGTAAATTATCATAGTAATCTAGCATATGATAAACCCAAAGATCCAAGCTTTTGAAACAAAAACTCATTATATGACAAAAACTGCTGGGAAAACTGGAAAACAGTATGGCAGAAACTAGGTATAGATCAAGATCTCACACTGTATAGCAAAATAAGGTCAAAATAGGTACATGATTTACACATAAAGGGTGATACCATAAGCAAATTTAGAGAGCATGGAATAGTTTATTTGTCAGATTTATGAATAAGGAAAGAATTCAGAGCCAAAGAAGATATAAAGAACATTGCAGAATGTAATACTGATAATTTTGATTATATAAAATTTAAAAAGTTTTACACAAATAAAACTAATGCAACCAAAATTATATGGAAAGCAGAAAACTGGGAAAATTTTGCAACAAATATCTCTGATAAAGGCCTCATTTATCAAATATGTAGAAAACTGAGTCAAATTTATAAAAATACAAATCATTCCCCAATTGATAAATGGTCAAAGGATATAAACAGGCAGGTTTTAGACAAAGAAATACAAGCTATACATATACATATACATAAATATATACATATACATATATATATATAGTCATATGAAAAAATGCTCTAAATCACTATTGATCAGAGAAATGCAAATTAAAATAACTCTGAGGTAACTCCTCACACCTATTAGAGTGGCTAATATGAGAAAAAAGGAAAATGAAAAATGTTGGAGATGTGGGAAAACTGGGACACTTCTGCACTGTTGGTGGAGTTGTGAATTGAACCAACCATTCTGGAGAACAATTTAGAACTATACTCAAAGGGCTAAAAAATTGTGCATACTCTTTGAGCCAGCAATACCTGTCCCAAAGACATCCAAAAAAGGGAAAAGGACTTTTTGCATATTTATAGCAGCTCTTTTTGTGGTAGCTAAGAATTGGAAATCAAAGGGATATCCATCAATCGAGGAATGGCTAAACAAGTTGTGGTATGTGATTGTAATGGAATATTATTGTGCTATAAGAAATGACAAGCAAGATGATTTCAGAAAACCTGGAAAGACTTACATGAACTGAGGCAAAGTGAAGTGAACAGAACCAGGAGAACATTGTATATGATAACAGCAATATTGCTAGAAGAAGAATTGTAAATGACTTAGCTATTCTCAGAAATACAATGATCCAAGACAATCCCAAAGGACTAATGATGAAGTTTACTCTATCCACCTCCAGAGAAAGAACTGATATTGATTGAATACAGACTAAAGTTTGTTATTTTTCATTTTCTTTTTTTTTCTTTTTGAGTCTTCTTTATATAAAATGAGTAATATGGAAATGTTCTACATAATTGCACAACAGTCTTCAATTCAAAGACCTTCAAAGGCTTCCTAAAATAAAAATAACTCACAGTTTACATTGTTCTTTATTATCTACAAAGTGTTTTCAACTCAACAACACTGCGAGGTAGGTAGTGCATATATTACTTATCTCTATTCTTCAGAGGAGAAAATTGAGGCCCATAGGGGTTAAGTAACTTGGTCAGGATCTCAGTACTAGTGTGTAAGTTAGTCTAAGTTTTGGAATCAGGACTCAGATCCAAGCCTTTTGGTTTCACAACCAGTGCATCGACCACTATATCATGCTTCAACCATTTTCTTCAGTATAAAATTAAAACTCCTTATCCTGGCATTTGAGGACTCATATGATTTGATTCCAACCTTCCTTTCCAACATTATTTTGCACTACTCCCTTCAATACATTTTATAGTCCAGCCAAACAGAAATATTAGCTTTTCTCTAATCTCATCATGTTCTCTCCTTTCAACAAGTATTAAGCAAGCTATCCACACTCATTCCAGACCTCTACCTTTTTAAAACATACTCTTCCTTCAACATTTAGCTCAGACATTTTCCAATCCTTCTTTCTCTCTCCAGCTGAAAGTGATCTCTCTTTTAATGTTTCTCATTGCACTTTTCCCAGTCTCTCCCTTACACTTGTCACACATCCCCTTGCACTCCTCACATTTATTTATGTCTACATATTGTTCCCCTACTAGACAGTAAACTCCTTGAGAGAAAGTAGAAAGAGTACCAAATGTAGAATCTGAGGACTTGGGTTTGAATTCCAGTTCTGCTATTGATTATCTTCCTCATCTTAGACAAACTACTTGGTCTCCCTTGAGCCTCAGTTTTTTCATCTTTAAAATGAAATTGTTGGATTAGATGATCTCTAATGTCCCTTGCATCTCAAAATTCTGAAGACTTAAGTAGTTACTCAGCTTTGTATCACCAGTGCCTAGCAGGTCATCTATATGTTCTCCATTCCCCTTCTCTTTAAAAATCCTGTTCTTCTTTCAAAGGAATAGGTTATTGTTGTTCATTGGTTGGTTGATTTCATTGGTATATGGAAATTCTAAAGAAGAACCTCATCTGCCAATGAAAAGCAGCCTCTTCTCTGCAATTTGTAGGCTTAGAGAGTTGATTGGGTGGTTAAGTGACTTGATCAGAATCAAGCAGTCGATATGTGTCCAAAGCAGGACTTGGTTTTTGCTCTTCTATTCTGAGGCTACTCTCTAGCCCTTATGCCATGTGGCATCTCATTGCTTTATATATTGTGGCTGTTCAATAAATATCAAGTTGAATTTAACTGAGATCAAATACATCATACTGGGCATTTGGGGGCTTTTGTTGGCATCTAAATGATGATGATGATGATGATGATGATGATGATGATGATGGTGAGCAACTTTAAGACTATGTGTTGCAGAAAGAGGGCTGATTTTTGTTGGTAGACGGATCTTCCTCATCAGAATTTCCCTATACCAATGAAATCATACAATAACAATAAGAACCATAACAACACATTCCTTTGAAAGAAGGAATGATTTTTAACAAGCAGGGGTATGAAGAATGCAAAGTCCTTCACATATATTCTCTCATTTGGTTTACATTTTTATTTTCCACATTTTACAAATGAGGACACTGAGGTAGAAAGCAGTTGAGTTGCCCAGGGTCACATATCTAGTGAGTATCTGGGGCAGGATCTGAATCCAGGTCTTCTTAATTCAAGGGCTAGTACCCTGTCTCCTATATCTCTCCATTATTTGTCATGTTTCCTAATCTGAAAAATAAGATTGTTGGACTGGCTGAACTTTAAAATCTCTCCTATCTCTAGATCTGTGAATTACAAAATAGGAGACAGTGGCAACATTACTCATCTTTCTAGATGCTTTCTATTAGGTACCACCCCTGCCAGGCCTAGGCTTACAATGCTGTTTTTGAAATGTAAAAGCAGATGAAAGTACAATATCAATAAATATGTTGCCTTTCGACATCAGAATCTTGTCTTAGTTATTTCCAGTGGTCTCTGCTGGCCAGGCTTTGTCCTGATGAGTATGTAGTAGACACTTAATAAATGTTTATTTACTTGGCTAAATCTCAAGTAAAAGAAAGGCTTCATTGCTTTCTTTCCTGGACAGAAGAAGGAAATAGTGCTAGCAGGCCTTGTAAGGAACTGGTCCATTTTCCCCTTCTGATATTGGGGCCTATACTCTGGAGGAACAATTGCACTTGGGAAAAGGCAGGAGATGCAGTTGTCTCTTGTTTAAATGGAAATTACATGCAGTGCTGATTTCTTGTCATCTTGAAAGACTGGCGCTGACAGCAGAAAAGTCCATAAGATATAACCGGCAGGTTATAGTGATCTCTGGCCACTAGAGAATAGCCAACATTTGATGAAAAAGGCATCAGACAAAGCTCACCATCACATCCAAGAGTCACTTGACAGCTCTGGAAAATGTCAACTTCTTTTCTCCTGCATGTGAGGTTTCTGCTTCTCAACGAGAGTACAAAGAATTACACAATATCCAGCCTGCTTTGAGCACTCAGAATAACTGATGCCGGGAGCCCAACTTTTTTTAATATTAAGATCTTACATTTATACAGTGTAAGCTCTACTGTGTAAATGTACAGTTCATGTTTATATCCGATTATCATCACAACCACATATGAAGTAGGGAGGAGGCTACTATCTCCATCTTACAGATGAGTAAACTGAGGCCTTAAAGAGATTAAGTGACTTGCTCAAGGTCCCTCAACCAGTAAATTTTTTGAATCCATAACTCTAAAAGATTAAGATCCATTTATATTTTTGTTTTGATACACTGATGCATTCTATATCAATGAGTTATTCTTGCATCCTCATTAGATTTGAATCTCAGCTTCATCCTCACTACCTTAATGCATTTGAAATTTGATCTGGTTTCAATGCTCCCTTTTTGAAGTCTTTTTCTATCTTTATCAGACCAACATGCCTCAAGGCTGATCATTGGCTTCTTTGCTCAGGGAAATACAGCTGTAGTTTCATAGTCCAGAAAACTTCTCCCAGAAACTTTAATCATAGGCTAGATGAGTTCTACTAAGCTACTAGCAGTTCTACTAAGACTAGGAGAATCTCCAAGCATTTAAAAGTCAAATGAAAGTAAGATTATCATTGGCAAAACTATTAAGATAGTCACTGACAAAAATTATTGTATGCAAAACTATCATTTACCAATATATGATATCGATTTAGAGCCAGGAGATATAGGTTTAATTTTGCCTCCCAAACTTTGAAGCTGTGTGACCCTGGGCAAGTCACTTTATTTCCTATAAATCTGGGTTAAGGGTACTTGCACAACATAGCTCACAGGGTTTCTGTGAAGGTCATGTTAGATAATGCATATAAAACTCTTGATAAGCTCAAAGGCTATGTGATTTATCTTTGGGGAAAGGGAGAAAGATGGTGGAGTACAAATTTGAGATTTCATCAGAATAAAGAACTCAGAGTGTAGTACCCCTTTGGGGATTTGTGATGGAGGATTTGTTCCACACTTCACCCGCCACTTTGGAGCCGGCACAGATAGTCTCTTATTGTTTCATGTTGGCCATAAAGACACATTTAATAGGCTGCTGAGCCCAAACTCTCTAGCTGTACTAAAAGAGCATTCTCTGCCTCTCAGGCTTCTTCTTCCTTTTGGCATTGAACCTTCAGTGGAAGGAAGTAGTCTTGTTCCCTATTGGGCTCAGCAGAAAGCTGGGAGTTGGTGGTTTTATAGGCAAGCCTGTGATTAGGATTTTTTTTTTCACCTTTGGAGCTGAGCCCTATGAGATCTCAAAAGATATTTGGCATCTTCCCCTCCCTCTCTTCCAAGCAACCAAGAAATATTGGTTACCAGAGCAGTTGTGGCAGAAATAATGTCAGAGGCAAACAGAGAGAGAAAGAATCACTCAAAGAAATAGAGATCACCAAAGAAAGAGCCTATGTGTTGTTGATCAGTGTGTACTAAGTGGAGATGAAATTGTAATATGTAAAATGCCCTCACCAAGAAACTGTTAGCCTTTCAGTTGACTGTAACCATTCCATCATTCTTTATTGTTTAGCACTCCCTTTTCATGATGGAATAAACCTGCTTATACCCTACCTGATTCATGTTTGTAGCCTGAGTACCTTTTTATTTCCTCTTGTCTTCTTGCTGGGGAAGACCCCTTAGGCTAGTGCCCAAAATAGAACTATCCTTCAGTAGTCTGAGGGGTGTGTGTGTGTGTGCTTGGAGCACTGGGAAGCTTATTTCCCCTATTGAGGAGACAGGCAACCCTGGCATAAACCTTGAGGGCAAATAAAGAACAAAGATTGGTGAAGACAGCCAACACTTGTGGCTTTACTCTAATGGTACCTGGTTAGCCACTGTGCTTGATTAGTGTGAAAACTCCCCAACTAATGAAGACCAGAAACTTATCTCTAACTTACAGTCAAGAGTTGCCTGGAACACTGAGATTTAGTAATTTGCCCATGGTCACACAGTGTGTGTCAGAGGTAGGACTTGAACCCAGATCTTCCTGATTCAGTAAGCTTTCTAGGTACTGTGTCACTGCTACTTCTCAGATTATAATTATTATAAGAGAAATTTCCCAATTCCATGGTAACATGCTTTGGAGAAGAAAACCATATCTTTCATGTTTAGCTAAAAACACAAATTCTCATAAGTTCCATACATTTTGAAACAGCATAAAAAGGGTAATTTGTTTGTCATGAACTACACTGGATAGACCATTCTACTGTCTGATGCCAGCTGGCCAACTGAAGAATCAGATTTCTTTAAGCAACCACTTTTAGGTCTAATATTTCAGAACGGTTTTTCTCTGGAAGGTGATATGAAATTATTACACAAACTTTTCTTAATTAGCCACAAAGAAAAGCACAGGGCCTTCTGTGTCAGCAGAAATCCACAGCTGCTAACCCATCTCTATCTCCTAACTCTTCCTCCTCTACAAACTCTTACTCAGAGGTGATGAAAAATCTATCCTTGGAAAGAAAAAAAATCTATAAATAAGTTTGTAACATTTCAAGGAATTGTGTCTGCTGTCTGGGCTACAATGTATGTATGTGTGTATACACACATATATCATATGTATGTGTATATATATGTTTTTTCTTTTATATCATTTAAACACACTTACATTTTATCATTTAACTATAGTTCTGTGACGCTGCTGCTAAAACCACACGTACATCCATTAACTTTGAACTTTAAGATGTTTGGAAATGCTGGATTATGCGACAAATACAGAGGCTCCTCTCTGCAGACCAGCCCATTGCAGAATTCCAAGGCAGAGAAGCTGTGACAAGGCAGGTTACTGAATCTAGACAGGCAGGCAGCATGATACAGTGGAAAACAGGCTAGATTTTAAGTCAAGGAAACTGATTTCAAAACCTAGCTCTGGGGGGCAGCTAGGTGGTACAGTGGATGGAGAACCAGCCCTGAAATCAGGAAGACCTGAGTTCAAATCCAGCCTCAGACTCTTGACATTAGCTGTGTGACCATGGGCAAGTCACTTAACCCCATTGCTTAGCCAGAAAACAAAAACAAAAACAAAAAAAAACTAGCTCTGCCATTTACTACATGTATGACCTTGGGGAAGTCATTTAATCTATCTGGACCTCAGTTTCCTCACCTGAAAAATTAGTAGGTTGGACTAGATGACTGATAAATAATAAATGGCTGGGACATCCCCCAAGAATAAGCCAGTGAGAAATGTACCCCTTAACCAAGTGAACTGTCACCTTGTAATGCAAAGAAAACCAAGAATAATAGACAGAGAATGGGATTTAAAGCCTAGGATTGTAGGCTATAATCACAGCTCATATCATGAGTAATAAATGGTGTGACCTTGAGCAAATCACTTCACCTTGTTAGGCCTTAGTTTCCTCCTTTGTACAATGAGAAAATTGTACTGGTTGAAGTCTAAGTTCTAGATCAGCTTTGAAGTCTATGACTTTCCTTTCCTGGCTCTCAGGCCAACAGAGTCCACATAATTTCCTGCTGTTCTCCAAATACAGAGATATAACAAGCATTATTCTTGTGGCTCCACACATCTAAGCATGACCAGCTCTAGACATAGACACCCTGGAGGGGAGGAAAGTCTTCCCTGAAAATTTCAGTCTGATCTTTTCCTTGTCCTTTTATATTTATTCTCTGTACCACAATAAGGGATGGGGGTGGAGAATAAGCATTTATAAAGCCCCTATTATGTACCAGGCACTATCCTAAGTGTTTTTACAAATATTATCTCATTTGTCCTCATGACACTGAAAGGTGGGTACTATTATTATCCCCATTTTATATTTAAAGAAACTGAGGCAAATAGGTACTAAGTGAATTGTCCAGTGTCATATAGCTATTGTGTCTAAGGCTGTATTTGAACTCAGTTCTTCCTGACTCTAGGCCCAGAGCTCTATTAACTGTTCCATCATCTGCTTCTATCCAACACCAACTTTCTCCTCAATAAGAAGGGCAAAAGTACATCATGGAAATTATATTAGATTTGGCATCAGAAGATTTGGGTTGGGGTCAAGCTCTGATACTTCACTCTGGAACTGTTTCCTCATCTATAAAATGGAGACAAATAATAGTTGCACTAAATACCTCGAAGAATCAAGGTGAAGATCAAATAAAATGATGTGTGAAAGTGCTTTGAAAACTATAAAATGATATACAAAATTATATGGTTTTTGTTTGTTTTATAGTGGGTAGATCATAGGATTCAGGATTCAAAGGAACATTGGAGATCTAGTCTTTATATATGATGAAACTAAGACTCAGAGAGATAAAAGGACGTAACCAAGATAACATGGGTAATAAATGGTAGACCTATCAAACAGGATTTGAACCCAGGTCCTCTGACCACAATTCAAGAGTTTTTCTGCTGCACCATGACTAATGCTTTCCAACACATGTTTCTCTTTCCCCCTTCAATACCTACACAGAAAGACAAGATACACTAGACATACTTGGCACTAATTAAAGAGACTGCTGACATGGCCCAGAAGCAATAGTGCTGGCTGCCAAAGACTAAATTTTCCAAAGGCTTTCATTTTTAAATGGAATGCAGTTTTCAGCCAATTGAATCCTATTTTATAGCCAAATCCAATCAGTCAACCAATAATCATTTTTGCATACATGAGATACAACTTTGTTATATTTACTTTTGAAATTTTAGCATGTGGATGTTCTTTCCATTCACGCTGTTGTACTTACTGTGTATGCTATTTTCTTGGCTCTGCTTAGCTCACTCCATCATCAGTTCATACAGATATTCCCATGTTTCTTTGTATTCATCATGTACATAATTTCTTATAGCATAGTAATATCCCATTATATTCATGTAACACAATTTCTTTAGCCATTCCCCAACTGGTGAGCATCTAATTTGTTTCCAATTCTCAGCTATTACAAAAGTGCTGCTATTAATATTTTGAATATATGGGGACTTTTTTCTTATTGATGTCTTCCTTAGTGTATAAGTCCAGCAAAGGAGTCTCTAGTTCAAAAGGTGTGGATGTTTTTTTCACCTTATTTACATAATTAAAAATTGTTCTCAAAAATGGCTATACTATTTTATTGATTAACCAACAATCTATTAGGGTGACTATCTTGCCACAATCTCTCCAACCATGTCCATCACAATTGTAATTTTTGTCAATTTGTACGTTGTGTCGTAAAACCTCAGGGTTGTTTTGATTTGCTTTTCTCTTATTATCCGTGATCTTGAGCATTTTTTTCATTATGAAATACTTTGGGAAGACCAATCAGTCTTTTACATGATATAAATATATGATATGTCAATGAACTATATCAAACACTGACAATTTAGGGAATATAAATTCTATAGGGGTCACCTAAAATGCGTTATTTCCTTTGACTGCAGATACCTGTTCATATGTCCTTGTACTATTGATGATGAAGTGGATACTAGAATCCATCCATTCGCAATGAAATGCAAAGTGACTATATAGATTGGTGTTATTTCTGAGCTTTTTTTTTTCTTTCAGTGGTGGTGATGGAATTGTGCTAATCATTCACATATTCATGCTAATCCCTTTTGTGACAAAAAAATATACCTTAAAATGAGATGGTCTGAGTAGAAGGCACAGTGAAACATATAACAGGTCAACTTATTGGCCTTTATGGACATTCTGTTTTTGTTCAGTTGTTTCAGTCATGTCTAACTCTCCATGACCTCATTTGGGGTTTTCTTGGCAAAGATAGTGGAGTGGTTTGCCATTTCCTTCTTCAGCTCATTTTACAGATAAAGAAACTGAAGCAAGAAGGTTAAGTGACTTGCTCAGGGTCACACAGTTAGTAAGTGTCTGAGGCCAAATTTGAACTAATGAAGATGAATTTTCCTGACCCCAGGCTCAGCACTCTATCCACTCTACTACCTAGCTGCCCTTTTCAGGCATTGAACCCATTATTTCAGACCAATTATAGCCAGATTTTAACTAAATGAACTAGTTAGTGGCTTAGAGGTATAATACTCCCAAAATGCACTTACATTCACAGATCCAAAATAGCAGAAATCTAAATGCCAATGATTATGTTCAAAGAATTTGAAAATCTTCCCTTAATGGAAAAAGAAAAATGTTAGACATTTTTCTCTATTACATTAGTGAAAGGCAAACATATATCCTTGTCAGAATCTTAGAATTGGAAGATATTTCAGAATTCATCTAATTCAATCCATACCTGATCAAGAATCCCTTCTACAACATTCCCAACATTCATCATTCAGCCTTTTCTTAGAGATCTCTAGGAAGGTCTAGAAGCTCCTATAACTCACCCCACTTTCATGCCTCCTTCTATGTGTGTCTCCCCTATTAGATTATAAGCTCCTTAAGGTCAGGGACTGTCTTTCTTTTTATTGACTGAATCCTTAGCACTATGTGCCTGGCACATAGTTGTTGCTTTTGTTGCTCAGTCATGTCTGACTCTTCCTCACCCTAATATTGTCCACCAGGTTTTCTTGTCAAAGATACTGGAGTGGTTTACTTTCTTTCTCCAGTAGATTAAGGCAAACAAAGGTTAAGTGATCTCTGGATCACACAGCTAGTAAGTGTCTGAGTTTAGATTTGAACTCAGGTCTTCCTGACTCCAGGTTCATTGTTCTATCTACTGAGCCACCTACCTACCTCTTGCTGGCACGTAGTAGACATTTAATAAATGTTTATTGGATTGAAATGGGGAACCTACTACCTCTATTCTGCAGTACTGTCTAAGGCCATTACCCCTGCTCTATGGTTACCCACTTCTCATGCTATTATTTTCCCCCTTTTCCAATCCTGATCTTATATTTAACCAAATCAACATTACATTGCTCAGTACTTTTGAATTCCTTTCCCCCTTAATGTTATGATTCCAACCATATGACTCTGCTTTTCTGCATAGTCTGTTAAATAAAGCTAGAGGAGAGAAGTCACATAATCATGCTGATTGGGCCCTTACTGTATCAAGGCAACCATTTAATTCTTCCCTGATAGAATCCCTTTCTCATTCCCCTAAAAAGCTTTTCTAAACTTCTTCTTTCCTCAAGCCTTCCACATTTCCTTTTTCTCAGATAAGGACTTTGCTTATTACTTTATTGAGAAAAAATGATATGATCTCCTTCTATTTTCTTTCTCTTGGTCCCAAAACTCTTTGATATCATCACCATCATCTCTCCTCTTTTCCCTCTAGCTCTTTTTCTTTTCAAGGCTAACACCTCTACATTTATCTTTGACATTATCCCTTCCTTTTTTCTCTCTACATTCTCTTTCATAGTGATCTCATTAACTCCCACATTTAAGTATCTTCTGCATGTCTAGATTTCCTTATCTATATACCTATTCCCACTTTCTAACCTGAGCTTCAATCCCATATGACTTGCTGAATATTGAACATTTCAAACTGGATATCCTGGAGACATCTTAAATTCAACATGTCCAAAGCTATACTCATTATTTTTTCTCCAAAACCAATCTCTCTTTTAAACTTCAAGAACACTACCATTGTTCCAGTCTTTCAGGTACACAGCATTGGTGTTATTCTTGTTCCTCACTGCCTCTCGCCCAGTGGTCAATCAGGTGACAAATCTTACTATTTCTACCTCTCATATCTCTTTTACATCCCACTTATTTTCTCTATTCACACAGCTACCACCTTAGTTCAAGGACTCATCATCTCTTGCCTAGGTTATTGCTAAAACCTCTGAATTGTTTTTCTTGTCTCAAGTATCTTCCCTGTTTTAGTCCATCCACCACACTATTTCTGATGGGATTTCCTCAAATCCTCATCTGATCATGTTACTACTTTGTCCAAAAAACCCAGTGACTTCCTGTTACCTGCAGAGTCAAATGTAAACTCCTTTGTTTATCTGTTTAATCCTTTCCCAAACTTGTCCCAAACTGTTCGTCCAGACTTATTTGACATTACTTCCTCTCCTGAACTCCATGATACAGCCAAACTGACTTTCTCTCTGCTCCTTACACAGGACACTACATCTCCCATCTCCATGTCTTTGTACTGGTCATCTCATTGAATCTATTTCTTCCTTCAAGATGCACCTCAAATGCAATCTTCTATATGCAGCCTTTCCTGATCTCCTCAATTGCTAGTATTCTCCCTCTCAAATCACAATGTATTTAACTACTATATCTATTGCTTTTTAGCCTCTCTCTAACTAAACACACACACACACACACACACACACACAGAGAGAGAGAGAGAGAGAGAGAGAGAGAGAGAGAGAGTTTTCTTCCTCTTGAGAATATAACTCTATCTTTCTACTCTGAGTTTTTTCACTATTCCCCCTGTCCTGTATGCCTGGAATGCTCTCCCTCCCTCTCCTTCCTCATCTCTATCTTCTAGCTTCCTTTGCTTCCTTCGGCTCCCAGCAAAAATCCCACTTTATACAAGAAGTTTTTCCCACTTCCCCTTGATTCCAGTGCCTTCCCTCTATGTGATTATTTCCAGTTTATCCTGGGTATAGCTTGTGTGTACATAGTTGTTCAAATGTTATCTCCCCCATTAGACTGAGCTTCTTGAGGGCTCCTTGAGGACAGCTTTTTACCATTCTTTGTATCCTCAGTGCATAGTATAGTTCCTATCACATAACAGACAATTAATAAATGTTTAGTGACTGACTAAAATGCCCTTTTTAGGCATTCATCCTTTTTGACTTCTCAGCAGTTTATTGATCACACTTTTCTGTTTACCCCCTATTCATCAGTTTACCCCCTGATTTCTCTTCTGGACCATGTCTTCCTTTCTCTGTACACTTTTTTTCTTGGTGATCTCATCTATTCCCATGGATTCATCTTATGGAGATGACTCTCCAGTAGACATGCCTATTCCTCTTCTCTCTTTTAAGCTTCAGTTTGGTATCAGCAACTGCCTGTTTGACATCTTCACCTAGATGTCTCATAGACATCTCAAACTAATCATACCCAAAACATTTCTTTTGCTAATGTTCCCATTATTTCAGATGCATAGGTTTGTAAGCTAGGAACAATCTCCAATTCTTCAATCTTACCCTACATAGTCAATCATTTACCAAATTTTACAGATTCTACCTCCTCATCATATCTCAAATCCATTCTCTTTTTTACTCACCTTATGCCTACCTTAGTCTAATTCCTAATCTTGACTAGACTACTCTAATAACCTCCTAGCTGATCTTCCAACATCCAGTCTCTCCTCTCTCCAGTCCATCCTCCATATAGCCACTAAATTCATATTCCTAAAGTACAGGTTAGTCTTCTTCTCAAAAAGCTTCACTGGCTCCCATTGGTTAAAATACAAATTCCCACTAGGTTAAAATACAAACTCTTGTTTGGCATTTTAAATCCTTCACAATCTAGTCAATCACTTCCTAGACTGATTATATATGATTACCTTTCATATATTTGATTCTTCAGCCAAACTGGCCTCTTTGCTGTTCCCTATCTATGGCATTCCATCTCTCATATCTTTGCCTTTGCACAAGAAGTCTCCCATGGCTAAGGTATTCTCCCTTTTCATTTTTTATGTGAGAGCCCCTACTCCCTTTCAATGACCAGTTCAAGCACTATCTCCTTCAAGATGCTATTTGTGTTTAAACGGGTATGGGTCAATTTTTGTTTCAGGGAGAATACAGGCCTTTGAATTAGTGATTAACTTAAAATAATTAAAACTGGATAAAATTTCAAATGAATTAATGTGGT
This sequence comes from Phascolarctos cinereus, assembly GCF_003287225.1. Lineage (NCBI taxonomy): Eukaryota > Metazoa > Chordata > Mammalia > Diprotodontia > Phascolarctidae > Phascolarctos > Phascolarctos cinereus. The sequence continues at coordinate 470,892,219 of NW_027555847.1, forward strand.
AAAGATGTAGCTAAGATTCCAATCTAATGAGCATGGCAAGAATATCTCATTGATATAGACTGTATCAATGTATCAATGCAGGAAAATAAATGGATCTGAATCTTATGGAGGGAAGGGGTTGGTCAAATTTTAAAATGAAGAGCAACCTTGGAGCCATTAGAATATGAATGAGAATTTCCCCTAGGATGACTGGTGGGAATATTGAAAAGTTAGTGCTGGTTCCAATTAGCTGAATGTTTCTATGGAGCACTGCTTCTAATCGTGGATGGAGAGAAAGAAGAGAAAACAAACTCATCACCAGTTAGAAATAGAAATAGACCTATGAGTTATTATCTGAGGGGCAGAGGAAGTCACATTCTTCTCTTCCCTACAGGTAAGAGGTAGAATAGAAAGCAGAGCCAACTGTTCAGTCAATAAGCGTTTTTAAGCCCTTACTATTTGTTAGGACACTGTGCTAAGTGCTAGATAGAACTAGGTTCCAGTCCCATCTTTCCCATTTACTGACTGAGCAACCTTGGGCAAGTCACTTAACCTCTCTGAGACTCAGTTTATTCATCTGTAGGAGAGGTATAATAGCATGCTATCTGCTTCATATGAGAACTGAATCAGATTGAAAGGTTTTAAACTGGATTGAAATAGTTTGAATCAGGTCAAACTATTTTGAACTGGATTGAACTAATGGCTTAACTTGTATTGAACCAGTTTAAACTGTATTAAACTGGTTTGAACCAAATTAAACTGATTTAAACTCTACTAAACCCAAGAAATCACTCAATGTGATCAAGTGAGATTTATATCAGGAATGCAAGGATGATTCAACATCAGGAAAGCAATCAACATGATTATACAAAAAAACAAAAAAAATACAAACCATCCAACACCACACAATCATCTGAATAGATGTAGAAAAAGCCTTTGACAAAGTACAGCATTCTTATGCTAAAAACCTTACACAGCATGGCATAGAGGGACCTGTTTTTAATATCACAAAAAGCATCTAACAAAAATCAAAAGCAATCATATTTAACGGGGATATACTAGAACTTTTTCCAATAAATGTAAGAGTGAATCAAAGATGTCCACTTTCCCCACTATCATTGAATATTAATGTAAAAATGCTAGCAATAGCATTTAGACAAGAGAAAGAATTTAAATGAGTAAATAAAGGTAAAAAGGAGATAAAACTAGCTCTGTTTGCTGATGATGCAATGCTTTACTTGGAAAATCCCAGGGAATAAGCAAAGGTACTAATTGAGACAATTAGTAGCTTAAGCATAATTGTAGGCTACAAAATAAATTCTAAAAATCAACAGTTTTACATAATAACAAAACAGAAGAGGAATAATAGAAAGGAAAATCCCATTCCAAAGAACTACAAACTACATAAAATGTCAAGGGACCAGAGTCCCAAAGCACACCAAAGACTTGTATAGATTGAATTACAAAGTGCTCCTTGAAGAAATAAAGAATAGCTGGAAGAATATTCAGTGCTCATAGATAGGCCATACCAATATAAAAAAATGACAATACTACTAAGATTAATGTACATTTTTAATGCTATAGCAATCAAATTATACATTACAGATTATAAATCATACTATATAGGGAATACTTTACAGAGTTTGACAAAATAATAAAAAAAATTCATTTAGAAAAACAAAAAAAATCTAGAATATCAAGAAAATGATGAAAACAAGTAAAGATGAAAAGGAAATGGCACTTCCAGGCTTAAAACTATATTATAAAGCAGAAGTCTTCAAAATCTGCCACATATAGTGATAACAATAGCTATCAGTTAAAGAATAGAGAGATAGATTAATTGAAAAGACTAGACAAGGGAGATTCAGAAGTAATAGAACTCAATAACCCATGTTTGACATAGTAGAAACCATAAATTACCTAGGCAAAAAATCTCCATATTTGATAAAAAACCACTGGAGAAACTGGAAAATGGTCTAGCAGAAATTAGGCTTAGACCAGCACCTTATACCACATTCCATAATGCATTCTAAATGGATACATGACCTTAATATTAAATATCAGACTACAAAAATTAGAAAAATCCATATCATATAGCTTATTCTTATTCTTAAACAAAGAATAGATAGATATAAATACAAAAGATAAAATAGATACTGTTGATCACATGAAATTGAAACACTTTTGCATAGACATTAATGCATCTATGATAAGAAGGGAAATAGTCAAATGGGAAAAATCTTAGTATTAAGTTTCTCTGATAAGGTATATAAATAACAAATATATACACTAAAGTGTGAAGACTATAAGAAATGAAATCAAAAGAACTGAAAAACTTTAGCATATGTGCTTGGTACCCTTGTTTTCCAAAAATGTTTGACCTTGGAGCTCACATAATTCAGAGAAATCTTTGAGAATTAGTTTTAAGAAGTTCAATCCAAGATGTCCAACAAAGATGATGACTAAAAAGTTTCTAACCAAGCCCACCTCCCTCTAGAACCATCTCAGAAGCAAAGGGAAAGCATTGCTAGCCAGATAAAGCAGAGGAGTATAAAACAAAAACAGTTCAAAAGGAATACCAGTGAAGTAATCCATAATAATACCAACAACAACAAAATTAAAAAACACTCATATACACAGTAAAGGACCACAGCATAAGCTCCAGATCTCATTCCTTACTCAAGCCTCAATTTATCCACCCTATCCAGAACTGTGGAAGACAGAAAGACACAGAGAATAGGATTCTTGCCTTGGCGTCTCAGTCCCTCAGATCCTCTAATCCACTCCACCTGTGCAGAGAGTGGGCTCTGGTCAAACATAGTATCATACCAGGGAACAAGATGTGATCAGTAGACTAGAGTGAGGGCAGTGACTGGTCTAACACAGCAGCCCAGACTGGAACTGAGTTGGGTACCTGAGCCTGGATAGGAACCAGAGCCAACTCAGCTATACAAGCTGGGATTGCAGAAAGTGGTAGTACACAGAATTTGAGAACCCAAGTTCACCCATTATTTCCAGGACCACAATCTCCAACTTAGTGCCTCAAACCAAGACTACTGGAGAAGACAGGACTAAGAAGCTATTATTTACCTGACTTTCTGGCTGTCCTATTTCAAGCCAAATCCTGAGATATCCCTGTAGTTCCATGTATGCCTCCACTTCTCTTTTAGGTCCTCCATAAAGGCACCAAAGTGAAAGAAATGTCAACAGTTGTATAAATAAGAAAAGTTTGAAAGAAAAAGCGAGGAGAGAGATTTTTGTCAGTCATGCTTAGAAGAAAGGCTGAAAATATGAGCAAATTTAACAACAGCAAAAAAATCAGTTATTAAGCACTATGTTCCAGGCACTGTGCTAAGCCCTTCACAAATATTTTCTCACTTGATCCTCATAATAAGCCTGGGAGATAGGTGATATTATTACCTCCATTTGACAGTTGAGGAAACTGGGGCAAACAAGTTAAGTAATTTGCCCAGGGTCACACAGCTAGTAAGTGCTTGAGGCTGGATTTGAACTCCTCTTTTTCACTCCAGGACCAATACTTTATACAGTGTACCACCTAGCTGCCAAATAGATGAAAGGCCTTAATAAAATGAAGAAATATTATGGGTTAAAGCAACTCAAAATAAAATTCTGGAAAGGAAGATAATTTCACAAAAACTATGACTAGAACCCCAGAAAAATAGGTTTTTTCCTTAAAGATTCAAAGAAGATTGGAAAAGATAAGGGAAGAACTAAGTCAAGAGAAAAAGAATGAAATTTGAATACTTAGACAATATATAACTTAGAACAGAAGATGGAAAACCTTAAACAGTAGATATCCTGGAAAAAAAAAAGAATGGAGTCAAACAACTCAACAATTCAATGACGCAAAAAAAAAATTAGAAAAAATCAAAAGGCTGGAAAAGTAGAATACATGGAATTTTCTATCAAAAACAACTGACCTAGTTAGCAGGATGATTTAAGAATTATTGGTATCACTGAGAGCCAGGGGAAAATAGATATCATATTTTGAAAAATAATTAAAAAAACTTCTAGAATAACCGGCAACAGAGAGCAAAGTAAACATAGCCAAATTCACAAGAAATCACCTGAAACAATCTCTTAATCTAACACATCCATTTTAAGTTTTTGCTAACCTTAAAGTGCTATTTATGTGCTTGCTATTATGGAGAAGAATTACTAGCTAAACAAAGCATATACGTAATAATGGAAGAAAACACGGATAATTTCAATTACACAAATTAAAAAGCTTTTGCATGGACAAAATCAGTGCAACTAGAAATAGAAAGGAAACAATTAACTGAAAAAAGTATTTATAGCAAACATCTCTGATAGAGGTCATATATATATATATATATATATATATATATATATATATAAGGATATATAGGGAATTGGTACAAACATATGAGAGTTAAGAAGTGTTTTCCATTAGATAAGTAGTCAAAGGATATGAACAGAAAAATTTCAAAATAGTAAATGCAAACTATTAACAACCATATGAAAGGATGTTCTGAATTGTTAATGATTGAAATGAAAACTAAAAGCTAAGCTAACATGTATCAGACAGACAAAGATGATAAAACAATGAGCAAAGTTATTGGGGCTGTGGGATGGTAAACACACTAATTCACTGTTAGTGAGGTTGTGAAATAGTCCAACCATTCTGGGAAACAATTTCGAATTATACTGGAGTCATCACGTTATTCATGCTTGTTTACTCAGGAATATCATTATTAGGCATATGCCTGAAGGATACCAAAATCAGAGGGAAAAATCCCATACATACAAAATATTTATAGTAGTACTTTTTATAATGTCAAAGATTTGGAAAGAAAAATGGTACCTATCAATTGAGGAACGGCTGAAGAAATTGTATATATAAATATAGTGAAATGTTATTTTACATAAGAAATAATGAGAGAGAGCACTATTTTATAAATTGAACACTAATTCTGGAGTCAGAGGACTTGGGTTCAAATCTTTCTGACTTGGGACAGAAGTTGAACTAGATGGCCTTTTACATTTAAATGGTCTTATGATCCCATGAACATAAAAATTTCAGAGAAACTTGGAAAGACTTGAACGAACAAAGAATAATGAAATCAGCAGAATCAGAACCAGTTGTACTTTAATCACAATGAAGTAAAAGAAAAGAACACTAAACATTTCAAAACTGATCAAGGCAGTGATTTGTGACTTCAGAGGACATGACAGAGAATCAAGCTCCCATCCATGAGTAGAGAGGTTAGGGTTAGAGTGAAGCCTGTGCTTTCAGTCATGTCTGATATATTGCTTTGTTTTATTTGATTGTACTTATTAAAACGGAGGGGTCTTGAAGGGGTGGTGGTTGGTTGACAGGTGGAAACATTGAGAAGTGAAAGAGATGTTTAAAAATTGGGGGAGCAAAAGTCTCATGATGAAAAATACTATCCACATCCAAAGAAAGAACTATGGAGTTTGAATGCAGATCGAAGCATACTATTTGCTGTTTGTTTTTCTTCTCTTTTGTTTTGCTTCCTCTTTCTGATGGCTTCTCCTATTGGTTCTTCCTTACAACATTACTAATGTGAAAATATGTTTAATAGGAATGTATATGTATAGCCTATAACGGATTGACAGCCATTTTGGGGTGGGAGGGAGGGAGGGAGAAAAATGATTGTTTATAAATTAAAATAAATTAATTTTTTAAAAAATTGGGGGAGCAACATAACTTTAAAAAAAGAAGTTTATTCCAAAACTCTAGCACTCTTTATATTTAACTCCAACATGTTCAATTTTAATGATACGTGATAACATGGGAAGGAGGAGGAATTCTGTTTGGGAAATGAATCCTAGTCAGTCTCAGCGAGATTTTATTGAGTGGCAAAAAAAAGTTGACTCTTACACTAGAAGCCAATTACATTGGTAATTGTAGGAGCTATTGTATTTACAGGAACAATCAGCTCCTCCAGAGGAGCTCTGCCCACCTCTTATGTTGGGTTCAAAAAATGCCAGCACCCTGCTAGCTAAATTTAAAAAGTGATTGTCACAGCTGTGTCCTTAAAAGACATATGGGTAAAGAATTTATTCAAGGGAAAAATAGATAATCATATTTAAAATGTATGCTATGTAGTCCCAAGATAGACAGAGAGGCATAGTGAATCTCCTTCCTTGGAGTCCCCTAGGAAACTGTCTTAACATTGTTCAGTTGCAGAGAAGAGGCTGACCAGCATCAGTTAAGGATTCTTCTTCATCTGGGTATTCCCTGGGGATTATGTGGAGATTATCAAAGAAATTCCAGGACCCTTTCTTATCCTTTATTTCAGGAGTTAATAGTTTGGGGTTCATGGATAGATTTTAGGGAGTCCATGAACTTGGATGGGAAAAATTACAACTTTATTTTATTAAATTATTTTCCTTTATAATTCTACATGTTTTATTTTATGCATCTAAAACATTATTTTGAGAAGGGTTCTACAAGCATTACCACACTGCCAAAGGTAATAAGAACTGTGCACCATCCTAATACATTGTCTCAGATTCTGCAGAACTCTAACAAAGAAGACCTTTGATACTCAAATTTCTAATCCAGTGGATAACATTTATGAAGCAACCTCTATGTGTATTATCTCAAATGAAATAACATAGGTTTGTGGCTGTACAAACTGAAACTTCTATCTATTTATTATTAAAATAATAGAATTATTATTTTATCTTATGTGATTATTGTATTGTGAATATTGTTAGTTATTTTAAACACAATGATTATGCCACATTTACTAATGCTTTAAAATTTAAGGAGCACTCACAGATTGTGGTCTTAGCTCATTTAAACCCAGCTGAGTAGTGGCAGAAATATAAGACCTGGCAGGAGTGACTATAACTTTATTGTAAAGTGGAAATCACTGGGGAAATGGAATTCAAGCTATGGATTTTTTTTTTTATTAAATTCAGCTAATGTCAACAAACAAATTGGTTTTAGAGTCATAAACATAAATCCCTTAGCTATTTGGAGTGCAAAAAAGAATCAGTGATATGGAAGGGGCCTTAGAAATAATTTAGTTAAACTTCCTCATTTTTTCAAATGAGGCATCTCAGGCTCAGGCTTAAATGCCCAATGTCACAAAGCAAGAAAATTGAAAATCCAGGTCTTGAACCATTTTCGTGAATATGGCCTAGTACACATTCAGCAGTTGTCCATGGTCCTAATTAATAAACTTGTTAATAGCTCATCTTCATTGACAGAAATTGTTCTTTTTATATGGAAATGTAGATGTGTGGTTATTCTTTGTTGTGAATATAGAAAAAAAAAGTTTTAAAATTCAGAAATTTGACCTTCAGTTACACTTTTCTTGTGGAGGAGTCATTTTAAAAGTAAAACCCTATGTCTCCAACACAACTATTAGAACAAAAAATATTGACTGAGTCTCCAATGTGAAATTCAGGCAGGTCATTATTCACTAGTAGATGCTAATAACTAAAAATAGGGGCAGATCACTTCAGTAAGATAAATAAATGATTCCGGTTGCCAACAGAAATTAAAGTTAAGACATTTATGCATTTACTAATTAGTTTTCTATGATGTTAAAGTAGTTAAAATTTACGTGCCTGCCACAGCTTATAGCTAATATTAAATAATGGGAGAATGTACAACATAGACTTTGAGTAAAATTTCAAGAGTTCATGTAAGCAAACACACCCTAAAAATAGTGACCTTTTAGATTAAACTTTTCAGTGGCAAGAATGGTAGTGAATACTTAATACTACATAGCTCTAGCCCTTGGGATAATAGATAAACTGAAGATAAAGAGTGTTTTGTGTTTTTGTGTGTCCACATGCGTGTGGATGCTCAGGAGTGAATAGAGTTTGGGTTCCTGGAAATCTAGAGGATATTCTTGTAACATTCCCCTGTGTAATCATAGTACTATCAGTTTGATAACCACTACATATGCAGAGCCAGAACTAGGGCAAACAGATTGGGCTCTTGCCCCAGGGCCTTAAATTTAGAAGGCACTAAAAGCATTTGGTGTATTTCTGCAACATATGAATAACAGAGTTTAGATTGCATCTCTCCTCCCCCAACGCATGGCTGAACCACTGCTGAATTTTTCCCAAGCCAGTTTTGCCACATTCTTTATTCCACTGGGTCCTCCACTCCTGGTTTCATAGAAGAGAGAGACAAGAGTCAAGGAAATGCCATATGCATGTGTTGATGTACTTGACTTGATTTCATATCTGGTGCAATGGATCACTCAGAACCTGAAGATTCAGATAAATAAATTCTTTAATAAAAACATATTCAGAAACTTCCAAGTAAAAGCAGTACCTGAGGCAGTAAAAAAAGCAGTTCACAGGGAAGCAAAAGCAGCTAAAAACTGTTAAGGAGATCCAAAGCAGACTACAAGGAGGTTTCCTGAGGTCTCAGGAGTTCCCTGCCCAAATTTCTAAAACTGATTTTATATTCCTCTTACCTGAAGGACCCACAACTGGGACCCAAGTCAATCTTTCCAGAGGCAAAGTTAACTCATACTGCCCAGTTCTGCTCCACTGGTTCTGGGCTCATAATAGTTCCGTTCAATCATGAAAAAGTGTCAGGTCTAATTCATGTCCCTCCAAGTTCCACTAATGCCCACAACAATGTTGCTGAATCTACATTCATCTAATGTCTGACACTTATCTCTTCTTCTTTGTGCTAATTGTTGTTGTTCATCCTTCTTTTGTGAGGCAATTGGGGTTTAGTGACTTGCCCAGGGTCACAAAGCTAGTAAGTGTCAAAAGTCTGAGGCCGTATTTGAACTCAGGTTCTCCTGACTCCAGTGCCAGTGCTCTATCCACTGAACCACGTAGCTTCCCCTATCTTTCATTTTTGAATGACATCAGGAGAGTGATGTCTTAACTTGCAAGTGAATTGGACTGAGTGAGGGAAGGCTGTACAAAGTTACCAACTTCACTTTCTTCTCCAGAGCCATCAGGGTCCTGTGGCAAGACATAGGTAAGGATGACTGGCAATGGCCCCAGGGGCAGTGCGGAGACCTTGGCCTCTTAAGCTAAGTTCTATCCCAAGTTCCAGTTTGTCTGAGGCAACACCCATTCAGCAGTTAAAGACCAGGTAAGAATTGAGGCTAAAAATGGTCTAGTTTGCCCTCACAAAAGAATCAGTATGGGAAGGGAAGACCCTCAGAGTTTCTGGCCAGAACACAAACAATGGCTATGTACACTCCTGTGCTGATGGTAGGTGAGGCTCATCCCCAGGCAAAGGGTAATAAAGGCATAGGATCTTCTAATATAGCTTGAAGGTGTTGAGATCGGGTGCTGGTCCAGGCCAAGCAGGTGCCCTTCCCACTGACACTGATGGTATATACACACACACACACACACACACACACACACACACACACAGAAGGTGGGATGAAACTCTGATCCTACATGTACTAGACCCCACTCTGTGCATGGAAGGGAATGTTGGAAAGGGATGGTATCTTCTCCCTCAGGTCAGTAGTGTCACTTTAAGTGATAGACATTTCTACTCTTTTAAAAAAAAAGTTTTGAGGGCACATATTGGTGGCTTTTCTAGGTTTGGGTTTTGCTGCCACTTCAGATGCAAATATTGCTAGTAGGGCTCTGCTCTGAGGGAAGTAATTCATTCTTTTTCTTGCAAAATTTTACTATAAGTAAATATAGTAATAGCAAATTATTGCAAGACAGTCTCTAGCTTTCATCACTGGGAACTAGCCATTCCCTTCATTCATGATTACTTTTCTCTTTGTTTCCCCATTACCTAGTAGAGTGCATGGCCCATACAAGACACTCAATAATGCTTACTGAATTGAATTGAACTGAATTTAGACACCCATTTTAGTGTGTTTCCAACCTCATTCATTTAACCATTTCCCCTCAGCTTTAAGGTCACTAGAATGATTGTGATATATATGTAATGTTAACAATTCACATTTATATAGTATTGTAATATTTACAAAGTGCCTCTCTCACAACTCTGTGAATAGGTAGATCAGGTATAATTGGCAACTAGGGAACAGCCAAGGAATATGTCACTGTTTCTTCAGCATTGTCAACCAATCTTCTAGTTCCAAAATGGACCACCAACAATAGCGACTCATACTCTGTTAATTATCTCCAGTTTATCCTGCATACAGCTTGTATGTACACTGTTGTTTGTATGGTGTCTCTGCTTTTAGACTATGAGCTCCTTGAGGGTAGGGACTGTCTTTTCCTTTTCTTTGTGTCCCCAGTACTTAACACAGTGCTTGGTACAAAGAAATTTTTAATAAATGTTTAGTTACTGATCTACTGATTTCCTTCTAAGCAGAATAAAATAGCTATATAAGGACGAAAAGATTTACTGTGCAATGTCCTTTTCCTGGAATTCTGCTGGACACTAATAACCCAAGATGAGCCTGCCTGCTTCTTAGAGATGGTTGAGGCTCAGAATGTACAGGCTGAGAAAGGCCAAGATCTTTTGTTAGGTTATAATTTAGTGAAATGGCCACTAAATTTCTGAGTTCTTTTTTGGGCTGTGGGGTGGAAGAGAACTAAACCTGTAAGTTCAATGATATAGGGAATTCCAGGTAAGGAAACTCCTTCTGCCAATGCAGATAGCACCTTTTCTGCAATTTATAATCTTAGAGAATTTCCTCAAGAACTAAGAGGCTAAGTGACTTGCTGAGGGTCACAGATATATATATATATACACACACACACACACACACATATACATATATGTATATATGTATATATGTATATATATATGTATGTGTGTGTGTGTGTGTGTGTGTGTGTGTATTTGCATCAAGGTCTTTCTGGCTCCAAAGCCTGGTTCTCCATTCACTACCTGAAGATGACTTTCTGTATTATTATTATTATTAAAATTATTGGTAAAAATAAAAGAATGCTTGGCACATTGTAAACATTTAAATACTTTTTCATCCATTTAACAATAATAGCATCTCACCTTTATTTAAGGCTTTAAGATCTACAAAGCACATTATCCCCATTTCACAGATGGGGAAACAGAAGATCAGAGAAATTAAGGGACTTATCTGTCTACAGTCACACAGCTGGTAAGCATCAGGGCCAAGATTCAAAGGTAAGCATTCTTACTGAAGCCCACCATGCTACCCACTGCTGCACCCTTCCTCTTTTATTTATGCTGATTCTGTTCAAGAAGGATAAGGATTTAGCTTCATCTTCTTTAGACAAGTTGTCTGTCATCCTACTTCTCTGAATGTAAATTCTTCTCCCAGAAACGCAAAGCAAAAACTAGTCTCCTGTTTCTGAATAGATCTTCATTACAAAAATGTAGGCACCCCCTTATAAAACCTCTCTTTCAGACATAGAAATATGATTTAATAATAATGGTTGGCATTTATATAGAGTTTCATCATTTAGAAACCTTTTTTACATATACTGTTTCTTTCAATGCTCCCCATATTCCTGTAAGATAAGTAGTATAAACATTATTATCCTTATTTTACAGATAAGGAAATTGAGGTTCATAAAAGTATAGTTACTTGCCCAGGGTCATAGAGCTCTCAAGGGACATGACTAGTGTAAGAACCCAGGACCTGGGATGGGAAACACTGTTTCTTCTACACCACTAGTCTGGCTGCCTGAGGAAAGACAATATCAACTCAGTGGCTAAGTGATGCAGTGGATATAGAGTGTTAGACTTGGAGGCAAGAAGACTTTCTTTGTAATACTGCCTCAGACACTGACTAGCTGTGTGACCCTGGACAAGTCACTTGACCTCTGTCATTCTTGGTTTCTTCATCTATAAAATGGGGATAATAATAGCACTTACTTCCCAGCATTGTTGTGAGGATTAAATGAGATCATATATATACATATATATATATATATATACATATATATATACATATATATATATGTATATACATATATATACACACATATATATATGTATATACATATATATATACATATATATGCACACACACACACACACACATATATATATATATATAGTTATTATATAAATGCTAGCTATTATTACTTACTCTTAACTGATTCAACTAATTTTTACTGTAACTCTCACATAGGAGGGGTTTGGGCTACTAAAAGCTAACCAGGAAACCTCTTGGAGTTAGTCTGTAATTGTATGTAGGAACAGGAGGAGGAGGATTATGAAAGCATTTTCTAATTATCATGGGCAGAGAATCACTCACATTATGTATACCTAAAGCCAAACTGCAGGAAGAAAAAGGAAAAATTCAGGTTAAAACCTTGATAATGACAAATATCAAGAAGGCATTTTAGGAAAACAACCAGATAATCAACCAATGTTTTTTAAGTTTTCACCTGGATAATTTGTCTAAAGGTGAATCTTCCCTGATTTTTGGGGGGTCCTCCTTTATAAAGCCAGGCACTCATATAATTAACATAAGCATGTACAGGGAAACTAGGCTTTCCAGGCAAACTGAAAAATCCTCTAAATAGATGTTTCCCAGAATAGATGCTCCGCTTACTGTCTCCATACGTTTGCATAGAGAGAGAAAAGGATATAGAGGTTGGAGAGTAGTATCAGTCAGAAAGACCTGGGTTCAAGTTCTGTCTCTGACACATACTAGATGCATGATCCTGGACAAGGCACTTAAATTCTCAGTGCCCCAGGGAATGCTCAAAGGCTATGAGTTACAAAACAGTTACTGAGCTGCATTAGAAAAGGGAGTTCCCTACAAAAATAAAATCACAGGCCAAATATTGTTGTTTTGTTACCTTATGGCTCCTATCCACTACCCCAAAAGTATAGGCAATTTCAGCTTAAATTCTTTATGGTGATCAATCCATAACCATTTAAGCACCTACTATGTGCCAGGCCACATATGATACTCAAATTGTCAAAAAGAGTACATTTACTAAACCAGATGCATTCCAGAGGATTTTCCATCATCCTAATTCTTGCTTGCCTGCCCAATATTGATATGAAACAAGCAGATTGGGGCAAGTGTGCTCAGGGTAAAAGAGAACCATTGTCACTGTCTAAATCATATGGATTTTAAATGAACTTTCCCCCATTTTTCTCTTGTACTACAATACACAAGATGAAATATGCAATGAAATGCATAGGACCCATGTCTGGAATTCACTCCTTCTTCATTATTGCTTCTCAAAATCCTTACCTTCTTTTATAGTAAAGATCAGCTGCTACCTTAGTTCAGAACCTCATCATCTCTTGCCTAAACTATTGCTACAGAATTCATTGATCTCCTTGCCTCGTTTTTGCCCTTCTTAATCCATCCTTTGCATGGGTGCCAAACTGATTTTCCTAAAGCACAAATATAACCATGCCATTTACCTAGTCAGTACTACAAAATGGCTCCTTATCACCTCCAGGAGCAAATATAAATTCTATTAGCCATTTAAAGCTTTTCACAAACTAGCCAGGCAGAGTATATACTGCTCTCCTTCATGCACATTAAGGTCCAGCCAATCTGGCCTTTTGGCTGTTCCTCAGGCATGACAATCCATCTCCTGCTTTAAGATGTGTCTGACTCTATGGACCCTACTGCCCATGGGGTTTTCTTGGCAAAGACTGGAGTGATTTGACATTTCCTTCTCCAGTGGATTAAGGCAAACAGAGGTTAAATGACTTGCCCAGGGTCACACAGCTAGCACAAGTCCGTCTGTCATCTGGCAGTATATTCACTTTATATCTATTTTGTGAATACCTACATATGCACGTGAAATCTTTCCTAGCAAGACTCTAAACTTGTTGAAGAGAGGGGCTGCTTTTGCTTTTTTTTTTCCTTTTTATCCTTAACATCCAGTGAAGTGTCTGACACCTGGTGGCTGTTTAATAAGTGCTTGTTGATTGATAGATAGAGTTGTCAATGCTCCCTCTCCAGTTTTCCTTGCCCTGTGCTTATTATGTATATATAGCATTCTAGAGTCAAGAGCTCCTGACCTTTCTTGTGTTATGGACCCCTTGGGTAGTCTGGTGGGCCAATGGCCACCTTCTTAGAATAATGCATTTATTTACATAAAATATATAAGAATGAAAAGGTAACCAATTATTTTGAAATATGGCTATCAAAGTATTTTTTTCTACAAAATAAGATTTCTGATGTACTTCACAGGCTCCCTAACATCTATTCACAGACCCCTTCAAGGTCTACTGACTAACCATGGGTTAGAATTCCTGTTCTAAGTAGAATGTGCACTCCTTGAAGGCAGAGACTACTTTCTTTTAACTTTTCTGTTTTCACAGTAGTTATTTTTTTAGATTAAGCAATAAGTTTTATTCATTTTAAACTTGATATCAGTAACAGCTAGCACAGTGCCGTGCATAGGCGTTTAATAAAATGTCTGTTGAACTGTATTGAATTAGAAATTAGCACAAGAATTATGAGACTGTTATTCAAAGGTAGAGGGCTATCCTAAGAAGTACTAATGCTCACAGTTTGGCAAATTGTATGGTTAATTATTCCTTTCAAAGTCTTTGCTTTGTAATGTGTGTATAATCTTGGAAATTATTCTGCTTTAAAGTAAAAGAAAACTCTTTTCTCTGTGCTAAGCAAATAGAGACCTTGCAGGTGACATATCCTAAGTGCATTACCCAGGAGATAATATTAAGCTGTTTTTTGTAAGATTTAGAGCTAGAAATTACCTCAGAGGTCATCTAGTGCCACCCTCTCACTTTAAAGATGAGGAAACTGAGGGACAGAAACAGAAGGGCAGTGATAAGATCACACAGGTAGTAATTGGCTGAGCTTGGATTAGAACCCAAGACCATGATATTTAACCTAGTGCTCTTGCCACCATATCACACTCTGCCACCTCTCCTGCCTAAAAGACTCAAAAACCGCATATTTCACCAGTGCATTGCAGTGCAAGAGAAAAATGGGGAAAAGTCAGTTAAAAATCCATGTAATTCAGACAGCAACAATGGTACTCTCTTACTCTTATCACACTTGGCATAATCTGCTTGTTTCATATCAATAATAGGCAGGTAAGAAGAATTAGGACTCTGGAAAATCCTCTGATTTAGCATGTAGCCTGGCACATAGTAGGCACTTAAATGTTGATTGACTGATCCATCACCATGCAGAATTTAAGCTGAAATTGCTCACACTTCTGGGGCAGTGGATAGGAACCAGAAGGCAACAAAATAAGCTATTACACTGGCATACGCTGGCTAGAGAAATCTTTTGAAAGAAATCACGAATGACTCAAGCATCTGGGGCTTAGAGTCAACTGCCTACACACAAGATTCTTCCTGGGATAAGAAAATATGAAGGCACCATTATGTTGTTTTTTAAAAAGTTTAGCTGTTATATTTATGTTTGTTTTGTTTTATTTTTAATTTGGTTCATTAATGTATTTGATAAAAAGAAAATCAAGTGTAAAAATGAAATGAAAATGCAATCAAATCAAATATGAATGACAAAATAAAAATACATTTCATTAATGTCTTTGGTGTTTAAATTGGTCATTTCATACTCTTTATCCCAAATTAAATCCTCCCTTGGGACAAAGAAAATTATTAAGTAAAAATATCTAATATAGGGACTGGACTTGATTGTCTACAACGTTCTGTCTTTGTAGTCTCCTGCTCAGATATTTTATCATCTGAGGCACTCAGGTGGTCTATGGATCAAGTGTTGGCCTTTTAGTCAAGAGGACCTGAACTGACATTCTGTCTCAGATACTTGCTGGCAATGTGCCCTGGGCAAGTCTTTTAACTTCTTTCAGTCCCAGCCTCCTTGTCTGTAAAATGGACATAATCATAGTACCTCTCTTATTAAAGAGTTGTTATGAGGATGCAATGAGATGATGTGTAAAGTGCCTTGTGAACCACAGAGCATATTATAAATGCCATCTATTAGAGTTCTCTTTTCTCCAGGACCTACCCTGCATATTCAGGTACTTAGAGTTCAACCTCTTCTTAGTGATGTTTTCATTTACTTTGGTATATTACATATATTTTTCTCTTGCTTCTGCTTATTTTACTCTGTATCAGCTTCTACAAACTTTCCTGTATTTCTCTGAATTTCCAAACCATGCTTTAAGATAAGGAACTCCAGTAACACTATTCCCATTTTATACATGAAGAAGCTAAAGGTCATCTAGGTGAAGTCACTCACCCCAGGCGCAAAGCTAGTAAGTGGCATAGCCAGGACTGAGACTCAGAGTATTGGGGCTCTTTGAATTACACAATGCTGTCTTTAGTGGGTTTCTGTTTTGGCTATTTTACTGAAATTAAATCAGTTAGTTTTTCTCTGTATATAAAAAATATAGTGACCATTGCTCATTCTCCTTAATTTCTTGACATCATTTGAACACCTCCTTCTTTAAATTCCTACCTTGGTTTTCATGACACATGCTAGCTTTCTCCTCATTTTCCGATTACTCCTCTCTTTTTATAACTTTATCTTCAGTTCACATGCTATTCCCTTCCATAATGGGGATTTTCTAATGCCCTATGTTCTTTGGACCTGTGTTTTTTCTCTATGCTATCTCTGGTTCAGCTATAGACTCTCTGATGCCAACTGTGAAATCAGCCCAAACCTCTAGCCTGAGCTGTATCTAGTCTCTTAACTCCAAATGCTACAGAATAGCTTGACCTGAATGTTCTTTTGTCACTTTAAATTTAGCAGGTCAGAAATTTCTACCAAATTAGTTCCCTCTCACAACTCCCCTTTTTAAATCACTACTACCCCACTTCTTGGTAATCCACTCTCAACACCTCAGAACCTTTCACTTTCTTTCTCTCTTGTTTCCAGTCAGCCAAGGAACTCTTGAATCTTCCTTCAAGAGGTCTGTTATCATTCCTTCCTTTCTGGTCTCACTCTATACCCCACTTCAGTCTTTCTTGATTATCACAATGGAATTCATGATTTATGTCTGAACTGGCTAGAATAGCATAGTAACATATGTAAAATGCATTGCAAACCTTACCACACTGTGTAAAATGTTGTTCAGTTATGTCCAACTCTTTGTGATCCCATTTGGAGTTTTCTTGGCAAAGATACTGAAGTGGTTTGCCATTTCCTTCTCCAGTTCATTGTACAGATGACAAAACTTAGACAAACAGGGTTACACTGACTTGCCCAGAATCACACAGCTAATAGTGTCTGAGGCTGGATTAGAACTTGGGAAGATGAGTCTTCCTGGCTCCAAACCTGGCACTCTATCCACTGTGCCACTTAGCTGTCCTATCTTCTGTAGCTCTGTTAAGTGTTATTAAGAAATAAATTGAGTTCCAGAGAGGGGAAATAACTTTATCTGCACAATGATGTTCTAGCGAATGTTTAATAACTGAATCTATTCCTTCTTTCTTCCACCAAAATGTATGCACAACATATTTTAAATTTAACCTCCATTATTAATGTTTTCTTTATCACTGTCATGTCTAGAAGAGGTTCCCAAACTTATTTGGCCTACTGCACTCTTTTTAAAAAAATTTTTAAAAATTACCTGGAAATCTACTCTTTAAACTCCTTAACTTTTTAAAATTTGCCTATTTCAAAAAATATAAAATATATATTTTTTAAATGACACATCTTAAATTTAATAATTTATTGTAAATTTGTGTTTTTTCCAGCACTGAAATTTTTATGGCACAACATTGTGTCATAATACCATATAGCATCATATTGTAAACGAGTCATTAAACACATATTCTTGCCAATGCATGTTTCACTTCCTAATGATGTTCTACATGCTCACCTGCCAACACTTGCTTGTTAAGACCTGTCAGTGGATTTGATCACTGCTGGGTTATAATGTGCATTTTGTATGTTTATTCGGAAAATTATGTAATCACTATAACTTTAACTCTGTTACACAACAGGTGAAACATGTATGAATGGTTTTTCAAATTTTTCCTTATGCTTCCCTCATCCCCTTATTTTTATTCGATGCCCCTAATTGTACCCAAGGCTACTACCGCCCCCTTGTGACATTATGGTGTCCCCCTTAGGAGTTGGTATCACCCACTTTGGGAACCTCTGGTTCTAGATGATCAATAGAACAATCTATCAAGATCTGATTGTAGCTTTTGCTACAAGGTGTAAATCATCACACTTAAAATTTAACAATTAGCTCTCTTGAGCAGTTGCAGCTCCATCCTACATACCATAAAGAAACCCATCTTTCTAAAATAATCCACTTCATTGTATCACTTCTTCTCTCACAAACTTCCAGTTTCCCTTTTCCCTACACAACAATATCCTTATTCCTCCCCCCTCCCACACTTGTTTTCCAATGCTTTTCACAAGCCTTCATTAGGTCTACTCACCAACCATGATCCTATGACATAAAACCTTCACTTCAGTCAGGCCAGTCTCCTCATTATCCCAGGAACATTCCATGCTCATTCCCAACTCCAAGATTTTGCCTATGCTGTTCCTCCTGCCTGAAACATCCTTTTTCCCCTTTTCACTGCCCATCCAAATCTTAACCACCTTTCAGGATGTACTCAAATCCCACTTCTTCCATTAGGCCTTTCTTAGCCATGACTGCCTGTGATCTTTTCCATCTCTGAATCACTATAGCACTTACTGTCTGTATCACTTGATCTCTCACAGTCTGACACTATGATTTGAATTTGGAATTAGGTCACAGCTCTGCCCTTCATGACCTGGCTGCAGTCCCTTACCCTGTCTGGGCCTCAGTTCCTTATCTGTAAAATAAGAGAATTGGACTAAAAGACCTTGAAATTCTCCTTTAGCTCTAAATTTATGATCCCATGATCCTTGGGAGCAGAAACCATATCTTTTACCTCTTTATTATTTTATGATACCTAGTACAGTATTAAGCTCCTAACAGAGCCTCAGTAATGGAAAATGGATCTAGGGAATGGCATAACAGTAAGGAAGGTGACAGATACACAATAAAATATGTGGGATAGCTTGTTGCCTTCTGTATTTAGCAAAGCTAACGATAGTGACGCAAACTTCCACCTGCCACTCTATTTTTGCATTTGGCTTTTAAATATTTTATTCACAGCTACAAAGTGAATTTACATAACTCTGATGATTATGGGGGAAAAAAAACACACGGATGTTATAAAATGTCAGGAATCTCTGAGTGCTGCTCTAGGTAGGATAAAAGAAAAATAGTCAGATTAAGAGACAGACAGAGAAGGCAAAAGTTTGAATCAGAGCAAATCCCTTGTCTTTCGTGGGCCTGAAATTTCCTCATCTGTAAAGTAAAGGGGTTGGATTAGATGATCTCCAGATCTCAGTCTATCAGCTTTATTCCCTTTTGTGAATTTCCGGAAAGATAGGGGTTACTTTGACAGCAGCTTCTTTCCTTTTTTGGCCAAGAAATTTCAAGTAGGAAGGAGAATGAAGAAAAGAGGATATGGGATTGAACCTGGACTTTCCATTGCAATAAATAGTGGAAAATACCTAGAGAAAAATACCCTCACATAACTATGGAGCTATAAAATCTCTCCCCCAGATAGCTATAGTAGTGGAATGAAACATACTGACATGACTCAGCTAAAGATTGTTCCAAGGTAGGAAACATAAAATAATAGATTTGAGACTGGAAAGGACATCAGAGTTTATATAGTTCAAAACCCTCACTTTTCAGACTAGAAAACTGAAGTCCATAAGAGTTAAATGATTTGTCTAAGCTTGCAGCAAGTAGAAGAGCTGAAACTCTAATTCAGTCCCACTGACTCCAAATCTAGCATTAACAGGTTTAACCATAAACCAGGTTTCCTGGTTTTTAGTTTGTAAACTCCCATGATCAAGTTATTTTTAAATTTGTCAGATACTAAAAGTATCTGAGGTTTTCTTTTCTCATTTGAGTTAATTCTCTATGTTACCCCAGCTCTAAAAAATATTTTGCATAAATCTTTCCTTTAGTTAAAGAAGTTGTTTCTTAATGCAATGCTATGTTGCAGAATAGATTTTATGTCCAGAAATATATACATACACACATGCATACATACATACATTATATATATATGTGTGTGTGTGTACACACACACACACACACACACACACACACACACACACACACATGTATATTTGAGAGGCAGCATCACAGTGGATAGAAGACTGGCCTTGGAAGTAGGATAACCTGAGTTCAAGTATCTTCTGAATTATCTTCTTTCTCATTTTATAACTGAGGCAACTAGCCACTGAGAAGTTGTCACTTGACTAGGGTCATCCAGGTAGAATACAAGATGTTCATAGATACAAAAGGAGTACAAACTGATTGGGGACACTAATTACTGAGGGAATCAAGAAGGAATTGGCATTTGAGCTGAACTTTGCAGGGACCTAGGAATTCCACAAAGTGGAAGTGTGAAGGCTAAGGTTAGGGAGCATTCCAGCCACAGGAAATTCCAACCAATGCAAAGAAATGGAGGTGGGAGATGCAGTGTGGGAAATAGTCAGTGGACTCACTTGGCAGGAGCTCAGAATTCATGAGGGAGAGTCATGTGTAATCAACCTGGAAAGTTAAGCTAAAGTCATATCATGAAGGGCTTTAAATGCCAAAGAGAAAACACAAATGATGTGTGCATGTATGTATGTGTACATGTGTACATGCGTGTGTTGGATTGGATCTGTTTCTACTGTAAGAGTTCCTCATGAAACTCCCTCTACCAATGCAAATCTTCAACTATTCTGTAATTTATAGTCTTAGAGATTTAACTGGAGCATAGTAGGAAAATATGGCCAATTTAGAGTCAAGAAGATATGTGAATCCCCAGTACCTTACACAGATCTTGGCAAAAAGTAAATGTTTAATAAGTGCTTACTGAATCATTGTTACAAGATAACAGAAGTAGAGAGGGAGTGAGATCCTGGACTATATGGTTAGATTATTTGGATGTGAATAAACCAAGACAAAAAGCTAGTGATTTTTTTCTCCCTATTGATCCTAGACTTCTCTTTTTTTGTGTTCAATGAAGACATCATGGTCTGGAAAGGACCCAAGAGGACCAATTCAAGAAACACTGCCAAGATATAAAGGAACTACAGAACTGGACAATGATCATAGCTGCAAATAAATTTATGACCTTCAAATTTGGTATCCTGCTTTCTGAGACTGAACTTTTAGTCTCAGATAGTAGCCAAGGTAAATGGAATGTAATTTCCTGGATTTTATGACACAAGGAAGCACCTTTCTTTAGTGAGATGTGCCTGACTCAAACACATGAACCAGAAAGATAGGGTTTAGCTTTCTGCATTCATTATGACACTGTCTTTCTCATCTCATATCACTATGATATTTTTCTTGAAGTTCCTCCCAGTACCTGCTAATCCACTCTAGCAACACAATAGTAATCTGAATAATTCAGGCATCCAAAGGCACACTCAAGAGTCACTTATTCAGTAGTTAACAAGCATTTATTAAAGGCCTAAGTGCCAGATACTCTGCTAGGTGCTGGGGATACAAAAAAAAAAAAAAAACAATCCCTATCCCCCAAGCATATATATTCTTTTGGGTGGGGTGGGGATTACTTGTAGAAAGATAAATAAATATAATGTAATTAGATGAAGGGATGTATACTACCTACTGGTTGTGGTCTACCCTCACATTTTCCTCTTTCTTTTCTTCATGCCTCCATTTTCCGTCATTGATCAAATTATTTTCCTAGTTTCATCTATTTTGCAAAAAGAATCTCAGATGCTTTGCTTTTCATGATAACTCAAGATGAGTTTCAGAAGTGATATCTATTTAATAAACTTTTTAGGAGTAGACCATAATTTTGTATGCACTGGTATGTGTGTGTTATTTCCCCTATAGAATTTTGAGCTCCTTGAAAAGAACTATTTTTTTTTATTCCCAGTGACTAGCACAGTGCTCAACACACCCTTTTTTGTTGTTGTTACTGTTGTTGTTGTTCAGTAGTTTTAGTAATATTTCATGACCCCATGAAGACTGGCCTTGGAAGTAGGATAACCTGAGTTCAAGTGTCTTCTGAAGTCATCTTCTTAGCAAAGATACTGGAGTAGTGTGCCTTTCCTTCTTCAGCTCATTTCACAGATGAGAAAACTGAGGCAAACAGGGTTAAGTAACTTGACCAGGATCACACAGCTAGTAAATGTTTGAGGCCAGATTTGAACTCAGTTCGATGAGTCTTTCTGACTCCAGGCCCAGCACTATATCCACTGTACCACCTCACTGCCCCTGACACATTGTAGGCACTAGATAAATACTTGGTGATGGATTGGAAATAGAAATTTGCAATGGAAAAATCACTGGCTTTGAAGTCAGAGGGGCTAGGTTCAGATCTTGTCCCTCAAATACTACTTATGTGAACATGGGCCTCAATTCTTCAACTTCAAAATAAAGGTTAGACCAGATGACTACTGATGACTCTTTTAGCTCTAGATCTAAGTTCCTACGATTAATTTTGACATCTTCTAAAGGAGCAGTTCCTAACCTATGGGCTAAAGACCTCTGACAAAGAAGCATGTAGAGAAATTGCCAAAGATCCAAAATAATTAAAAGTACTTTGAGTAGGCAGCACCTTCTTGGAGATGCAGAGTCATGCTCAGCATTCTCCTAGCCAATGGGAAACCACTTCTCCCTTTGCATACAGACCACTCAGGTCACAGGACTGTCATTTAGGGCATTACTCAAGGAAATGTTACACTTCCGTAAGTTGAATATTATGTTTTTTCACATATATTACTATTTTCAAATATATGCATTTGTTGTTGGGATTAATAAAATACAAATACATTTAAAAGCACTTTTGAATCCATAGTAACTTCTTCTCAATCAATGTATACTCAAAGTACAACTACTAGCATGTGGGAGTTCAGAAAACTTTTTGATATTAAAAGACATCCTCAGAAAGATTGGGAATTACTGTTCTGAAGTGAAACAACATAATACAATGGAAGAAATTCTTTTTCTGGAGCCCAAGGACTTGGGTTCAAATACTGTCTCTGACACTACCCATGTCCTGGCCAAAGCACTTATATATGAAGACCTCAGTTTCCTTATATGTAAAATGATGAGTTTATATTAGATGACCCCTGAGGTTTTGAACTTCTAAAGCTGTGATCATATGATTTTCCAGTGTGAGAGTTGAAAGATTGTTTCTCTGAGACTTGAGAAGATACTACTTGGAGACTAGAGAATAGAAAATATTTATTCATTAGAAATGATTTCAGCTCCCTTATGAAGAGAAAAGGAGACTTCTCTGGAGCTATTAAGAATGCCTCTGTCAAGGAAAGCACATCATGTAGTGATGTTGATAGGATGATAGATGTAGACCTACAAGGATCTTAGAAGTCTGCTTCTACTCCTTCTGCCACTGTTTCATAAACCCAGAAGAGTTCCACAATTGTATTAGTAACTGTCCAGCTGTTTATAAAAAAAAATAGGATGGAGAAATGGATTTAATTGATAAATAATATTTATGATTTTAAGGAAACACTTTTTAGTCATTAGAAGGAAACTGAACTTCATTTGCAGGACACTTGTGACAGTCTAGAAACTATTTCATAGGTTGCTAGAGGATAGATTTGCAGCTAGAAGGGACCATAGACATCATCTGACAAATGAAGAAACTAAACTCTCCAGAACAGAAGTACCTGACCCAAGGTCAAAAATAGCAGTGCCCAGGAGTTGTACTTACATAATAACAGATTAACTTAATTTCCATTTTAGACGGGGTTATTGAACTGGGAGTGTATGGGGTGTTCAGGAAAGACTAGTATCTCTGGTGTGAGGGCTTGCTGAGCCCTTTTCAGGGCTGCTCATCCACCTTTGGTGTCCAACTGGTCACCCAGCTCTCCTCTATGGCTCCCAGAAGCTTTAGCATATGAAGCAGCCATACCTTGGTAAAACTGTCTCAGCAGACAGGCTAAACCAGATTGAGGGTAACTGATAGGTCTCAAACCTGTTGGTGATGTTGGGGAGATGTCTACCCCAACCAGAAGACTTTCCCCAGTGGAATGGGCAGATGAGAACAATTTGTTCCAACAGCCATGAAAACAGCTGAAACAGATACTTTGGAGTGCTTAGACATCAGAGGTTAGATATCAGAGGCACCAAGATCGTCCTTGGCATCCTGGGCCATCACCAGTCATTCTGACTTTTGTCTTGCCATTGGACTTCAATGACTTGGGAAGAGAATGAAGATGATGATTGTGCAACTCTGCCTCACTTAAATCCAATTCATGTGCAAATCAAGACAGCACTCTTTGATGTCATTAGTCCTCTTTGAAAATGAAGCACAGAGGGGGCAGCTAGGTGGCAGCTAGGTGGCGCAGTGGATAGAGCACCAGCCCTGGATTCAGGAGGACCTGAGTTCAAATCCGGCCTCAGACACATAACACTTACTAGCTGTGTGACTCTGGGCAAGTCACTTAACCCCATTGCCTAGCCAAAAAAACAAACAAACAAAAAAAAGAAAATGAAGGACAGGCTTAGATTCTTATAATCTAGCCACTGCTCAGATTCCTAAAATCTAGCCACTGCTTAGATTCTTAAAATCTAGCCACTGGTCAGATTCTTATAATCTAGCTGATAGCTTACTAACGTTCAGACTCCTTAAGATCCTGTCCAATATGATGGATGTTCCAATAAACTTGTCTTTGGCTGAAGGAGGGGTTAGGTCAAATTCTTTCAGGCAGAACCCATGTATTGTGATTTTGGGGTCCCAGGATCCCTGAATCCCTAAACTACATTGTTTTGGTAGCCCATACAGGGAAACTACCTAACCCCAAGTTCTTCTCCAGCCAAGACTGGAAGGTATGTAAGCCCCCCCCTTCTTACTTTGCAGTTGGGGTCACTCTCCAAGCACCAAGGCTTGGAAATGCTTTTCAGGCAGACAGTTATGAGGCTGTCTCTCACTCAGCCTGATGTTCTCAGGCTCTTGGTCCACTGGGTCCGTTGAAGACCATGGACCTGAGTACAACTTCTGCAGCATAGAGGACAAGGATAGAAGCACTATCAGGAAGTGTATGCTCAATTCTGTTAATTCCCTCGGTGCCAGGGAATTGGGGAAAACTGCAGTTGCTTTTTGGTTCCCTGAGGCTTACTTACTCCCTTCCCTCTGCACCTCTGAATCCTCCTTCATGGAGGTTACAGGGAAAGTTAGAACAGCTAAAAATATCTTGGCATATTCCGGAGGTTTTGTGATTGATCATTAGGGAGTTTTGAAACACCTTTGATTTCACCATCCCCCACTTGGGAAAGGAAGGAGGGGAGAGGGGCAGCAGCTACAGTGTGGGCTCCCCTGGCAATGGCCAAGGATCTTAGGGCAACCTTTGCCTGGAAGCATTAGCCAGGTTCAACACATCCTGCTCAAGGCAATGAAGCCAACCTCCAAACTTGGGTAAGCATGCTGTTTTAACTGTAAATGATGAGATGTTGATTCTCTGTGTAAAGTAATTTGGAAGTCATTTAACAAAACTGAAGTCACCTGATTAGTAATGGGTTTGTTTCAAGTTTCAAATCGGTGAACTTTCTGTATCAGTTATGTCAAGCAACTTTTCATTATTTGGTTACTACTAAAATAATTTAGCTATTGTTAGCTATTGTTTTAATGTGTAAACTAGCCAAAAAGCTTGTTTGGGTTATGTATGGCTTGCTGAGAATTTGCAAGTGTATGGAAATCTCTAATGATGGGCTTTTTACACCAGGACAAATTTAAGTTTGACATCTAAATCCTGGAAAAGTTTTTCTAAGCTGTGATTAGTGAAACTTGTTGTCTATCATCTGAGATAAATGCCACAAGCTACTCAGAGAGAATGTGATACTGGTGGGAAGTCAGCATTGGGAAAATCTGAGAGGACAATTTTAGCCTCAGTCTAAGATGGGATCCTCCTGGCTCAGTTTCCTCGTTATGTTCCTTTGAAAGGAAATGTTACCCACCTGGCTATTCCTGAGTCTGGCTATGAGGTGGATTTGATACTGGTTGGAAAACTGATTTATCTGAATCCAAACAGAGCTAAGGATGTTTTATCCTCTCAAAGTTGGGCCCTAAATCTAGTCCCTGCTTTATATCTGGGCCCGCAGTTTTTTTCTGTCAAATTTGTGTCTTCCAGACTAAGGGCCATTCACCTACAGTTGGTAGCAAACAGCAAGTACCAGCCAATGTCCTCAATTGTTCCCCAGATGCAGCCTGTGCTTAGTACCAGTCAACCTCCTCTTTGGGACCCCCTCAAGGCAGGGACAGCTCTACACCCCTTGCAAGCAAGAAGTTTCAGAAGCCCAGACCTGTGCGCCTTACCCCAAAGGAATTTGGATTCCATTTGTTTGAGGCAGGGAATGAACAAGATGGAATCTGGGCCCCAGAAAGAAAAAACCCTGGGCTTTCCCACATGGCCTGAGGATATAATCCCATCAACTGGACTTTCATTATGGCTGCACCCAATCTCCCTTCCATATCTTGCCTCCCTATGCCCCAGGCCACTTCACACCCTTGGTAATTCTATTACCTCAGGGACTATTTGGCCACTCCTAGATCCTTCCCACAGTCTTTCTGTATATAAGGTCCATCTTGCCTCCATTAAGATGCTTAGATTCTTAAAATCTAGCCCCTGGTGAGATTCTTATAATCTAGCTAATAGCTTACTAATGTTCAGACTCCTTAAGAGTCTGCCCAATATGATGGATGTTCTTGTCTTTGGCTGAAAAAAAAAATGAAGGACAAACAACATAACAAAATGGAGAAATATGGACTAGGTTACAGAAAGTAATGCCATCTGGAGGGATCCAATGAGGTCCTGAAGATGGAGGGAACTAGAGAAGAAGAAGAGCAAAATGAAAGAAAATTTGTCGGTTTTGGGTAAGGAGTCCCAGAAGACATAGTAGAAGGGAAAGACAGATATAGAATGGGACATTATGGGGGTAGAGATGAGGTTGATGGCAATGAAGAAGTAGACAGATGGGGCTGGAGAGGGTGGCATTTTCTCCAAAAACTGCGAATTCAGTATCCCTAAGATAGGAAGAATAAGAGGGTTGGAAGTATGCCAACCATTTTGGAATGAGTCTAGACAAAGTATCTGTGGATAGGAGGTGCACAGTTCATGCTAGAAGGTGAGTAGAAAGTTCAAAGTCTCCCAAACATCCTGGTCCTTGAGATCCTGGCACTTCACCTAATGACCAACTGTAGGACCCTTAATGATGTTGAGTCTGCAAGAAGGTTGGAAGCCTGGCCTCCCATCAGGCAGCATACAGTAGGCAGCATTGCTGTTCTCAGGGTTTCTGGGAAGTCCAACCTCATGGCAGGCTTGTATAGGGCCTGGCTGTTGTGTCACAAAGCTGAGACAGAGAGAGACAGAGACAGAGAGAGACAAAGAGAGAGAGAGAGAGAGAGAGAGAGAGAGAGAGAGAGAGAGAGAGAGAGAGAATTATCTAACATTCTAGATGACAGAATTAGGATCCTAAAAGATCTAGAATGTTGGGCCAAATTGAGCAGGATTAAATTTTATAAGGACAGACATAAAGTCTTATCTCAAAGTTAAAAAAAATCAACTTCACAAGTACAAGATGAGGAGGTGTAGCTAGACAGTATTTTACGTGTAGAAGGTCTTAGGGTTTTATCAAACTGTAAGCTCAGCCATATTTTATGTCTGCCAAAGAAGCTGCTGTGATTTTTGGCTGGTTTAAAGGAAGCATAATGTCTGGAATGAGGGAGATAATAGTCTCAGTGTATTCTGCCTTGATCAGACCACATCTAGAATATTCCCTACACAGTTGGACATAACATTTTAAGAACAGTGGTGTAAAAGAGAATGATCAGCATGAAAGCCTTCAAGATTTTATACACACACACACACGTATATGTGTAATATGTGTGTGTGTGTGTGTGTGTGTGTGTGCGTGTGTGTAGGTGTGTGAAGTGGTTGCAGGAATTGGAGCTATTTAGTCTAGAACAGAGAATCTTTTTGAAGTACGTAATTGTTTTCAAATACTTCAAGGCAGTGCCAGCCTGGAATCAAGAAGACTCATCTTCCTGAGTTCAAATCCAGCCTCAGACACTTACTAGTTGTATGACCCTGGGCAAGTCACTTAACCCTATTTGCCTCCGTTCCCTCATCTGTAAAATGAGCTGGAGAAGGAAGTGGCAAACCATTTCAGTATCTTTGCAAAGAAAACAACGAGGTCAAGAAGAGCTAGGCACAACTGAAACAACTGAACAGCAACATCTCCAAGGGCTGCCACTGGGAAGAGAAGTTAGGCCTTTGCTTCTGGGCCCTGGAAAGTAGAACTAAGAGTAATAAGTAGAAGTTTCAGATTGGTGGATTGAGATTCAATGTGAGGAAACATGTTCTAACAATGAGAGCCATCCACAAGAAAAGTGCATGCTTTGCTTTCCTTTTTTCCAGAAATCTTTAAGCAAACATCGAAATGACCATTTGTTGGGTGTGATATCAGTGGTATTTTTAAGGGTTGATAGGACTAGATGGTTCTTGGGGTCCCTTCCAACTCTGAGATGTTGTGACTGTGATGTGATTTATCTCAAACCATTGGTTTCTTTTGTACACTATGCTACCTATCCAAAATCATCTTTTGTAAGCTGCTAACTTCAATCCAAATTTAGGTATATGTACATATGTATGTCTGTTTATATATAGGCATATATATATAGGCATATACAAATGTGTACGTATGCATATGGTGATATACGCACATACATGTGTGTATATATGTGGTGTATATGGTTTTACACACATGCACATACACATACCGATATGATGTAGTAGATTGCCAGCCTCTGAGTTAGAAATGCCTGGGTTCAAATCTCCCCTTTGATACATACTAGCTGTGACTCTGGTCAAGTCACTTGACCTCTTAGGTGACCCAAGCAACTTTCTTATCAATCACTTGATAGTATTTATTAAGTGCCTACTATGTGCCAGTTATTGTATTTTAAGACTATAGGTTGAAAAGCAAGTGTCCACTTGCATGGGTAAAGGGAGTTTTCTCACTGAGAATGCCCTATGACAATGATACTACAGTTCAGCCCACATATATATAAACTGTGAATAAATAATTTAACTTGTCGGTGTCCTAGACACCTTTCTAAGATTAGATGTTTCAGAAAAAGTTTTGATATACATTGGTAGAATAAATCCCTCACTATGAATTGGTCCTCTATAGCTGTGAAATCACAGGTCTGTCAAAACAAAACAAGAGCTATCTTTGTATTTGTATGTGTATGTATACACATGTAAGTGAGTGTGTCTGTATCTATGTATGTGTGTAAGTATGGGTGTATATAAATATATGTGTGTATACACACATACACATACGCTTACCAACCTTGCTTCCAAAATTGCTTTTTAAATTTATATACACCTGTGTTTCTCCTTTTTCATTTTGATTTAAAATTCCTATACACAGGATAGCATCACAGCACAAAAGGTTATGGAGTCTGGAACCAAGCGATGAAATGCTATGAACTCCAAATGTTACAGCAATCTTGTGTATACCATATTGATTTCTGGCTAGATGCCACATTTCATGACTGCAACTTGCTTCTGCTTTTAGGGGCAACTTACAGTAATCACACTATCTAGCAACCATCAGAACACTGATGCATAATAAAGCACACAGAGCAGAAAAAAAAGACCTAATAATTCATTGAGAGTGACAAGGCCTGAGATTTAGGGGAAGAAGGAAAGGAAAGGAAAGGGGCAGAAGAGATTAAAAAAAGAGAGAGAGAGAAGTGAGCCTGGAGAAAAAGTTGGAAGAATCAAAGAACTAGAACATGTGAGCTTT
This sequence comes from Phascolarctos cinereus, assembly GCF_003287225.1. NCBI lineage: Eukaryota > Metazoa > Chordata > Mammalia > Diprotodontia > Phascolarctidae > Phascolarctos > Phascolarctos cinereus. The sequence goes on from NW_027555847.1 coordinate 470,921,874, forward strand.
CCTAAGAATAGATTTTACTATTTTATTTTTTCAATTATTAGGAATTTGATTATTCCCAGTTTCTAATGTATAAAAGGTTCCTAAATACATTTGATTATTCTCAATTTTTTAAAATTTATGGAATAAATAAGCATTTCCATAACATAGTACAATAAAAAAGATGATTGCACATGAAACTGCAAATCAGAGAACTTGCTATTCTTTTTAAATATATAATAAAGTTACTACATGTTTTTTTCTTCCCTCCTCCTTAACCCTCCCCACTCCCCAGCCCTACAGATGGCTACCATTATACACAAATCATTTGCTAACACAGGAAACTAGATGGTGCAGTAGATGGTGCTTGGCCTGGAGTCAAATTGATTCATCTTCCTAAGTTCAAATCTGACTTCAGACTCAGTAGCTGTGTGACCCTGAGCAAGTCACTTAACCTTACTTGCTTCAGCTTCATCTGTAAAATGAGCTGGAGAAGGAAATGGCAAACCGCTCCAGTATCTTTGCCAAGAAAACCCCAAATGAGGTCACAAAGAACCAGACAAGACTGAACAAGAAGAACACATTTCTAAGACACAAATGGCTCCTAACTACTCCAGCTTGAAATTGAAAGAATGAGTAAAAATCTTACAGATGTACTAATACATTAATTATTATACAGGTCAGTATGTCTTTTTAAAGAAAATGTGAACTTGAAAATCCTGAAGGGTGAATATTTACATGCATAAAGAAGGCTAGAAAGTGGGAATTGTGCATGAATTGATATAACTATTATATACAACTTGTTGGTTATATTAATTATAACATGATAATAACAGCATTGCTCTGCTTGTCCATATCTCCCTTTGAACTATCTCTACTCTTGACCTTAGGTCTCCTCTGCATATTTAAATATGTGTGTATGTGTATACACATACATACATATATACCCATATTATAGATCTGCCAATCATCAAATAAAATGGGCAATTCCATATACATAGTAGAACAAAAAAAAAAGAGAAGAAAGTACATGAACCTGCATATCCCTTATTATATGAAGCTTATTTTTTAGAAAGATATAATAAATTTAACACGGAAATTTCTGAATTGTATAGATCTTGTGCAAGGAGACCCAAAAGCCTGAATGTGCCTGGATATGGTTGTTACTTTTTCCAGAGTCCTGTGAGAAATGTTGTTATAGGAATACATAAGTGATAAGTGATTTTTCTGTGAGGGAAGAGAATTGTTCATTTTAATTGTCAGTCCATTTGACTTTTCTGTCTCCTGTTTCCTTCTTTACTTCTTCCTCCCACTCATTCCTGAGCTCTCAATTCATTATAGCAGAATGCTAATTAATAAGTCAAGGTTGAAGAGTTTTGATTCTCAGGTGGGCCAATTAGTTTTACCTTGATCCAACCACAAATTTAATCCTTAATTCTGACTGTCTCACATGTGTACCAATGAACTAAGGAAAAGAACACTTCAAGATCAGAGGTCTCATCTGTGTACATGAAAGGTAGCACTTTTAACTATATATAATGAGGACTAGTGGCCAAATAGTTTACTCACAAGACACAATAAACTCTGTAAAGAGACCCAGTAATGATTTCAATGAACTGATTGAATAGAATTAGAAGCATAGGTTGATTCACTGTTCTTATTTTCAGGTGTTCACTTGGGACACCATAGAATTGATTCTGTAACTTAAAGAGATCTTGAAACTTTAATGACAAAAATATGGACATTAAATGTTTTTCTTCTTTGACCAAGTCTGGAGGGACTGCCCACATACAATTTTATGGAAATGTTGTATCTAACACAAAGTTGAGATTTTAAAAGTCCATTTGAAAAGAAATAAATACATTGAAGGTCTGTAGGACAAAGTAGATTTTTTTTATACTCTAGTTTCAGCTCAGATCAACTCTTTAGAGCCAGCTGCTTTTTTTCCCCTTCAGACTAGCAAACACAGAGACTGAATCTATTTTCAGTAGAAAGAAGATGCTGGCCTAGGGAAGGAAGATATCTTTTCAGAAAATTTGAGCACTTTTTAAATGCAAAGACCATTGCCCCCCCCCCACACACACACAGTGGACATTATACATGTGGGTTCTAATGTAGAATACCAAGATATACATGTGTGCAGATGAATAACAGGCATTCTACTTATACTATAGGATTGTAGATTTAGAGCTAGACATCACCTTAGAGGTCATCTAATCTAATTTCTTCACTTTTAGATACGAGGAAATTGAGGTTGGGAGAGGTGAAATACCATGTCTAAAGTCACCCAAGCTCATATTTAAGCCAGATTTTCACTGCCTTCAGTGCTGATGTATAATGGTCAGACTGCCCCAGCCCTTGTTCAAGTTATAATGTAGTGTATGAATGAGAGAAGTGGAAAGGATCTGGAAGGGGTCTGAAAAGAAACTTGCCTTTGGTGGACTACAGTTTTTCCCACTTGTTTTGTATTGCTATGTGTGACCCTAGCTATTGTACCTCTGGTGGTGGTGGTTTGGGGGAAAGGTTGGTAAGGAGTGGGAAGGGGTTGTATAATATATCTGTATTTCCCTAGAGGTCTTGTATGGGTCATGTTTGGGCCTTGTACTGCTTATAACCCAGGACAGTGAATATATCAAAAAAAAATATGATCTGAGAGGTGATTTTATGCCTTGCAGATTTGACTTCGGGGTTGAAGTATGATCCTTCATACCTGGACTTATCTCTCCATCACTAAAAAGATTTGCCCTTCAGTGCCCATGACAGACCATGAACTTCTGACATAAAGTAGGTGAGTGCTGAAGAAGATTGTGAAGGAGGAAAATAGTTCAAGAGGGTGTGTATCTATATGTCAGAAAGATTATCTGAAAGGTAGAAAATGGAGGGGAAAACAAGACAGGGGCACAAGTACTGTGTCCTTGAAGGAGAAAAAAGGAGGTGGTGGGAAAGAGATCTTGAATCAGATAGTTCCTTATGTTGGTATTGTAGCATAGTTATCTGTGTGAGTCTCAGCTGAAACTGGAATATTGCAGCTAATTTGTTCCCTGTAAACATTTCTTTTACACATGGGTTTTTCATATCTCAGTTTTGAGTTAGGTGCAACTTGCCACTGCTAAAATATTATACGGGAGTAGTTACTGAGCACTTGGTCAAAAAGGAAAAAAAATATCTTCTAATGTACATTTATTTGTCATTCAAGTTTCTGTCCCATAGCAGGTGAGAAAGAGGAGAGTAGTGGTAACAGTTTACATATAAACTGTTCCTAACTGAATATTTGTAAATAGGAGAGTGCTGGTACTCAATAATTTGGTAGATAAATAGTTTAGAAAAATGCGTCTAGTATTAGGCACCTAAACAGTAGCATCTGACAATCATTTGAAATATTTATGCAAATTGAAATAATGAACACTGTCTTTTGCTTGTCTTCAAGCAAATGGTTTAAAATAACATTGTGTATCTCATTCAAGAGTGTATTCCTGTTTCTGCTGTTTGTTGTAAACAAGGTGAGTAAATTACTGGTGAAGATCTTTGTTTTCTGGGCCCTGTGGGAGGTGAGAAATCAGACCTGCTCTTGCTTTTTTTCTCCTTTGATTACATATATGAACATACAAAACAGATTACTCACAGGACTTCAGAGTTCCAAGAGATCTGAGAGATCATGCGGGTCAATTCTTTCATTTTACAGAAGAGAACACTGAGACTCAAAGAGGAATTGACTTACTTTGGTTCACACAGCTGCTAAAAGACCAGAGCTGACCATGAAGGTCTACTCTTCTCATAGCAAAATGGCACAGGGGATCAAGTACTGAGCCTGCAGTCAAGAAGACCTGAGTTCAAATCCAGCCTCAGATACTTACCAGCTGAGTGATTCTGGGCAGTCACTCAGCCTCTGTCTGCCTCACTTCCCTCAGCTGTAAAATGTGGATGATAGCACCTACATCCCAGGGTTGTTGTGAAGATCAAATGAGATTATATTGTAAAGTGCCTGGCACATGATAGGTGCTTAACAAATGCTTGTTTCCTTCCTTTCTTCCTTCTAACTTCAAATACAGTACTATTTCCAATATACCTTGATGCCTCCCTCTCATGGGACATAGCAGTGCCTTGCACTAGAACTGTCCCTTTCTCCAAGGAGTTCTATGTGCTTACCTGTCATTGATTTGAATGGCAGCTTGGGGAACTGAGTGGAGACTGCTTTATGGAGTTGAATGGGAAGCCCTTTGCCATAGTACATGCGAATTGCTTAAAATCACATAGCTAGCTGTGGTTCTGGGAGAGAAACCTCCCCTTTCGGCCTTCTGATTTATACCTTTGGGCTCTAGCTCTATTTGGATAAAGGCATGATAAATAGGAGCTTAGGAATTAGAGTTGAAGGGGGCCTTAGAAATAATTTAGTTTTATCATTCTATCAAGTTCTGAGCTTGCAGTCAGGAAGACCTGAGTTCAAATTCAGCCTCAGAAACTTACTAGCTATATGACCTTGCAAATGTCACTTAATTTTTTGGAACCTCAGTATCCTCATCTGTAAAATGAGGAGTTGGGCTCAAAGACCTCTTATGAAATCCTTTATTTTAAGGATAAAGAATTGAGACTCAAAGGGTATATAGGTATCAGAGTCAGTATTCAAACCCAAATCTTCTAACTCTAGAGCCCATGTTCTTCTCACTAGACCATTATGTAAGGTTAAAAGCTACACAAGTCAAGGAGGATGAAAACCAAAAAAAGACCACTGCAGTTGTTATTAAGGAGGTCATGCTTACCTTAGAAACAGCACTTTCTCTAGAATGATGAGGGCAGAAACACAGGTGTAAGGATTTGAGAAGAGAGTGGATAATAAGGGAGCAGAGACATCAAGCATCCACAAGTTTTTTTGAAGTTTAGCAGTGAAGGGAATGAGAAAGATGGGCTAGTAGGGGCAACTGCATGCAAGCAGGAGTGGCTGATGGGATCAATACCCTGTAGAATGTGGGAAGGAATAGGATCAAGGTAGAGAGATTATCCATAGGGATAAGTAAGGATATGGCTCTTTCTGCGACCAGAGGGGAAAAAATGGGACTACATCTAGGTCTTAATTAGAGATAGTAATGAATTGCCTGAAGTGGTCACATGTATTGGAATTTGCACTATTCTAAGTCACAATATATATAATGTATATATTATAATCTGCCATAATATATAAAACATGGCATTTGATTTCAGCCCAATGTAGGCATACAGTGTGGTACTTCAGGGGGATTCCCTATTACTATTCCTTGGTATTAATTGGGAACTAATTATAGGTGATGTTGCAAAGAAACTTTTGAGGAATGGAGAAAAGTTGAGGGAAATCACATCAAATGGCTTTATTTTCTAAATTACGTATGAGATTGTTATAAATACGGAGTTGCTCCTAGGTATTGGTGTGATGGGAAAGGAGAAGAGATCTGGAATAGAGGCTAAGAAAAATGAGTGAGGAGATTTAAAAATGTGAGATCAAAATTACAGAATGGCAAAGGTAAGCTTTCCTCTGCACTACCTACCACCAACTTCTCATATTAGGACCTCACTTCATACTTTACTAAAACAACTGAAGGCATTCACAGTGAGCTCCCTCTTCTCTCTTCTTCTTCATTTTACTTTTCTCAGGCATCCTACTCTTTTATCCCTGGTTGTGATGGAGAGATGACCCTTCTCCTTGCCAAGGACAATTTCTTTTTTCTTCTTTTTTTCCCCTTGATATATTTTCTTTTTTTACTAATTTAAATTTTGTTTTATTTAAACTTCTGTGTTACGAATTCTCTACCTCCCTTCCTCGGCTCCCCCCCCCCCGATGGTAAGTAATCAGATATAGGTTATACATGTACAGTGATATAAAACATTTCTATATTGGGCCAAGGACAATTTCTCTACAAGTATTTTTGATCCCATTCCCTCCTGTTTTCTCTAGCACATTGTCCCCATAGTCACCCCTATTCTCTCTCTTATTTCCAATCAGTGCTAATCTACTGGCTCCTTCCCTCCTTGAAGGCTACAAACACACCCACGTCTTCCCAGCCTCAAAAACAGACCAACCAATTCTCAACTGATCCTACTCCCATTAGCTTTCATCATTTATCTCCTTTCCCTTTCATGGATAAGCTCCTTGAGAAAGCATCTACACTCAACTTCTCCTCTCTTTCAAACCCTGTGCAACCTGGCCTCTGGCCTCATCATCCATCTGAGACTGTTTTTTTCCAAAGTTACCAATGATCTCTTAATAGCCAAATCTAATGACCTTATCTTTCTTGACCTCTGTTTAACCTTTGACATTGTCATTCGCTTCTTCCTCCTGGACACTCTTCTCCTCTTTGTGTTTTCGTGATTTACTGCTCTCTCTTAAGCTCCTATCTGTCTGATCACTCTATCTCAGTCTGCTTTGCTGGTTCTTCATCCATGTTATGAGAACTGACTATTGCAGGTCCCAAAGATGTTATGCTGGGATCTTTTCTTTTTTTACTCTACTGTTTCCCCAGCTCTGATGGATTCAATTATCATCTCTATAAGATGACTCCCAGATCAATCTATCTATCTATCTATCTATCTATCTATCTATCTATCTATCTATCTACCTACCTACCTACCTACCACTTCTTTTCTAAACTCTAGACCCACATTATCAGCTGCCTTTTGAACATCTGGAACTAGATATCCCATAGGCATCTCGAACTCAACACATCCAAAAGAGAATTTATTATCTTCCCCAAAAAACTTTCCCTTCTTCTGAACCTCTCTGTTCCTGTTGAGGACACCATCATCTTTTCAGTCACAATTGGAGAAATATTAATTGTTCATGGGTAGGCAGGGCCAATATAATAAAAAAAAAAAGTCTGGACTATTATAATGGCCTTCTAATTAGTCTCCCTGCTTCAAAGCTTTACCCATTACTATCTAATCTCCACTCAGCTGTCCAAAGAATTTTTTTCTAAATCATAAGTCCAAACATTTCACCCCCCCCCAAAAAAAACCCCTCTACTACCTCTAAGAACAAATATATAATCCTTGGTCAATCATTTACTTCTTTAACAATCTGATTCTTTCTATATTTCTGGTCTTTTTCTACTTAACTCTCTTCCACATGCTTTAGGATCCAACCTCACTGACCTACTTGATATTCCTTCCATATGATACTCCAGTTTCCATCTCCATATGTATATGATACTTCATTTCCCACCTCTCTATCTTTGCATTGGATGTCCTTCTCACTCCACCTTTAAGCCTTCTCAACTTCATTGAACACTTAGTCCAAATCTACCTCCTTGGGAGGGCCTTTCTTTACTCTCCCACCTGCTAATGCCTTCCCCTTAAGCTTACTTTCCATTTACAGTATAAAAATCTCACATGTACTAGTTATTTACAAGTTGTTTTCACCATTTGAATGTAATCTCCTTGGGGGCAGGGACTATTTTTTTGCTTTTCTTTGTATCCCTAATGCTTAAGACAGTCTGCCATATGATGGGCACTAACTAAATGTTTATTGACTGACAAAATATTTATTGGCTCAATTGAGGTTCTGAAATGAAGTGTTAGTAGATTAAGACAGTGTAGATAAGAGATTTCCTTCAATAATATTAAATAGCTATGAATTAAACAGGCCAGAGAAATTGTATGGTAGGAGTTCCTTAACACAAGTTGGGAATGGTGGAGAATCAGGGAGATAATGCGTGTAGTGAACCATTTAATTGGTTAACTATAGGCTTAAGGACAGATATGGAGGCAACGGAAACCATGGAGAGGGAGAGTAGGGGTAGAACAAGGAAATGGAAGGTCATGATAAGGCTGAAGAGAAGGTTTGGTGTGAACAGTAAGTGGAAAGGTAGAGATTGTTGACTCAGCTTTCCAATTATCTATCTTGAAGGTGGTAAAACTCTGAGAAATGGTGACATCTAATGTGCTAACCCAGGAAATGAAACCAAGTTGTTATACACACATTAATTCTTTGGAATGTTTAACATTGGGAGTTTGGAACAGGGGAAGTGAGAAACACTTTGCTTTGGCTATCCTATAAAAATCACAAACCTGTTTTTAATGCTCTCCCAATGGCTGTTTCTAATCACACCGGGTCTACTTTAATGGTGAATGACTTTTAAAAGGACATGAAAGCCAACCATAAATTCTTCATGTTTACAAGCTATTGAAATATATCTGCTTTAGAATGCCTATGTTCAAAGAATATCGCTTAAAATCCTCTTTTAAGAGAAATGACCTTTTGTAAATTGACCTGTCTTCCCACCCCTAATCCTACTACTGTTTTTCATCCTTACATATTTCTTCCCTTGACTTGGGGGAAGCAGGCGAATAATATTACTAATGAGCCGCCTGAGGGTGCCAACAATGAGGCTATCATTCTCTTTCCAATAATATCCACTATCTGTCTTTCTGAAATGCCTGCCTTTCTTACTCCACTGAGTATCACACTCCACAGATCATTGCCCTCAGAGTGCTAAAAACACTCAAAGAGATCAACAGCTGTCATGTTTCATCCTAGGGGTGACAAAAAGTAAAGGTAATTTGGCTTTGTGAGATGAATAACCCTCAGGTTCCAGGAATGTTAGCCCAGGCCTGTTCTTGAATTCAACATGGAAATTTTCTCTCTTGATATATCTCTTACCTTCATCTCTAAAAAGAAACTAAAATATTCTTATGGACCAGATTCCCCTCCCTCTTTCACCATTTCATTTATAAGCACAGGAAATTGAAATGATTTCTATTGAAATAAAAAGTCAATTCCAATCACATGAGATGAAATGAAAGTGGTGTGTATATATATGAGTTGAATTCAAATCCAGGAATCAAGTTTTGTTCATACAGAATTCTAGGTGGTGAGAATCTGAGGTTAATGGTGACATGGATGTTGGACAATGTTCTGATTTTTAAGTGATTCCATATGTTTTTCTGCCACTGTCATTGATTTTTCTTTCTTTTTTAAACTCTCGTTTTTATTCATGTCCTTGGAGACAGCACAATATGGAAAGAGAGCAGAGAGAACACCTTGGAGCCAGGAAGATCTGGTTTCAAGTCCTGTTTCTGACACATACTATCCTAGCTATGTCTCTTTAGACAAGATGCTTAACCCATCAGTGTTCTGGAAAACTCACTAAGACTTACAAGTTTCCAAGAAGATGTTGACTTACATTTGTAGAGGGAGTTATCTCATCTGAGAGTTCCCTTCAGCAATGAAATCATAGGTCTAATTCTCTGTCCTTTGTTGTTGTTGTTATTTTTTTAAATCACCCTTATTTTCTAATAAATCCCTCTTCCCTCACTTGCTCGAAGAACAATCCCTTGTAACAAGGTGACTGAGTTCACCTTGGAATCCTCTCTTAGTAATAATCTCACTGGATCATGCTGCCCCTAAGTCTGAATTTGTGATATACACAACAGCAGGTTCACTAGACCAGAGGCTTAAGTTTGAGTCCATGCTACAATAGATAGTAGAGTTATGAATGAGAGAGTCGCTTAATCATTCTGTTTCCTATTTTTCTCACCTATAAAGTGAGGATAATAATATATCAGAATATTCCTTTTTTTCCCTAAAGATCATCAGCTCCCCTGTAAGCATTAAGGCTAACAAGATATCAGATATAGAACAACTTTGTTTTTGTCCATCAAAACTTCAGAATTGGTTTATATTTGGACCCTTCTAGAGTAAGGAAAATCCTCTCACCTTCTTTCTAAAGAGCATTAAGCAACACTTGTCTCTGTTTTATATACTCTCCCTCTCTACTTATTTGGTCCATGTCACTATACTAGCTAAGGGACAAGTCAGAGATATCCCCTGTTATGTCCTTTTCCCACTTTGGACCTTGCATATAGTGTACTGTATAGGTCTTTGACCAAGGCTGAGTGAAGCTGGGCCACCTTGCCTCTTCTCCCAATTTCTTTCAATGAAAGTTTGAATCTTGTTCTTCTCACTCCCACAAAGGCTGTCTTTTTTTCCTTCTGTGTCTCCATCTGGAGAAATCCCTTAAATACACAAGGTTCCCTATAAATGCAGCATGATGTACAGACCTCCCTCAGGTCTTTGTGCAGCCTGGCATCTGCATTTGTGTCTTTTTCTTTCTTTCTTTCTTTTTTTTTTTTAGTGAGGCAGTTGGGGTTAAGTGAGTTGCCCAGAGTCACACAGCTAGTGAGTGTTATATGTCTGAGGCTGGATTTGAACTTAGGTCCTCCTGACTCCAGGGCTAGTGCCCTATCCATTGTGCCACCTAGCTGTCCCTGTGTATTTGTGTCTTTTGCTGTATATGTCTCTATCTGTGTCTTCCTTTGGGGGATGTATGTGTGTGTGTGTGTGTGTGTGTGTGTGTGTATGTGTCTGTGTGCATGTGCATGTGTGTGTGGTATCTACTCAAGATCTCCACTGTTGCTCCCCAAATGAACACCACAGAGAATTCATGTCTGAGCATGCCTACTGATTGAATGGTATGCCTTAGAGTCCCCTCAATATTCCGGAAGCCTGTATTTGAACTCATTTCAGTTTTTCCATGTTTTTCTTAAGATGCAGCATCCAAATCCAAAGACAACTATCCAGATGTGGTTGGATTGGTACAGAGGATAGCAGGGCTCCTGCCTCTTGTGTTCTAGAGGCTTTTTATGGTTGCTATGAAAGCAGCCTAAGATCACATTCACTTTTAAGCCAATAAGCTTGCAGTACATGGAAATTAACTCCTCTTGGGACATGAACTACTGTTTAGACATACTGCTCCAGATTATATGTGTTTTGGGGCTTCTTTTTTTTTTTAAACAAAAATGAAGGACTTTAGATTCATGTGTGTTAAATTCCATCTTTTTAAAAATGCATCCTACCACTGTTTTTACCATTTTTATTGTCCAACTTTATTTTTTTTCTCTATGTCTTTATAGAAGTCTTTGATTAAAATTACTGCTTGATGGCAGAGTCAAAAAATACTCTAACCTTTCACTTATCTCCTTTTACCTCATGTAGAGAGAGCATAAAATTAGATACTTTCATTATAAAGAGTGACTATCAGAGGAGCAGAACCAGAAAAGCATTCTGTGTAACCTGGTTTCTATTGTAGGTTGGTCAAAAAAGCAGAGCTGATGTAAAATATGCAAAAACTTCATTGCAACAATGTTTGCAGTTTGGTGATTTTGGCTTTCTCATTTGGTTAACATGGGGAGCTGGGTGGTAAAGTGGATAGAGCGCTGGGTCTGCAGTCAGGAAGACTCATCTTCCACTTACTAGCTGTATGACCTTGGGTAAGTTACTTAACCCTGTTTGTCTCAGTTTCCTCATCTGTAAAATGAACTGGAGAAGGAAATGGCAAACCACTTCAGTATCTTTGCTAAGAAAACCTCAAAGGATTTTCAAGGATGCAGACATGACTGAAACAACAGAATAACAACAACAAATAATAAAGAGTTTGGGTTAACATGTTACTTATCCGAACTTTTTTTCCTGAGTCAGAACATGAGAGGCAACATGGTAAAATGGAAAGAGTCTTGACTCTGGAGTCAAATAATCTGGGTATATATAAATCCCATCTCTGACATTTAGTCTCTGGACCTCAGTTTCTTTATCTGTAAAATGAGGGGCTGGACTTGATGGTCTTCTATGTCTAGGTCCATAATCCTGTGTTTATAGGCAGCAAAGTGATGTATTGGGTAGAATGCTGGGCCTGTAATGAGGAAGACCTGAATATGAATACAGTTTCAGACACTTAATGCCTCCACTTTTTCAACTGTAATGTGAATATAATAATAGCACTTACCTCCTCAGGTTGTTGTAAGCTTCAGATGAGATAATATTTGTGAAGTGCTTGTGCTAGTCACTGTGTAGGTACTCAGTAGGTACTTAATAAATGCTTGTTTCCTTCCTTCCAATGTTAAAATTACTCCCTTTTCAAGTAGCCCAAATTGTTTCATTCCTTGCTTAATGAAGGGAAAATCAGAAATTTAGTAATCATTTGATTTTAGAACCTAATGGGTGTGTGGTAGGGGAAGGATTGAATTTCTACTTACTTTGGGAAGAGGAACAATGAGAGAGTAAAGTCTGGCAAGTCGAGGTACATGGATAGTCATAGAAATTTATACATAATCATCCATATAGATGATCACAAACTCATTCCATTTGTTTTGGGGGATGTGCTCCTATATAGGGTGTTGATATAATCTGTCCTGTTTCTCTAACCAGCACAGACCAGTTATTTATGGAACTATATTAAAAATAGCTTCTAACAATGTTGTTGTATGACTTTAAACACTGAACACAAAAGTCCGAAGAACTGAAAATGAGTATTACATAGAAGACAATGAAGAAGTGCAGGCTTGGACATGTAGCCAATGAGGACCTTGAAGGAAGAATAAGAATAAAAGATGTAAACAGGGAATTGTATGTGGAGTAGGAAAAATAGCCATGAAAGTCTCTATGTAGTGGGCAAGGCTAGTTCTTTTTCTTGAAAAGTATTGAAACCATTCTCAAAACTCAATTGGCTCTAGGGACTAAAGGCTCTGGATTTCCTTCTTTGTTTTCCCAGCACTTAGCACAATGCTTGATATACAGTAGGTTTTTAATAAATGCTTATTGACTGATTGGCTGTTGACAACACCTTCCTGGTCATGAGGGAAAAAAAATCCACAAGGAACTCCAGCCCCCTGTCTGATGCTTGACTGGTAGACTGCCATGGACAACTCAAAGGAAGGGAAGAACTAAATCACCTCACTGTGTCTTTACTGCAAATCCTTGTTGAATATCCTTCCTCTGTCATGGGCAAGTGAATCTTTTGTTAACTGTTGGGTGACCCATAAATATTTCATTCCATTTCAATATGAGACCTAAACTACCAAGATGCTGAGTTAGGCCCAACATCCAATAGCATGACAGGAAAAAAATGGGATGGTCATGTAGCAAGGGTGAGGGATCAGGTAGATAGGCTCCACCAATACCCTCATAATGTCAGAATAAAGAATAAGGCATTTAGTCTGTTGGGTGGGTCTCTTGTGGTAAAGTTATGGGAGGGGACAGACAAGAGTCACATAGGATGATCAGGTATGGATCTATATCATTGGAGGGAACCTCCAAATCAATGAGATCAAAGATCTATCTGAGCCTTAATTATAGCTTATACTTATGTGTGGTTTACAATTATACAGCACTTTAGCACGCATTATGAAAATAGAGACTTGGAAGGGACCTGAAATGTCATCTTAATCATTTCACTACATGGTGTAAGATCTCATTTTCTCCCTATAACACTTCATAATGCTGCTTATTAGGCAGTGTGAACAGCATGATGGACTTGGGGTAAGAGAGGACTGATTTCAAATACACTGATACTAGTTGCAAACAAGCCAAAAAACCTCTTTGAGACTCAATTTTCTTATCTGTAAAGTTGGAATAATAATGCTGTAGCATCCATCTCACAGGGTTGTTTTGAGATTCAAATGAGATAGTATCTCTAAAGTGCTACCCAAAAGTCATTTGTTATTTTTATCACCTTAACAAGCTTTATCAATAGAGGAACCTTTTCAGTGTATTAATCCTTTTAACAGTTGGATGGACATAGCCAAGGTCTCTAAACTCGAAATTATTAACCTCTGAATTTTGACCTCATATCTTCCAGTTCCCACCTTTTTGCATTGTTTTCCATTAAACATATATTGACTGGTTACATGAGAAGGTAGAGAAGTTAGGTGTAACCTTACTAATCTGTCCCTCCATACCCATTTCTTTTCCCATTTAATTATCAAAAGCTATGCTTTTATTACCTTACAAAATAACTTGATGAACTTGCTCATACTTTATTATCAAGACTTGGGCAATGTGTGGTTTCAGCTCACGAAGAAGAAGAAACTGTGCAACACAATCCCTTAAAATCATATTAGCCTGCTGTATCCTATTCATATCAAGAACTCCCTCCTTATTCAGAAAGCTGAAATCTCTAAGAACTATCCAAGGGCCAAAATACAGGCTTCGTGTTCTATGTCATGTTATGGCACACATTCATCCAATTCATTTCAGTTCTGGTTATATCTTTTTTTTTTAAGGCAATTGGGGTTAAGTGACTTGCCCAGGGTCACACAGCTAGTAAGTGTCAATGTATGTTTAGAGGCCGGATTTAAACTCTGATCCCCCTGACTTCACTGGTTACATCTTAATTTTAACCTTTCCAACTTACGTTTCCATAAATACTATGGGATATGTTTTATTTTATGTGATACCTTTAGGCAAAGGTTGAAACCACTTAGGTGGTTTTATTGTTTTATTGTTTTATGTTTTATTGTTATATGAACCCAGGGGACTGGGCTCAGAGCTTGCTAAACTCTGGCAGTCAGCAACAGCCCCATATTTTCATCATGGAAAAATCTGGCCCTTTATTTTAGTGGAAAGATTGGAGTTGGTAACTCCTTGCTCTTCCAAGTGGCATAAACCTGCATATCCTCTTCACAGGGCAGGGGAGTTGGAGCTAAAGGTGTTTTTTTTTTTCACCCATTACCATTGGGAAGAGAGGACAGAGCTTAATCATACAAGTGGAAGGGAAGTCTTGGATTTCTCACACTGAGATAAAGAGATAGGGGCAGTAAAAATCCAGGAGGGGAGAAAGGAATGAGGAGATAAGAGGGAGTTTGGGGTCAAAGGGTATTCTCCAGCACTTGATCTGCCAGACCCCCTAGTACCTGGATGGGTTGTAAGTGGCCTGGAGAAGGAAGGAATTCTCTTGCTGGAAGGATGTTTTTGCCAGCATCTGGATGTTCTCTGTGCCCATAGTAAGCTATCTTGACTAAAATTCAGTAAACTTTCATCTTAAAAGCTGTTACAGAAGCAAATAACTTTGTTTAAATGTGCATTTTTACACATATAGAAATTCCATGTATTTCATCAAACAATTCCTACTTCACCAAGCCATGATCATAGAATTTACACTGAGAAAATAACCAAGTAATTATTTGGCTCAACTCCCTCATTTTGCAGGTAAGGACACTCAGGTTTGTTCATAGCACACAGATGATAAGTAGAAAACATGTGATTTGTCCATGTGTCCTTGAACTTCAAATCCAATGCTTCTTCCTCATAGCACCACACTACCTCTTTAACTGGAAGATCATTGACAACTCAGGTCATTTCACATTGCATGTAGTTCACAGTACCTAGAGATATAGTCATTGGTGGAAACCTCAGACTTGAAAGGATTCAGGGACAGACAATCTCTTTTAAAAACTTAATCTTGTTTTCCATTGCTAAAGCACAACTTAACACCCTTTCATTCTCTCTAATGCCAGCCACCTTTAAATAGAAAGAAAATTGACTCCCATTCCTGGAACCAGGCTTGATTTCTCCATCTAATTCCACTAAAGGCATGGTTTTTATGTTTATGGGCAGTGTGCTATTACCACAGGGCTTGGCTTCAAAGCACTCTATTGACATGCATAGGGTTGATAGAGCTTGCTAAGTTCTGAGCCCCAAATGGCAAACACCTCTCTTTCCTATGGTGCTGTTGGTGTTCTCTCTATCTCTCTTTTATCTTCTAATCAGAATCCCCATTAGGCACCCAACTGGTGTGGATGCTTCCTGGGAATGCAAGGTCCATTTATCTGTCTTTCTTTAATTTATAGCAAGCTGGTCGCTTATCTGTCTTCAAAGTTTCAAAAGCTTTCTTGCATGACATCTGGGGGATATCCTGTTCTCTGTCACATCACAAGAGTTGTTTGTAAAACAGTGTGAACTTTCTGTAACATTTCTCACTGACCCTATTCCCATTGTGGTCTAAATATTTGAATTAGGTTGAATTGAATTATTCATTAAATTATTCAACTAAAAATATACTATAAAAATAAAACTTTTTAGTTAAAAATGAACAGATATGTGTGTGTGTGTGTGTGTGTGTTTGTGTATAAATTTCTAGGTAGTATAGGGAATTAAAATATTTAGGAGTTTTGTTTGTTTATTTTAGTGTATACAACAAGGATGTTTTGCCTTATGAAACCAACTAGAAAAATCACAAGATGAATGTTACAGCTAGAAGAGAACTTGCAGGTCATCTAATCCAACCCCTTTGTCTTACAGATGAGGAAACTGAGGTCCAAAGAAGACAAACCTCCCTTTGAAACATCTACTATCTGGTGCAGGCCCGAATCATTTCAACAGACATTTTTGGAGTGCTGTCTCTGTGATGATAGACACTGCAGGAATGGGAAAGGATAAATCTTTAATGCTTTGCTTTTTTCACCTGCTCAGCTCTTTGGACAGTGTAGCATTAAATGACCTCTCAGTGTCATCAGTGATAGTCAAAGAGATATGAGTGGTGGCTATAGTTCAGATAGTGTTAAAATGAGTTTAATATATAACGTGTCATATAATGAGAATTAGTGTCCTGTGAAAAATCTATGCATACCCAGTGGGGTTCAATGGAAAGAGTTCCTGGAGTGAAGATTTTAGAAAGGTATGTGCATTGGTGCATGAATCAGGATGGGCAACCATCCCAAGGGCAAAGTGATCTAAAAGGAGTCGGTGGGAGGCAATTTATTTATTTATATTTTTTGGTGAGGCAATTGGGGTTAAGTGACTTGCCCAGGGTCACACAGCTAGTAAGGGTCAAGTGTCTGGTCAGAGGCCAGATTTGAACTCAGGTCCTCCTGACTCCGAGGCAGAAATCTATTCACTGCATCACCTAGCTGCCCCTAGGGCAATTTCTTAGTAGAGGTAGTTTCCTGTCTGAGGGATAGTGTCCCGTTTCCATATGTCTGTCCATGAATCACCACTGTTCTAACTAGATGAGCTTGAGGCAAAACACAGACTGGCATTAAATGAGACTCCTACTTACCTATCCAAACTTATGCCCCAACTACCTCTCAACATGAATAATACTCCTGAGAACCTCCCATCTCTTTTGTTGGCAAAGTTAATGAATTGAGGCTTATGATAAATACTGAAGAAGGGGGGTGGGTGGGAATGTATTTCTGGTGAATTAGCAGGGGAATGGAGACAACAGAAAGAAAAGTTCCACTATTTGGTGTGGACAGAAAGGTGAAAACAAACAATGGTGAAAAGGCAGAATTACTCAAATTCTATTCACATTTATTTCCTCTACTAAAGAGCAATGATCTTTAGATTGGGAAGGAAAAAAACAAAAATAGTTAACAGGAAATTGAGGGAGCTGGGGTGCATGGTGGATAGAGCACTGGATATAGAATCTGACTTGAGTCTGAATCCTGCTTTAGGTACTAGTATTTATGTTACTCTGGGAATTGATTTAATCACTCTGAGCCTCAGTTTCCTCATCTGTAAAATAATGGGGTTGGAATCAATGTCCCCTAAAGTCTCTGCCAGCTGTGAATCTATGATCCTATGATTTGTGAAATATTTATTTCATCAATTTATTATGACATTTCTTTAGGACAGCACTTAGCTATCCTAAACGAATATGACAGCGGATGACTACGCCCTGGACAAATATCAATTGGAAATGTGATTGTTGAACAGTAGTTCAATTAGGGCAAATATTTACATTAGTTGTAAAAGAGATTATGGCTGTGATCTCTGAGGAAGTGTGATGATTGTGAGAAATTCTAGGGCTGGGGGTGGATAAGGTCAAATGTAAAGATTTCAAAAGGGAAAAGAAGGTAGATCTTTAGATTCTGTAGTCCAGTGAACTAGATCTCTATTATTTGCAAATCCTAGAACATGTTTTTTAAAGGAATAGTTTATAAGCACAGAGTAAAGAGGAGGAGATCAATAACAGCCAGTCTAAGTAAATTTAAAATATTTATCAGATTATCTTCATTTCCTTTTCTGACAGTGTTACCAGATGAATATATCAGGAAAATGCCATAGAAAGAGTATATCTGGATCGTGATTGGGAATTTCTTATGCTATCCTTGTGTGAACTCAATGATTAGTTAGTGTAGTTAGGAGATTTGGAGCTGGTTGAATGATCAGACCCAAATAGAACTCCTTAGTAGACTAATGTCAACTTGGAAAAACGTCCCTAGTGGAATGCTCTGGGCTTTGTCCTTGACCCAGTTCTGTGGAATAGTATTAAAAATTATTTGGATGAAGGAATAAGTGATATGTTGATTACATTTTGAGAGAAAAGGAAACTTGGAGGGATCACAAATATGCTGGATGACAGAATTAGTGACCAAAAACCCTTTGATAGGATGGAAGGGTGGACAACATAAAATTTAATCAGGATAAATGGAAAATCATATAGTTGAGTTTAAATTTTTTTTGCTTATTCATTCAATAACCATGTAAGTATATACTCCATGCCAGGCACTATGCTAAGTACTCTATGAGGTTCAAACATACTAAAGACACAGCCCCTATTTTCAAGGTACTTACAATCTAGCTGGGAAAAATAGCAGGGAAACAATATCATTGAATACTCTGCAACAAAGAACTTCAGCAATGTGTGATAACCAGAGAAAGAAATTTAGCTGAGTATCACCAGAATCTAATTCCATCAAAAAGACACTTAAAAAAACCCAACCTGACTTTAGGTTCAATGATACCCAGTCACCAGAAACATGAGATGTGCAAATTTAGAGACATCTCCCTCCCATTTGCTTAATCTGTGGTAGAACCTTCCAAGCTGGTTGGTATCCATTGGTATGATCAGCCACAGCAAAACACATTATACATTGACCCTGACATCATGATGTCACATTGGTCTTCTTCAAGTACAAAAATAAACAAAAACCCAGTCACCATTTGAATACCACTAGCTAAGGTGATCCTAGTATCTCTAAAAGCATCCCATTCCACTTTGGGCCAGTTAATTGCTAAAAGACTTTTCTTTTCAATGAAACCAAATCTGCTTCCCACTCATTCCCCTTAGTTCTGTTCTCCAGGACCAAATAAAACAATTCTAAACCTTTGCCATTTGGATTTGAGTTTAAGTCACAGGAAGATAACTTTCACATATTCCTAACTATTCTCTTTTCCAGGCTACACTTCCAATTTTCCTTTCACCAATGTTCATATATCACCAGAAGTGTTCCTCATTATACTGGTTACTCTCTTCTTGACCCATTTCAACTTGTCCATATACTTCTTGAACTATAGTACCCAGAACTTAACACAATGTTCCAGATACAGACTGTTTGGGGTAGAGGACTGTGGGACTATGAACCCTTCTAGATTTTGAATGCTATGCCTCTATAAACATGTTTTCTCACCAGTTGGGTGGAGCAGTGGATAGTATGCTGGTTCTAGAGGCAAGAAGACTCATCTTCCTCAGTTCAAATCTGGCTTCAGACATTTACTAGCTATGTGACCCTCAGCAAGTCATTTAACTCTGTTTGCCTCATCTATAAAAAGAACTGGAAAAGGAAATGGCAAACCATTTCAGTATCTTTGCCAAGATAATCCCAAATGGGATCACAAAGAGGCAGATATGACTGAAACAACTGACCAACAACAAAAAATTGTTTGGCTGTTAAACCTGAAGTTTTCAAAAACCTGTGGGTCTTCTTCATATAAAGAGTCGTCTAACTATGAATTCCCTCTCTTATACTTCTGCCCATCTTGATCCCAATTCTGTTGTTCAGCATGCTGGTTCTTTCCCAAGCTTTGCTTTGTGGACAAATCAGAAAAGCATATTTTATTCAAGTCGTTGATAAAAATATTAAACGGCACAAGGCCAGATTCTTGAGAAACTCCACTAGAGACTGCCCTAGCAGTTGACGTTAATTATTATTCTTTCAGTCTTTTTCTCCCAGATAATTAAATTTTTTCATCAAGATTTTAAAATTTATTTTAAAATTTTGCATTCTGATCTTTTCCTCTAAAACAATTATAATTAAAACTTATTCAATGAATGGAAAATACTATTCATGATTTCTAAATCCTTAATGAACCCAGAGAATATGACCTTTGGGATTTCACTACTTAACTAAGAAAATTTCAACATGACGTTCATGAATTTCATTTTTCCTTTCTGCTATTCCTGTCTCACAACCTCATTTTCCCTTTTTCTCCTAAATTCAACAAATTCCATTAAATTCATCTATGAAATATAGCTAAATGGCATGATAAGTAGAATAGATTTAACTAAGACATAAAATTTTATTTTATGTAATCATATGTAATCAGGGTGTGCTGGCAAATGTTTAACAACCAGCTGTTAGGGTAATGAAGTATATACAACATATACACACACATACATATATGTGTATGAGGCAATTGGAGTTAAGTGACTTGCCCAGGGTGACACAGCTACTAAATGTCAAGTGTCCAGATTTAAACTCAGGTCCTTCTGACTCCGGGGCCAGTGCTCTATCTATTATGCCACTTAGCTGCCCCCTACACAACACATTTTTAAAAATTAATTTATTTTTGGTTTTCAACATTTGCTTCCATAAGCTTTTGAGCTTTAAATTTTCTCCCCTCCCTCCCCACCACACACCACCCTCACCAAGATGGCGTGCAATCTGATATAGGCTGTATATATACATTCCTATTAAACATTTTCACATTAGTCATGCACAACACATTTTTAAGCTTAATCTGCATTGTCAGTGTTTTCTTCATCAGTTTCTTCTATCTAAAAATCAATGAAACATTCATGGCATTGCCAATTTCCAAGTTATAAATGCTCACATTGAAAATTTAACAATTGTCTTGTTTGAACAATGAGCTTATTTGAGCTGGCTCCAGCAGACTGCTACAGTAGAAAAAGCAGTGAATTTGAAGTTAAAAGCCCTAGGTTAGAATCTTGACTCTACCACTAACTAGTTATACGATCTTGGGCAAGTTATTCAGCTTCTCAGGATCTTGATTTCCTCATCTGTTAAATGAGGGATTGGATCAAGTGACGTTTGAAATACCTTCCTCTCAAGATCTTTCTATATTATGCAATATTTAGAAAATGTCAGTTCTGCAGGTTATCAGCAAAGTAAACATATTCTCTTCCTTCAAAGATTTTCCCACCTAAAAAAGTCTTCCTTCAATGCACAAAGGTTTTAAAGATCAGTAAGAGATACCATATGTTTTAATGCTAAAAATAATTCTTCTTGATCGAAGGAAAATAACTTTTGCTTCCATTGATCATGGTTCTTTTTAGGTATAGGGAACAGATTTGTTTCTGCAGTGTTGAGAGATAATTAAACATTCCATGCTACCCAAATACTTAGAAAACATTGAAGTACTGTTACCTGGGCTAGTGAAATTAAATCAATCTTAGAATATTAAATAGTGTCAATGAGAAATGGGGAGCTACCCTGTTGAGTGAAAGCTAGTAAACTAGCTAATGAGATCCAATTTACAGAGAGGTCTGACTTTAGAGAACTGTGGGAATATATTGAAAATACAATACATTGACACTAGTATTTTAGATCCATATGAATTTGGGAGGTAGAATAAGTTACTTCTGCAAAGCATACATATAATAGTTATCTAATATATGTATAGAAATTAACATTCCTAAATATAAGTAATGTCTATACACACATATATTTCTGATATCTGCTTTTACCACAAAAGAACTATAACAGAAATGTTAGTATATGCCCTACTTTTCAAAGATTCGAATCCTAACTCAATTCACCTTCATCAATGAACCTCTAATGAGTAAAGGAGTGGAATTATATAACAAGTTATCTGGTAGGTATTGAAAAACTACTATTTCTACTGCTACTACAACCTACCTACCTATTTAACTAACTAGCATTTATAAGGTCTGCAAAATACTTCATACACACACATGTGTGTATATGTATATACTTATGTGTATAAATGATCCTCAGAACAATCCTATGAAAAAAGGCTTTGTATTACCCATTTAAAGAGGAAGAAATTGAGACTGAAAGAGGTTAAGTGACTTAGGTCCACTAAATTAATAAATATCTGAGACAAGATTTAAACTCAGGTATTCATGACTCCATGAAGGACATGAAAGAGAGGATATGTGAAAATATAAGGTGAAGGTAAGAGAAAGTGAGAGGGCAACTAACTCAGAACTTTGGAACACAAAGTCCTACCCTGATACGTCATCATGACATAGACATGACTAGTTTTTGAAGATTATACCAGAAAAGCCTAAGTTCTGGTAGATGGAAAAGTTTGTGTATAGTTCTAGCAATAGGATGAGTCTACTTTCCAAAGACCGATCTGGCTAAGTATGGAGTGAATTATCACCAGTGGAATGGTCCCTTGGTCATGAATTTGCAGACTATGGCAGCCTATGAAAAAAAGAAAAATACCAAACAGTCTTTAAGTCCTATACAGCTCCTATCTGCTTCTGCACTCACAGTGGAAGGAAAGGGGGAAAGATAATTTTTTTCAGATTATTCACATTAACAGTTTTTGGCACTCTACATATAATATTCTTGTCCAAGGATCAGATAATGGATGTATTACTGGAGGAACTAAATCCTGTCAATCTTGACCCTCTCTCCATCAACAAAACCAGAAGAAAAAATAATTCAGTGGAAGACTTTCTGGTTCACAGGTTCTCCTCAGAGGCAAAGAAAGGAGCTAGTGGAATTGGTTTTCTAATGCATTCAAAGGTAATAAGAAGCATAATTTCATGGAACATTTGGCTGTTACATGTTGTAGCACTGACGATACTTGCTAAAAGACCACAAAGAACATAGTCACGGATAATGTACCAACTATTTGTTGCAGAGAATCAAGTCACAAAGAAATTCTACAAGAACTCAAGAAGACCTTCCAGATTAAATTGACCTGTGCTTTTTTTTTCCTTTGTGAGGCAATTGGGGTTAAGTGACTTGCCCAGAGTCACACAGCTAGTAAGTGTTATATGTCTGAAGCAGGATTTGAACTCAAGACCTCTTGACTCCAGGGCTGGTACTCTAACCACTGTACCACCTAGCTTCCCAATACTGTGGCTTTTAAAAATGGAGCAACCTAGTGATGTAGCAAAACTATTTTTGCCATTTGCTGGGTTGGTACTCAGCCCCAAAGATGGACCAAATTGTTCTGGATAATATAAGGAGCACGATTGACTTTGAGCGAGATCAGTTTTTTGTTTGTTTCTGAACTTTACTAGTTATTCTGTTGAGGATTTGCTTATAATGACTGGATGTACTTATTTATACCTTCCAAGAAAGATAAACAACACAACGAAGAATTCCTTTCTAAAAAAAAAAAAACGTTGTCTTAGGAAGCACTCCAGTTGGGTTGTTAATCTTATCTAAATGAATTAAAGCTATATAATAAAAACAAAAATAAAATAAAAAGAATCCAAGGAAAAAGAGATTCTTTTTAGATGGTGAGGTCTGCCATTACTATTATTTGGAGATGACATTGTGCTGATTGCAGCATGCCTCCAAACACCTAAATGAAATCTATTATTAGCCTCAAGAATTTGGTGTAACTATTTTCACAGGAAAAGTCAAATACATGAAGAATGCCTATTTCCAGATTATGATACACAGTTGGATAGAAAAGCTAAATAGCTTGTCCATCAGTGTGCATGTCATAGACACTGAAAATTTACAGTCTGTTGGGCACAGAGTTGAACAGGAAGATGAGGAGAGTGAGCTGAATTTTCTTTCAGAAATCATGGAATTCTTGTAGTGATCCCAAACTTCTCCCCTAAAGTCTCCTGCTCTAATATAAGAACTGGTCTGGCTAAGTATGGAGTGGATTACCACCAGCAGAATGGTCTCTTGGTCATGAATTTGCTGGCTATGGCAGTCTATGAAACAAAGAAAAATACCCAACAGTCTTCAAGTCTCATGCAGCTCCTATCTCCACACAGCTGCCAAAGTGCTTTTTCTAAATTTTGTCTGATCATGTAACTTACCTATTCAATAACCCCAATGGTTCCTTAGTAACTCTAGGATCAAATATTACTTCTTTAAATCACTATTTCATGAAAGTTTTATGGTATATATACAAATATGAATGAATTAGCACTTGTATATTATTTATAAATAAGTAAATATTCACTTATTGGGAAGGGCTCAAAAATTTGCTGATGTGGTATGTGACCAGAAAAAAAAAAAGAAGCCATTTTATGGAGAAACCAATATATGCATTAAAGATAAAGAAAAAATCATTACCATGTCTATTAATAAACACTTCACAAATGCCAATATACTTAGAGGAATCAGATATTTTTAAATGGCCAGTAAGACGTGTAGCAATAGATCTTTTAAAGTAAGCCCATTTAAGTGTCCTGCTTGGTTGAACACTGATACATGTTATATATTGATAGCACTATTTGGGCTATGATATATCAATTTGGAGATATTATAGGCCTTGAGAGCCAGAATTCAGCCACTGTTTCATTTCACTAGAATTTCCCAATGGAACTGAAGACAGTGCAGTTTATATGTATAAAATATGGCTTAGATATTATTCTAAATTTGGTTACAATTAATTTGAGATATATGACATACAACAGTTCTCTTAGACAAAACTGAATGTATTTAAAAGCTAACCTCAAGATTTAAATAAAATATCTTTCAGGTATTTGCAAAATCCATATTTTAATGAAGATTCTTTGAAATGAAATTCCCAAAATATCTATGCAATTGGGACAATTTAATAGTCTAAAAACTGAAATGTCCCACAATGCATCTCACTAACAGATTAATGAATATAGTTATGATGAACTGACAGAACAAAACTTCAGATATTACTACCAGATACTTCCTTCAAAGAATAATTTTCTCTGTAATTATTGCTACAACTTATTTTGCAAAGAGTAATTCACATGCCATTTATTCTAGGACAACCATCATTAGTCTAATCATCATCAGTCTAATCATTTTTTGAAGGACAGAAACTAGGAGAACTAAATAGAAGTTTCTCTCTAAGGGTCATTAGCCCAGTTTCCACCCCCTGAACATTACTTGTTATCACCTCTGCTTTCAGGTTAGTAGGTCCTACATGTACACAAGAAATAATCAGTTTTGCAGAGGGAAGCTGAATGAGGAGATTCATGATAATTATTTTCTCTTTTCCTGGAGACTTTATGTGAAGGGATTCAGAACATTTAGCAGAGATATCTCATTTATCCTCAGTGGCTTTTCTGTGGGGAAAGCAGGTGGCAAACACAATCAATCATTCACACATTCCAATCCGGGATATTTAACCACAGGGAGGTTATTGCAGCTGCCTGAGATCACACAGCAAGTCAGAAATGAAGGAAACGCTTTAGATTTCTGTTTTCTCATGAATTCCATTCCTTATTCACTGCACCATGTACTTAGTGTGCATTGCTCTTGATATCCATTCAGAGCTTCTACAGATGCTAATAGGTTTTGAAGAATGGATTATAGACAGTACATGGCCTTTAATTTTCTAAGTAGGGCACACGGATTTAACTAGTCTTTGTGTCAGTAAGAGATGTACTATTAAATCCCTGTTTAAAAGAACTACACAGTTAAGAAACAGTATTTCTGAGAAATCTGTTCTTGATAATAAGAAAAATGTTAATGACATTACAATTACTGCAAAGACAGATATTATCATTAAAAAAAATGTATGCAGTCTTTCATGAACTAATTGTGAGTTAATCCAATTCCTTTTCAATGCGTCTTGAAAGCCTAAGAGCTAAGAATATTATGAAGGAAAGAATTCTGGTTAAGTTAATAAAAATATGAAGGAGGGTTAGGAGGGCCTGAAGTAGGGACTATGGGTAAATAGTGAGTATTAAGGAAGATAACATCTAAGGTTCAGTTAGTTAATCATAATAAGCAGCTCAGCCTAGAGAATGGATAACTGAAATTCACAGACAATCCAAACAAGCCATTTCAGCCTAGTTGAAATCCAGGTTCTCCTACTTATCACCTGTGCAACTTTGGGGCAAGTCACTTAACTCGGGCCTCAGTTTCCTCATATGCACAATGGATTCAACTATGTAATCTATATCTATATCTATCTATCAATAGACTAAATGATCTCTTATGGTCTATCCTTCATCTAAATCTGTGATCTCATGAACTGCTATGTTTAATATGGTAATATTAAATTGAAGTGGTTTAAGTTTTATGTTCTTTTCTTTTTCCAGGCATCAGTGATACCATATTGCATTTATATTCTGCTTTATAGGTTTTAAAGCACTTTCATCTACAGTGAATACAGACTCACAGAATCCTAGCATCAGAAGGGCACTAAGACACCATGAAGTCCAACCTCTATGCAAATGCTCACCCACACTCTGCTTGAAGACCTCAGGAATCCCCTACCAACCTAGGTAGCCCCTTCAACTCATGGACCATTCACATTGTTAGCAAGTTTTCCTTTTATCAAGAAATGACTTCTATAACTCTCATCTCTCCTATGTCCATCCACATTGTTTCCAGTTCTGTCTTCTGTGGACAAGCAGATTGTCTAATTTCTTTTCCAGTGACAGACTTTCAGTTACTTTAAGCTTATCACGTCCCCTAAGTCTTCTCTATTCCTAGCTTAACTTAGCAAGTTCTTCAACCAGTGCTTGGATGGAAGGGTCTCATATCTTATCTCTTGTGATTATCACAAGAAGCCTACTATGTGATACAGCAATTATTATCTCCATTTTATTGATGAGGAGACTGAGACCCAGAAAGATTAAGTGATTTTTATAATGTCAGACAATGAATAAGTGACAGTGCTGGTAGAGAACCAAGGTCCTGAGATTCAGTGTTACTTACTGCAAGTGAGAGAGGATGAAAAACAAAAAGCAATGAGGATAATAAAATATGGAAAGTATGAAGAGAGGAAGTAAAAAGCCCAGGTAATCTTAGTTAGTTGGTAGTTGGTTGTAGGGTAACCTCTCTGGACAATCTGAAATCGGCTTTTGTGTTCCTAGCATAGGACTATCCACGGGAGAAATTCTAACAAGAATATTTCATTGGTTCCTGAAATTTTATTTTCGACAAACCAGTGCAAACCCTTCCTCCTTAACACCATCACATAATCTTTCAGAGCATCTGTTGATTCCTAATTTAAGGCCTTAGCTAGTAAGAAAATAATATGACATCCATTTATGAAGGATTAAGGGCTGAGGCAAAACCACTAGGATTTAAAAGTCTGATACCAGAGATGTCAAGTATTTCAAACAGGGAGGTCAGGCCACTAGGATAGTAATTCACCCCTTAAGGCTTAATTTAAAACTGTCTTTGATGGTGGTTTTAAAGAAGGGTCAAGTTATCTGTTCAAAAATATAATCGAGGGAAGAGATTTGGGGGAGAAAAAGATTTGAAACCAAGAGAAAAAGACTAAGAAGAGAACACTCTTGAATATTTAGAGTTATATAGTAGGGAATCTACTTTTCTTCCTTTTTAAGGTAGGATTTTTAAAGATGAGGCCCAGCATGAACTTATTCTTTGGAAAGCACAAGTAGTAATAATTTTAAAAATCATTTGTTCCTTATTGATAATATCCCCATTTTTCCAACATTGAATTTTGAAAGTCAAGAAAAATTATGTACAGTAACTATTAATTTTTATTCACTCTTTACTAAATGCTTGGGGTAAGCAAGATATTTAACAGATCTCATAGAACCCTTTAGGGGCTAATATTATTAAGGGACATGGATTATTACTTGCCCTTTGGTATGCAGAGGTGTTTTTACACACACACACACACACACACACACACACACACACACACACACACACACACTCCAGAACCTCCCAGGGCCTCTGTAGCTCCTTCCTATTGAGGCCAGTACCACACATAGCCTAAAACTTGAGAACAGTTTGCATATAAGTGATGACCAAGAGGATGTTACTCTGAGAAAGGGAAATAATAATAAAGATAATAAATGGTAGTAGTAGCAGCAGCAGCTAGCATTTATATAAAACCTCTCACTTGCCAGGCATTGTGCTAAGCACTTTACATTATCATCTCATTTGATATTCACAACAACCGTGGGAGGTAGATGCTGTTATTATCTCCATTTTATAGATGAGGAAACTGAGGCAAATAGAGGTTAAGTGACTTGTCCAGGGTCATGCAACTAATTAAGGCTAGATGAACTTTGTACGTGTCAATTCAGATTTTTCCAATGCTTCAATTATCCCCAGGTGTCAGTGAGGAGACACTGACACCCAGAAGAAGCTGCATTCACTCATTTAGGCCGTGTTTGTGAAATGGACGCAAATGTCACAAGTAGAGCTTACATAACTAAAGAGATGGAGCTAGCGCAGGAGGACCTGGATACAATCCTAACTCTGCCACTTGCCACCTCTTGTGTTTTTGATCACATCACTCATTCTCTCTGGACCTCAGTCTTCTCACTAACAAACTGACCAGATGATGTCTGAGGGGACTTCTGGCTCAGCATCTACAATCCTACCAACCTGGAGGTGCTTTTAGCCCTTAGCAAAACTGGGCAGCCATGGAAGAAAAATATTTTAATTCTGAATATTTTAAAATATTTCTATAACTTTGTGATAGTTTGGTATTACAAAAATGACATTTGTGTATAGTGCTTTAAAATTTGTAAAGGACCTTACATATATTCATATGATTCTTGCATTAATCTTGTAAGGTAGGTGCTATTGTTATCCCCATTTTACAAATGAGGAAACTGAGGCTAGAAGAGGCTAAGTGACTTTGCCCAGGGCCACACAACTAGTAAGTGTCTGAAGCAAGATTTCAGGTCTTCTAAATTCCAAGCCCCAAATTCTCTCCACTATACCACTTCCTAATCCTCTTGGATATAAATTGCTGATGTTGAAATGATGGTGTTAGAAGGGACCTGAGAAAACATCTGGTCCAGTTATCCCCATCTCCCCGTTGCAGCTTTCTGTAGCAGCTAGGTATTGTTTTATCCATTTCCTTTAAATGAATACAAACCATCTCCTACACACTGAAACCACGAGCTATAAATCAATATTCATGCAAGATGCATTTCCCCACTGGAAATCTAGGGAAGCCCAAGTTCATGGGATGTAGGATCCCACAGAAAGCCTCTTTGAGTACACACAAGAAGGCAAGTGCTTTAAACCATAAAAAGGCAAGTACTTTAAATCATAAAAATAGCCCCTACTAATATCTGCTCTCTTCCTTTTGCTCTCCTCCTAAGTATATTCCACTCTCTCCTTCCCCTTCCCCCATACTTTCTGTCAGACAGAAGTGCATGTCTTTAATCTTTATGAATCTAAATGGATTAATTTAAGTGTAAATCTTTGATCATTATTTGTAATTGTTTTAGCAAGTATATATGATTGTAGCAAGAATAAAGTTTAAATAAAAACAAAAAACATAATAAAATACAAATATCTCAGACTTAGGCTGGATAAGAATTGGGGGTATGTACAGGTGAATTTTATCCCATTTTCATTCCTCTTAATGAGAAGTATTATTCAGATTATGATTAACACACACACGCGCACACATACACACACACACACACATGCTCGTGTGTACACACCCGCAATTATTAGGTATGCATTTGCACATTCAGATAGATGTGTACGCACATACCTGTAATCCTTCGATGGCCAGTTTGAGATTGAAGGTGTGAGTTTGGAGGCTTGTTTGAAGGAGAAATTGCTCCAGTCTATAATTAAAATGAATCCATTTATCTGAAGTTCTGGGTCCTCGATAAGAACTTCCAATGACAACAGAATAGCCCGGAGAATGTCAGTGAAGGAGTTCCTAAGGCCAGAGCAGAAATGAAGGGATGTTTGTAATTATTTCTAGAAGAAAGCAGATCATAATGACACAGAGTTTATATACAAAAATAAAGGGGGTGGCTCTGTATACCAAAGCGATTTTAAAAAAGGAAAAGGATCTATATGTGCAGAACTATTTACAGCATCTCCTTTTGTCATCACAGAGAGTTGGAAATTGAGAGGATGCTCAATTGGGGAGTGGCTGAACAAGTTGTGGCATATGATTGTGAGGGAATACTATTGTGGTATGAGAAATGATGGGCAGAGTGCTTTCATAAAAACCTGGAAAAACTAATATGAACTGATGCAAAGTGAAGTGAGCAGAACCAGGAAAACACTGTACATGGCAATGGCAATATTGTATGATGAACTATGAGTGACTTAGTTATTCTCAGCAATACAAAGATCCAAGACAGTTCTGAAGGACCTATGATGAAAAATGGTATCCTTCTAAAGAGAAAGACCTCAGGGAATCTGAATGCAGATTGAAGCATAATTTTTTTAAAAAACTTTATTTTTCATTGATTTTCTTATCTGTTTTCTTTCACAACATGACTAATATGGAAATATGTTTTGCATGACTGCACATGTATAACCTTTGTCAAACTGCTTTCCTTCTCAGTGGTGGGGGAGGCAGGTGGAAGAGAATTTGGGACTCAAAATTGTAAAATTGTAAAAAAAAAAAGTAAAATTGTTTTTACATGTAATTGGAAAAAAATATAATATATATTTTTTTTAATTAAGAAGGTGATATGCTTTCCCCCTTTCCAGAACCATAGACTTCAGAGTGATTTTAGTACCCTGGAAAGGATATTCTGAAGACAGATATGAAAATGGTGTCTTTGTCATAAAGTAATAGACTTTCAAAGCTGAAATGGACCATAAAAGTCATTTAAGTACAACCCCATTATTTTGTAGGTGGGAAACTGGGGTGCATTTTTTCTTATGGGGATAAAGAAAATTTGTGGCACAGCTGGGATCTCCTGGCTCTCAGTTTAAAGTATTTTTGGCATACCACAACAGCACTCCATTTCTAGCTATTCTGTGATGAATATTTAAGATTTCACTGAATCTGGAATCAAATCCCAACTCTAGATGTTCTTTGGCAACTTTTATTCATGGATGGAGAACACAGAGTAACAACACTCCCTTGATTTTTACTGAAGTGGCACAGTGTCTGTCTCAGGTAAGGAAACAACTTCGAATGAATCAGTAACCATGGCAACAAGCAAACCTGCATAAGTAACCAAACACTGTTGAAATGCTGCACATCTTTCTAGATTTCAAGTACTATCACTCCTTTCCATATACCAGTCTACTTCTGTTTTAATTCATTTTCAGATATGAATAAACAGAGAGCTAGACACCCTCTGGTAAATATTCACATATAAAATTCCCTCTGGGAGAAATCCAGGGGATTTTACAAGATCTCAAGTTCTGTGCTCTTGTTTGGAGGGCTCAAAAATGCACACTCCAGGCAGAGATAGGTGCAACCGTTCCTACTCATTAGAATAGGAGGGGCCAGTTCTTGGATCCCTAAGAATTCCATTTTGGGGGAATCAGAATTCACAATTTTCAGAACCGAAAGAACAAAAAATGCTAAATAACGAAAGATTGAGTGAACTATTTTGGATGAGAAATCATGAAATCTGTAATAGGATCAATCAACACACAAATATTTGAGCAGCAGCTGTGGTCAGCATTATGTATTAATTGCTGTAAGAGGCACAAAGAAATAGAAGACCTGGGGGTCCCTGCTGTCAAAGAATTTTCAGTCTGACTGGGAATGATAATAATAGTAATATTTATAATGTACATTAAGGTTACAAAGCACTTTACATATATTGCCTCATCAATCCTTGTAACAATCTTTTAAGGTAAGTGTTCTTATTATCCTGATTTTACAGATGAGAAAGTTGAGTCTGAGAGAGGTTGTGACTTACTCTGTGCCACACAGCTAAGAAGTGTCTGAGGCAAGATTCAAACTCAGATCTTAATCCCAAGCCCAGCACCATATTCCCTATACCATTTCTCAACTCTGGGAGAACAGGACTTGGTGACACAGCTTGGGGTGGAAAGGAGAGGACCATCAATCATGCCAGAGATGCCCTCTGATGATACCTAGGTTATGCCAGGCTCTTATCATCCCTACTCAGTTCATTATGGGTCACCCTGGCTCAGTTCCACATAAGAGGATAGGTTTATGATGTGAAAAAGGACAAGGCATTTTATAAGAGGGACTGAGGTCTCACTCCCATTTATTTGATTGATTTTCTGTCTCTGATGTCATAGGCAAGTAAGCACCAATTTATTTGGAAGCTGGGCATTTCTAGTTTGGAAGGCTCCAGGCATTGTTAGGGAGTAGAAGAATCTAGAAAAGGGGCAGGGCAAAATGAAGGGGCACCCGTTTTGAGGAGGCAGTGACTATAAATCTGAGAGAGTTTGCTGCAAGAATTACAAGGTATAGTCTCCCACATGATTCAATTCAAAAAGCACACCATTTGCTGTGAATTACATTAGGTGACGTATAAGGCAATTATGAGCAAGACTTTGTCTCACCCAGCCAGGAACTTACAATCCAGTAGAGAAGCTAAGGCCCTGACACAAATAACTACAAGACAGATCAGAATGTGTTAAATGTAGGAAGCAATATAATCCCCAGGTTAGAGAGTAGGAAGCCTGGAAATTGAGATGCTTTACTGTCCTTCTCTGATCTCTTCTACCGATTTCATTTATGCCTTCAGGTCAATCTCCTATGAAAAATGAATTCTCAGCTAGCAAGTAGGATGGTTGGGAGGAACTGCCTCTAAATTGAGAACAGAAGGTCTTGAAAACATAAGGTGCTCTGGGCCTGCCTGACTTGGCTCAGTAGGAACGAGCAACAACACCTTCTGAGCCTGCTACCCAAAACCTTAGCTTGAAAGTCAAATTACAGAATCTCTTATTTCCGTGATGAGGATCACTTGTAGAATGGAGACCTAGGCTTAAATGTGCTTCACTGTCATTTTATGAGCCCAGTATTGTCAGGAGAGCTAGACATACAAGTATCTTTTACCCTTGAATTCAGGTCAATTCTGCCAATGTTTATGTGTACACAACACTGTGCTAGGCACTAAGGAAGGTAAAAAGTTTAGATAAGACAGGATCCCTATGTTCATGGAACTTTGTGTCTAGTGGAGATTGGGAGTTGATATAGCTATCTAGATAATGTAATACCAGATACTAAGTTTATTACAGAGATGTTTACAAAACACTGTGTGAGGTCTGAGGGGAGACAACTCATTATCAGATTGAAGATGAAATGTTTCATGGAGGAGGTGTTACTTAAGTTGAGTTTTAAAGGATGGATAGGAATTCAACAGGAAGGGGATGATATTTTAAGCATAAAGAAGAGCATAAGCAAACACATAGAGGTGGTAAAGAACAGGGAAGATAGGGGAAAGGTGAGATATTACACACAGACGCACACATATAGTATGCTAGGCGATGCTTATTATGTTTATTTATTTTTAAAAATTAATTTGTTTTTAGTTTTCAACATTCATTTCCATAAGCTTTTGAGTTTTAGATTTTCTTCTCCTCCCTCCTTCCCTTCCCCCTCCCCAAGACAGCATGCAATCTGATATAGGCTCTACATACACATTCTTATTAAATATATTTTCATATTATTCATGTTGTAATGAAGAATTAGAATGAATGGGAGGAACCAAGAGAAAGAAGAAACAAAATAAAACAAAAAAGAGAGAGCAAATAGCATGCTTCCATCTGCATTCAGACTCCATAGTTCTTTCTCTGGTTGTGGACAGCATTTTCCATCATGAGTCTTTTGGAGTTGTCTTAGATACTTTTGTCACTGAGAAGAGCTAAGTCTATAAAATTAGTTATCATACAGTGTGGCTGTTACTGTGTACAACATTCTTCTGGTTCTACTCTTGGTTCACTTAGCATCAATTCATATAAGTCTTTCTAGGCTTTTCTGATGTCTGCCTGCTCATCATTTCTTACAGCACAAAAGTATTCCATTACATTCATATACTACAACTTATTCAGCCACTCCCCAATTGATGGACATCCCCTCATTTTCCAATTCTTTGCTACTACAAAAGAGCTGCTACAAAAATTTTTGTACATCAAAGCCCTTTTCCCATTTTTATGATCTCTTTGGGAAACAACCCTAGAAGTGGTACTGTTGGGTCAAAGGATTTTTATTTCTTAATATGATAAAATATATATGATATAGGCAGAAATTCAAGTTTTAATTCAGGCTTTTCAGGATACCTATCATATTTTACCACATACTCATCACACCTTGTTTTTTTTTTTTAGTCCAAAAATTGGTTTATAACCTTTCATCACACAATAGTCACATGTATAATTCTGTTCATCATGCAGCTTAAAATGTAAACAAAGCAGCAATGTATTCACGAGTGGCATATGGATCCAGATTTATCTCTTGCACATTGCAAGCCATGAGCCTAGAATTCTCAGCACGCATGCATTGTCAGTATATTTCTGAAAGCTGACTTTCATTGTTTGTTTAGAGCACTGCAGTACTAACTGTATTGTCATTCAATCCAATGAAGAGCTGTAGGCACAGGGGGAGCAGGCGGGCAGGCAAAGCTGTCAAAAGTAAGTCACGTGATACAGTAAGACTTGCATCTTCCCAATTTTAACACATATTTATGAGTACTCCATGTATCCTAGTCTTGCATCAAAGACAATTTAGTAATAAATGATATTGGCACAATTTTTTTAAAAAAAGCTTCACATAATGGTCACAACCTACTTTTTTGCAAAAAAACAAAACAAACAAAAAAAATGGCATAAAATGTGATAAAATATGGTACCTGAGGCTGGAAGAAAAGAAACTCAAAAAGGGATGATTTCAGACCATAAACATCTCTCTGCTAGTGCTGTGAGTTTGAACTGACTACATCTTTCCCCCACTGTGGCTAAAAGGCATAGAGATTAAAAGTAAATTTGGGTATAACCCGTGCTTAAGGCATAAGAGATGGTATTCATTTGGGAAATGTTTAGTTCTGGACTCTTCCTTGCTATGAATCTTCCTATTCTGCCTCAATTAAATGTTGTTTGTTTGAAGACTCATAGGCCTTTTGTTCGGTCTGTCATAGAAATGTTTTGGTGCGGGTTTGGGCTGTGGTTTTAAGTAGGGGATGCTACAAAATGGCATAATGAACCTTGGAAGTAGTGAGGGGTCCCACAGTCATGTGGAGGATCTGTGGGTGATCAGTGATATACCTGAATCCTCTTTCAATCGCAAATTTCCTATAGTGTGAGAAGACCTCATTTTTCAAAGCCTCAGTAGCAAATAAAATAAGGTAGAATATGTTCAGCACTAGCAATGCACCAGGCAAAACAGAAATCACAGAATTTGACATTGTTCCTGATAGTGAAATTTCCCAGAGGACAGTTCTAGAAAATCCTAGTTTTCAGTTCCTTGAAGTTTAAATCAGATGATGGATTTCAATTCAATTGCTTCATAGGTTGTAAAATCAACTTTCATTATGGTTGTCTTAGCAGGGAGGCTAAGAAAAGGCAATGGATTTAGGAAATATAGGACAACTGAGTATGGTGGTGCATGCCTGGAATCCTGGTTTCTAGAAATACTGACAGGGACAGCTAGGTTGCGCAGTGGATAGAGCACCAGCCCTGGATTCAGGAGGACCTGAGTTCGAATCAGGCCTCAGACACATAATACTTACTAGCTGCGTGACCCTGGGCAAGTCACTTAACCCCATTGCCTAACCAAGATAAAATAAAATAAAATAAAAATAAAAATTAGAAATACTGAGACTGGTGGATCACTGAAGCACAGGAGTTTTGAGCTGCAGTGGCTTAAGATGAATGCCCATTCACACTAAGTCTATTACCCGTATAATGAATTCCTTGGGTGCGGTGGGGAACCAGGCTGTTGAACAGGGCAAATTGGCCCAGGTTGGAAATAGTCAAAGCTCTTGAGCAGATCTGTCATGGGAATCAGGTTCATAAGTGGCTGGTACTGTATTTCCAGATTGGGTAAGATAGAAAGTCTCCAAAAAAAAATAATAAAATTTAATTAAAATTTTGAAAACCTCAAAATATAAGACAATCATTCTCAGTTACTCTACTACCTACTTCTTTGGAAGAAAAACATACAAAATAGACAGAAAGTTCATGTTTTTAGCTCAGGGCAAGAATTGAGAAAATGGTGATAAAAATGGAATCTAGATTTAGAAAAATTTAGGCATGCAGATTAGCTGTTGTGCTTCCTCATAAACATGTCTGCTTGTGGATTCAGATAGCCAGAATGTAATGTATTCATGGCCTTTGAAAACAACACTTGGATCTGAAACTCTCAAATTCCTAAGCTTGTAGTGTTGCTATACCACATTCCTATTATCTGTGGTTGATGGAAACACAAATTCCTTTTTTTCCCAAGCTAATGAGTCTTTATTTTGAGTTCTATTATTTTCTCCATATTTGACATATTTTAAAGAACTGATGAGCTCAATGATCTTAGAAAAGCATGGATGGATTTGCATGAAATAATGAAAAACAAAATAAAGAGAACCAAGAGCATGTTGTATACAGTAACAGCAATATTGTTTTAAAAACAATTTAAAGCAAATAAAATATTTTGTCTATTATAAATGCTCAAATTAACAACAAAGGACATATGAAGGAAGACACTATCTGCATCCAGAGAAAGAACTGATAAATAAAAGTATGTATAGAATTTTACATATATATGTGCACGTGCATAAATATGTGTGTGTGTGTGTGTGTGTGTGTGTGTGTGTGTGTGTGTATAAAACATCTCTAGGGAGGGGGAGGGAAGAAAAAATTAAAAAAAAGAAATTTATGTGATAAGTTTATTGTATATTTTAAAGGAATAGCTAGCTGTACAAAATAGATTTGCAGTTTCATGTACAATTTTTTTGTTTTATTATATTACGCTATGGAAATGTTTGTTTTATTTCATAAATTAAAAATAAAATAAATATTTTAAAGGCATATGTGCTCTTCTCTCCAATCCATCCTGCACTCAGTTTCCTTAATGATTTTCCTAAAGCATAGGTCTGACTATGTTTCTCTCCTCCTACTCAACGCATTCAGTGGCTCTGTGTCACTTCTATGATAATATATAAACTCTTCTCTTTGCCATTTCAAGCTGTTTACAACCTGGACCTTTCCTGCATTTTCAGTCTCCTGCTTTATTCCCCTCCATGAACTCTAAAACCAGTGACACTAGTTTTCTTGCTGTTCCTCACCCATGCCATGCCATCGACCTTCTTTGTGCTAACATAGGCTCTCCTCATGCCTAGAGTGCTTCTCTTCCTTACTTCTACCTCTATGTTTTCTTGGCATTTTTTCGTGACAGCTTCCATCCCATCTGTAGCAGGACACCTTTCCCAGTCCTTCCCCAAAAACCCCTTCATTCTCTCTGAGATTAATTCTCGTGTGTGTGTGTGTGTGTGTGTGTGTGTGTGTGTGTGTGTGTGTGTGTGTGGCTTCAGATGCTTATTAGTTGTGTGACCCTGGGCAAATCATTTCACCCTGTTTGCCTCATTTTCCTCATCTGCAAAATGAACTGGAAAAAGAAATGGCAGCCCATTCCAGTATCTTTGTCAAGAAAACCCCAAATGGGGTCACAAAGAGCAGGATGTGACTGAAAAAATGACAGAACAACATACGTACACATCTATCTATCCATCTATCTATCTGTCTATCTATCTATCTATCTGTCTATCTATCTATCTATCTATCTATCTATCTATCGTGTACATAGTGATTTTATCTTGTATTCCTCATTAGAATGTGAACCCCTTGAGGGCAGGGACCATGTTTTGAGCTTTCTTGACAACCCCAGCATTTAACACAATGCCTAGTACACATTAAGCACTTAATAGATGTTTGCTGTCTAACTGAGTGATTGACTCCATGCTCGCTTTTGCTGCTGATAAAAACTGATTTTAATTTTTGACTAAAAATACCCCCTGACTCTCACACAAAAGCCTCTTAAACATGGTCCAGAGGTCCTAACATAGTACTAACTGCTGACAAAACACTTTGTGATCTTGGGTAAGTTGTTTCATGATTGGGCTACATAATCTCTAAGGTCCTTTTCAAAACTCCATGACACTGTAACAACTTCTGACTTCAGACACATCAAAGTTTTGAGCCAGGCTCTACAATTCAACTCGGGAAAGGTTGGCAGAAATATAAAATAAGCAACGTGGGAAGTGGGAAGTTCCAGATTTGGAGTCAGAACATCAGGATTCAAATCCCAGTCCTACCACTTCTTATAGCTTGATGATCTTGGGTGAATCATATAATCATCCTGGTCCTCAGTTTTCTCATCTGTAAAATGAGTTGTTTGGACACAATGTTCTCTGAGGTCCTTGTAAGTTCTAAATCTATGGTCTTTCAAAATAGTAAAATGATAATAACTATAATAATATTTATGTAATGTCTGTGCTAAACACTTCACAAATATTATCTCATTTGATCCCTACAACAACCTTCAGAGGTTATTATCCTAATTTTACAGATGAGGAAACTGAGGCAAACAGAGGTTAAATTATTTTCCCAGTGTCATATTGCTATTCAGTGTCTGAGGCTGGATATAAACTCAGTTCTTCCTGACTCCAGAGCTAGCACTCTATTCATTGCACCACTGAGCTACCTTGGGTGTCTAATATTATAGACTCCTTCCTACTTTTGTAATATGGGAGAACTTTTAGAAGATCTAGAGTTCTTTCATCCTTTAGTCTTTCTTTCACTTGAATTCACAGATAATTCTGAATGATCTGGTGCTGGATCACATAGGGATCTTTTGCTAGCCCTGAAAATCCAGAGGGAAAAGGAATAAGCATTTATAGAGTACCTAATATGTTCCAGGCACTGTGCTGAGTGCTTTACAGTTATCTAATTTGAATCTCACTACCCTGTGATTTCTAAGGTGTTATCATCCCCATTGAGGAAACTGAGGCAAACAGAGGTTATGTGACTTGCCCAGTGTCATGTAACTATTAAATGTCTGGGGCCAAATTTGTCTAATTAACCATGACAGCAAGTGGCATGCATACATTTTCTTGTGTTCTTTTCCAGTTCCCATCTTCATTATGGATTAATTATGCCATGTCATGGAAAATAACAACAATAATAGTAATACTACCAATTAGCAAATCATTTTGTGTACATGATCCTACCAGAGTCCCAGAACAAGCCTTTGAGGTAGCTGTTGCAGATATTGTTATCTCCATTTTCACAAATTAGGAAACTGAGGCCCAAAGAGGTGAAGAGATTGGACCTTTTTCCTACAGCTAGTAAGTTTAGGAGGAAGAATTTGAACTCCAACCCACCTCTAGTACTTAATACACTATGCAATGCTGCCTGTAAAACATTAAAACTTCTTAAGAAAACATAATTTTCCAACCTCCAAATCTAGGTGGGGTCAATGATCTTGAAAGCAGGGCATGTATACATTCCAATCTGGTTAGAACAGAAGCAAAGATAAACTGTTAAGGAAAGAGCCAATTGTGAAAAAGCTATAAAGGATGCTGAAAGGATATCTTAGGGGGAAGGAGTACCATGTTCCTTTGGGTCCCTTGCTACACTGGAGTACTGCTCACAAGAATGACCTAAATAGTTTGGAAGCCTGCAACTAGGAAATTATTTTATTTAATCTGCCTTCAGGGCTGGGAATCCAGGTGGCAATTAATGGGAGCAATAGAAGAGGAATACTAAAACTCCCCCAATGTGAGTGAGCTGTGAGCTTTCTAGCTATTATTAAAATACTATGGAAATTTCATTTCATGCTTGTCTACTTTGGTTAATCCCCTGACCAAGCAGTTATAGAAAGGTACAAACTACAATGGAAATAATGCTAATATGCATTGGTACAGCTAAACAAGGATTTTTTCAGTCATTTCACCTATAATTTAATTCATGCCTAAGCACCTAAAAATGAAAAAAAAAAGAGTGGCAGAGTACCTAAACAAACTTGCTATATACATGCATCAAACTTGGGGCAGCTAGGTGGTGTAGTGGATAGAGTGCTGGGCCTGTAGTCAGTAAGACTCATCTTTCTGAGTTGAAATTTAGCATAAGACACTTACTAGCTGTGTGACCCTGGGCAAGTCACTTAACCCTCTTTGCATCAGTTCCTCATCTGTAAAATGAGCTGGAGAAGGACATGGCCAACCACTCCAGCATCTTTGCCAAGAAAACCCCAAGTAGAGTCATGAAGATTCAGATACAACTCAACAACAACAAAATCAAACTTCTTGTCTGATGAAAGACAATAGAATTAATTATATGATAAAATGCTTGGGGCTCAGGGCTCACTGTCTGGATTATTTTATAACCACTAAAGTAAAGAATGGACTTCAAAGAATAGACTTATTCCTAAACAAGCAAAGAAATAGAGAATTGGGCTATTACATTAAGAAAGCCATTGAACACTTCGGGGTTAATTAGAATGGTTTTTATTGCTGTTATTCAGTTGTGTCTGACTCTTTGTGAGGCCATTTGGGGTTTTCTTGGCAGAGATACAGGAGTGGTTTGCCATGTCCTCCTCCAGCTCATTTTACAGATGAGAAAACTGAGGCAAACAGGGTTAAGTGACTTGCCCAGGGTCAAACTGCTAGTAGTTGTCTGAGGCTATTTGGACTTAGGTCTTCCTGACTCAGGGCCTATCCATTATTCATTTCACCACTTAGCCGCTCAAGATAAGAACGGTTCTACAGCTCCAAATAGAGCTCTGATTTCAAACGTTGGGTGAATTACACCTCACTTAGGATTAAATGAGTATCCTAATATTGTTCTCATTCTGATGAATTAAACTAATAGCTATTGAACAGAAATAGGATTGCTGGTTGTAGTTTTCTGACTCTTGAAATTATGTCTTCTGTCTCTTTTTCATCCTGAAATTGTAGAGGGGACTCAATAGACAGTAAAACAGGGAGATAAATTGGAAGAGGATGTACCCCATAGCTTCCCATTGCTTTAAATAATAAGAGGTTCTTAAACTTTTTAGTCTCTGGTCTCCCAAATTCTTAAAAAGTATTGAGGACACACTGGCCCTGGAGTCAGGAGGACCTGAGTTCAAATATGGTCTCAGACCAAATACTTGACACTTAATAGATGTGTGACCCTGGGTTAGTCACTTAACCCCCAATTGCCTCACCAAACAAATGAAAAATTTAAAAAAAAAAGTATGGAGGACCATCTCAAAGAACTTTTGTTTGTATCTGTTGCTGTACAGTGATATTTACATACTATAAATTAAAACATGTTAAAATTATTATGAAATTAGTTTTGCTCTCTCAGGCTCCCTGAAAGGGTCTTAGGGACCCCTACTTCGAGAACTGCTGGTTTAGATGAACTCTTCCCCTCTTCTTGGTCTCCTTTCCCTAAGTGCTGTGCTGCAATCACCATCCAATCAAAGGGCAACAGTCTCAGAATTTCAAACTTCCGTAAGTTGTGTGTGTGGCGGCACAGTCAGTGCCGTAGTCTGTACATCTTTGGGTTGAGAATGAAAATAACATCATTATAATCAAGTCAGAAAATGTGTTCATTCTTCCCTCACCCCCAACCTCTACCTCCAAACAAACAAAAACAACAAACAAACAAACAAACAAACAAACAAAAAACCTTTTTAAAATGGCCCCTAGCAGGAACAAACAGGCTTGGTGCTACGTAAAGACTGGAGACTTTCTGTTTATTCTCCATTGCTTCCCTGTAACTAGGTAACAGGCACCTGAAGCTAGAACAATGCATGCAATTCACATCAGAAGCTTTGTTCGAAGGTTTCTAGCCCTTCCTTGGTGGATTGAGATCCCATAGAGCTGATAAATTGTGGTTTTGTTATTAAAGAAGTTGAATCCCTTTAATCACTGGGTGTGAAAATCAAGCAGTGGGATCCAATGGAAGTTTTGAAGGAAGAAGCCACCTGGAATCACTCTATAGTCCGTAGAAAGTCACATTTGGCAAACTATGTACTTGGGCTAGCTTCATGTTTGAGCCAGCCCTAAATATAACTGGATGACCAGACTTCCGAGAGGGCATTATTTCAACAGGATATTAAATCTCATAATACCAGGGTTTTCCTCAAAATCTCTCAGGGTTGATCTGCCACTGAAATATCTCAGAAAAGATAGTTTCCTGTCACCTGCTCTACAGCATTTGTACTCCTAAATGTTGATGCCTGTGGGGAGGGAGTGATTGTGGGGGACAGAATTCCACGGAGCATGTTCAGAGTTTCCCTTCCTGGTTCTTTTTGACCATGTGGGGGCTTTGGAGCCTGCTGAGAATGTGGTTGCTCAGCCTAGAAGGATTTGCAAGTTTTGGTTTGACAATGGCAAGCCCTGAGAACCTTCTCTGCCCTTCACCCTCACACCCCTATCTGTGGGCTGACATATGCACTTCAGACAAACGCTGTGGATTCTTAATCTTGCTCAATTCTGAGAACACAACTAGTGTTCCAACACATAATTAGTTAAGGCAATCAGCTTGAGCCTCCTTTTATTTCTAAGGTACCACACATTCCTGGGATATGCTTCAGACAGGAGTCAAGTCCAAAACGTTGTAAAATCTTCTCTGAACCAAGGGTTCTTAATCTGAGGTCAATGGACTATATAGGTTTCAAGAGGTCCATGAACTTGGATAGAAAAAAATGACATTTTTATGTTCTGTAATCTTTGGTTTTCTTTGTAATTGTATATATTTTATTTTATTCATTTAAAAACATTCCTCTGAAAAGAGCTCCATAGGTTTCTTCAGACTGCCAAGGGAGTCCCTGACATAAATGAAGGTTGAGAATCCCTTCTCTCATCTATATTTGGCTTCACTCCAGGAGTGCATTGAACTCTTCTAGCCTTTACAAGAATGCTGGAGCTTCCAGAGGAGCTTACCTCAGTGATAAACTCACCTTAGCAGAGCATTTCAAGGTGAGTAATGCAAATATTGCTTCCCTTCTCCTCTCCCAATTGCTGTGCCTTTTGGCCCTACGATGCCAAAATATGACCAACTGACCCTGCTCCTTAGCTTGGATCCTGCCTGCCACCACAAACACTATGTCAGTTCATACCTATGACCTGGAAATTTCACAGCTATTCCAAACTCAACAGGTCCAAAGGGGAACTCATTTTCTTTTCTCAAAAACTCTCTTGGGTTCCTAAGAGCTCCACCAAACTCCCAGGTGCCCAGGTTCACAACCCTGGAGTCATTCTTGGTTCTCCACTTTTCCTCACCCCCATAGCTGTCAACTCTCATCATTTCTACCTCTACAACATCTCTGCCCACCTGCCTCTCACGTCTGCCCCCTTTTCTCTACTCACACTACCACCACTGTAGTTGAGGGGCTCATCACCTCTTACCTGGAATATTGCAATAGTCTCCTGATTTGTCTTCCAATCTCTCCTTTCTTTGATCCATTTTCCACATAGCTGCAAAGCAAATATTCCTTGCCATGCCAATCTCTTTGCTTAAGACGCTTCATCATTTTCTAATTGCTTCTAGAATATAATACAAGCACCTCTTTTGGGGTATTTCATATCTTTTATAACTTTGCTCCAACTTTTTTTTCCCAGACTGATTTC
Source organism: Phascolarctos cinereus (assembly GCF_003287225.1). NCBI lineage: Eukaryota > Metazoa > Chordata > Mammalia > Diprotodontia > Phascolarctidae > Phascolarctos > Phascolarctos cinereus. Next base: position 470,965,004 of record NW_027555847.1, read on the forward strand.
ACATCACTCCCTCTACTTACTCTAAGTTCCAGCCACACTGACCTCCTTCATGTTTCCACCATGCACCATTCCATCTCCTAACTTCATGGCATTACATGGGTTATCCCCTCCATCTGAAATACTCTCCTCTGTCACCTCTACCACCTGGAATTCCTGATGCCCTTCTAGACTCACTTCAGGTGTCATCTTTTCCTATTCCTTTCCTGATTTCATCAGTTATTAGTGATCTGCCACTAAAACTATTTTGAACTGACTTTATATACTTTTCATAATGACTCAGCAGTATATATTATTTTCCCCAGAAGGAGGCAACATACTTATAGGTAGGAACTATTTTTTTCTGTGTCTTCGAAGCATTGAACACCCAGCACAATGTCTAGCTCTTAATAGGAACTCTTTTATTCCTTTTTTTTTTTTTGGCTAGGCAGTGGGGTTAAATGACTTGCTCAGGGTCACACAGCTAGTAAGTGTTATGTGTCTGAGGCCAAATTTGAACTCAGGTCCTCCTGAATTCAGGGCCAGTGCTCTATCCACTGCGCCACCTAGCTGCCCCAAGGTATATTCAGGCCAAATCTTTTTTTTTCTTTTTTCTTTTTAGGCAATTTGAGTTAAGTGACTTGCCCAGGGTCACACAGCTAGTAAGTGTCAAGTGTTTGGTCTGAGGCTGGATTTGAACTCAGGTCCTCCTGACTTCAGGGCCAGTGTTCTATCCACTGTGCCACCTGGCTACCCTTCTTAATAGGAACTCTTAAAAAATAATTTATGGAATAAAGCAAGCATTTCTATTACATAGTACAATAAAAAAAAAGATGATTGTACATGAAACTGCAAATTTACTATGTACAACTTTGCTATTCCTTTCAAATATACAACAAAATTATGTAAATTTCTTTTTTTCTTGCCCCCCAGCTGCCCTAGAGATGGCTACCATTAGACATAAATAGATGCATATATATGTATGTAAAATTATTCTATACATGCTTCTATTTATCAGTTCTTTCTCTTGATGCAGATAGTGTCTTCATGTGTCCTTGTATGTCTTTTTATATTAATTTGGGTATTTATAATAGACAAAATAACTTATCCACTCAAAGTCATTCTTAAAACAATATTAATAGGAACTTAATGACCTTTCTTGAATTTAATTGAGTTGGCTCAGAAGTTATCTTGTGGAGATGGAGAAAGCAATTCTTCCCACCTTTCCTTCTCCTGCCTCCCTGGATTTCTATGTAAATCTGCTTTCTGATCAAAATGCCAGAGAATCAACATGTCACTTTGATACCTTTGTTCATGATACCTGCAGAAATCAGAAACAAAAGAAATGGACACAGATGTTTAGCTGAACATAATTTCATTTCTAACAAAGAGGAAGTTGGTTGTATTCTTTTTAGTGAAGATTCTCCAGATGCTTCTAGATGTAATTTTGTCCTGCAATGTAACTTTCCTCCACAGAGACAATAATATCTCTCTGGAGGACTGTTTTATGGAGGTGCTTAGAGGCAACATTGGTTTCAGCTACTTAATTATATTACAGATTATCACCTGGTAATTCTCTGAGCAATTAGAGTCAATGGTTATTATTTATTGCTGCTATTTAACATACTGGGGTTCCAACAGTGTGGTGGATAATATAACATTGACTAAGCCCTGCATTACTGCTCACTATGTGACCATAAAGTGCCAGATGCTGTCCAACAAAACAGAATCTCTCCCCAAAAAGATTTCCCATCAAGATTTCATCACCACATGGGCTTCTGGGTGATGAATCTTTCTGCCTCAGCCATTCTTAAAGATTATCTACTAGGTTACAGAGGGATTGTGATCAGCTGCCACACAGGGAGTAATCACTCCCATGAAATCACAGATGCTCAAAGTATTAAAGTGTCAAAAGAGAATTCATTTTATATGGGAGCAAGAAAGTCAGATATAGAATCCCCTTCCTGTTCCTCCTTTCCTTGGGTCAGTCTCAGAACTTTAGATTTGCTAAAAGATTGGTATTAGTGACTGTATTCACTTGTACCATCATTCCAAAGAGATGAGAAGCTTTCTAGGATTAGGATTAAAAAAATAAAGAAGCAGGTTTGTAAAATCCATGTTTGTATGGGAAAGTTAGACAATTTTGGAACATTGGTAGAAAGATGTAAATGGCAGAAAGAATAATCTCATAAAAATGAGAAATGTCTTTGTCCTCCCCTTAGAGGAAACAACTCAAAGAAAGGGAACATTTAGGGAAAGAGATGGAGGTAAATTAAAATTATTTTTAAATTAAAATAAGTAGAGTTTCTGTCATTTCTAACAAAGAGGCATGGGCCCAGGATCTGGAAAAATCTGGGCCAGATTTGCCCTCTTGCTTTGGTACTTACTCTCTATAGATGGCTGGGTATTTTTTTTTTCATCCTAATGTCCCAATTAACCAATATGCTGGGAGAATTTCCTCAGTCTTGCCTTACACAAACTAGGACCAATGTAGAAGGATGAATACTTTATTTTTTTTTATCATTAAAAGATATGTTTTAGAGCTGCAAGAGACCTTGGAGCTCATTATCTTTTCCTGTTAATTGCCCTTCATGAATGTTACCCCCTAATGTTACCCCCTACTCGTCAACTGTGAGGACAATGAGACCTGGATGAACTGATTTATCCAAAGCCTTGTGACCAGTTTGTGGTAGAGGCAGTATGAAAATCTGACACTCTTCTCCATGATATTAAAGAGTTACCGAGGACTGTTTAGTAAATAATCATGCTTCCTACCCATGGACTTTGCAACCTGGGCAGAAATATAGCATTTCAGAGCAAGAGGGCATTTTAAAAATTATCTAGCCTAGTGGTTCTCAAAGGGTATGTCAGGATAATGTACTGTGAGTCCTACTTGGTGTGTAGGGAATCAAAGAAAACCTATGTTTTCAATCATAGGCACATGAGCAAGTCTCTTGACTCAAACTTCCATGATGTACTGGGATGTGTCATGGTAAAAAATGATACCTAAAATATTAGCAAAAGAAAAGTTTGAAAATCACTGATTTATTACAAGACTCTCATTTTAAATGTCAGGAAACTGAAGCCTAGAAACTGGTGCAATGTCCAGCAGAAAATCACAATGTTAATAGAAGAGCAAAGTAGAATCAGGTCATGTGGTTCCTAGTCTGGTCTCTTTATATTTTACTATGTAGTCTCTCTAAAACTAACAACCAGTGATGTGCTGGAGGCAATTCAAATAGACACTGGAAAGCCAGTTCAAATTAGCTCCAGAGAACTGACTGTTAAATTTCCAGTGTGAACATTTACACCTTGGAAATCAGCAAATCAGAGCTCCATTTACTATTTTGTTCATTGTGTAGACTTAAGAAATAATGGAGAAAAGGTTAATTGCCCTTAAATGTGTCTCATGTGTACATTTCTCTCACCCCCTACCCTCCTGAAGAGCTCCTTGTTAAACATTTATCAGCACATTACTGTGTAACCAAATGTATCTAAGAGGAGATTGAGTTCTTATTTCCTTCTCAGTACAAGCAGGATTGTTGTTTAGTCAATTTTTCAGTTGTGTCTGGCTCTTTGTGACCCCTTTTGGAGTTTTCTTGGCAAAGATACTGCAGAGGCTTGCCATCTCCTTCTCCAGTTCATTTTACAGATGAGGAAACTGAGGCAAACAGCATTAAGTGACTTGCCTGGGATCATACAGCTAGTGTGTGAGGCCAGATTCGAATTCAGGAAGATGAATCTTCCTAACTCCAGGCCAGAACACTATCCATTGCACCAGCTAGCTGCCCTACAAGCAGGAGAAGTGTGTTTGTATGAGCAGTCTAGATAACTGTGGAGTACAACTTTAGACAAAAAACCAAAAAAAAAATCAAGGGGAAATACCATTTTGCTAGAAAATTACAACTTAGGATTGTTAAGAGAAAAAGTAAGAGAAAAATCCATTTTCAAATCCAAATCAAAGATTTTCAAATCATATTTTATGACGAGTTTGATGGCAGTATTATTGATGACAGAGTCAGTTGAAGATTTAACAGGCAATCTTTTTGTCTGTCAATGTCTCTCTCCACCCCCCAGCCCCCACCAAATTGTGTCAATTTGTGGATGAGTGAGGGTATGCCAGTGGGAGGCTCAGGCTTTCATGAGGGATAGAGAAGATCCTCTAGAATATTCAATTTATGGAGAAGGTAATTTTGTACTGTGGGACTATTTGATGAAATTATGGGGTAGGATAATACCATGTTGGGTAGCCCTTTTATTTCTCAGTTATTGTCTCTCAGGAACATGGCACTGGGGAAAGAAAATGGAGGCCTGGTACATTTATTCCTCCTGCATATTACTATGACATTTGTCATAATTGCAAGTCTGAAGAAATCTTTTTAAAGAAAATCAACTGTAGCATTCACTACTTGTTATTCAAACCAGAAGCCATGAATTCTTCAATATTTAGCTAAAGAGTTTGTCTATAATTCCATGCCAGAGAAACCAAGTACAAGTAACTTAAGAGAATGACATCCCATATAATCTTTGTTGTCATCTACCATAAGTTTGCCAAGAATGAAAATATATTAAGCTTTTTTTTTTTGCCTTCAGACTACTTCTGTAACTTAACAAAAGGATACCTTCCCTGCATTGTTCATTGATCCTGACTGTTAATTTACGTTTGATCAGTGATAGTGTGGCACAGTGTAAAGGACTGTTGTTGTTTAGTAGTTTCAGAGGTTAAGTGATTTATCTATAGTAAAGCAGCTAATAAATCTCTGAGGCTGGATTTGAACTTAGGTCTTCCTGACTCTAGGCGTAGAACTTTATGTGCTGTGCCACCTAGCTGTCTATAGTGTAGAGCTGTAAGGATTTCTCCATGGCCCTGTTCTGTTCAATATACATTTTTTAAATTAATGACTTAAGGCATAGCTAGATAACATATTAATCAAATCTGTGATAAGGATAAGGAGAAAGCCAGGAGTTAGCTAGCAAGTTGGATGACAAAAATGGGATCCAAAAAGACTTTGATAAGGAAATAATGAGCTATATTGAAGAAGATGAAATCTAATGGTGATCAACACAGAGTCCTACCCTTTTATAAAAATTGTCTGCACAGTATGAGATTGGGAAGACATGGCTGAGCAGTTCATGTGAAAAGGGTCTGGGGACTCTAGTGGACTGCAAAATTTGTAGTGAAACAGAATCTGAAGACGCTTATGTGATTTTCAGGTTGTCTTAACAGATGTATAGCATCCATAATATTGTAAGGATAATAATAGCACCTACCATCTATGGTTGTCATGAGGATCAAGTGAGATTGTATTTGCAAAGTGCTTAGCATAGTGCCTGACACATTAGCAGGTGCTTAATAATTGCCTGTTTCCTTCCTTCCTTCCATAATGAGAGAGGTTCTGGTCCCACCTGGAGCACCATTTTCTGTTATGGGCACATTGTTTTAGGAAGGATTTAATTGGTGAGTCAGACTATATTAAGAGGAGGGCAACTTGGATGGGGAGCACCTAGATATCATTCCAGAGGAGGATAGGTTAGAAAAGGAACTGGGAATGTTGGCAAAAAGAAGACTTCGGGAGAATGTGCTAGATGGATATTTGTATTTAAATATCTGAAGAGCTGTTATGGGAAAGAAAAGCAACACAGTACAGAGGAATAAGTACTAAGTTTGGACTTTCAGGACCTGGGTTCAAATTCTGACTCTTATTAAGCCATGTGACCTTGAGCAAGTCACTTAACCCTGGGGGCATCAGTTTCCTCATCTGAAAATGAGGAGATTGGATTAGATCAGTGGTGTCAAACTCAAATAGAAATGGGGGCCACTATTTTAATAATAGCTAACATAATAATATCTAACATTTACACAGCACTTACTGTGTGTCAGGAAATCCTAAGTGTTTTACATTATTATTATCACATTTTGTCTTCACAACCCTGAGTGGTAGGTGTTATTATTATCCTCATTTTATGGTTGAGGAAACTGAGGCAAATAGAGGTTAAGTGACTTGCCCAGCGTCACACTGGGTGTCAGAGTCTTGATTTGAACTCAGGTCTGCCTATCTTCAGGCCTAGAGTGCTATCCACATTGCCATCCCTGCAGGCAGCATTTGGATAGTTTTAAAATGTAATACTGATGATTTATTGTATTTTTATTTATAAATAATTTTGTTAAATATTTTCTAATTGAATTTTAATTTGATTTGGGCCCATGGGGTGCAGAGTTGGCCCTTCTGGATGTGATGACCTTCTTTCTCTAAATCTTTGTCCCATTTATTAAGCTTGTTTTGCTTAGAATTTGCCCAGAATAATATGCAGATATTACAGAAAAGGATATTTCTACTCCATGTAAGGAAAAACTTGTTAATAATTAAAGCTATCAGAATGTAATAATTAATTTGATGAGTGTTTTGAAAAGGAGTATCATTTTTAGGCTGTGTGTTCTCATTTTTGGTTTGGAAAATATGATCCCTGAAGACACAGAGCTCTAGACTTAGAGCTAGATGAGCCCTCAGAGGGCAATTAGCCCAGTCTCTCATTTTCCAGATGAAGAAACCAAGGCTCAGGAAGTTTAAATAACTTGCCCAAGTCACATAGGTAATAGGCATAGTAAGAAGAAAGATTTGAACCCAGGTCCACTGACTCAAGAGCCAGTGCTTGTTACACTGACCCACAGTCACTCATTCAGTCAACAAGCATTTATTAAAGTTTTACTATGTGCCAAGCGTAGGGTTAAACTCTGGAGATAAAAAGAAAGACGGAAACAGTCCCTGACTTCAAGACACTAGGATTTTAAAGGAGATGACATACAAACAATTATGCACAAACAAGATATATTCGGGATAAATTGGAGGTAATCTCAGAAGGAAAGTAAATGGGATTAGGACAGGCTTCTTGCAGAAGGTGGGATATTAACTGAGACTTGATGGAAGTCAGGGAACTCAGACGGTGAAGAGGAAGGAGCACATTCCAGGTATGGAAGCAACAGGAGGAAAGGTCTGAAATGGGGAGATACAGCAAGAAAGCAGCATATCTAGATCTCAGAGGACATGAAGGGGAGTAAAACGTAAGACAGGAAACAGGCAATAGGTTATGAAGGGCTTAAAAAACCAAAGGATTTTGTATTTGATCCTGGAGGTGATAGGGAGCCATTGGAATGTAATGTGTTGAGGGGTCAGGGTAGAGACATGATCATCTGTTTTGCATCTTGGTACCTGAGTGGACGATGGACTGGAGTAGGAAGAGACGAGATAGGGAGACCAACAAGAAAGGTATTGTAATGGTTAGGCAAACAATGGCCCGAGGACCAAATCTGGGCTTCTGCCTGATCTACTACAGCCCAAGAACTAAGAATACTCTTTATATATTTAAGTAGAATGAATTTCTATTTTAAAATGTAAAAATGCCATTCAAAAACAGGTGGCGGACATAATTTATCAACCTCTGACCTGGATGAAGATCCTGCAAAGGAGACTAAGTCAGACAGGTAGGGGGAGAACCAGAGAAAGCGTTCTCTCCCTCTCTCTCTCTCTCTCTCTCTCTCTCTCTCTCTCTCTCTCTCTCTCTCTCTCTCTCTCTCTCTCTCTCTCTGTCTCTCTGTCTCTGTCTCTCTCTGTCACACACATACACACACACACACACACACACACACACACACACACACACACACACACACCTTAAAGAGAAAGGAGTGTCAAAGAGGAGAGGGTAATTGATTATGTCAAAGGCTGCCCAGAAGTCAAGAATGATGAGGACAAAGAAAAGGCTATTAGAAAAGAGATCACTGGTAACTTTAAAGAGATCATTTACATTTTACAGATTAGCAAAGTGAGGCTTTAGAAGGTTAAATGTGCCCATGGTCATGCAACAAGTAACAGAGACCAGATAGCAACCAAGGTCTCACTTAACTGCCTTAACTCCCTTAACAGCCACATTATCTGTCCAATAATTATTCTGACTACAGCCCTGTGAGGTAGGCAGTACAAGTATTATCTTTCTGTTTTGCGTATCAGGAGCAATTAGCTAGCAAGAAGCCCTCAAACCCAGGTCTTCTGATTCTAGTTCCATCCACAGTACAAGTAGGCTATGATATCAGAAAAGATACTAGAAAATGATAAGGGAAGAAAAACTCACTACATAAATTAACATTGCTAGCAAAGTACCAAAATATGATGCCTGTCTTTTGTATGGTTGTCGCTGGGATAATAGTGGTATACTTTGAGAGTAGTAAAGGCCAAAAGGGTAGAAATTTTTCTGTCATAATTAACAGAAATAGGGATATAATATGGTAGACTAATAATTTTCCCCATAAAAAGTTATTCTTTATTAAGAAAACAGATCATTTAAATAATTACTTTCTATTTCTTCTAAAAAGCAAAATAATAGACCAATTAGAGATAGGGTTAGAAGTACAAATCTCCTAAATACAGATTAAGAACTATTTTCATTAATTACCTGTTATAATCTCAATATCTTTCTTTTCCTTTGTACCTTGAAGGAATAATACATTTCTCTCACCTACAGTCTATTTAGGGCCCTTTATTGGTAGGAATAGGTTTGATAAGTTTCATATAACAATAAAAAAGACTGAGTGGATAGAGCACTGGCCCTGGAGTTAGGAGGACCTGAGTTCAAAACCTGCCTCAGACACATAATACTTACTAGCTGTGTGACTCTGGGCAAGTCACTTAACCCCAACTGCCTCACCAAAAAAAAAAAACAACAAACAAACAAACAAACAAAAAAAAATAAAAAAGACTGTCACCTATTTGCATTTATTCTATTTCATTTCCCTGACTTACCAATTTGCCGGTGAGCTTTTTTTGGGGGGGGGGGTAAGGAGAGGGTTCAGATTTGTGGTTTCTAGGGTGTAAAGAACTTTTACAGATTAGCCATAGTTCTGAATCCTCACAATAACTCTGAGAACTAGGTAGGACAAGTATTATCATCTCCATTTAGTGGAAGGGAAAAAGATTTAAAGAGGTTAAGTTTCCCAAAGCCACGCAGCTAAAGCATAAGATAAAAGATGCTCAGGAATTTTCTTAGGTACCATACTATGCATACTTCTGTTTATCAGTCCTTTCTCTGGAGATAGATAGCATCTTCCTTCATAAGCCCTTTGTAGTTGATTTGAGTATTTGTAATACTCAGAATAACTTAGTCTTTACATGTTATTCTTCAAAAAATATTGCTGTTAGTATATATAATATCCTCTGACTTCTGTTCATTTCACTCTTCATTATTTTGTGCAAGTCTTTCCATGTTTTTTTCCCCTAAAATCAACCTGCTCATCATTTCTTACAGCACAATAGTATTCCATCACAATCATATACCACAACTTTTTTAGCCATTCGCCAAATGATGGACATCTCCTCAGTTTCCAGTTCTTTGCCACCACAATGAGAGATAATAAATATTTTAGGACATATAGGTACTTTTCCTTTTTCCCTGATCACCTTGGGAAATAGACTTAATATTGCTGGGTCGAAAGGCATACACAGTTTTATAACTCTTTGGGCATAAATCCAGATTTTTCTCCAAAATAGTTGAATCAGTTCACAGTTCTGCAAACAGTGTATTAGTGTCTCAATTTTTCTACATCCCCTCCAACATTTGTCATTTCCCCCTTCTATCATTTTAGCTAATAGGTATGAGATGAGATTTCAAAAGTGTTCTAATTTTCATTTCTCTGATCAGTAATGATTTATAGCATTTTTTTAAATGTCTACATGTCTTTGATTTCTTTATACAAAAACTGCCTGTTCATACCCTTTGAACATTTATCAATTGGGAAATGACTCATATTCTTACAAATTTGCCAAATTCTCTATATATTTGAGATACAACTCCTTTACCTGAGAAACTGTATACAAAATTTCCCCCAATTTTCTGCTTTCTTTCTAATCTTGGCTACATTGGTTTTATTTATACAAAAACTTTTAATGCAATCAAAATTATTCATTTTACATCTCACAATGCTCTCTGTCTCTTGTTTATTCATAAATCCCTCTCCTATCCATAAGTCTGATAGGTAATATGTTCTATGTTCTTCTAATTTACCTATCTCTCCTTTATGTCTAGGTCATGTATCAATTTTGAAAAAAAAATTACTTCCTAAATACATGTGGTTTCCCAACAAATCACGGCTTAAAGACTCCAAGTTTACTGTCTGAAGAAAACTGTGTGGGCCCTACTACCAGAATGCTCTCTGGCTTAGGAGTTTGCATAGCTGCTGAAAGAGTGACCTTGTGAATCCCACTCTGGACCAGATAAGTGCCTCATCAGGGACATCTTAAGTGACTAGGTAAATTCTGGTAGCACAGTGCCTGGCACATAGTAGGCACTTAATAAACGTTTATCTGTTGATCTATTCAGTCTCTTGGTCTGAACTGAACTAGAGATGGGAGCCTTCTAGACAGGGGCTCCTTTTATTTGTACTATCTGGATTGTTCCTGGAGCTGACTAGATTTCTTGGGAGGTGGCCAGGATGAGCAGAGGGAGCACTGGACCTATCTACAATCAGAATAGATTGTTTGAGCACTGCCTCTACCACTTGCTAGCTAGTATGATTTTGAGGAAGACACTTAACCACCCTATAAAATGGGCTCATAATACTGACCCTACCTACCTATAGGGTTGTTGTAAAATATCATAAGATCAAAGATTTAGGGCTGGATAGGATCCCAAATGCCATCTAGTCCAACTACTTTATTTTACAGATGAGGCTATGGAGGAACAGAGAGATTAAGTAACTTTCCCAAGGTCACAGAGGCAGAATCATTCTATAATACCATGGGGCCTCTTGGAAAGACTCACTTAGAAATGCTAGATAATAAACCCAGGGTCTCATTCAAGCATAGGTTCTGTCCCTAAGCTACATCTCTTATCAAATTAGATATGGATGCCAACTATTACAGGAATGTTAGCAATTATTATTGGAGGGAACCATCAAAGTCAATGGTAGAGAAATGTAAGTAATTGGGAATGGCAAAAGGAGGGGGCGGGGCAGGTCCTGAAAACGGCCTCCAAGGCAGTTGCAGTGTGAAGCAGAGCCCTGAACCCATCTGAGGCCCACACGACCCTCCTGCAGTAGTCCTACAGACTCCTAATGCTGCCCTGCACTCTGGAGGTGTGAGCCACCAATCTCCAGCAGCCTCTTTCTGACTACCAGGCATCCAGCCAAGCTAACCCTGGGGCTTACTATTTATCCAATTAGTTGTGTAGCTAGGGAGGGATCTGATACCCCTGGAGGTCTCTGTTATCTTCATTGTATTGCTGTCAATGGAAATCAGGTAATTGCCTGAAGAGGACTCAGGGTTATGCTTTATTTCCCCTATTCCATATATTGTTATTACTCCTCTTATTTTGTTTCAATATAGCTGCATGTGAATAAACCATAATTGATGGGGGAGGGGAGTAAAATACAAAACATTCGTGTGTTTTCTAAACTGATGCGGGTTTGGAAGAGTGTTTGAATGTGTATGTTTTACAAGCCACAGCACCGTCTTATCTTTCCGATAATAAAAACTGCACTTTCGAAAGCCAAAACTCTTCTAATGGTTTCTGGAAATTGTTCCCTTTTGCAGTTTCATATTGTGGTACTTTAAAGTACGAGAGAAAGCTTCCAAATGCAATAGCTGATAATGGTGATGATCTAGATGCTTAGCAACAAAAGAGCTTCTTTGGGGGTCAGCAGGAAGTTTAGTGAAAAAGAAAACATCTGATAGAAGCTCATCTGTGTAGAGCAGGGAGGAACCCCTGAGGCCCTCAACTTTGACACCCTCATTTTATGGATTAAAAAAATTGAAGCCCAGGAAAATATCGGCTCAACGACCCATTAATTTAGAGCTAGAAGGAACCTTAGAGTTCACTGAGTTTACCTCCCTCATTTTCCATGAGGAAACTGAATCTGAGAGAGGTTGACTGACTTGCCCAGGTCACACAGATAAGAAACATTAGATGCTGAATTTGAACGCAAGTCCTATGACTGCAGAGATTTCACTCTTTCCACTGCAAATTACCAACCTTACTTAATCTGATCTAACCAGTATTTATTAGGTTCCTACTAATGCAAGGCACTGTATAGAGCATTGGGAATTTAAGGCTAGACCATAAAAGTCTCTCTTCTCAAGGATTTTGTATTTCATTGAGGAGAACACAGCAGAGAAACAGGTAAGTAGACATGTGATTATCTGGGGAAGGGGATGAGAATATTGAAAATTAAAAGGATCAGGGAAGACTTTCTAGAGTGAGATAGCATATGAGTAGAGTCAAGAAGGAAGGTCAACCATCATCTTGGGCACCAGAGAAAAACAATGTCTCCCATGGAAGTGTGCCCCCACTTGGTGTGTCCTACACACCAGTCACAAACATCTTATTGCACAGGCTGTCAGGAAGAGAGGGACAACTAAAGACAAATCTTTAAGATTATACATATACCCACCGAAGCTCCACTTCAGCTTCATGGCAAAAGCTTTTATTCTAGGTCTTCAAATACTCAGGTAAAAATTTCAGGCAGAGTCTCTCATCCTTCCCTTAGCTGAAGAACAAAGATTGTTAATCAGATTTAACAATTCAAGGTTTAGGTGGACAGGGCTTAACCAAAGTAGGTATTACATGCAAGTGAAGGTTTTAGGAGCCTCAGAAGTGTCAGATCATTCTCTACAAAGTTAATGAGTTCATTTAGGAGGTACTTGGCTTGGTGATAATAGTCATGGCTTAGATCAGCTGGATGCATTGGGGTAGTTTCTCTTTCAGAGGTGCTAAGATTCTCACTGCCATCAAAGCCTGCCACTTTAAGACCAGTTCTTCCAGTGATGCTATATTGTTATGTGAAGAGACAAAATGGTAATGGTGCACATAAATGGTAAGTAAGCAGCAAATTACCAGTCAATCGATCAACAAATGTTTATTAAGCAATTACTATATTCTAGGCACCATTCAAAGACAGAATGATGACTTGTATATGAGAAGTAGAGAAAAAGGTGGAAAGACCTGGAATGAACGGAAAAGAAGGGGATAGTCTTGTAGGAAGATTGAAAGACAAATGATAGAGCCATAGTATGACATTGGTATCCTCCAAATATTTGAAGAAACAAAAAGGCCTCTGATGGAAAATAAGGATGGTGGCCAGAACTATAATTGTGTCAGTATTGTGAAAGCTCCATTGACCCATTAGGGTTGATTCTCTGCAAATTACAGCCTTTGAGAATTGCCTACAGCAGAGGTGTCAAATGCAAGAAGTGGGACTCTTGGGGCCCACAAAATTCCCCAAAGCTGCAGAACCAGATTAAAAATGTAATTTGGGGAATATTAACAAAGTAAATAAAAGTAAAATAAACTGCAGATAATACTAACATGTGGTGTTCTAAGTCAATATGTGGCTGCAGGGCTCTTTATGGACAGTTTAAGGGTTCATGTCTATGGGAGCCTACAGCACTGAGAGGTTGAGTGACAAGCCCAGGACCATACAGGTAGCCTGTATCAGAGGCAAGACTTGAAGCCAGGTTTTCCTGTCTCCTTTTCCATATACTAATCTGAACTACCTCTCCAATGCATAAAAACTTGGATAAAATTACACAGGCAGAGAACTCACTGAGGGCTTGTTTTCTTCACTGATATAAGAAAAATTCACACCAAGAAGTCTCAGCTTCTCAGACTGTTTAAGGATTGTTTACAATTATGGTAAGCACTTTAAGATTTTGCAAAGCACCTTACATGCATTATCACATTTAACATTCACAAAGACCTTATGGGGTAGACATTATTATTCCTATTGCACAAATGAGGAGAGGGAAAGTTCAAAGAAGTTAATTGATTTGGTTAAAGCCACCCAGCTATTGAAAGGAACAGGTAGTACTCAATTCTGCATTGAAGTTTTCCACAAAAAGCTACCAGCTCCAAAGGTCTGATGACTTCACTTCCAGCAAGTACAAAAATAAGACAAATACAAGGAAGTTTTGAAGAGACAGATTTGGGCTCCATTAGAAGAAAAACTTCCTAATACTTAGAGCTATCTAAAAGTAGACATGGTTGCCTTAGGAAGTGGTGGCTTCCTCCTCAGTAGAGGTCTTCAAGAAAAGACTGGATAGCAACTTTTCAGGAGCACTGTCTTGTTTCGATAATCTGACTCGGGGGTTCTTAACCTGGAGTCCAAATGGGGTCACAATGAGTCAGACACAACTGAAAATGGCTGAACAACAATTAGTGACATAAGCTTAAATGACCGGCTCTTTTATCTGTGAAATAGATTTCCTGACCTCCTAAAATAGACATTGGGATGGGGGATTAGGTTAGGGGAAAGCAAAGAAGGGAGAGCAGGACTCTCCTTTCCCTACAGGAAACTCTGTTAGGAAACTCCCTTTACTAATTCAGGTCAGCACTTGCTCACCAACTCAGAGGATTAGAGAATTGCTTAGAGCACTGAGGGGTTAGGGACAGAGCTTGTTAGAGATAGAACTTGAACCCAGCTCTTCTTGCCTCTGAGGCTAATTCTATTTCTTCCTTCCTTCCTTCCTTCCTTCCTTCCTTCCTTCCTTCCTTCCTTCCTTCCTTCCTTCCTTCCTTCCTTCCTTCCTTCCTTCCTTCCTTCCTTCCTTCCTTTCTTCCTTCCTTTTTTTCTTTCTTGTGTCTTTTTTCCCAATTCTAATTGATCTTGAAGCTTTAACCACCTCAATCTTCTGACAACCTGGTGGCTGGTTGAACTCCTGAGGGTTCAACATTTTAGCGACAGTCTCATACCTGATAGACCATAACCCCACTGCCACTCAAAACCCCTGAACTCAAATGATTCACCAGCCTAACCCAGTAGGAGAGATTACAGATATGTGCCACCATGCCATGCTTTTTCGTACTTTCTTAATCAAGAATATACCTTTCAAAGATCTGTTTCTCTCCAATCCACCTCTCAATAGTCCATAGCCTGGAGAAAATGTAAACACACAAACAGACATCTGGAAGCCTGATAGAATGACAAAGGCTGGCAAATTCTATCAATTCTGCCAAGGGATATTGAAAAGTTAATCTATCCACCACCCAAACTTTAATTGTTCTATAAGCATCTACTAAGCACTTACTATGTGGTAGACACAGCACCAGAGATGGTTCCTTCCATCCCTCTAGGAGCTGAACGACCTAATAGAGGAGATAAGACATGTACACAGATAACGATCATCCACATTTTTAAATTCTAAGGGTTGGTTAGTACATAGTCAATGAGTTCAGATAAGGGAGTTCAGGGAAAGCAAGAGACAGAAGGCAGCATTTGAGATAAGCCTTGAAGAATAGCTAAGATTTAAATAAAGAGAGGTTGGGAGAGGGAAAGGAAAGATTACACCAGGCAAAAGAAATGGCCTGAGCTAAAGCCCAGAGATAGATCAACATATATATATGAGAGAATGTATTGCACATTGGTTGTTATGTTTATAGGAGCAGCAGTGATTATGTTGCCAAAACTATTTATTAGAGAATTGCCCTCAAATGTAGGATGAAAAAATGAATTAAGACCGTGTTTTAAAGGTCAACCTTAGAATATTTTACATAATAGCCACTGCAAGATGAATAGGATGGACTGTTGAACTGAACGCATCCTAGCTAATACAGCAGATATCCTATCTTCTGGTAAAAGTAGAACCTACAGTAGAATATATAGATGTAGCTGTCCCACTTAACAGAAAAATCACACACATACAAAAAAAAAAACCCTGCCCAAACAAAACAAAACAAAATCCATCCAACAGACAAGTAGCAAATGTGAGAGGTAAAGTAAAGCCAATTACCTCAACAATTGGAGAAGTAGTTGAGTGTCTTAATCTATCAGGCTCTAATGTTCATTCAACAATTGCTTCTAGACATTTGTATGATCAGCCACAGATCCGTACACTAACAATAGATCACTGTAATTGTTCCCTTTTGATTTAAAAAAAATATTCTTGTGCTCTAATAAAAGGGGCAAGTCAATCTATTCCTTTAAGCCTTAGTTTCCCTACTTATAAAATGAGGGAATAATGCTTGACCTGTTACTTTGATAGGATTGTTCTGAAGAGTAAATAAAATACAGTTATCCCTTCCACATTTTGACTTTTCCCATTGCAGTTTTGATATATTGTGGGTCAGCATAAGAAATTAAATGGGAATTTTTTGAGAGTTTTGTGGAAGCCACAGACAATACCACTTGAAAGCCAGCAGATGACACAGAAAAAGTTTAGAAACTCAAAAATGCATAAAATATATGTATGGTATTGTGTAATATCAACATATCTTGTTTTTTCAATAACAGAATAATTCAGACTTCTCTGGTATGAAGGGAAGGTAAAAAAAATTATTTTACATGGATTTTCCAGACCCTACCTGTCATGATATAGAAGGGATAACTGTAACTTAGGTGAAAGGGCTTTGTAAATTGTAAAGCAGAATAACCCTGAGCTTTCATTATGTGTGAAATGAGGGAGTCAGACTAATTCAATTCAGTTCAATTCAGCATTTATTAAGCACTGACCTAAGGGACTTAGAGTAAGTATCTTAGGTAGGCACTGGGACATATATTAAAAAACAACAACAGTTCCTGCCCTCATAAAGTTTATATTCTCTTGGGAGATACAACATGTAAAAATAGTTAAGTAAATACAAGATAATTTGAAGGCGGAGAGAACACTAGCAATTAAAGGGATCAGGAAAGGAGGTCTTAACCTCATCTAAACCTAGAGGGAAGCTAAGGATTCTAAGAGGTGAAGGTCAAGTTAAGGCAGATCAACAAGCATTTATTAAGCATCTACAATCCATAGGTTCCCATAGTGGGCAATGCCACCCCCTGTGGGGGCACTGGAATGATGAGGGGGGTGGTAGTATCCTCGAGTGCAATTGGGGGAGTTGAATAAAAATAAGGGGGTGGAAAGAAGAAAAGATATGATAATTTTGAAAAGCCATTCATACATGTTTCATCTGTTGTGTAACACAGTTAAAGTCATAGTGATTACATTATTTTCCAAAAAAACACACAAAATGCACATCATAACCCAGCAGTGGTTAAGTCCACTGACAGGTCTTAACAAACAAGCATGAGCATGTGAATGTGTCGCATATTGTCCAGAAGTCCAGCATGCATTGGCAGGAATATGTGCATGTAATGACTTGTTTCCAATATAATACTATGCGGTTACATGACTCAATTGCATCATCAAAATTTTAATGCAGAAAAAACCCCCACAAACTTACAATAAATCATTAAATTTAAGATGCATCATTTTTAAAAAAATGTATTTTACATTTTTTGAAATGATGAAGATTTTTAAAAAAACGTTAAAGGGTTAAAGAAAGTATATCCAGGGTGGCACGGAATAATTTTTTAAAAAGGGGATGGTAGGCCAAATAAGTTTGGGAACCTCTGAGTATGGGCCAGGAATTGTTCTAGGTGTCTATTGTTCTGGATTAGAGAGACAAGAAAATAGTACCTACCCTCAAGGAGATTACTTTGCATCAAGGGAGAAACATGTAAACATAGAAAGAAATTTTAAAAATATATAGATATATATACACACACAGTTTTGGGACATTCTATATTTAGAGACGAGGGGCTAGCAGTTTAGGAGAGGTAAAGAAAGACTCGATGAAGAAAATGGAACGTGATGTGAGCTTTGCAGAGAGAGAGAGGTGAAGGTGAGGAGCAGAATATATTCAAAGCTAGCCTGTGCACTAACATTTGAAATGGAATGTTGTATATAGAGAATAGCAGTGAGACCTGTTTCACTGTAAGAGAGAGTGCATGAAAGGTAATGGAGAACAAGTCTATAAAAGCAGACAGGAAACAGATTGTGGAGAACTTTGAATGCCAAACAGAGGAGTTTGTATTTGATCCAAGAGGGAACCTCTATCGATTTATGAATAGGATCAGATCTGCTCTTTAGAAAACACATTTTTTTTGTTTTAAGAAACATTTCTTTACTAAAATTAATCTTAATTGCTCTAAGCATGTCCAAAGCACAGCTGAAATGCCTTCTAATCCTTTAGCTTAACTTTCATATTTCTAGATATGGTTTTCTCAGCCTTACTCTTTGCTCTATAGAATTGCCTCTTTCCACATCACTCAGACATGCTTGAGAGGGCCTTAGAGCACCATTGAAGAGTAGCTAATGGTTATTTTGTTCATCACTGGTAAGTAGCCAGTTCTTTAACAGAACATGCAACTGTTGAACAGAACAGGATAGGGCCGCCTCTGTCTTCCTCTAAAATAGAAACCAAGAAATTGACTCAGGGATTAAAACTGGAAACGTGATGGAAACTTTAAACATCAATAGATTTTTACATAATCTCCAATCCTATTTCTTCTTCTACTCTTTATTCTTCATTCTTCTGATCACTTACATACCAACCATACTCTCTTCAGAAAATTATTTGTTGACTAGTGAAGAAAGGGGGTAGGGACGATAGCCATTTTCCAAAGTGTTCATTAGGTTATATTGTTCAATTGAAAACTCATTTCTGAAATTTGATTCCAGTCAAGGATCATAGATTCTCAAAGTAAGGATACATTTCAAACTAAGTGTAGATTGAGAAAAGCAATTGCTATTTTAAAGATAATAATAAAAGCTTGTCTTGGGCAAGTTATGTAACTCTGTTTGCCTCAGTTTCCTTATCTATAAGATGACCTGCAGAAGGAAATGCTAACCATTTCAGTGTCTTCGCCAAGAAAACCCCCAATGGTGTCACAGAGTCAGACATGACTAAAAATGACTGAACAACAGCAAACTCCTAGCATTTCATCAAGATTTGCTCCTAAGGGCTACAGGGCCTGTGATTTGTGGCCTTGGTGAGACAGTGCCCACTTCCAATGAAATCACAAATCTCTAAAGCAGTGAAGTCACCATTATCAGGATGTAGAATCTGTATAGTAGGTACAAGTGAAAATTACACTTCCAATTAATTTAATAAGACTATTTACCTTACAATATTTTTTAAAAAGCTAAGTGCTAAAAGATCAATGAATTGAAGAAATTATGGGAATTGAGTGAACCACACTGACTCCATCTTGTGACTCAATTCTACATCTTTCTCAGTTCCCTTTCTATTCAACGATGGGTCTAGTCCAATTTCTGTCTTATGAGAAAATTTTATTCAATTATAAGAATTGTGAGAAAAAATCATTTTATTTTTTGAAACCTAGCCCTCTGTATCTGGGAAGCTGGACCATTTCTAGCTGTTACTCAGATACCCTTAACTAAGGACCTAGGTTATGCTGACCAGAACACTGGTCAGATCCAAGAAGTTTTCCCACAAGTATAAATCTTGAGGAATTCACCTGTCTTTTCTGAAAACTGGACCCATATTCTTCTTCCTTTTGATTGAATACAGACACCTGGGGGATGGGAGGGAGTAGAATATCCTTTTCTGATTTCAGGGAATTTCACCTGTTTGCTCTCCCCCTCCCAACTTGGACAGTACTTAATCTTTCCTCCAATTAGAAATCAGATTACTTAATCTTGTGGGCAGCTAGGTGTCACAGTGGATAGAGTGCTAGGCCTGGAGTTAGGAAGACTCATCTTCCTAAATTCAAATCTAGCCTCAGTGGCTTACTAGCTGTGTGACCCTGGGCAAGTCACTTAACCCTATTTACCTTGGTTTCCTCATCTATAAAATTAGTTGCAGAAGGAAATGGCAAAACCCTCTGGTGTCTTTGCCAAGAAAACTCCAAATCAGGTCACAAAGGGTCAGACACAACTGTAAAATGACTGAACAACAACAACAATCTCGTATCCTGGTTTATATCCTGCTAATCATTTTCTTTTAATGCATAAAAATCTGTCTCTCCCTGTATTCTGGGTCCAGTGCCAAGCTGAGGAGGCCTGGTCCTGATTTCTTATGCAATTGGGATACATTGCTTAATAAATCAACATCCTTGGAAGCCCCAACCTTTGTTTCTCTAGTCATTTCATATTTCACCCATTACAGAATTGAGGGTCAATTATAAGATAAGTAGCCAAGAACTGTTTTTATAATAGAACTTTGTATTTAAGGTATCTCAGAGTATTCTTAAAGGCAGTCAGACACTGGGATTGCACATAATGCAATCATTATTTTTTTCATCCAGCTTTAAAAAATTTTTGGAATATTGCCAGGACATCTCTGGCTTGTATCTTGTTTGTGTGGTACGTAGTCTCAGCCCCAAGAGCATTTATCTGTTGAAAGCCCAGTGGGAAACATTTTTTTTCCCTTGGCCTTGTTTCAAAGAAACCCATAGTGACTGGCATCCACGTTAGCCTGCTGTGTTTGCAGAGGACAGCCCAAAAGAATGACTATCACAGATGGTGAGTTCAGAATTTATTTGTATTGCTTTCCATAAATGTTGGAGGGAGAGCGTGAATGTGAATCCATGTCTGCCCTGGTACTGTGTATTTGTATATGCACATTCACTAGGGCCCTGAAATAGGAATAGACTTCCAACTATGAATATACCTGATGTGTGGAAAAGACACTGCTGCCTGGTAATATGGAGGTGCTAGAAAGCCAAAGAAAGCCATTTACTTGTGGGCTTTAACTAGTCCCTCTAACCCTAAATTACCCTGATGCGATTTTCAGCCATTCTCACCTCTAACCAGAATCACAGACTTTGCAACATGTGGAATGGAATTTAAATGGTTGTGATGGGTAGAAATGACAAACATTAAAATGATGAAGAGGCTACAAAAATAGAGATGTTTTCCATTGTTTTATCTAGCAGAAATTGTTTATTCCTTTTAATGCATTTGTTAAAAAGTGTATTTTAGGAAAATTCTATTATAGAAGGTGTAAAGGCATTCTATCATCTGCATAAATATGAACTGAGTGTGATGCTTTACAGAGAGATAACAGAATGGTTGTGTTTTCCAGGAAATAGTTCTGCCTAAGGAAAAATTTTTTTCTATTAAAAAGGCTTTATTCTAATAACTTTTTAGGGCCATGGTTCAAAAATTTGTTATCTAGTTCCAGAAAAAGAGTATACAGAAATGAGAACTCAGGTTACCTTAAAAAAAAAAGCAGAATTAACAACAAACAAACAAAAATCACCTCTAGATGCACCCAGCACTATCAGCCAATGAGCTAAAGTAGGCATTTCTTTTATTTGCTTTATTATGTAATATATTAACTTATTTTTTTAATCTTACTTTTCTCTATATTCCACCCCCCCCCCCCATAAGGACAGGTCAGATAATCTGTATTCCATTTTGCTTTAACAGTATCAGTCAACTCTCAATTATCCATTCACAGGTAAGGCATCACAGGAAACCACAGGTAACTTGAAAGCTATGAATAATAAGCTCAGTTGATGCTTGCTCTTTGCCTCCTCCATATGAGAATCCAAGAGTAAAACCATAAATCTGAATTCATTCTGAACTGAAGGAAAAGGACATCCTGCTTAGTATTACTACTTGGGGAGGGGATTCAGAGGAAAGGGATTGGTCTATAATATAGTCCTATGAATTAGGAGCTTTTCTCTGTAGTCCCTCCTGTCTAAGTAAGGAAAATGGGCCTGAATAGAGTCTAGGAGACTTGGCCCATAGTTGGGTTGGCCAAAGATTATCCACAATGCCACTTATTTCTCTCTGTTTTTGTTCAAGTCACTTGACTTCTGGGCTTCAGTATCTCCATCTATAAAATGGAACCAATAATACTTGCATTATCTACATCACAGGTCTGTTGCACATTGACAATTAGAATTGTAAAATCTCAGATTTCGATTTGGATGAAACATTAAAGGTCACCCAGTCCAATCCTATCATTTTTAGTGTAAGGAAAGTGAGGCCCGGAGAGGTTAAGTGTACTAGCTGTGTATAAGGTCACATTGCTAGTAAATGACAAAGCTGAAACCAAACTCTAGGTCCCCTGTTTCCAGACTCAGTAATATAGGGATTGGGACTGGACTTGTGATTTCATTAGTAGTTGGAGCTCCCAGTGAGAAACTTCTCTACCAATGCAAGTAAGCACCTTTTCTGCAATTAATGGTTGTAAAGCAGTGCCTAGAGACCTGAGAAGTTAAGTGACTTACCCCAAATCACACAACCAGCATGTGTTGGGCAGTGGGACTCAACACAAGTACTCCTGGACAGCTTTCCCTCTATTACACCACACTACCTCTCCCATGTATTACCTATTATTATTAGAATGAGGTTATAAGTTAGGCTACATATTGTAAGAAATTCCTAACTCGTTATGGGGACTTTAATTTCAACTACTCAAATGGATTTGTGATCTATTTGATGGGAATATTCCTTTGAACAATACAGAAAGTAATCTATTTATTCCCATATGCTCCTTCTATGTAACTCTTTTCCATATACTCCCCTAAGTTAGCCACAGAGAGTTCCCCCAACATGCTAGGGCTCTTCCTTGGTTTCTTTTGACATCACACTGTTGGAACATGCAGGATTGTCTGTTGAATGTTCTTCCTTCTGTCCACCTCTGGTTACCTAATGATATCATCTTTTTTTTTTTTGCTCATTCATTTCTTCAGTGATATCTTTTATGCTGATTTCACTATATAATGCCTTATTTGTAATATTTTTGGAACCAATCACACTCATCATGCACCCTCCTTTGCATGATAATAATTTTCAGTTCTTTGGAGATAGTGATATTCTACGTTTTGAAGCCATGTAACAGCTATGCCAGGAAAATTCAATTTTCCTTAAAATAAGGTCTGTTTTTACCTAAATCGCCCCCAACAGTGTGGCAGTATATTCACTATATAATGCAAATTTGGAGAATCTGTTGAAAAGATAAGCATCTACCTTCCGCTAAATATGCTACACACACACACACACACACACACACACACACACACACACACACACATGATCTCTCCCTAAGTCTTTCAAGAATGAACACCTGCCATTGCATCCTTGTTCTCAGGACCCAGTTTAATATCAAACTCCAGCCCAAAAGAAAATGAAGGGCTGTCAACCTGGCATACCACTTTTGAATGACCATTGTCTTCTAAGGTAGAGACAATGAGACAGATAGAGTATATAAAAAATGCTAGATGGGGGGGCAGAGCCAAGACGGTGGAGTGAAAGCAGTGACTTGCTTGAGCTTTCCCCCAAACCCTTCCAAATACTCATAAAAAATGGCTTTAAACAAATTCTGAAGCAGCAGAACCCACAAAAAGACAGAGTGAAACGAATTTCCAGTCCAAGACAACCTGGATGATTGATCAGAAAGGTATATGCGGCGTGGGAACGCAGGCCGCAGAGAACCTGGAGCAGGCCTCAGAGGACTGAATCTCAGGCAGCTGTTGAGGTTTCCAGACTCCTCAATCCACCAATGCCAAAGACAACTTAGAAGGTCAGTGGGAAAAGTCTGTTTCTGTGGTGCTCAGAGAGGAAGGTGGGGTTTCAGTTCCATTCCCCAAGAGGGGTGAGACAGCTGCTTCCCGAGCTTTTGGCCCACAGACTGAGGGGGAATCCAGTGGCTGATCAGAGAGAGATTGCAGGGATCTCTTTGCCAGTGCTGAAACAGGAATCTCTTGCTTTGCCCATGTTTGGATCTGGGTCATAGTTCTGGGCAGTGGTGCTGGGGTGAGGAGGAACACTGGCGTGGTGAAGCTTGTAGTGGCTGTGGAGAGAAACCCCTCCTCACAGGTACAGGACAGAAAGGAGTACTTGTGGTCACAGGCCAGGAAAGGAGTAAACACCTCACCCCTTATCATACCACCTTGGAAGAACTGAAAATTTACAGGTCCCTACAAGTATCTCTGAAAACAGCTATACAAACCCCTGAAGCTTGGGACAGTACACTCTCCACATTGGAAGCAGACTCTTAACTTAACAAAGAGTTTAAAACTCAAGTAATTAGCCGGGATCATGAGCAAGCAGCACAAAAAGAGTCAGACTATATTATCTTACTTTGGTGAAAAAGAAGATCAAAATATACAACCAGAAGAAAACAACAAAGTCAAAGCTCCTGCATCCAAAGCCTCCAAGAAAAATATGAATCAGTCCCAGGCCTTGGAAGACCTCAAAAGGGAAAAAAAAAATGCTAGATCTTGGATCTGTTTCTTCCTCTGCTACTAACTACCTTTCCAACCTCAAGATTTCTTACCATCTTTGGGACCCAAATTTCTCATCTTTAAAATGAGAAAAATCAAGCTAGAAGACTTTTCCCTTCAAGCTCTAAATGCTATGACTCTATGAATGTGGCTATTTTAGACAATTAAGGGAGAAAATCCACTGTAGGTGACATAAACAGCTAGATAACTAGAAGCAGCGAGGTGGTATAGTAGATAGAGTGCTGAACTTGGAGTCAGGGAGCTCTGAGTTCAAATCCCATTCAGACACTTACTGGCTATGTGACCTTGAGCAAATCACTTAACTTCTGTTTGCTTCAGTTTCTTCATCTTTAAAATGGACGTAATAACAGCATCTACCTCTCAGGGTATTTGTAAGGCACAAATGAGATAAATATTCATAAGCACCTAGCATAGTGCCTAGCACATAGTAAGTGCTATATAAATGTTAACTATTATTACTATTATAAATAAAGAAAAGGAGCCATGGATAAACACAAGAAACTTAAAAGGAAAAATAATTGGCAGTAAAATAAAGGGATCCAGGATGAAAGTGTACTAGCTAAAAGGAAAATGATTCACACCTTGTATCCCAGAATGGTGCATGTGCAAGGGAAATATTTGCAAAAAGAAAAGGGAAGGAAGGGAGGGAGGAAAAGAGGAAGGGAGATGAAGAAAGGGAGAAGGAAGAAAGAGAAAGATCCTTGAGGAGCAAAAAGTGAGAAAATGGGCATACAGAGGAGGGATATGTTTCAACAAGGAAGTTTTTTACATGGAAATAAGACACCCAAGGCAGTGGGGTGGCATGAAAAAGGTTGGAGAAGGAGGTCAAAGCTTCTGGGAGGTGGCAAGGTGTAATTGAAGATAGTGTCAAATCTTGCTACTTTCAGTATTCTCCATAATTCAGTTATGGACTATCAGTCCATAAAAACCAGCCCTTAGTAAATCTTTACATGTTTGCAAAAATCTTTACTGCATAAGTTCTCACTTGTTAAAGCCCATACTTTTAAAAATGGACTCCTTCTCTCCGTGTCTTACTCCTTTTCTGATCTGGCTTTCTCCTTTTCCCCTGAACCTTGTCCCTGACCCTAAACCCCCAAGATGCATAGAGGAGGCTTCTTCAATACATAGTTTAGTTTTCTATCTCAATAATCTCCAAAATGGAGAGTCTAACTTCTGGGAGAGGGAGCATAGAATGATGCCAAAGAGAATGTGATCAACCAGAAGGTGAAAATATGGGTACATTCTACCCTTCTCTTAGTAGCCAAAGACATGGCTTGTGTCTAACCCAATCACACCTAACTTTCACCCATTATCCCTTAGCAGCCCCTACTCTCTCCACTGTGCTATGTAAACTCCCAGTCTCCTCAGTTCCCCTCAGGCAGTCTTCAACCCCTCAAGGCATTTAGGCACCAACTGAGACCTGGGTACTTCCAGCAGCAACTACATAAGTGCTATTTGGAAAAACCTTGCCCCTTAGCATGTCCACACCTTAAGCCACATATCATCTTGTGGGTACCTCAATGACCTCCTAATTGGTTCCTCTATTTCCAGTCTTTACCCCTCAAATCTATACTTCACATAACTGACAGCCATTTTCTGAAAGCCAGTCTTATCATGTAACCGTGGCTCCTTGTATTCAATTTTTGTTGTTTTTCACAGTTTGTGATTTGAGGTTTTCCTGGCAAAGATGCCAGAGTGGCTTGCATTGCCTTCTCCAGCTCATTTTGCAGATGAGGAAACTGAGGTAAATAGGGTTAAGTGACTTTCCCCAGGTCACACAACTAATATCTAAAGTCAGATTTGAACTCAGGAAGATAAATCTTCCTGACTCCAGGTCAGGCACTCTATTCACTGTGCCACCTAGCTGCCTACACAGTCAATAAGCTCCAGTAACTCCAGAATTGAATATAAACTCTATTTGGCACTTAAATTCCTTCATAACCTAGACCCTCTGGTCTACAACTAACTTTTCTAGTTTTGTATATATCTTTCCTTCTTGAACCCCACAGTTTAGCTTAATAAGCTTCCTTGTTATTCATCAGGCTCATAAAAACACAATTCATATATCTAAATATGAGTAGGAATTTAAGGTAAGGTAACCATCAGAACTTTGTAAGATTTTCTGATAAGCTGAAATTAGATACAATTCATTTTGCTCATTGTTTTCACATTGCATATGGTGAACATCTACACCCAAGGAAACATTATATATATTGTAAATCTTCTGATTAAAAAAAAAATTCACATGCATGGCTAGCTACATTGTTCAAATTAACTTAATAACTAGTCAGTTGCAATTATTAATATGTCTACCCTAACCACCATAAAACAGAGATTTTTAAAAATAATAATGAATATTCAATCACATTTTTATTAAAAATATTACTTATATTTTAGTGAAAGCAAAAAGAGTTTTGTGTATCTAATAAATAAAATATTTTAAATATTTTTCATCTTTGCCATCCTTTTTAATGTCTGTTCTCTACATTTTGTAATGTACATAATGGTATAATAGCATATATTTATAATTTATAAATATACATATATGGAGGATGCTCAAAAATGTCTTATTAATAAGAGTATGCAATCAACAAAATTTAGAGAACTGGTATACCTGATCAATCAGCAATACCATTCTGGTTAGAAGACACTATTAGCTGATCTTTAAGGTCTTTTGAACGCTTGCATTTTATGATCAAAAGGAAAATGCCTATCTTTCAAGTTACTGACTTTAGGGGAACAGTTTGAGGAAAATGTTAGGAAGTTAGAAACAGGGGACAAAGATGGAAGGGAGTATTTGTTTAGAAAAAAATATCCCTGTGGCAAGTCTTCCATTCACTCTTCTTCTGAAATAATGTACTAAATGCACTTGGAGACACATTCTGCATTTGATGAATACTTTGGGATCTAATCAGCTGAAATACTTAATCCTCTTTTGAATGCTAAATGCTCTTTGTTAGAGCAGCAGGTTCCATTTTTATGCTAGAAAGCAAACCCCCATCATCAGCCTTAGCTCTCATCCTGGCCCAAGAAACAAAA
Organism: Phascolarctos cinereus; assembly: GCF_003287225.1. Taxonomy (NCBI): domain Eukaryota; kingdom Metazoa; phylum Chordata; class Mammalia; order Diprotodontia; family Phascolarctidae; genus Phascolarctos; species Phascolarctos cinereus. Next base: position 470,992,047 of record NW_027555847.1, read on the forward strand.
TGTCTCCTAGTCTCAGCCCATCACAACTACCACCCATGGCAGACATCGAGCTGCAACAGCAGGACCCTCTTCCCTGGGGCCACTTCTTAAAGTGTAGTGCTAACATTAGTCATTCAAGAAATATTTCTGCTCAAATTTTGGTAATAGATATTGTTTGAGGAAGAAGAGAAAGGCTAGCAATATGCTGTTTGGTACTGAGAGAAGCCTGGAATCACTTTAGCAATCCTATCCTGCTCTCCCAAGCACCTCTATGCTATCCCTGCCTCCCTACCGAAGCTATTAAAGGGTATTATACTATCACCGATTTTCAAGAAATCTATTCTTAAAGTTGGACCCTATATATCAGATTTACTATGGACTATATGCCCACTGGCCTTTAACACCCAACATATAAAATGGACCCCAATTTACTTTCTAACAATGTTAGCCTACAACTTTTAAAATAATTAATGAGAGAAAATAACTCAAAAATTTAACCTGTTCCCAATGATACCACTCCTAGGCTTATATTGCAAAGAAATAAAAAGATGAATGAAAGGGACTGGTAGGTGCAAAAATATTTGTTAACAGCACTTTTTTTCTTGCAACAACAAACAACAAACATTTGAAGAATGTCTGAACAAATTATGGTATACGAATGTAATGGTATATTATTGTACTGTATGCAATGGAAAAAGAGATGGTTTCATAGAAAACTAGGAAGATTTGCATGAGATGGTGAATCCTATCTACTTGCTGAGGACTAAGGGAATGATTTATACAGTGACTATAATATTGTGAAGAAAAACAACTGTGGAAGGCCAAAGAACTATGATCAACACAAAAATCAATTACTGCTTCCAAAGAGTGATGATGAATCAGGAGTCAATTAAAGTGTTTTTGTGGAACTGAATTGAATTGATCTAGGGTAAATTAAACAGGAAATGAGGTCAGGAACCTAGGGAATCGGTCAGATTGACATTCCTGTTCCAAAATCTTACAAGGTTATAAGCACAGGAAGTCAGAGTTAAGTAACCCCGTCAGGAAAAATAGAGAACAGAATGAGATGGGATAAGAGAGACAGCATAAGTCAGATCTCTGATTTGGAATGATAGGTCTCTAGAGACACATATTACCAGAATAAAAGGGTCTTAAATACAGGGCTGCACCTGGTGTTAGCTCTTTTTCCATCTGATCGCCCCTGGAGGGCTGGCCCCTCTGTGCTCAACCCACTTATTTCCTTGAAAGGTTTTGATCAAGATGGCAAAAGTAAAAAGTTTCAAAATGGCAAATAAATGTCAAAATATAAATATGCTACCTTATGCAGAAATATATTAATGCATTCAACAAATATTTATTGAGCACCTATTAAATATGAAAAGCTTCTGTGATTTGCTCAGTTTCAAATATTACATTACTGTGAGAAACAGGAATTAAGCCAGCTTTGGGCCTTCTCAACTGCTATGTCTCCTAGGCCATATTTCTTCAGTATTAAATGATATAGAGTTTTTTATTACAGGTAGGTCACCTTCATTTTTAACCCTCGTTCTGACACTTGTTCTTAGCAATCTCAGCCTTTGTCTCATTTTATGGATTTTGATTTTTGTGGGCTTTGATTCCTTCTCCTGTGAGACCTTCTACATCTCCCCCCCACCTCTGAATTGATTTCCAATGTTCTTCCTTCCTCATTCTCATTTCTCTTTGTGCATTGATTTTCATTCCTCTTCAATCTCCCTCCACCTTTTCTGCTGTGCTTTATCTTTTTCCATTCCTTTCCGTGTCCCTTTTTTTCCCTTTACATGTTTTCTTCCCCACAGAGGACATGTAACCCTCCACAGCAGGAAGTTTACTCAGGACCCAGCAACTGTGAGAGAGCAATTCTCACTTTTCACCAGTCATTTCAAGAAGGTGGGAGAAATGATTCTCTGCTGGAGCAGGCACCACTAATACAGGAAAGGGAATTTTGCCAAGCTAAACAACTGAATTCTGAAAGGCTGGAATTTGCCTATAAATTTGCTACCACTTATGATCAAAATTGGCAAAAAACAGTTTTCTCTGTTTACAAAGAAATTTGAGAAGTATCAGTGAAATAATAAAATTTGCTTTCTGTCTCTCTACACACACACACACACACACACACACACACACACACACATGTATGTGGAGATATATATTTCTGTCTCTACATCTGTCTCTAACAATTGGTCTATCTATCATCCATCTTCCCCTGAAATACAACGGTACTTTGGAATAAGGGGGAAAATGTGTATGTCTTTTAATTTTTTTTTTTTAGATTTTGGCAATTTTCAAAGTTGTTAGTCCTAGGAATGTTAGATTTTTCACTATAATATTAGCTAACATTTATGAATATAGCCTAGCTCTCCAACTAAGCCTCAAGTGTTTTGTATACTGCATAAATGGAAGAAGATTGACTCAGAAATTGTGGGGAAAATGCTAAGTGCCAGATAATCCTGACAATGTGTGTAAGGGGTAGAGTTGATACCAAAACTTCTTAGAGGAGAGAGACCTGTGATTCTACACACTCTTCAAGAGAGATGTATAAAAAGACTTTGGAAGCTTTAGGCATGTATGGGAAGCTAGCTCTTTAATACGTCCCTGATTTTCAACTTGTCTGCCCAGAAATTTCAAAGATTTCCCTTTGGGTGAAGCCAGGGCCTTTCTCTCTCGGTGTGAGTTGATATCTTATTTTGCTCCCAGCTAAGAGCTCATTCATTCTTGTGTGTTTTCTGCTACAATCTAATTTGTAGAACTTCTCTAAATTCTGTTTGCTGTTTTGCATGGATAAATAGATTTCCTCACTGACTGCTATTAGTTATAGTCTTTTGGATAATTTATATTTGGTGGAAATCTGGCAAATGTAAGGTGAAGGGCTACCCTCTTCCTCAAGAACTACAAGGGAAGTGTCTTTTGTTTGGAACCCCTACAAATTATATTCCTAGATCAGTAATATTTAAGGGGAAAGATAAATATAATTTAGTCCAACACCCCTCTCAGAGATAGAAGAAAGAAGGAGCAAGCCCTCACTCACAATCCTTCTCTTGCTCCCCTCAAGGAAAACTGAAGTCCCCCTTGGAGAAAGATGGGCCAGATTCTAGGTCTTCCAAGTTCAACATTTTATCTATTACATAAATCTGTTTCTCAAGGATGCCAGAGTAGTGTCAGCTCTGTGTGTGGGGACAGTCAAGGAGGAATGTAGATTTTGACATGTCCAACTTTCCCCTATCCCCAAGATGACTAGGAAGGTATGGGTCCAGATAAGGGTCCAGCAATAAAGAAGCTGAAGGAAATCATCTTCCTGCAGTTTTCCTCTATCAGCCTTGGCTCCTTGAGTGGCCACCTTATTCCATTAAACCAGTGATTCTCAAACTTTTTGATCTCAGGATCTCTTTTACACTCTTAAAAATTTGTGGTGGACTGCCCTTTCCCCCGCCCAAGAGCTTTTATGTAGGTTGTATCTATCAGTATTTACTATATTGAAGGTTTAGCTGCTTTTTCTCAGGTTCCCTCAAATTTATCCCCCATTAGACTATGAGCTCTTTGAAACCTTTTGCCTTTCTTTGTATCCCCAGTGCTTAGCACATAGTAGGGGCTTAATAAATGCTAGTTGACTACATTTCTTCTCAAGTCAACAAACAACAAGCATTTATTAAACAAAAGAAATAAAAACAAAATAAAGTACCTACTTTGTGTCTTTTATCTGGAGTTGCTTTTCTCTCATGTCCTCTCAAAACTGTCTGAATTTGTCTTCTAGCTTCTTTTCCTCTGTATTTCTCACACAACTATCCTATTATTGATATTTTCATTTAAAAATGTCAACATAAGAGAATGCATCCTACAGATTTATTGAGGGAACACTAGAGTTTTCTTCAAGTATTTGAAGGGTTCTTAAGGTAGACACAGATTTTGGCTTCCTGTAAAGAAAAAAATTCCAAACAGAGCAATTCAGAAGTAGAATGGACCTCAAGAGGTAGTGGGCTTCCCAACTATGAACCACTAGGCATCTTCAAGGAAAGCAGCTGACCATTTGCTAGGTGGATGCGGTAGACACTCTTTAAGAGATTGGACTAGATTTTCTTTGAGAGTTCTTTTAATTCTGAGATTTTTCTGGTTCTATATGTGAGAAAGATTATTCTATTGACAGAATGAAGGAAATACTGGAGGGGGAGGAGAATGAAGGCTGGAAGACCTGTTAGAAAGCCATTGTTATTACCCAGAAGAGAGTAGTAATGAGTAACTGTCCTAGGGTAATAGTGATAGAAATAGAGAGGAGAATGCTTTGTAGCACAAAGAGAGAAACCATCTAAAAGGAAAGTAACTAGGCTGGTGAGAGGACAGGTGACCCTGCCATTCAGGGAACTAAATATATTCAGCCTGAAGGAGAGAAAACTCAGGTGTCTCATGATAACTGTCTTCATACAGTTGAAACGCTGTCATGTAAAAGAAAGATTCGACTTGTTCTTCTTGGCCGCAAGTGCAGTCCTTTGACTGAATCCAAACTTCACAGAACAAATCCCCTTAATAAAAGGATTTGTTCTATAAAACTTGGGCTCAGTCTAAAGGCCGCACCCAAACACCTACAGGGCCACATGTGGCCTTGAGGCCATAGGTTCCCCACCCCTCATCCAGGGAATAGTGTGGAGGCAGATTTGGGCTCAATATAAGGACAAATTTCCTAATACCTACAGCTATCGAAAAATGGATTGGCCTGCTTTGGAGAACATCCACCTGGTGGTATCCTCTCTTCCACCTGGTCCTGCCTGGAAGGTTAATCCTCATATGCACAGGCTTTCTATTTTCCAGGAGGATCCCTGGTATCACTGGCAGACAAAGGCCTAAATGGACAGGTGCTTATAACCATGCTGCTCCAGGGCCCCACCTGTCTCTAATCTGCTCCAGACCTTTGGTTAGCCCTTATGTTTAAATGTTAAATCCTGTGCTGGTTTCTCAAAAAAAAAAAGCCTTCTCATTGATCTTTTTTTTATTAAAGGGAAATTATTTTTATGAATTTAAAATATGAAAATTCCTGAATGATATCTGTTTGAAATTCTGTTTTCTGGAAGAAAACAAAATAACTTTAGATTTTACAGAGCACAGTTTGAGAAGAGGAGCAAAACTGAGTGTCATTTTAAAAGATGGCATTTCTTGCTTGTGAACAACAAAAGACTTAAAGACATGACAGCATATGACATATTGTTAAAACTATAATCTTGATGGTAGAGAGCATTTCATAATGAATACTAGTGCTATATATGATTACTCATAAAATCCAACCATAAAGAAAGGTATGGATATAACTCATTTCTAAAAAAAAACAAATCAGGTAAATTTTCATCAATCCATCACTCCATCACACAGTACCATTTAGAAATGAAAAGCTCCTCAATTGACTTTATGCTCTAAAGCCACATTATATTAAAGAAGTACATGTTAGTGGGTATATACAAATGGATCCAGAGTGAACATAGGATCATAACAGTATGGTTAGAAAGGATTTTAGTGGTAATCTAATGTAATGCCCTCAATCTACTAATGAATAAACTGAGGTCCAAGAAGAATAAGTGACATGCTCAAAGTCAACAGGTGGTAAGTCAGAAGGAGAATGTTTTAAGCTCCTCTGACTCCAGAACCAGGTCTTTCCACTATACCTAGGTTTCCTACCTCTCTGTCAAGTGTTTCTTAACGTCTTTGCTCCAGTCTTTGAGAGGTGGTCCTTTTCTCCTTGTCAAAGCAGCTCTCTACCTATATCCTTGATTCCATCCCTTTCTGTCTCCTCTAGGAGCTTTCCCCCTCAATAATCATTCTTTCTCTCTTTCTCTCTCTCTCTCTCTCCCTCTGTGTCTCTCTCGCTCTGTCTGTCTCTGTCTCTTTCTCTCTGTCTCTCTCTGTCTCTGTCTCTGTCTCTGTCTCTCTCTCTCTCTCTCTCTCTCTCTCTCTCTCTCTCTCTCTCTCTCTCTCTCTCTCTCTCTCTCTCTCGCTCTCTCTCCTCACCCTCTTCCCCTCTCCCTGTCCCCTTCCTTTCTCTCACTCCCTCTATCTGTTTCTTTCAACATTTTCTCCTACAAATATGCCCAGGTCACCCCCATCCTTAAAGAATTTTCATTTCCTTTTACAGGATATTTTGTTATTCAATGCACTCTATCACTCATTCACCCTTTACCTTCTCTTCCCCTCAAGCTATTGTACTATATCACTTTTTTTTTCCTTTCACAACCAAACCCCTAAAAAGAGTAGTCTATGTTCATTGTCTTTGATTGCTCATGTCTCGATTGTTTGCAATTTATCTTCCTCTTGTTCCTACTACTTAACTGAAACTTCTTTCTTGACTTGTCATATATCTGTTAAATATTAAACCCAATATCCTTTTCTCAGTCTTTATTCTATTTTATCTCTTTGAAGCTTTCAATATTGTCAACCATTCCCTCTTCCTAGACATTCCAACCTGCCTGGGTTTCTGAGACATTTTTCTCTCTTGATTCCTCTCCTACGTATATGACTATTCCTTTTCTGCCTCTTTTGCTACCTCTATCTTCCCTAAGGTTTTGTCCTGGGTCCTCTTTCTTTTTGTTGACACTTTCTCTTGATAATCTTATCAGTTTATAATTGGTTCAGATATCATCTATATATAGCCAGCTACCAAATTCATATATCTAGCTTCTGTTTCTCTCATAAAAGCCAGTTCTACATCACCAACCTTCAGTTGCCCAATTCCTGCTGGATATCCTCTCTTCTCTTTCCTCTATCCCTCCTTCTTTCCCTCCTTCCTCCTTTCTTTCCTTTCTTCATTTTCTTCTCTCTCTCTATCTCTCTGCCTCCTCTCTTTCACACACACATACATATTTAAAATACTTACTAAATCATTTGGAAATCGACTAGAGGGCAGTATAGAAAATTAAGTTTCTAGCATTCTGCCTTATGGTTTCCATTTTGTCATCTTTGAAGATTTTGATTTTTTTAATTGCTCCCGAGATGATTTCCAATTGATTTTTTTCTCACAGCAACTAGTTATTCATGTACTGATCAGTATTCTTCATTTCGATTAACTTTGAGGGAAGCTGGCATATGTCAGTATTAGATGATTGGATTGGGATAAAGGGCCTTTCTGATTATAATTGTTCTGTGTGAAAATGTTACCCTATTTTTCACAGGATTTGTAGAGACCTTATTACACTTTCAAATTTCACATTTCAGATATGTATGATGTATATAACAAAAGATATTTTGTTCTTCAGTGTACTCTCTCACCCATCCTTGAAATACCTAACAGAAATTACCTCCTTGGTAAATTCACACCATGACAACAGCCCCAATGTAATTTTATAACATAAAGGACTAGTTCTGGTTATTTTTAATATGGTTAAAAAAAAGCTAATGAGTTTTTTTAGTCATGAAAAATGACAAAGAAAATAAGAGCAAAATCTAAAAAATCCTAGAGCTCAGAGACATCCAATATCATTATAATTATAGCTAATGGAAACATAATTCTATCTCCAACATCATACCTTTCATCAAAGCCTGAGAACATTGTGTAGAGAACATCCTAATTTGACATTTCATTACATTAATTATCCTCATCATATCTTTCTGAATTAGTCAGTCAGTCAATAACATTTATCAAATGTCTTATGTGAATAGAATATACTTATAGGAACTGTGGGGGGTTAGCAAGGGGTTGGAGGCATAGTCTGCTACCAGGAATTTTACAACTTCCTGGAAAAAGAGATATTAAACATTAAAACATAAATAACAAAAACATGTAAACATACAAGACTCCATCATCATCATCATCATCAAGGATAGTTTTATGTAGCGCTAAGGTTGGTAAAACATTTCACAAATATTATCTAATTTTATACTCATAAACGCCCTAGGAGGTAGATGCCATTATTATTGCTATTTTTCAAATGAGGAAGCAGAGGCAGTCAGAGATTAAGTGACTTGCTGAGCATAACACAGAAAGTAAGAGTCTGGGGCTAGATTTGAATGCAGATCCTCTGAACTCTAGGTTCTGTGCTCTATCTAATGTGCCAATTAGCTGTCTTATGGCATAAAGGAAAGGTGTGGTTAGAAAAGGCCTATTATATGGCTATTATAAACACACAAATTAAAAATAAAAGACATAAGAAGAAAGATGCTATCTGCGTTCAGAGAAAGGACCAACAAATATAAATATGTATAGAATGATTTTACATATATATGCCTATTTGTGTAGTGGTAGCCATCTCTAGGGTGGGGGGAAGAGAAAAAAAAGGAAAGAAAAGAAATTTGCATGATAATTTTATCATATATTTAAAAGGAATAGCAAGTTGCACAATCTGCAATCAGATTTTTATTTGCTATGTTATGGAAATGCTTGTTTTATTCATAAATTAAAAATAAAATATTTTTTTAAAAAGAAAAGAGTTGTCATGTAATGAAGATAAGGGTACCCTGGCACCCATGAAATATTAAAAGACCCCGAGAAGAGTGACCCTTGCACTTGGAAACTTCTCTGTGGAGAATTTATAGAAGGACTTGAACCAGAATCCCATAAGATGAGAAGGCATATAGGCTTCAAGCTGCACCAGTGGAGGGGAGGGGGGCCCGCCTACATCTGCAAGACAATGGGTACATTGATATATGAAACTCCATATGATCAGTGAAAGTTATTTACACTTGCAAGGGGAATTCTGGGTGATTGCATGACTAGAGCCAAGTAAGATGAATCAGAGAAGAGTTCAAGGGCATTTTAAAGGTTGAAAATGAAAGGGACCTAGACAGGAGAAATGATTCATGTAGTAGTTCATAAACACTAGCCAGAATGTTATATGGAAGAATAGAAAAGAGTTTTGCCATAGCTACTGCACTGTGAAATTAAAATAGAGAAGTGACATATAGATAGTGAAAGGCTGATCTCTTTAAGGGCCCTTACACATGCAATTCTTTTCCCTCTTTAATGCCTTTGCTCGTCTTTCCATTGGGAGAAGAGGTGATCATCCGAGGAGGCAGGGCTCAGGAGAGAGTTTTTGTGGTAATGGAACTCTGGAGAGGTGGATGTGCTATATGTTACTGAAAGTCTCTGAAGTAAGATGCAATGATTGTGATTGCTGTATGGAAGAAGCAAGCCCTCTACGTGTCTACACCTTGGGAAAAGGCCATTGGCACCATGCTAGTTATGATGCTGCTTCTTTGTGCTGTTCTTTGTTTCATATATGAAAAGCTCATCTTCCTCACTGGATTATAAACTCCTTGAGGCCAGGTATTATGCTTTACCCTTCTTCTGTATCCTCTTCAGTACCTTACACCTTTAAGGGCACATAGTACGTCTCACTAAAATGCTTGTTGATTTAATACCTAAGTGAAGTAAGCATGGTAGGCCTTGAAAGAAACACGATGATCTTAGTCTTCAATTTGAACAATAGTTCTGAGCTTATTACTTGTGTGACCTTAAGCAAGCCTCTTCAGTTTAATTTGAGTTTAATTTTGTCATCTAAAAAATGGAAATAACACTTGTTCTACCTACCTCTCAGAGTTGTGAGAAAATCCACTTTGTAAACCTTAAAACCAAGAGTGTGCTGGTAAATGTTTAACACTCTTCCCAACACCCCTCAAAATATTCTTGACATACTTTTAAGTACAATCTGAATTATTCACATTTCCCCCATCACTTTCTGAAGTCTTGACAATCAGCAAAACAAGAAATCGAGCTTTGATTTGTAGCCTTTTCCTATTTCCTGTGTGAACATGCTCACACTGGCAAGATCCGAGCTGGCTCTAACACATTTCAGCTTAAAATTTCTTTAAAAATCTAAGTCTTTGTTATTAATATAAGCAAGTAGAGAGTTGGGACAAGTCTTATTTTTGTAAGTAATGTTGAGTACTGACTAGGGGCTAGAATTTGGGGAAAGTCCTGATGGAAGTACAAGGCTCTCTAGGCATAGGTGGCAGAAGCTATACCATCTAAAATGTACCAACAAGCAGAATTGCTCCCAATTACTTAAGGTCATCGTAAATGAAATTGGGAATAGAAGCCAGCTGACTTTTTGTTCATTGTCCTGCCCAGCTAGGTGGTGCAGTGAATAAAGCACCAGGCCTGGAGTCAAAAAGACTTGAATTCAAATCTGGCCTCAGATGCTTATTTACCTGTGTGACCCTGGTCAAGTCACTTAACTCTGCCTCAGTTCCTCATCTGTAAAATGAACTGAAGAAGGAAGTGGCAAACCACTCCAGAATCTTTGCCAAGAATACCTGAAAAGGGGTCATGAAGAGCAGACATGATTGAAAAATGACTAAACAAGAACTTGCCTACTACTGAACTGCTTGGAGTTAGAACTACCGAGCCTAAGTGCTGAGATAATGCTCCATGACAATAGCAATTAGAATACTGATTGTACCAAAAATCTAAAATAAACATACATATGCTCAACACACTTAATGTTTTTATCTTGATCTTGAAATATCAGGATTTCAAATAAGTCTGTGTATTTTGAGATGAAATTTTATGTAATAAACAGAAGTTCTCCTTTTTTGAACATAGGGGAAAAATTAAAAAAAAACCCTTAGAGACTCTGTCACATTATAGCTGTCTTCTATTTTTTTCCTGTTTTGTACATTTTATTAAAATTTTACATATACAGACAAATATATATGTATATAATCACATAAAATCAGGTACCCTCATGTTGGAAGAGACCTTGCTCACCATCTAATTCAACTCTCACCTGCCTGAAAATTTCCTCTCCAGCATACCCTACAAGAGGTGATCCAATTTTTGTGTGATAACCTTGAATGAATGGGAACCTGCTAAGGCATTCCATTCCACTTTTGGACAGTTCTAATCCAGAATGTTCTGTTTATATGATCATAGATCACAGATTTAGAGCTAAAGGAGACCTTAGAGGTCTTCTACTCAAAATCCCTCACTTTATGGACAGGAAACTGAGGCTGAAAGAGGTTAAATGACTTATCCAAGGTCAAACAGAGATTAAGTAACAGAAACTAGATTTGAACTCACACCCTCTAATTCAAAATCCAGGGCTCTTTCCTCTTATTAACTAGACTCTTATATAAGGCTAAGATTTATCCTTTTGCAGTGTTCACTGACTGGTTCTGACTGTTAAGTACTGGACCGAGACTAATCAATTCTTTTTTTCACATGTTGTTGTTGAGTTGTTTCATGCATGCCTGACTCTTCAAGATCCCATTTGGGGTTTTCTTGGCAAAGATACTGGAGTGGTTTGCCATTTGCTTCTCCAGCACATTTTACAGATAAGGAAACTGAGGCAAACAGGTTTAAGTGACTTGCCCAGGGTCACACAGCTAGTAAGTGTCTGAGGCTGGATTTGAACTCAGGTCCTCCTGACTCCAACTTCATCCACTTCATCACCTAGATGCTCCTCTTTCATATGACAACTCTGCAAATGGAAAACAGTGATTATTACCTCTCTCACCCCAACCCAGCTCTAGTCTTCTCTTCTTCAGACAAGGCAGCCCATTTCTTTTCCTATCATTATGTGCTTTATTTCTGACTCATCTATTTTTAAAATATCTTTAGAGACAGACTAAATGTTGTGTTTAGAAAATCAGATAGAAAGAAGGGCCTTAAACTAAACAAAACTTTTTTCTTCATCTATGAAATGAAGAGCTTGATCTAGATGGCTTCTTACATCTTTTCTAGCCTTAGTGGTTTTTTTTCTAAATACAACTGGAGTTCACTTTGCTTATGAAGTACAAGAAGGATACTAAATGGGAATCAATGACCACTGAGTCTATAAAGAAAATGCTTGAACTGGGTTCTCCTAGAAACCTGGGTACTGTGTCACTTTTCTGCTCCTCACTCCAATCTTGAAAAATTTGCTGTAAAGACTATATAGTCAAAGGGAAAGACTAATCTGCCAATGAGACTGACATTTTCAGTGTTTGTGTGTTGCCGTGTTTTGCTTGAGTAGACTTTTTTTTTTTTAACAAGGGATAGCTTCTGGTTGGAGACAATAGGTGTATACATGTGTGTGGGAGTGTAGGAGAGTTGTTAGTGGGAAGTGATAAAGATAAATGAAGGAAGGAAGGAAGGAAGGAAGGAAGGAAGGAAGGAAGGAAGGAAGGAAGGAAGGAAGGAAGGAAGGAAGGAAAAGAAAGAAAGAAAGAAAGAAAGAAAGAAAGAAAGAAAGAAAGAAAGAAAGAAAGAAAGAAAGAAAGAAAGAAAGAAAGAAAGAAAGGAAGGAAGGAAGAAAGGAAGGAAGGAAGGAAGGAAGAAAGAAAAGAGGGAGGAAGAAAGGAAAGGAGGGAGGAAGAAAGGAAGGACAGAAGGAAGAAAGAAAGGAAGGAAGGAAAAGAGGGAGGAAGAAAGGAAAGGAGGCAGGAAGAAAGGAAGGAAGGAAGGAAAGATAGAGAAGAGAGAAGAGAGAGAGAGAGTGAGGAAGGCAGGGAGAGAGGTTTCATATATAATTCTTATTTGGTTCTTTCCATATTGAAATGTTTGTGTTTGTGCATCGTTGATGGAGTTGTGAAATGATCCAAACATTTTGGAGAACAATTTAGAACCATGCCCAAAGGGCTATAAAAATGTTCATATCCCTTGACCCAGCAATAGCACTTCTAGGGCTATATCCCAAAGGCTTCATAAAAATGGAAAAAGGACTCACGTGTACAAAAATATTTGTAGCAGCTTTTTCTGTGGTGGCCAAGAATTGGAAATTGAAAGGATGCCCATCAATTGGGGAATGGCTGAGCAAGTTGTGGTATATGAATGTAATGGAATACTATCGTGTTATAAGAAATGATGAGCAGGTGAACTTCAGAAAAACTGGGAAAGACTCGTATGGGCTTATGCTCAGTGAAGTGAGCAGAACCAGAAGAACATTGCACACAGTAACAGCCACATTGTGTAATGACTAACATGGATAGACAGCTCTTCTCAGCAATGCAAGGATCTAAGACATCTCCAAAGGTCTCATGATGGAAAATGCTATCCACATCCAAAGAAAGAACTATGGAGTGTGAATGCAGATTGCAGCATATTATTTGCTATTTTTTTCTTCCGTTTTGTTTTCTCTTTCTTGTGGTTCCTCCTATTGGTTCTAATTCTTCTTTACAACATCTAATGTAAAAATATGTTTGATAGGAACGTGTATGTATAGCCTATATCAGATTGCATGCCATCTTGGGTGGGGGGGGAAGGGAGGGGGGAAAATTTAAAACTAAAAAGCTTATGGAAGTTACTGTTGATAAATCAAAATAAATTAATAAAAAATGAAATAAAAAAGAACAATTCTGTCAGAGAGCAGCTAGGTGACACAGTAGGTAGAACACTGGGCCTGGACTCAGGAAGATGAGTTCAAATATGGCCTCAGATACTTACTAGGTGTGTGACCCTGGGCAAATCACTTCACCTTGTGTGCCTCTGTTTCCTCATCTGTAAACTGAGCTAGAGAAGGAAATGGGAAACCATTCCACTATCTTTGCCAAGAAAACCCCAAATGGAGTCACAAAGATTCCAATATGACTGAAATGGATTACTAAAATTGTAATCAGTAGAAAGTACCCCCCAGGGGTAAATTTATTTGGGAGAGGAGAGAGAAGACTGTGCAGAGGACAGGGTAGGGGATTGGTATCACAACACAAGATAGTTCCATTGATAGGATGAGGTGGCCTGTCCCCTCAGAAAGTCCCATGAAGAGCTATTTCCCAACATCTCCTGAAAACTGTGAGGTAAGGTGCACAGACTATGTTCACATCTTAGAGAAAGCATAGATGTTTACTTTCCTGGGGAAAAAGATTCTTCCTCCTTCCTCAAATCCTAGCACGTTAGGGCCTGGAGCTAATCCCCACTTGACAAGTACTAGTTAAATTTCTTTGGATTTCCTAATGAAACAGTAATATCACATTGGTCTGGCAATGTCAACCATCCAGAAAGATGATGGCATACAGATAGACTGGGGTCAGGGTGGGACGACCTAAACCAGAACAGAAGTAGAAAGGGCATCTGAGCAATGTTCCCACTGGAGTTTTTAGAAGTTGTGAGCAAATGATTCCATAGCATTACCTGACATTCATGCTTCATGAGCAACAAATCATAAAGACAAGATGTATATGGATCTCAGGTTTGCTGCTGCAGTCAAAATTTAAAAGGAAGTTAAGCTGACATACAGCCAATGATAGAAATAATCATTATTGTGCCACATGGTAATCAGGCGTAAATAGTATGTGATTCACATAAATGACTATACTGTAATTAGTAATACTTTTATGCAGTCAAACCAAATCTTAGTTTTCTCCTCTCACTTTTTAGTGTTTGAACATCTATAATCACTGTCAATGTGGACAAGGCTCCTTGACACCAAGTACACTTTAATCATCATCATTACTAAATACATGAACACACACTGGCATTCACACATGTTCAGAGACAAAGGTCCTGGGTCTCACTCCCCAACATCTGGGGTTCCCTGGCCCCTGATCCACCCACACCCATGTCACAGGACTGTTGGTTCCTGTGTTCTATACATATTCTCATAGCAGGACTCTCCTAAGTCTCCCCTAGCTTCCGGCCCCACTGCATCTGAAGCAAAATCTCCTTCCTTACTGCTCTTTGGCTCTTGGGCCTAAAGCAAGAGGTAATCTGGATCATGAGAATCAAATTTGCTTTGCAAATTTAAAAACGGGGCAGGGGGAAAAACTTGATTTATCGTTCTGTGACTGATAAAAAGGGAGAAACAGACCCAGGGACATGGACAAAGAGGACTGGAGATGACACATTAAGACTGGCTTTGAACTCAATGTATCTGGGAACCTTGGAAAAGAAGAATGAGAGGAGAAAATTTTGTTGTTCAGTTGTTTTTCAGTCATGTCCAACTCTTTGTGACCCCATTTTGGGGTTTTCTTGGCAAAGATACCGGAATGGTTTGCCATTTCCTTCTCCAGCTCATTTTACAGATGAGAAAACTGAGGCAAACAGGGTTAAGTGACTTTCCTAGGATCACACAGCTACTAAGTGTCTGAGGCCAGATTTGAACTCAGGAAGGTGAGTCTTCTTCACTCCAGGCACAGTTTTCTATCCACTGTACCACCTAGCTGGCCTGAAGAAAAAAAAAGGTAATATTTGGTTTAAAGGATAGAGAAGCGAGATGGCTGAGACAACCTTAAGTGACTTTGAATAAAATAGCATATTTACTTCTAAACTCAGCCTTATTATAGTATGATTTTGAGGAGTCAGAAAATGTTCCTAAGGCCCCTTTTCCCTAACTCCTTACCCCAATTTTACCACACATTACTATTGCCTTTAATTCAATAATATGTAAGAAATAGAATATTTCAGATAGTGTTGAATTGAATTCTACAAATAGAGATTTAAAAAAATTAAAAAGCAAATAACTGGGGAAATGGTACATCAGTGAGTTTGGGTTAAAGTGCAAACTTGATCCTTTGCTATTTTGTGAACAAAACGGGATTAGAAAGAAAGCAAGCCTTGGACAATTGAAGAGGGTAGAGATGCCACTGAGGGGAACAGAGCATGAAGGGAGGCTGGAAACACAAAAGACAAATTTTAACAACTTTACAATTTCATGGTTGGTTGCACTACATGATCTCTGAGCTCCCTTCCATTCCTAATCATCTTAAGATTTTTTAAATCTCATTGCTGGCTTGGCCCTGCTTACTTACACGTGGACTATTATAGATGATATGCCAAAGTTCTGAGTAACCTCTTTCACCTTAGCAGGAGCTGCAGTTTTGAGCTGTCAAATTACCTAGAATCATCATGATGTCCAAGACTAAAGGCTATTTGAATTACTTACGGCAAGTAGAATTTACATTTGATTTATCTTGATTCTTATTTTCAGATGCAATTCTAACAAGCTGGGGAGAACTTACAGAAGCTGGCTTACCAATAATAGCAAGAAGTGGTAGCTTGACAGCTGGTAACCTTACAAAAAGTTTTAAAATGAGCACAAAACCTTAAAAAAAACCCAGTGGTTTGGGTCCATTTGCTACAGGGACAAATAGCCCTTACTCACCTGATTCCCATTGATGTTCACAATAATGAATGTATCATCACAAAATTGAGAATATGTTTAAGAAAGAAGAGAAACATGCCAGACATGTTTGGACAAATTGATCATCACTTTATAGATTTAGAGTTGGAAGGAACCTCAGAGGTGATCAAGTCCATCCTCTCATTTTACAAAAGAAGAAACTGAGGCCCAGAAAGGCTAAGTAACTTCCCCAGGGTCACACAGATAGTAAATAACTGTTGAAACAGGATTTGAACCCTGATCTTCCTGAATCTGAGACCAGAGCTTTTTCCACTGTGACACTACTCTGCCTCAGCTATTATGTTTTAGCAAGATTTCTTTTGTCTTTTTTTTTCTTTTTGCTTTTTAGGCAATTGGGGTTAAGTGACTTGCCTAGGGTCACACAGCTAGTACATGTCAAGTGTTTGGTCTGAGGCTGGATTTAAACTCATGTCCTCCTGACTTCAGGGCCAGTGCTCTATCCTCTGTGCCATCTAGCTGCCCCACAAGATTTCTATCCAACAGAGTTAAAACCAACAACAACATCAACAACAACAGCAACAACTCCTGCACTTTAGCTGTAGTTATAAGGAAAATGCAAATATTGAGAATATTTCGTGCCCCAACAATGCTAAATAAATGAGATATGAGGGTTTTTAAAGCAATTCCACTGATCAAATGTCAATCTGAAATAGTCTACATTTGATTATGTGATGTAAAATACAATATTCAGTGCCTCAACTCATATAATAGACTAATTAGTCAACATTGACCAGTCACTCATCCTTGAAGCTGTACACATCTGATGGGTTACAGGTATTAAAGTACAAGTCAGAAGCCAGAGAGGGAAGATATAGACATCCTGGGATCAAACTTTGATTTGTTGGGGATCCCACACATCCTAGCAACACTGAACAAAGGAAAGCGAAGATTCTTCATAGTAAATCTCACCTTCCTCCTCCGCAGTGCCCAGAGTCATAGACTCTCTGAGATAGAAAGTACCTAGGGGTCACCTAGTCCAACTGGTATCTGAATAGGAAATATCCCAGAGAAGTATCCATCCAGTTTCTCCATTAATACCTCCAGTGAAAAGGAACAGTCAACTCTGTTAAGAAGGTCTTCCTTAAAATATGTTTAATATGTTTGTACATGGATAGCCTGTATCAGATTACATGCCATCTTGGGGAGAGGGAAAACTTTAGAACTCAAAATCTTATAAAAGTGAATGTTGAAAACAAAAAATAAAAAATAAATTGGTGTTTAAAAAATAAAGTATTCTCTTTACATAAAAAATTAGTTCTTCCTTATAATAAGCAGAAATTTACTTTTCTCAGTAAGAATTTATTAAATATAGAATGAGGCTGTGGTCCAGGAAAATACAACCGGTTTCTAAAAACTGAAAATTAAAGGCCATAGGCTTTGCGGACTCTTTTAGTTTCTCTTATTGCTTCTGGTGGACATATGGAGAAGTCAGTGTTTGGGGTAAACCTGAATGGGCCAGTATCTCTCCCAGATGCTGACTGCTGGTCCCTTACCATAGTACTTCTCATGTAGGATTCCAAAGAAATATGACATGGCATCTGCCCTCCTTGGATTTACTACCTTATAATATTAACTACATAAAACAGAGAATAAAAGAAAACTGAGTTATGGGGTACACTTCTATTTATCAGTTCTTACTCTGGATTCAGAAAACGTCTTTCCCTTATGTCCTTTATTTTTAATTTCTTTGTTTATCATACTCAAATGACTTAGGCACTCAAAGTCATTCTTAAAACAACACTGCTGTCACTGTATACAAGGTTCTCTTTTTCTGCTCACTTAGCTCTTCATCATTTTTGTGCAAGTCTTTCCATGTCTTTCTAATATCATTGAGCTCATTACTTATTATAGCACACTAGTATTCCATCACAACCATACACCACAATTTGTTCAGTTACTCCCCAATTGATGGGGATCCCCGCAATTTCCAATTTTTTGCCATCACAAAGAGGGAATAATTTTACATACATATGCATATGTGCATATATGTATGTGTTTATATATATGTGCATATATACATAGGCATATATATGTATGCATGCATGTATACATATATGTGTGTATCTAATGATAGCCATCTCTAGGGCAGGGGGTGGGGCAAGAAGGAGGGGAGAAAAAGAGGGAGAATATTAACATGATAACTTTGTTGTATATTTGGAGGGAATAGCAAGATGTACATGGTAGATTCGTAATTTCACGTACAATCATCTTTTTTTTGTGCTATGTTATAGAAATGCTTATTTTGTTCTGTGAATAGAAAATAAAATAAATTAAATTTTAAATAAAATCTGTAAATCTTACAGAGCTTAGAGTAAAGAAACATTAGGGTGAACTAGTATATTTGGAAAAGGATTCCTGGTGGGGATTGAGTTGAGCCTTGAAGGATGGTATACAGTCTGAAAAGGCAGAGAAGAAAGAAGAGGACATTCTGGGAGGCAGTATAGTGTTGTGGAAACCACATTGGTCCTGGAAGTAAAGAGAAATCTAAATTGGAATCCTGGCTTTGCCACTGACTTGAGCAAATCATGCACCTCTTTGAGCTTTAGTTTTCTGATCTGTAAATTGTTCAGAGAAGGATTAAATAATCTCTAGGGTCTGTTTTAGCTCTATGGAGGAAAGGAAATGATAATATAAGCAAAGGCTAAAGGATTTAAGCAAATATTTATTAAGTACCTATGGTGTGTAAAAAGCTAAAGGAAAAAATACGTGAGGAATGAAGGGTATAATTAGGAGACTGGGCAGACTGAGCATTCCAGGTGGGTAAGTAGAATGGGATTCAAATATGAGGGCCTCTAATGATTGGATGATGAGTTTGAACCTGGTTCAAATAAGAGACAATGTATACAATGCATACAAATTACAACACATATCATGCATCCACAGAGCAGGCTGTACCTACCCCAATGGAATATTTGAACAGCAATCCAAATAAGAGTGAAAGTCAGACAAAACTTAAGAGAGACAAAACTGCAATGGGAAAATTGGGAGGCGGAAGGTGCAATAGGGTTTGAGAAAAATATTGTGGGGCTACAAATGTGTGGTGATGAAGGAGGAGCAATGTGAGAAACTGAGGGAGAAAGTATGGGAAAGAAACAACACATCACTTTAAAACCTTTACAACTGAATTTACTGGCTTTTTATTTTCCTGTCTGATGTTGCTTTTGGTGGAGTCATAGCAATAATTTCTACTACTTTCAAGTATACTCAAATAAATGGTTTCCGAGCATGATTTACAGCCTTAGCCAAGTGGTGGCATTTAATCACTCTCAGCAGCTGTTTAAAGTTCCATATATCATTGAACAAGAAAGATTATCTCCAAAACATATTTAAAGGCAAGGAAAGCTGTTGAGTGGTTACAGAACAGAAGGGCATGGGACTGGAGTTCACATTGGAATCAGGCCATTTGTTGGATCTGTGATTTGCTCCTCTAAGGTGATTGGTCTCTGATTAAAATGGGTCAAATACAAAGCTTGCCCCCCTCATTGCTGACAGAATGAATGTCCCAGAAGCACTTTAAAATCTTCACAGTAAAAAGGCCTCCAGACATGCCATGTGTTCTTTATTCGCTATGTAAGCTATGCCTAATATAGGCATAAGTTGAACATGACTTACAGGCAATTGCATCATTAAGAAGGGCTGTTCTATTTGTACATGTTTTACAGTCACTGGCTTCCTAACTAGACACAAATCCTGTTCTTAGATTATGGCAGAACCCTGACGAATTTAAAGCCAAGTTAACTGAGAGCCTGGTGTAGCTTTCACTACTATATTTAGTACTCTTGTCCTGAGAGAAAGTTATTCTTGATGCCATGACTCTCTGTTAATCAAAGAAGATGTCCTTATCTCCCAAGATAATGAATACTATGTATTTAAAACTCTTAGGATTATAAGTGTGAGTTATGAGTGGTAGCTGGCATGAAAACTGATATGATAAACAAAGGCATACCTTCTTCTCCTCTGCCTTTTCCATGATGTTTGTAGCTGTCATAAGACATCTGACTTCTTCCTGAGCTATAGCCAAAAAGACAGCAGTTAGGCTGGAATCCACCACTGACATTTTTCAGAGGATCTCCCGAGTCTCCTAAGACCTTCACAGCTTTCTCTTACTATTCAAACTCAAGGGGAGTTAGCTTGCCAAAGGGAAGCTTTTAAAGGTCTGAGCTCAACTTAAAGAAATTGTTGACAGTGGAGAGGGAACAGCTTAGGAATAAGGGGATTCCAAGTATGAGCAGTAAAGTGTTTCTGAGAAGAGAGTTTGGAAGGAAAAATGCCTGAAACTTTTCGGCTGACCCATGTGGAAAGGATGACTTCCATTTAGTAAGTCTGGGATGCAGGGAGATAGGCACATTGAAAAGCATTCTAAATTTGTCCCTTCATCAATACACATTGCTTGTTTTGAATGAATATATAATAGAACTCAAAGTTATTTAGAAAATCTTCATAGTGTAGGGTTCTTGATCCTACACTAAATAACTTCCGAAATAACTTTCAATATAACAGTTTTCTTCATATTTTATTTCATGTATTTAAAAACATTCTGAGGAGGTGTTCATAGAAAATAAATCATTCTTTTGAATTTCAGACTAAGTAGAAGGTAAAGAATAACTTGTTGTTCCTCTTTTACAACAACAGCATCCCATCTCTCACTTCTTTGTCTTTGTACGGGCTCTACCCCATGTCTGGAAAACACTCTCTCCTGTCTTGCCTCTTAAAATCCCTCGCTTCCTTCAAAGTTCAACCCAAGTGCCACAAGCTGTATAAGATCTTTCTTGATCTTCAGCTACTAGAGATTTTCTCTGATGGAATTACTTTCTGTTTACTTCAAAAATATTTCATATTTTCCTATGTACATATTGTCTTCCCCCAAATAGAATGTAAGCTCCTTGAGAGGAGAGGCTATTTTTTGTCTTTGGAACATGAGAGCCTAGCATGGGGCCTGGAACAATGAAACTTAATAAGTGCTGTTTAAGTGAATGAGGATGAGAATATCAAAATAACATCATTGTGTTTAAAATGAAGACGGAAGGGTAGCAAACCTAACATTGGACTAGATAATCTTTGACATCCTTTCCAACTCTAGGATTCTATGATTCTATGTCCCAGTAGGTTATGTTTTTAAAATCTCTGTGAAAACAATGATCATACTCATTTATTCAAATATTATTACTATGCAAGTAGACAAATTCTGACACTGCCATAGGATTTAATTAATCAAATATTTCTGGAAATTATTAAGACATATAGCCTGGGTGTGATTTGACAATCTTTGACTATGAATGGATTTTGAATATAGTGATATTTGCGATAATGGGATTGGACCTATGGGTCCATACCATTTTCTAAGGTCCCAGGATTGTCAACATAGGTCAGGCAACAAGTTAAGAACTTGCTCTGTGCCAGGCACTGTACTAAGTACTAGAAGTAAAAGGAAAAGCAAAAACAGTCCCTGCCCTCTTGGAACTTACATTCTAATAGGGGATATAACGTGCAGACAAATAGGTACACATATGGTACATGCAGAATTGATGAAAGGTAACCTTAGGCTCTGAAAGATGTCAGTGGTGAATTCCGGCCTCACTGCTATCTTTTTGGCTATAGCTCAGGAAGAAGTCAGATGCTATATGACAGCTACAAACATCATAGAAAAGGCAGAGGAGAAAGGTAACCTTAGAGAGGAAGGACAGCAGTATAGGAGACCAATACAGAATGGATTATTAATGCCTGTCTCAGAGACCAATCCACGAACACATAATACCTCAATAGTATAAAAATCCTATTCTCTGATATGCTCTAATACAGCCTGCCTAACTGTTATAGTTCCTGACAAACTGTAACAAGCAACTATGAGGTACCAACTGTGTGTCTCACTTTAGGGGAACAGAAATTAGCAAAAAGTAATTCTCTGAACCTTTCCCTACAACCCTAATATGAGTAACCATTCCATGTGTGGGGTTTCTCTGTCCCTACTTCCTACCTGAACAAAGCTCACCTGCTTTCCACCCTGCATCCTACATTGATTCATCAGAAATTTGTCCACTTTTATATCATGGAGTAGTATTCAGAAAATAGCAGAATCCAAAATGAAGCCTAGATCCATTTGCAGTCAACAAAGCTTCTGCTGATTGTCTATGCTTTTCTAAAAGTCAACAAAATAGGTGCAGCCAGGTGGCACAGTGGATAGAGCTCGGGCCTTGGAGTCAGGAGGGCTTGAGTTCAAATACGCCCACGGACACTTGACACTTACTAGCTGTGTGACCCTGGGCAAGTAATTTAACCCTGATTGCCCCACCAAAATGAATAAATAAATAAAAGCCAATAAAACAAAATGAAACAAAAACAAAAAACCCTCTCTAAATCTTAGCAAATTAAAACTTAGCAAACACATGAAAGCTAAATGCTATTGAGGCAGATCTCCTCCACCATAAAGTCTTAAGCAGAAGAAATCATCTTTTACTCAACAAATTATCCTTCAGTATTATTGATACTATTGTAATGGTACCTTTGCAAAGGGAGCTAGAGATCAGTAGCTGGAATGGGAATTTGAGAACAGAGCTATCTCTAATCAGTCGATTACCATATAACACAGTGTGAGTAGAACCATTTGAAGGCTTCACAAAATGTTCCCTCCTGGTTGGGTGGATAATTCACTTATTCCAAAGGAGTAAAAATACTCATCTGACTTAAGGTTGTCTTCTATTTAAAAAAAAAAATTAATGTGACAATGTTTACAACGATAGCAGTAATTTACAATGATAACTATAATTTGCAGTTGTGTAGAGCTTTGACTGAAAGGAACTTGAATCCCTTATTCAAATGTCCATCTCTCCATTCCATTTTGAAGGCCACAGGGGAATAAAGTGGGATGTCATTTCTCATTTTTCCTGCAGCAGAGATCGAAATTACCTCACCACATTTTGGCAGACTTTTCTGACAGGCTTCTCACTATTGATGAACCCTCCTGCTTTCTTATTCCTCCCACTGAAATGATCTGACACTTTCTCCTTCCTTTTCCTCTCTCTTTTAAAGAAACTGGATAAGCCCACAGGTTTGCCTGAGCCGTCCTCCAGGGAGCATCTTGATTCTTGATGCTCTCTTCAGGGCAGTCTGAATCACATTAAAAAGGCAACGAGGAGCTGATGTATGCCTCACAATTACGCAGCAACACAGAGATGAGATCTAGAAATGCTAGGGTTCTAGAACTTGGATAGGAGAACATTCTGGAATTTCCAAGGACCAAGGACCAATCACTGCAGTTGTGTGGGTCGGGTCTAAGATAAATTTGGGAAGTTCTTAGATGGGCTTCTCTGAGACCAGAATACCTCTGTTGTGTAGAGAGTATATTAGAACAATATTTCTTAGCCTGTGGTCTAGGAACATATTTTAAAACATATTTCAGTAACCATGTTTCCATATATTTGGATTCCTTTTAAATCATGTGTATTTTATTTTATTTATTTAAAAGCGTTATTTCTAAAAGGAGTCTATAGACTTCACCAGACTTCCAAAGGGGTCTGTGACACACAAAAAGATTAAGAAACTCATTTCTATTAAATCCTCAGCGGTTTGTAACAGCTTCACTAGGGCTCCTAGGGATACTAGTTCATGAGGACTGCCTAAGAGATCCTAACAGAAACCACATAGACATATGAAACTGACTCATTTCTGAAGGAACCCTGAACCTGCAGGAGCAGATCAATCGCACCAAAGACACCTTGAAGAAGACTTGGATTAGAATAGACCTTAAATCACATGATTAGTGGTTATTCTACCTCTGCAATTATCTCTTGGCTGATCACTAGATCTCAGAATTGGAATAGTCTTCA
Source organism: Phascolarctos cinereus (assembly GCF_003287225.1). Lineage (NCBI taxonomy): Eukaryota > Metazoa > Chordata > Mammalia > Diprotodontia > Phascolarctidae > Phascolarctos > Phascolarctos cinereus. The sequence continues at coordinate 471,015,895 of NW_027555847.1, forward strand.
GATGCCATCAAGTCCAATCTACTTGTCCCAGAATCTCCTTTATCAATTAACTGGCAAGTGATCATCCACACTTTAAGACTTCCAGTGAAGAGAAACATGTTTCATTAGCCCTTGAGGCAGTCCACATGTTGTTGTAGTTAAATACTTGTTAGATTGGATTGGAATGATAGCATTTTAGAGCTGAGAGGGAGCGTAGAGACCGTCTATTCTTAAAGTGTGTAGTTTTTCTTTTCTCTGAAATAAAAAAAATCTTTCTAAAAATTTTAGCAAAAATTTGTCATATTGTACCATGTTACATAGCTTATTCCTATTCCAATGTTTTGCTGTATTGCTACCTAGTATTTTACTAAAGTAACATAATAGAAGAGAACAAATGACATGAAATAGTGATTTGGTAATTAAAATTGTTTTCACTATTCTCTAGGTCCTGAAAATTGACAGTTCATATTTAAGTGTGCCTTTGAGGTTAGTAAATCATTGCTAGTTTTATTGCTATGCAAAATAATAAGACTGTTGCAGAATATTCTTGTTGGGTACACAGAGGTAATTCAACTGTTTAAAATGCTAAATGAAAGAACTAAGATTTAGTATCATAGAATTATAGACATGGAATGTGTGAAATCTTTAAGGTCCTTATATTGAACTAACTCAATTTAGAGCTAGAAAGGGCCTCAGAATTCATCTAATACAGCCTCCTCATTTTCTAAACGGGGAAACTGAAGCCCAGAGAGGTTAAGAGACTTGCTGGTTCATGGCAAAGCCTACTCAGAGCTTTTCCTGCTTCTACTTCCTTCCATGCTACTGGTTCAGAGAGCAGAACTTGGAACAATGGGGTAGAAGTTGCAAAGAGATGAATTTAAACTTGTTGTCAGCAAATACTTCCTGACAATTAGAACTTTCCATGAGTGGAATGAGCTTCTTGGGGAGATGGTGGGCTCTCTTTCAGTGGAGCTCTCTAAGCAAAGGCTAGATGACCACTTGTCAGGCATATTTCAGTCAGGCTTTGGGAAGGTATAGGTTGGAGCATATGGCCGCTGAGGTCCCTTTTAGCTCTAAAATTCTGTGACTCTGATAACAGAATGGGGTCATAATTTGTAGATACCAGCACTACTGAGGTTTCATACTTCGTGGTTCTTGATTGGCTTGAGGTCATGGCTCAGAATGTTATGCCAATTGAGTTTAGGTATCAATTTAAAGCTATCTCTTCCAGATCTATCTTCTTTGGAGATAGAGAACACTGGATCAGTTCCCTTCTTATAATAACTCTTTACATACTTGAAGGTGGTAATTAAGTTGTTCATTAGCCTTCTTTTTTCAAACTGAATTACCCTTACTCTCTTTTCTTTCCTTTAAAGACCTATTTTATTTAAAGATCTTATTTTCCAACCCGTTCATTATTTTCATTGCTTTTCTCTGGTTCTTCTCCAATTTTTCCACATCCCTTTTCAAATAGGAGTGTAGAATTGTTCACAATACTGTCATGGAGACCTGGTCATTGAAAAGTTGAAAGCTATATATTGTGACTACCATTTTTCAAAAGATTCATTTCAAACATCAAGGGACACTGACATAATATGTGGTTATTAGACGTGCAGTACATGTTGATACTTCATTTTCCACAGTTTCTTGCATCCGGGTACCTCACAGAACTTTTTTTAATCTTTCCATAGTAACCCAATTCTATTGTGGTTTACAAGTAAAGAAACTAAGATTAGTTGATTTACCATGGTCTCCTAATCAGGGTTGGGCTAACCCAGAGTCTAATTGTATATTTTTCAGATCATCTGTAGGATAGCCTGAATTTTTTCCCATTTTTTCTAGGTAATTTGGGGGGTATTGACAAGAATATGTTGCCTCTAGAAACTATACTCCTTGATAAGCATAAGTGGAATCCTTCCATACTGATATATATAGTTTGATTCTGCCATGGTCCATCACTGACCACACCAGAAATAATAGATTCATGATTCCATATTTATTGTTCCACTAAAAGACCTCGGGGCCCTGGAGATAAAGCAATAACAAACATGATTTTTGAAGAATGCAATGATATCAGCTCCAAAGGTGAGCTCATAAACGAACAGTAACCAATGTGTTTTTGCAAGGATGTTAGAAAGATGAAAAGGGCTGATAGTAAAGTTTTATCATTGTCAAAGTGTTTTTTCACTTCTGGCTTCACCTGATCAGGATCAAAGGACTCACCAGGCATCCTATTCTTTATTAAATACTAGAGCTAAACTCTTCCATTTCAAAAATTGCCATTTTCATTTTATGAGTAACTCTCTGAAAGTCATTAGCTAAACTGAAATCATTTTGATGAAACAGTAATCTGACTTTGGTAATTCTGACATGGCCAGTGCAAGGAACAAGTATATAGGAAGATGTCTGTTTTCTGGAGAAGTCTAGTTTCTTCTTCAGTCACAATGCAAAGACTATTTGTTTCTCCAATTCCAAAACTGTTGCAATATTCACAAATCTATAGAACAAGTCAAAGTGGCAGGGAACCCTCCCTGCGAGGCTAAGTGATCCCATCACTCATCCTACACTTTCCCTTTGAGACATCTAGGCCTACGTGAACAAGATTTACATAGCTTAATACATATTAATAACTATTTTAATACCCAATAAACCTTTCCTATAATACTTTCCTATCACTTCATGGTCTTTAGCCCAGTGAGAACAAAATGAAATCACCACTTGGCAGGCCTTTGGAATCACACAGAGGCTCTGGGTTTTTAGCAATAAACAAGAGTTTTGGCAGAGAACAAAAAAGATATGTATAATTGGAAATAACAATATAGGGAACTAGATTTTATTCTTTATTTCATCTTTATTAGCACCTTTGTTTTGATAGCTTTCCGAAACGTGTTCCATATCTGACCTAAGCACTGACAGGTTTTTTTTTAACAAGTTAGGTTCCCTTTATGCTCTTTCTCTTCTTCCCTCCCTCCCTTCCTTGTTTATTCCCTCCCTCCCTCCTTTTGTCTGTCTCTGTCTCCTTTCTCTGTCTGACTCTCTTTCTGTGTGAGTATATCCTGGCTCTTTCTCTATCTCTATCTTTCTCTGTCTCTGTCTCTCCCTTCCCACCTTTTCCACCCAATCTCTCTCTCTCTCTCTCTCTCTCTCTCTCTCTCTCTCTCTCTCTCTCTCTCTCTCTCTCTCTCTCTCTCCCCATGAAGCAGCCTGTGTCTCACTCTCTTAGGGAAAGGGGAAAGAAGGTTGTGGCCAAAGAGTACATTTCAATTTGGAAGAACTTGCTTTATATTGGCGTAGACTCCCTGTCTAGAAAATGGAAAGTACAAGAGCCTAGTGACCAAAGAGTGAAAGAGACCACTTTTTAGGTGTGGGTCTCAGATTTTTTTAGGACCATCTTTTATTATTTCCCCTGACATTTGTTCATTCTTATATCCATCAATTGGCTTTCAAAATATTCAATACTAGAAATTAAACATAGAGCCTATCACAACTAGACACAGTACCACCTTCTGAACTTATTATAAGTAAATCACCACTTAATGATGTTAAACTCATCATCTGCCTCAAATAATGGAATACTTTTATAGAATAGACTTGAATGGAATCAGCATGATAAGTCTTTTCATAAGCTTCCACATTTCCTTGCTTTTCATAATTCCAAATATGAAATTCCACACTCATACTTTCACAGCACAGAGAATGGCAAATTCTTCCAATTCAACTGGAACATCAAAGGCTTCCTTAGTTGGGTCTGGATAATTTCCTCTTATTACTAATTTATAATATAGAAAAAGTGGAAAGAACAATATATAGCCTAATCATATCTACATTCCTGACCAACCTTGGAACAAATGAGTTTTTTACCAATAAAATGTTTTCTCAGAGTAAAATTATGCCTGAAGGTCAAGTATACATTTTCCATTGGTTTCCAGGGTGGGCGAGAGTAAGTACCAGCCATTGCCTGCCCTTAACACTGACAGCTGGTTTAATATTACAAAACTTGCTTGGCCTATTTTGTTGAGTTTAATGCAGTCCCTTTACAAAGCCTAGTCTTATTTCCAAAAATAGTGTTGTATGAAAGCTAAAACCACAGGAAATATCTTATAGATATTTGGAGATGGGACACTGAAATCATCAGAGAGAAAGGAAAGCATTAAGGGCAATTGTTTTGTTTGCAGACACTTGATTTTTAAAAGTGACTTACTGAGCCAACTTTTTTTCACAGAAGAGAACCACTGTGTCTCTTACTTCTAGAAGGATAATCAAATGTCATTAAAATAAATGGTCTACTTTGCTTAGAATGCTGCAGTAAATTGAGGAAGGGATACTAATGACAATGAAGTCTTTTGGACAATGGAGGATTAAATTTCAAGACATGCTTTGGCTCCACATATGAATGTAGTCCATGGAATGCTCATTATATGAGGACAAAATATCCCAAGTGGGAATAATTCTGTGTATATGTATTTTCAAAAAAAGAAAAAAAAATAAAGACACTATCTACATTTACCTACTCTGATCCCAATTGGCTGCAAAGAGCAAAAGGATCTTCCTGCCATAGTGATCTCTCTTTTCCAGTACTCCAGGAAATCCATCAATCAGAGCCCGCTTGATTCCTGGGTCATCAGCCTTGAAGTTTTTGAACATGTCCAGGTTTAGCTGGCGGTACTGGAAGTACTGAGCCAGTAGTCTAAAGGCATCTGTTTGGTGAAACTTCCTAGCTCGAAGAAATCTCAAGATGAAGGCATCATCTGTACGTAAAAATCCAATGTCAGGTCTGGTGATGATCATGTCCCGGACTTGCTGAATATCCTGATGCAATATATCTGGATTTTCGTTCAGTTCCAGACGAGCTTTCTCTATAGTCTCTGGACTGAGTCCAGCTTGTAAGTGGGTCATCTTTGCTAAATCTCCTTTCCCAGGGCTCAATTTCTGATATTTTAAAAGGAAAGGGACTGATCCCATTCAAGTGATAGTTTTCTGGAACTTAACCCATTCAAGAGCTGCTTCACTGCCAAGCTGCTGCACAGAAAGACAGCTAGAGGGTCTTTTTCTTATTCCTGGAAAGCTGTAGGACATTCAGGCCATGTATGGTGGTCTCCATCCAAAAGGGAGCAGAATTTATGCCATCGTTCTCTACAAAACAAATCCATAAAAATTTATGACATTAATCACACTACAGAGAAGATATAAAGAAAGTCTGTATGAGTGAATTTCTGAGCTCAGTTCTGAAAACTTATTCCATTATACTGTGCTTCTGATTAAGTATTCAAAGAATAAGTGCGAAATTATCTTAAAATGAGAGTATTTAGCATAATTTTGTCATTGGCATCTTGAATCTATAATACGCAAGTATTTGAAATATATTCGATGAATTTATAATTACATGGAACAGTTAGCAATAGAGATGTAAGATCAGATTAGCATTAGATTGTCCTTTTATTAATTGGCCTAAGAAAAAATAAGAGAGAAGAACAACTAATTTACCATATCCGGGGCTGTTCTTAGTCAAAGATATCACGGGAGAAATGGCAGGAACCTTAAAATACTCCTATAATATAATACACCTGTAATACATTTTTACCAAACAGAAATACCTCCTAGATTTATACTTCTCAAAAAGTAACAATAAAAAACTTTACAATACAAGAGAATTCAGTCTAATGGAACAAACAATTTGGGGGTAAGAGGACTTGAGGGTGAATCCTTGCTTTATTTTTTAGGATTTGTTAAAGTCTTATGGGAAGGGGCTTGCCTCGCTAATTAATAGATTGCTTTCTTCACAGACAATTCACTTTTCTTCGGAAGAGGAGTCCAAATTATAGGGTTAATGTTACAAGTCTTGCAGCTAAACTGACACTGAGGTTAAGATGGGCTTCACCAGAGAGGGAGGATAATTATATTGATTGTTTATGGTCTATTGTGAGTCATTTGTGTGCTTTCTACTTTTTTTTTTGGAGGGGGGATGAAACAAATGTTGTCTATACCCAATATGATTGCAATCAAGTTCTTGCATGAGAGCAGTGTGTTCTTTTACCCATATCTGTGGAGATCCAGACATGAGCTTTATTATGAGATTTCTCAAAGGAAACTGTGGGTGGGGATAAATTAAACCAAAATGATATGATTCTTTGAAGGCCCCCCCCCGGATTAAATCTGTTCTGTACAAGCTCAGAGCTCAAGTTGCAAGGTCATGAGTTACATAAGAATAAATATTTATTCTCTCCCAGGCATACATCCTGGAAGTTCTGAAGAACAGAAGAAATATTCAGGGTGAACAAACTGGGAAATGTAATTATGTTTCCTAATTAAAGCTTTTCTGGCTTAGTGGCATCTGCAGCAAGAGGAAGATTTTCCGCTCCCAGCCTATTTGTGATTGGTATTTTCCAACCCTCCCAAATCTCAAGAGAGGAAATTCCTCCTTCTCAGCTTGGGGCCAACTGTGATTTATCTAAAGGTAGGATGTCTACTCCACTATGTCCATGTTATTTTATAGTTAAGCTGAGGGGGTCTAGGGTACAATGAAAGTAACTAACTTGGGTTTGCTCTTCTAACTAAAATAATGGGAAAAACATCTTTATTTGGACTTGATAATGAAGAATGTACATAGTGATGTTACATATCATGTGCAAACTAATCACTGAATAAAATCTGAGGTCTTAAAAATTTGAAAAATATATAAGTTCAGATATTGAGAATAATGTGGGGTTAGAGTTGCTATAAACTAGAATGCGGTGGCAATATGTGTGTGTGCAGGTAAATGACATTTTCCCCCACCCCTATGCTACCCCCATACTCTTGAACCGACATGTCAGTCATACATGGAATAATTCAGACAGGACATTACTTTCTTTTTTTTTCTTGTTTTTAAATTTTTTAGGCAATTGGGGTTAAGTGACTTGCCCAGGGTCATACAGCTACTAAGTGTCAAGTGTTTGGTCTGAGACCAGATTTGAACTCAGGTCCTCCTGACTTCAGGGCCGGTACTCTATCCCCTTTGCCACCTAGCACCCCCTGGACATTACTTTCTTATCTTACTTGGGTGATAAATGCCTTTTCTGGTAACAGGATCTTTACCTTTCTGCCTCTAGAAGGCCAAAATAACTTTTTTATTCCCCCCATATGATTCACTTTTGTCTCTTCTCACTTAAATATGGTCAAACCACCATGAGTCGATTTCTATTCATTTTAAAACACTCTTATATTCATTTTTATTTTATTTAGTGATTGGAGAGGTTAGCATCCAGAGAAGAGGAGAAAAGGACCTTACAATATGCCCTGATAATATGCCCTCCAGATACCCAGGGATTGCTACTTTTCCTGCCAAGATGACTTATATAATAGTCCTTATAATCTGTGCTTATAGCTGCACCCTTAGGACTACTGTATCTTAAAGCCTCCTATATGTGCTATCTCCCCCATTTAAAATATGATTTCTTTAAAATCAAGGACTACCTTGATTTTTCATTTGTACCCCCATCACTTAGCACAGTCTTTGGAACATAGTCAACGTTTAATAAATGGTTTTTCATGAATATGATTCATTTCATAGCATTTATTGAATATCTTTATTCATTCAATGATGAAAAATATTCATTCAATAGTGTTGTCTCTTGAGTATTTTCTAATAGTCCTTGAAAATCTTTGAGAACAGAGTAGCATAGATAATGAAAAGAGTGCTTAGATGGGGAGAAAACAGCTTTCTCACTCCATTGTTTAGAAAACATAAGATTTTAGAGTTGGAAAGGATATTAGAGATAGTCTAGTTAAGTCTTCAAATTTTACAGATCGAGAAGTTAAGGACCAGAGAAGTTAAGTGTTTTCCAATGTCACACAGAAAGTTAGTAGCAGAGCTGGGATTTGCATCTGTGGCTTCTGTCCTCAAAATCAAGCCTTATTCCACTACCTCACACATTTACCAGCTATGTGACATTGGACACATAATTTCACCTTTCAGAGTTTTGAGTGCCTCATCTTAAAAATGGAAAGAATACCTCATCTTCCTGAACAGAGGAGCTGAATCACATAATCGCTTGAAGTCTCTTCCATCTTTAAGAATGATTATTTCTGCTTTTCAATCACTCCTTAAGTGAGCCTGTTTCATTGCATGGTGGCTTTTAGATTACGGTTTAACTTCACTCTGGGTTTTCCTTTCTTGGTTTTGAGTTTGATCCAAGTTTACCTCCTCATATACTCCACCACAACCTGCCTAAAAATGCTACAAGTATAGCCTGATTTCTCTTTCTTTATACAGGATTGGAAGGAGAAAATAGAGGTGAATCTGCAGCATTGTTGTTTTTGTTATTCATCCTTCATTCTCAGAGAGGACCTATGAAATCACAAGCATATCTATTGGATTTAAGCGAGGCCAAAGTCGTCAGCCTGAAGGCAGGGGAAAGGCACAGACAAAGGCACAACTAGAAACAATGTATGTGCCATCACCAAGTGAGCTTTCCCTCAAGCAAGGTGCCATAAAACACTATCCTTGGCTTAGAATGATGGCTGTAAGCTGAAAGAAGCCTGTATGATTGATGTATGAAAAAACCACTTAATGCTTAGAGCTATCCAAGAGCAGAACAAGCTGCCCTGGGTTGTATTTAGGTTCCCCCTCTCACTAAAACGCTTTAAACAACAGCTAACTGGCCACTTTGTTGCATATTGAGGGGATTCTTACTCAGGTGCTGGTTGGACTTGATGGCCTCTGAGATCCAATCTACCTTTAGGTTTGTGATAGCAGAAAGGCTTGGGATTAAAAGTCTTGCATTTAAATACTTATTAGCTATGTGACCTTGAACAAGCAACCTAACTTTTTGGAGCCTCACTTTAATAATCTGTAAAAAGGGTATAATAGTCCTTGTAGCACATACCTCACGGCATTATAAGAACCCAGTGACATAATATCGGTATAATTTCTTCGTAGTCATTTCATGTACCATATAAATGTGTTTCATTATTGTTATTTTGTCCCCTGACCTCTTGAGCTACTGGGATTTCAAGCTGATCCACGTTGCTATGGCAAGGGTAGAATATGGCCTTTGACGTTAAGATTAGCAACAGATGCAGCAGTTCATGAGACTGGACAGATGCGAGAAATTGGAGTTATAGCAAGTGTAAAATCCTAATTTACTGAAAATCAGATTCCTAATTAGACTCCATTACTCACTGTGGGAATAATTGTGAGTTACTAATGTGTATTTTCTGCTTGGACTTTCCTGATCAGGCATGCAGAACTCTTTCACATGGACATGGTAAACTGCTGTCAGTCCAGCTTGGCACAGACTTCAATGTAACACACCTGCTCCTCACAAGCTCTCAGCTTTTTAGAACCTTGGAACGAAGCCTAATTAATAGCTACGTTTTTTATCTTTTTTTGTTTATGAATCCTAGTATCAATAGCTCAATCGTTAAACATTTATTAAGTACCTACTATGTGCCAACCACTTTGCCAGGTGCTAGAGACAAAGATTAAAAATGAAATAGTCCTTGTCCTACAGGAACTTATATTCTATCAAGGGAGATAGCATGTATATAAATAAGCACATAAAACAGTAATAATAATAATAATTCCATTTATATAGCACTTAAAGTTTTGCAAAGTGTTTTACAAATTTTATTTTTTCTCACAATAACCCTGGGAAGTCTTATTATTATTATTATTATTATTACTATTATCATCGTCACCTCCATTTTATAGATGGAGAAACTGATGCAGTGGTTATGTGATTTGCCAAGGGTCACAATCTAGTAAGTGCCATTGACTAGATTTGAACTCAGATCTTCTTGACTCTAGATTCAGCACTCTATCCACTGTACCACCTAGCTTCCTCTAAACTATACACAAAATAAAAATAAGGAAAATTTTTGGACAGGAGGGCATTAGCTTCTGCAGTATCAGGAAATGTTTCATGCCAAAGGTATTGTTTAAGCAGAATGTCAATGAAACCAAAGTAATCTAAGAGGTAAAGGTGAGGTGAACATGCATTCCAGGTATAGGGCCAATCAGGAAAGAAGTGCAAAGATGGAATGACATCATATGAGGAATAATAAGGCCAATTTGAATAGGAGAGTGTGAGAAAGGAATTTGATTGATGTAATATATTAGAAAGAGAACTGGACAAAAGCAGATTTGCAGTCAGAGGACTTGGGATTGAATCTTGGCTTTGCTGAATTTGGAGTCAGCTAAAGTGGGTTTGAGTTCTGGTTCTACTACTGCCTACTTGTGTAGACAAGATTTTGTAGGCAATCTTTTAACCTCTCTAACCCTCTGTTTTCTCAACTGTGAAGTGAAGCAACTAAAATAGACCATCTCTAATGTCCCTTACAGCTCTCAATGCTATGTCCCTATTGACTGTGAATCAGAAGATTTGGGCCCCAGAATTGTTTGGAAGAAATATTGAAGACCATCAATCAAATCTGTACCTGACCAACAATCCTCTATGCAACACCAGAAAGAGTCATCTTGCCCTTGGTTCCTCTGAAGGCAGTCCATTCCACCTTTGAATAGATCTAATTGTTAAGAAACTTACCCATATATCAGGCCAGAATCTGCCTTTCTGAAATGTTTACCCATAGTATAGTTCTGCCCTTTGGGACCAAACCAAACCAAATCTAGTTCCTTGTAGACTTTTATATAACATCACTTTAAACACTTCATAACAGCTGTCATTTGTCTTCTAAGTTTTCTTTTTTCCAGAATAAAAATCCCAAGTTGGTTCAACTAGTTTTCAAGGTCATTCTAGTTGCCCTCCTCTGAATGTTTTCTAGTCTATCAATGTCCTTTCTAAAATGTGGTATCCAGAACTGAATATACTATTCCAGATGCATCTGACAAAGGCAAAGTATTGCTTCTCTTGTCCTGAAAACTATGGATTTTAATGGTTTGACTGCCATATCACACTGTTATTTCATTATGAGCTTGTGATCCACTAAAATCCTCAGATCTTTTAAAGACAATTTATAGTCTATCAACACTTTCCCCAATGTGTACTTAATGAAGTTGATTTTTTAAATTCAAGTGTGAAATTTACATTTTCCCTCTTGAATTTTGTCTTCTTATACGTGATCAAATGTTTTACCCTCTCTATGTGGTTCCTGTCATCCAGTGTGTGGCCAATATTTCTAACTCTGTGTTACCTGAATATTTGATATGCATGCCATTTATGACTTCAAGTTTTTTATTGAAAAAATTAAGCAATGCAGGGCAGATGATAGATCCCTGACACACTCCATTAGAAATCTTCCTCCCAACTGACACTGAATGACTGGATTACTCTTTTGGTTTAGTCATTCAACCAGTCCTGGATTCATCAAAGTTTACTATCTTCTAATACTCATCTTTCTTCCCTAAGAATAGAATGAAAAAAATTCGCTAAATATTTTGCTGCAATCTAGGTAAAATGTATCTGCAATATTCTTCTGTTATATGTCTAGTAACTGTCAAAATGTCATGAATGTGGCATGACTTGATATTGATGAAGCTATACTGTCTCTTTGTGATCATTATTTCCTTTTCTAGGTATTTACTAATGATTCTTTGACTATTACATTCTAGAATTTTGCTAGGAAATCAACTCAAACTTACTGCTCTTTAAATGAAAGATTCTACCCTCTATCCTTTTTATTTTGAAAACTAGGACATTTATGCTTCTCCAAGTCCTATGGAGTAAATTTCAGTCTCCACAAACTTTCAGTGGCACTAACATCTCATCTGCCAGCCCTTCCAAATCAAGTCAACTATATTTATTAAGTGCCTACTATGTTACAGGCACTGTGCAGTGGTTAAAAAAAACCCTCTCATGGATCTCGTTTTAATGGAAGACACAATTTGCAAACAAGCAACTATATATAAACAAGATATATAGAGAATATATTTTAGATGACCTCAGAGGGAAGTTATTAGCATTGAAACAGAACGGGAACCAGGGAATTCATGAGGCAGAAATGAAGAGGAAGAGAATTCTAGGGATAGGAGATAGACAGTGAAAATGCGCAGAATCAGGGGATGGAGTGTCATAAAAATGAAGGAAGGAAGAAAAAGGAAGGAAGGAAGGAAGGAAGGAAGGAAGGAAGGAAGGAAAGGGGGAAGGAAAGGAGATAATAAGCATTCATGAAGTGCCTACTATTTCCAGGCTCTTTGCTAGGCACCTTACAAATATTATCTCCTTTGATCCTCATAACAACCTGTGTGTTATCATTATCCCCATTTTAGAGTTGAGGAAATTGAGATAGACAGAGATTAAGTGATTTGCTCAAGGTCATATATTTAGTAAATTTCTGAGGTTGGATTAGAATTCAGGTCTTTCTGACTCCAGGTTCAGCATTTTATTCACTGTGCCACCTAGATGCCTTTAGAACAGCAAGGAGAGAAATGTCATTGGACTTTACAGCATGTGAGAGTAAGGTATTAGAAGACTGGAAATGTAAGAAGGGACAAGATTATGAATAGATACGAATACCAAACAAAATGTTTTGTATTTGACCCTGGAGGTAATAGGGAGTTAGTGGACTTTTTTTGAATGGGGAGTGTCTGATATGTTCACACCTCTGCTTGAGGAAGACTAATTTGACAGCTGAGTGGAGGAAGGACTGGAGAGAGGAGAATCTTGAGATAAGGAGACCAGCTAGAAGACTATTGCAATGATATAGGCATGAGGTAATGAATGTTTGCTACCAGTGTGTTGGCTGTCAGAGGACAGAAGGGAGTATATACAAGAGATGTTATGAAGATAAAAATAACAGAACTTGGCAATAGATTGGATATGGAAGGTGTGAGATAGAATAAGTCAAGGATGACAGCTAGGTTTCAATCCTAGTTAAGTGGGAAGAAAGTGGCATCCTTAAAAATAATAGAGAAGTTAGGAATAGAAAAGGATTGGAGGGGAAGATAATGAATTTAGTTTTGGACATGTCATTTGAAAAGTTTATGTGATATTTGATTCAAGGTATCTAATAGGTAGTTGGAGATGTGAAATTAGAAGTTAGGAGAGAGGTTCGAGCTAGATAAATTGAGATGAGAATTATCTGCATGTAGATGATAATCAAATACATGAAAGCCGATGAGGGTCACCAATTGAAATAGTATAGATGAAGACAAAAGGGCCCAGTACAGAACCCTGTGGGATACCCATAGTTAGTGAATTCAGTCTGTATGAAGACCTAATAAAGGAGTCTAAGAAGGAGTGGTCAGACAGGTAGGAGGAGAACCAGGAGAGAGGTGCCACAGAAACTTAGAGAGGAGAAAGTATCCAGGAGAAGAGGGTAACTGACTGCATCAAAGGCTACAGAGAGATCAAGAAAGATGAGGATTGTAAAAAGGTCATCAGATTTAGAGATTAAGGTGTCAGTGGTAACTTTGGAGAGAGTTGTCTAAGCTGAATGATGAGGTCATAATGAAGAACAGAAAGGAAGCAGAGGCATTGATTATAGAAGGCCTTCTCAAGGAGATTAGTTACAAAAAGAAGGAAAGATTAAAGTCAAGAACTAACAAGGATAGATGAGGTATTAAGTGAGGTTTTTTTGAGGATTGGGGGAAAATGGATGTTTCTGTAGGCAGCAGAGAAGCAACCAGTAGACAGAGAAAGGTTGAAAATTAATGAGAAACTAGGGTCTATAAGAGGAGCAATCTGTTGGAGAAGATAGGAGGGAATGGGATTACTTGTACAAATAGAGAGGTGAACTTTCAGTACACTGGGATGTCGTTATCCAGGCTTTGTACCCTGATTATAGAAGAGATCATCCCAACTTTTCAAAAACTAGCTATGTAACCTTTAGAAATTCAATGAACCTTCCTGGCCTTAGATGTCTCTTCTACAATTTAAGGAAAGGTGGATAAGTATAAGAATTCTACTGTGATTTCATTGGTAAAAACAATTCTCTCATGAGGGAATTTTCTCTACCAATACCACTTGATACCTTTCCCAAAATTTAGAATCATCTAGAGCACTGATTCGTCATGTATTTTGCCTTGGTTCACATATCCTATATGGATCAGAAAAAGGACTTGAACATTTTTTCTAACCCCAAGGGCAGCTTTCTAGCCATTACACCACACTGCTTCTAATAAAGAAGTTCAATAATAATACCTTACATTATAGATACAGCATAATACAGTGAAATGAGGCCAGGATTTAGATCAAAAAGATCTGGTCTCTGATCCTCTATTAGCTCCTACTTACCTAATCATGTGACTATGGAGAAGTCCCTTAATCTGGGTTTTGATTTAGTCATTTCTAAAGTAGGGGTAGGGGAGAGGACTGGATTAGGTGACTAATGAGGTCCTAACCAGCTTGAAATCTCTCAGCCTAGACATAACAATGGTATGATATATTACAGTTTACAAGGCATGGCAATAGGCTTTTCAGCTAAAGGGAATCAGTGCAAATCCTCTTTTTTTTTTTTAAACATGAGTAATCTGGGGACAGAGAAATTAAGTGAATTGCTCAAAGTCACACAGTTACTAAGGAGATGAGCCAGGACTTTGGATTAGGGTTAGGAGCCAAACTCCAATGCTCCCATTTTTAGGCTAGTGGTCTTTCACCTAGGGGCTGCTAGGTGATGCAGTGGAGTCAGAAAGAATTGAGTTCAAATTTGGCTTCAGACACTTACTAACTTGGTGATCCTGGGCAAGACACTTAACTCTGTTTGCCTTAGTTTCCCCATATGCAAAATGAGCAGGAGAAGGAAATGGCAAACCAGTTCAGTAACTTTGCCAAGAAAACTCCAAATGTGGTCACAGAAAGGTGGTCAGACTGAAATAACCAGTATCTTTGCCAAGAAAACCCCAGAATGGGGTCACGAAGAATTCAATACGACTGAACAGCAACTTGCCCCAAACTATCTCTCTTCTTTGAGTTTCACAATAATCCCCTGAGGTAGGCAGAGGAAGTAGTGGGAGGGAAATAATTTTCTTCTAGATCATTCTTTCATTGCAATGCACTTTGTATTGCCTCATTTGATCTTTGTGACAACTCTGCAAGGTTGGTACTGAAGGTATTATTATCCCCATCTCATAGATAAGGAAACTGAAGCACAGATCACGTTAGGTGATTTGCCCAGTATAACATAGATAAAATGGTTTCTGTGTTCTTTCAATATCTAACACTTTTTCATCCTTTGACAACATTTCCACAATTCCAATAATCCTTTAACTTCTTACTGAAATTTAAGAGATATACTCATCTGTTCACTGAGGAAATTGATATATCTCAGAGGAGGTTTCCTGCCATATCAAACAGGTACACTGTTGCTACTTTCCTGATACCCTTATTTATGCAGTAAAGAAAGTTACCAGCTTTAAAGCTGGCTGCCTTATTCCTAGGTCTTCTTTGACTATTTTTGCTCAACCTTAATGTGTTGATTTCCCAGGTAAAGCAGAAAGTCAGAGTCCTTGGTCTTCTTTTTTCAAGGACTGCTACTCTGTTCCATCTGGCACCACACCAAGCACACAGCAGGTGACTGAGATCTACTTGTGGACCTAATGAGATATTTTAGGCAGATTCCTATGATCCTAAAGATCTGAATCTTGTGTTGCTGCCAAACAACACAGCAACTGATCACTGGGGCTGAGGGCACGAGGGGAGAGTGAGTCAGGATCATAAAATCAGAGACTTAGAACTAGAAACAACCTTAGAGGTTATGTAGTCCCACTTCCTCATCATACAGATGAGGAAACTGAGCTCTAGAGTTATAACTGACTAGTCCATGTCCAAGAAGCCAAGAAGTGCCGGAGACAAAATTCCCTTCTAGATCTTCCTGCCTCTAAACCCAGCACTCTATTCTGTCTACGCCACACTACAACTCATAGTAGATGTAGACTACTATTTATGATAAGTCCTAGACTCACATGATGGAATTACAAGGTAGGTACAGTATAGAAGAAGGAGGAGGAGGAAGAATAGAAGGATGAGGAGAGAAGCACAAGGAGGTGAAGAGGAGAGGTAGGAGGAGCAAGTGATGAAGATAATGATGTTGTATGTGTTAAAACCTGCCATTTTAGAGGTACTAAATTTATGCTACATTCCAATTTCCATTTTCCCAACCTATAACCAGTAAATTCAGTTTGATCCTACAAGAATCATTAAGTGCCTGTCATGTGTATAGTATCTACTAAGTGCCTGGAGGAAAACATAAGACAGGGTCACTTCATTCATGATGCTTAAAGTAGAGTAAGAGGGTAGAACATAAAAATAGCTAGCTGTAATACCTCAGAGTACCTAATAAATACATAAAAAAGGTACAAAAAGTGATATGAAATCCAAAGGGGAATGGTGATTACTGATGGGAGGAGCCAAAGAAGGCTTCATGGAAGAAACGGAATTTGAGTAGTGCTTTAAAATATGGGCAAGAATTCACGAGGCAAAGAATAAGAGACAGGATGTTTCAGACATAAGAAACACTGTGGGGAAAAACTGTAAAGGTTGGGAAATTGGGGTATTAGCAAGTAAGTACAGGTGCACAGGTAGTACTTAAATAGATATCAGTTATTATTAAGCTAGAAAAGTAGGGTGTCAACGGATTTTGGATGTCCTCAAATGCCATGCTAAGAGTCTGAACTTTAGGCAAACAAGAACTAGTGAAGGGTATTGAAGAGAAGTGATATGACCAGATGAATGCATGAGAACAGTTATGGCAGTAGTATGATGTGTGGTTTGGGAGTGAGAGAGAATAGACTCAGGAAGATTTGTTAGGAGGCTACTGTAACAATCCAGGTGAGGAGATTCTATACTAGGGTAGTGGCAGTGAGAATATGGAACAGGTGGCAGATATGGACTGCAAGAGACACAGAATTTGAAAGTCAGAGGTTACCCCAATCACCACCTAGGCCAACCTATATCCCAAATCAATTCCCAATTACAAACAAGAGGTCATTCAGTCTCTGCTTAAATATCTCCAAGAAGGGGAAACCTACCACCATTCAAAGCAGCCCATTCCACATCTCCAATTGTTGGAATTCTTGCCTGATATTAAGCCTAAATTTTCTTCTTTGCAACTTCCCTTCTATTGCTCCTAATTCTATCAAATCCCTCCTTTACCAGTCCTTCAAATACTTGAATAGAGCTATCGGTATTCATATGGCATGTACTCCTTTACTATGCAGGTTGCTCTCTTCTGGTTGCTGCCCAAGTTACCAATGCCCCTCTTAAGTCATGGTACACATAAACGAACACAATTCTTTAAGTGAGATCTAAAAACAACGGGGTAGAGAGGAACTACCATTTCCCTATTTCTGAAAGGGCCATGCCTCTCAGCATATCCCAATATTGCACTGGCTATTTTTTTTTTGGCTGCCACATTACATTGTGGATTCATGTTGAACTTGCAGTACACTAAAACTTTCATCTAATACATATCTCCCTTGTCTTGTACTGGTGAAGTTTTTTTTGTTTGTTTGTTTTTGCCCAAATATGCTTACTTTGATGCTTACTGAAATTTATCTTATTAGATTCAACCCACTATTCTAGCCTGTCAAGATTTTTTCAGATCTTGACTCTATCATCCAATGTGTTAGCTTCTCTTTCCAGCTTTGTGTTATCTGCAAATTTAATGAGCACAGCAGCTATGCCTTTATCCAATACATTAGTAAAAACATTAAATAGCACAGATCCCTAAGGTGTTCTACTGAAGACCTGTTATTATTTTAACATTAACTTATTAACAACTACTCTTTGAGTCTGGTCACCCAACCAGTTATGAATTCATGTAATTGTAGCCCACGTACACCCTTCTTCTCCACAAGAATAATATCAGATACTTCATAAAGGGGAGGGGAAGGAATAAGCATTTATAAGCACCTACTACAAGCTGGTGCATTTTGTGCTAAATGCACTATAAATATTATCTCATTTGGTTCTCACAACAACCCTGGGAGGCAGATATGATTATTATCCCCATTTCACAGCTTAAAAAAAACTGAGACAGGGCAGCTAGGTGGCTCAATGGATAGAACACTGGCTCTGGATTCAGGAGGACTTCAGTTCAAGTCTGGCCTCAGACATTCGACACTTACTAGATGTGTGACACTGGGCAAGTCACTTAACCCCAATTGCCTTTAAAAAAAGGCAAAAAAAAATGTAAAAAAAGTGAGACAAACAGAAATTGAGAGACTTGTCCAGGACCACATAGCTAGTTAATATCTAAAGCTAGATTTGAACTTGTCTTCCTTGTTCCAGGCCCAGTGTTCTACTCATTGTTTCACTCAGCTGCCTTATATTTTTTTAAAAAAAACTTTTAAAAATAGCTTTGCAAAATCTAGGTTAACTGTTTACACAGCAATCAAAAGTATTTACTAGGTCAGTAAACTGAACAAAAAGGAAATGAAGTTAGTCTGGCATGACCCATTCTTGATAAAGCCATGCTTACTCTTTTCATTCATCATTTCCATTTCTAAATATTTGCCAACCATCTCTTTAGTGATCTCAAATTCCACCAGGAATTGAACCTGTAGTTTGCAGATTCTGCTTTCTACTTACCAAAATCAGGACAATATTTCTCCTTCTCCAGTCCTGTGGTAAATTTCTAATTTTCCATAATCTTTGAAATATCACTTTCAGGTGCTCAGCAGTCAGAGCTACAAGTTCTTTCAGCCTCAAGCATGTAGTTTAATCTGGGCCAGGTAACTTGAATTCATCCTCTAATGGGCATTTATCTAATGGTCTTTTCTCAGTTCTCATTCTTCATGAGGTCTTTGCAGCCTTTGACTCTATCAATCACCCTTTTTCCTTGATTCTCTCTTCTCTCTAGGTTTTTATAACATGCGTCTCTTGGTTCTCCCCTTACCCATTAGACTGCTCCTTCTCAGTCTCCTTTGTTGGATCTTCACCCAGGTCATATCTGCTAATTGTGAGCGTCCCACAAGGCTCTGTCCTGGACCCTTTTCTCTTCTCCCTCAATATTATTTCACTTGGTAATCTCATCAGCTCCCGCAATCCAATTGTCATCTCTATGTTGATGATTCTCAGGTCTACTTATCTAGCTCTAACCTTTCCACTGACCTCCAGTGTTGTACTTCCTACTTCCCATTAGACATCAAACTGAATGTACAGTACATATCTAAAACTCATCATGTCTAACCCAACCCCACCTTCCAAACTTCCCTACTACTACCAGGGGCACCATCATTCTCCCTTTCCAGCTCGAACCTCGGTATCACCCTTGACTCCTCATTCTCCTTCACCCATCTGTTGCCAACACCTATCGATTTTGTGTAACATCTCTCAAATATGGTTCCTTTCCCTCCTTTAACACTGCCACCACCCCGGTGCAGGTCCCTTCTACCACCACAACCCCCATTCAATAAACTCTCTTGGCTTCCTACTGATTCTAGGACTAAATGCTCTCTATTTGTTTTTCAAAGCCCTTTAAAACCTGCACTTTAATTGCCTCTGACACTAACTGTGCAAGTAAGTTAATTTTTCTGGACTCAGTTTCCTTATATGTAAAACTGTGATAATAATACCTCTAGTAACTACCCTTCAGAGTTATTTTTAGGGATGAGTGAATTGATGCCCATAAAGCATTTTGGAAAAATTTAAAGCACTATGTAAATGTTAGTTATTATTAGCATGAGTATTCTTACCTTCACATCTTTGCTAATATCACTCCTTATGCCTAGAATGTCCTTCTTTCCCATTGTAATCTATTAAAGTCTTCCCTGTTATTCAAAGAAAACCTAAAAAGCCATCTCCCTGATCCTTCAAATCAGAAGTGATTTCTCTTTCTTGTTAACTCAGTCAATAAAAATCTAATTTTTCTTCTCTCTGATATGTTCCATAGGTTATTATTCTTTCCATTATCTGTTTATATCTTATCAACACTAATAGATGGCCTTGCTTACCTTTGAATCTCCCCCAGTTCTCAACACATATAGCATTATTTCTATAGTAGACGTTTATAATATTTATTGAACAAATAAATAAATGTAAGAAGCAATCAGTATGACAATTTAGTAAACACTTATTGGGAGGCAGCTAGGTGGTGCAATGTATAGAGAGTGCCAGGCCTAGAGTCAGGAAGACTCATCTTCTTGTGTTAAAATTTGGCTTCAACACTTACTAACTGTGTGATCCTGGACAAGTCATTTCACCCTGTTTGTCTCAGTTTCCTCATCTGTAAAGTGAGCTGCATAAGGAAATGGCAAACCACTCCAAACCACTAAGAAAACCCCAAATGGAGCCACAAAGAGTTGGACATGACTGAAAAACAACTGAACAGCAAAAACATTTATTAAATGCCTCATTATGTGAAACAATGAGTTAGGTACTAGGCATAAAAAGATGGAAAAAGGAAATAGTCCCTACCACAAGGGAGATTATATCCTCTTATAGCTATAGACCCTCATATTTATATAGTCATTTCTATTTCAATATATGCTCATATAAATTATCCTATTCTATTGCCACTATAATTCTGAGAGATAGGTCATTTCAAGCTCCACTTCCAAATCAACAAACTAAGCTTCCTGAATTCTGACCATCATTAAATGTCTCTCCCACCCTCCAATGGAACCTTAGCCTCTGCCTCTGAAACCATCCTGGGCTCTGTTAAATGAACTTTTGCTTTATCTTGCCTGGTTCCCAGGCAAGTTGTCACTTCCTAGCATAATTTCCAAGCTTTGCTATCACTGCTATAACTTTTCCCTCTCCCTATCTAACTTCCCTTGATAGACTGTTTTCCCTCATTACAATGGCAGCTCTTTGAGGGCAGGAACCATCTTGCCTTTTTGTATTTCTATTTCTGACACTTATCACATTGCCTGTCCTTGACCCTCTTTTCTTCTCTCTCTATACTGTTTCGCTTGGTATTCTCATCAGTTCCCATGGGCTCAATATCTTTATACTTACGATTCTCAGATCTACTTATCCAGCTGTATCTACCCTCTCTCCTAACCTAAACTTGTATCTCCAACTGTCTGTTGGACATCTGGAATTGGATGTTTTTAGAAATCTTAAGCACAACATAACCAAAACTGAACCCATTTGTTTACCCTCACCCCATGCACACATACAAGCCCTCTGCCTTCAAAACGTCTTTATTATTGTCCATGATACCACCATCCTTCCAGTCACCCAAACTTGAAACCTAGATGTCATCCTTGACTTCTCAATGTCTCTCATCTCCCATATTCATTCTGTTGGCCTATCAATTTTATCTTTGTAATCTATCTCATAAGGCCTTTCTCTCCACTCACATTGCCACTGTTTGTGCGAGCTCTCATCACCTCCTGCCTAGACTATTACAAAATATTGGTGGCTGGTTTGTCTGCCTCAAGTCTCTTTCCACTCTAGTCCATTCTCCACTCAGCTGCTATCAAAGTTATCTTCCTAAAGCAGAGGTCTGACCATGTCACCCCCTTCCTACTCAATAAATTCCAGTGACTCCTTATTATTTCAAGGACCAAATACAAAATCCTTTGTTTAGCATTCAAATCTCTTAATAACCTTCTGTTTTACCTTTATAGTTCTCTTACACCTTATACTTCCCCCAAGTACTCTATGATCCAATGACACTGGTTTCCTTCCTATTCTTTATACAAGACACTCCAGCTCTGGACATCAGGAATTGTCAATTGCTGTCCCCCATGCCTGGAAATCTCTTCTTTCTCATGTTAACTTCCAGGATTCCTTAGCTTCCTTCAAGTTTCAGCTAAAATCCTACTTTTTGCAGGAAACCTTTCATGACCCCTCTTAATCCTAGTGCATTCCTTCTGATAGTTATTTCCAATTTATCCTGAATACAGCTTGTTTGCTCATAGTTTTTCCCATGTTATATCTGGTATTAGACTGTGAACTCTTGGAGAGCTGGGACTGTCTTTTATCTTTCTTTGTATTCCTTAGCACAGTGCCTGGAACATAGTAGACTCTTAATAAATGTTTACTGACTGACTGACTAAATGCTCTATCATATACCATACTACAAATCCATCTATCTATCTATCTATCTATCTATCTATCTATCTATCTATCTATCTGTCTGTCTGTCTGTCTGTCTGTCTGTCTGTCCTGTCTATCTTCTATTTATGTATGAAAAGTTAATTCCTAATGAGATTATATATGGGAAAACTCTTGGTTCCTAAATCATTAAATCTAAATACAAAGTGACATTCATGTAGTCATTATTATCAATTATCGTCATCTTTTATATAAATGGGACCTGATAAATGATTCACTCAAAGTCACAAGGAAAATTAATGGTATATCTGAAAAGAAACAGCAAAGTATAAAAGGGGAACTTTGTATGTAGAGTCTTGGGTCCACTACTTATTAACTTGTACCACTGGGCAATTTACATTTTCTCTGAACCTCACTTTCCTAACCTATAAAATGAGGATGTCAATATTCATACTTTTAGGATTGTTGTGAGAAAAGTGCTTTGTAAATTGCATAATACAATGTATATAAGTGCTAGCTCCACGATCTTTGTAAGGACTTAATAAATGCTTTTCCATTCCATTCCAATGCTTTTTCCATAAGAACTCCTTTCCCCTCAAAAGACAATAAAAGGAAAGTTGCATGAAAATGGAAACTTTCCATAAAGGGTAATGATATTGACAGAATCAAAAAGGGAAAAGCTATGAAATCTGAAATTTGCTCTAGAAATATGAAAATCAAAACCTTGATAAATGAGCCATATATTTGAAGGGCATTCTAGTGTTCCTAGACATGTAAGTGAAATTTGAAAATAAATGCAAGGAACTATACTCTTTGACCCAAAATTTCTACTGTTAAGACCATATCTGAGAGTCTTACAAAAAAAATAAGTACTTGCTATTAACAAAGAGATACATGGCAGCATTATTTGTAATTTAACAAAATAACCTGTAACATAAATATCCAACAGAATAGTTAAATTATAATATACTCATGTATTAAAATATTATAGTGCCAATGTGATTGACAAGTATGAGGACTATAAAGTACTATGGAAAGACCTTCATGAAATGATAAAAAATCAAAATCAGAAATTACAAATCAACTACAACCATATAAAAGACAAACTGGGGTGGAATAAACAAAGAGTCCTGATAGAGACTTATTGGGAGGGACTGAAAGGTTGTTGTTTGACTGCACCTGTGTTTTCCTCAGTATACAGAGCTCTAGAGGAAGAACTTTCTCTCCCATTGAAGGGAAGCACCTCCTCAGCAATCTAATCCTAGAGAAGCGACTGTGCTGATGAGAAGTAACTATAGCCCAAGCTCACAGAGTCAGTACTTCTCAGAAGTGGGAAAAGCTCTTCTAGCATTTTAAAACATTGAAATTTATTTTGAAAAAATTTTTTGAATACTTAAAAAGCAAGTTAATGTGTTGCATGGATTATAGATGTGAAGTTTTTAATACATTAATAAAGAGGAAATTATATATGAAATTGATTATCAACATAGAACCATGAGATTAATCATATACACTCATAATGGAATTAAATGATCCAAATGTCCTACAAGCAAATAAAGCTGACTACCTGGTCTTTCCATAGTGGTGGAATTTGCTTCTCCTAGTCTTATATTTACAATGAATTTGTAAATATGAAATTTGTAAAAATGAATTTCTCAAAACTCACATCTTGTTTGGAGAATCTGTGTGACAGAGTGAGTAGATAAAGCATTAGAGTCAGCAAGACCAGAGTTCAAATGATACTCCAGATACTTAATAGCTGTGTGACCCTAGTCACATCACTTCACTTCTTTCAGCCTCAGTTTCTTCATCCACAAAATTGGGATAATAATAGGACATACCTCACAGAGTTGTTATGAGGACCAAATGAGATAGGATATGTAAGGCGCTTTAAAAGTGCTATACAAATGTTATCAAGAAAGAAAGCTATTTCCTTAGGATTAAAAACTGGTAGCTTTCTTCTAAAGGAAGTCAAAATGGACTGTCATCTCTAGAGTAAAACTGGGGGGGGGTCACATGGGGAAACCCCAATCATCTTGTTTAAACACAGATTTACCTAAATTCCTGTCTGAAGGATATTGTGCTTTATTATTCCTCTCTGAGGACATCTCATTCAGAGATTCTTTGGACCTGCTCAGAAAAGAATCATTTTCCAATGAAGTCATTGTCAAGTATTTCATTTGTGTCAGTAGTGGAAGCTCTCCCTGTCAGTCATGGAGTGGCTCCTGATTCTTGGTTCATTCTCTTTATGATGGGTGAAAGAGCTAATGCTATCAGTCTTGCAGATAAGCTTTATCTCTGCTTTGGTGGGAGCACCTTCCATTAAAGTGGTCAGAATTCATCCACTGCGTCACTGGCACATACCTCTGCCACTCTTGTCACAGACCAGTTCACCACTCACCCTTCCAACATAAGTACTAATGGATATAGGCTCCCTGTACACCATAGCCATGCTCTTATTTAGTAACTGAGCACAGAGTCATCTGCTTCTACTTGTTCTTACATTTGCTAAAAGGTAACTGTGAGACAGGCATGAGTTCCAACACAGGTAGAAGCACAGAGATATCTTATTTTTAAAAATGATAAAGCTGAATAGTAATAGGTAGGAAGAGCTAATTAATGTGAGTGTGCACAGGAGAAAAAGTGTCAGGTAAAGCTGTGCCCAGAGCTTTCTGCATGATCAACATAGAAACCATGCATCAAAATGTCTTCTTCTTTCAACGAAAAAATTAAACCAAGTCTAATTACCCAGTTCTAATGTGTTGATTATTAGGAAGGACTATGGTGAGTAGTGACTCCTGACTATAATGTTAGAGTTTTCTTCTTTGCTAAGGCAGGAATTTATTATTTAGAATAGAATTCATCTTATACTTCACTGCATGTGGAATTCAGTAGCTTGCTTCAATGTAATGCAATATATGTTTAAGTGGTGATAATAATGACATATAGCATGTTTGCAATGTATTTTATGTATTTTGTATCACTTGAATTTCACAGCATCTCTCGATGTCCATGAGACTCTGCTAGCCCAGCAGGAGACATTAACATTAATCAGTAGTCTAGCCTGGAATCGGGAAAATGAGTTCAAATCCCTTTTCTGACACATGCTGGCTGTTCAACCTTGGGCAGGTCACTTAATATAGTACCAATCACAATGCCCTAACAGAAAGTATGCACTTAATAAAGTCACGTTGACTAATCAATAACCTCTCAGCGCCCCACCCCAGACACTTCTCTAATACGATAAGATGCAGTATAGTTGCATATTTGGTATGGTTAGAGGAAGTTCTCTCACTGGAAGTTCTCTACACTGATTAAATCAAAGACCCAAACAAAACAAAGGTGGAAAAGATATGATCAGGTCCTTGCATTCCTGGAGCTTAAAACTAGTAATATACTAAGATAAATCCACAAATAATTATGATAGAAAATAAATCACAAAAAGTAAAACAAACTGGGATTACTGGTAGTAAATGTTGTAGAAAAATAAGCCAATAACTTTTTAAGTATCCCTAAACAATCTCTGAAACAAGGGTGGACAATGAGCAACCATGCCTTAAATATGTCATCTGTAATTCTTAGAGATTCCAAACTTATTATCATAGAATAACCATTTTTTTTTCTGGTATATGTGGTAAAGCTAGTTTGTTCATCACTGGAGAGAATGAATTTTACATTGGCCCCCTTGCCACATATCAGTATGATAGCTGACATTCTCTTTATATAGCAGAGTCATGCAGATTCATAGGGAACATGGAATCATCCCTAAATACACACATAAAAACGCACACACATAGATACATACACACTCACTCATGTCCCTATATTACTTCTCGAAAGAAAGAAAGAAAGAAAGAAAGAAAGAAAGAAAGAAAGAAAGAAAGAAAGAAAGAAAGAAAGAAAAATTCCCAATGGAAGGAGACAACCTAAAAGATGAGGTGATGGCCTATTCATATAGCCTGAAGTTTGCATCATCTTCTTCCCCTCCCTTCTTCAAACTGAGCAGCTTTTTAGAGTCATGCAGCTCCAATTTGCTGATCCCCCTCCTGCTTCCTCCATGATCTCAGTTAATGGGTACCAAGGACAGTGCATTCTTGTATACAGATGAGTAAGGAACATATGAAATGCAGAGATGCCAGAAATGTGAATTAGATCTGAACTATTAAATCTTTAAGCTGGATTATGATTTAACAGAAAGGTCTTATGAACTTGATGTTGCTTTTTCAGGTCCATCTAAGGAAGAGGTTTATCTATGATTCCTCCTTCTTCTTCTCCTACCCCACCAAAGTGGTAGAAAAGTGAAAACCTAGAGCCCATACAGAGCCATAGAAAGAAGGGAGTAGCAAGCAGTTCCTATTACCCTCAAGAAAGGAGAAAACTTATAGGAGATTTCATCCTCTGCCACCATTATGTCTGACCTGACATACCAAATCATTCTCTGTCCTGCAAGGAAAGAATTCAATAACAAGGATAACTTGTTTATAAACCTGTGAGGCATGACCTGATTGCTGATGAGGTGTTTAAAGGGATTTTATCAGGAAATTGTTGACCATCTATCCTCCATATTCAAGATGGATGAAACAAAAAAAAATGGACCTGAACTAAATAAAATTTGGCTGTTTATAAGCCTGATGATCTCAGGGAAAGGGAGGCATGGGATTAGCATCATCCTTGGGATGTTACAATGTGGGTTCAACCCTTCCCTTGCTTTCTAGTCCCAGAATTTTTATCTAAGTGAAATCAGGTAGAACTGATCATTTTCAATTGCTTTCAAGGAGGAAGGAAGGTGCAAAATGGGCAGAAAATAATTATTTGGGCAATAGGTAGGATTATTAAAGGTGGTAGGACTTTGCCTCAGTGAAGATGGAAATCTAACTGCATTGTGAAGAGTCACAAATCCTTTCAGACCTTGCTAGTTAAACCATTCCTTTATCCATACCAAGGCTGTCTCTCTGCTGATTACATGCAGTGTAGTCCCCACAAAGTGTTAGGCCCAGGCTATTCAATTTGTTTTGACACGTCCTAGGAATGGCTCTGAAAACAAGGGAAAATTTCCTAATTCAAGGTGCTAAAGAACTGGAAGGCATTACTCATGGAAATCAGGGAATCTTCCTTTTGACATCTTTAAAAAAAGAATATATAGTATGGGATAGATTACATATTCATATTTCTCAAGGGAGGAAGCTAGACTAAATTGCCTTTCTAGGACATTCTAGCTTCATGATTCTGTGATGACAGAAAATGTGTGTGTATACATACATACATACATATATATATATATATATACATATATATATGTATATATATATATATGTATATATATGGAGAGAGAGAATTTTATAATTCATATAGTGTTTTCTTCCCAGTCACCTTTCAAAGCAGATAGGTAAAGTATTATTATCTTCTTTTGATAGGGGAAGGGAATAAGCACTTATATAGTGCCTGTTATGTGTCAGGTACTATGTATTATCTCATTTTATTCTCACAATAATCCTGAGAAATATTGCTGTTATTAGCCTCAATTTACAGTTGAGGACACTGGGCAAACAGAAGTTAAGTGACTTTCCCAAGGCCACATAGATAGTAAGTATCTGAATTCAGATTTGAACTCATGTCTTCTTGACTCCAGGCCCAGTGCTCTATCCATTGCTCCATCAGTTACCTCCATAGTAGGGAAACTGAGGCAGAGAAATGAAGTAACATAACCTTTATCAGACCCAGGATTTGAAGCCAGATTCTCTTATTATTTCTTTACACCACACCTTTATTTAATAATTTTAAAATGACTAAATGGTGGTGTGTGCTATAAAAAGGGAAGGGAGACCATGATGGCAATTTACGCAGTAGATTCCTTCTATTCCTGGAAAATGACATTTTCCATTTACTTTCAAAACTTTATTCAGTTAAAGTTCTATTGTTGCAGATGTGGGAAATGGATCATTTCTAGGACAATGAATTAAAAAAAGGTGGAGAGATACATTACATAAAAATTAATAAGCTCAGAGCTTTTATTTCTAGCCAAGGGAAGGATTGCCTTGTAATATGACCCTGCAAATCTCGCTAAAGCAGCATTATTCTGAAATTTCTTCAATGTCAGGAAATATTATTAAATACAGAAAACAAGAGCACTTGAGGCATTAGTCTCCTGATCTGCGTATCTTCCTGGAAACAGATAGATTGTTCTGTATGAGCAGGTTTAAAATATTGGCAGGGCCGAATCATCCTTTGAAAGCAAATAAATTGAGTTCTCTGCATTGTATTGCACAGGGGCTTTAAATATGGAGGTATTATCTGCTCTTCATTGACACTACAGATCCAAGGACACTTTGGGGAAGATGGAATGATTTCTCTCATGTCCTTTTCTGAAAATTTCTTTCTTCTACTGCCCCCAAATAACTAATGTGATGAGCACTCTGTTTTAGTTCTCTTAGCTGTCTTCTTCCACCCCAGAAGTGACTGCATTTCAGGGGCCAATGAAATGATTCGTGTGTGTGTGTGTGTGTGTGTGTGTGTGTGTGTGTGTGTGTGTATAATTGGTAACATTAAATTTTAAAAGATGACTTTCAATTTGATATTCTTGTTCATCCCAAAAGAATTGGATATCCTTAAAAGTCCTGTTTATTTGGGAATAATACATCTTTTTGTTTTCTACACATTTCTAGGACCACAGGGATTAGAACTGGAAGAGACCTCAGAGATCATTTAATTCAATCTCTAATACTGAAGTAATAGTTTTATATTAAACTTGTTTTAGACTCAGCAAAACAAATTATGCTATGATTTTAACTGACCTTTATTATGCTTTGTTTTAAATTAAGTAGTAATAGCCAAATGGTACCTGACATTGTTCATTTTTGAAAAAGCAACCACAATTCTAATTTTTAAATAAGGTGCTAATTATATAGAAAAGAAATACACTTAATTGGCAAAAGAGGTCTTTGTCTTCATTGAAAAAGAAGAAAAAAGTGAAAAATGTACAAAATGCAAATTATACTACCCCAGAAGGTCTTACGAGTTACAATCTCTAATTGCTTTTATTTGTTCATATTATTCAGCATGTCAGATTTACTCAAAGGTTTCTGGAATTGAAGTGACTGGTAGAATCCTTGAGTTAATGTTGGTAAATACTTTTAAGAAAGATGACCCTGGCTAAAGCAAATGTGCCCTGTGAACTTGTATTTGAACCCTAAACTACAAATCAGTAAGATGATGATCGAACTTACTTTAAGCAAGACAAAAAGAAAAAGAAAACATAGTCTCACAGGATATAGTTACATAAAATGCCTTTTCCATTTTTGCAGTCTATTACCCTTTACTATTATAGAAAAATAGTGTTATTGGCTGATTCCTGAGAAAGCACACAGAGTCTTTTACTCCCAATTCTGAGCCAGGCACTGACTAGTGGGAAACAAAGCCTGGCCATCTGCTTCTGAATATCATATCATTACTACTTGGACTATTTGAGCAAATATTTAAGAATCTCTGATTCAAACAAAGGTTTAAAATTCTAACGTCTGAAATGAAGCTCAAGTAACAATAAGGAAACCTTTTAACAGAGGCCACTTCCCAGGGAAAACAGCCTCCACTTAACTGTCACCATCACCGTTATTTTTTATTTGGGTTTGAGAGTTAGCATTTAATGTCTCCATCTTAAAAAAAATCAGCAAAACTTAATTCCCGAGTTTCTGCAGTAAATGCTCAGGAAGGAAAACAGGGGAGTGTGGGTGAAAATGACTCATCAGCCACCCCCACCCTTCTCCCTGATGAATCTTCATTGGAAAACCAGGGTAGAGCTTTTGTGTGTGTGCCCTAACATACATACATACATACATACATACATACATACATACATACATAATCATAACACCACTATGCTCCAGGCCAGTGTTAATCCCCTGAACTTAAACAGTCCGTAATGTGCTGAAAGGCATCTGGCTAACTGCTGGTCTTTGGCAAGTGCCCCATCTGTCTTTGCCTAGCTGGACGGTTTTCTCTCTTGCCTTCACTTTCCCTTTCTCCCAATCAGGCTTCTCTCTTTGTTTTAGGAAGAGTAATTCATCTGAACTTTCCTTCCATCCCTAAAAACTTGTGCTTCTTTTCCTCTGCATGCCGTGATCCGGGGCTTTGTCTGAATGACATGACATAGTTGAGGCGATTGTTGTTTCGGGGATGATGGTGATGGTGATGGTGATGGTGATGGTGATGGTGATGGTGATGGTGATGGTGATGGTGATGGTGATGGTGATCATCCGTGGGAGCACAGGCTGAGCAAGTGCCAAGAGAAGATAGATGAACAGCTGAGGCAGAGAGGGAACTGAAAGAATGAAGTGCAGAGGGATTGCAGATGAGAGCTGTCCACGAACAGAAGTGCTGAAACGCCGCAGCCATGGTTTTGCAACGGGGTGGAGGGAAAGGGACTGGGAGACGCTGCAAATACAGAAAAGAAAACGAAATACCTTCACACGGCTGCACAACCTTGCTTTGGGGTATGTTTATCTGCAGGTGTCCTCGCTGTTGAGCTGGGTGGGTGAGATCCCCTTTGCTGGCAGGTTCAGGCTCAGATCTCTCTAGAAAGCTGTGAATGAAAGCCCCAGCTCCACGGGGCTGTGATTTTGGTAGGAGGCGTGTGCGCTCGAGTCTCTGTCCTTCTACAGGAAAGCTTGCTTTCCCCTGGGTCCTAAAAACCTCCTAATCATTTTTTAGTACGTCCTGTTGGTAGACTGTATCTGTAATGTCTGGGACAGAGAGTACCCAGACTTCTCCCAAACGCTTTTAAAAAGCACTCGATAATACTCACCATTGGGGTCATTTAAGGATCTAGGATTCTGCCAACGTGTAATCAAAGTAAGCAATCACTGGGAGTTAGCTTGAATATCCTGGGGGCAGACAGAGAGGGACTCCTGTCATCCCTTAATAATATTCCAGTCTAAATCATGATTTAGTTAGTTGTATATACTAAGGTTGAAAAACAGTGTCAATACATGCAAAAAATTTTAGGGAAGAATAGGGAAACACGTGAACGTTGGGCACATGAAGATTTAATTAAGTAGCGTTTTATAAACATTTTATTCAAACATTATTTTAAAGTGACATATATTTCATTTAAATAACTTTAATGCCAACTTAACTACTTTTTCTACTGTCTGACTTATTACTCCTTTTTCTTTCATTCATCCACCCAATAAACATTTGTTAGGTGCTTCCCATGAGCAAAGCCATGCCAAGAGATAAAGAAAGATGCCAAAATAAATAGGACATAGTCCCTGCTCTCAGAGAGCTTGCAATTACGAGGATTATTCATGTTTGGGGTTTTTCGGGGGATGTTTATGATGCCTTTTCTACTTCTCTGCCATTCCATTTGTCACTAACATCAGGGATATCAAGAAAAAAATTTTTTAAAAGAAGAAATCCATTACTGTCAAAAATTTCACTTGAAATTTAAAGTGAATTTAAATAGCTTTGGTTGGTAGTTTTTACTTTCAGTAATTTTTTTTTTATTGTCTGTAGTGCTAAAAGGCATCTGTAACATCCCAGTTTGTGTAAAGTTTATGTGTGTATACTACATATGTATATATGTATATGTATATATAAAGTTTAAAGTGAATTTAAATAGCTTTGGTTAGTAGTTTTTACTTTCAGTAATTTTTTTTACTGTCTGGACACACACACAATGTGTGTGTGTGTAAAGTTTATGTGTGTACACTATGGATGTATATATGTGTGTATACATACACATATGTGTACATATACATATATACACATGTGTGTACATGTATATCCAAGCTGAGAGAGACAAGTAAAGTAGAGAGGTGTATCACAGTGCCTTTCAATTAGTGTTCTTAAATCACTTTGTCAACTACTCTCATTGTGGAGAGATACTTAGGAAGTACAACAGTGACTGTTTACTTATATGAAATTGAATTAAAATTTTAATGTACTTTGTTTCATGTAAAAAAAAATATAAACTTAAGCAGCAAAACCAATACAACTATAAACCAATCCTCACTGGTTTGCCTGAAATTTCCATTTTAATCATTCTTTTGAGTTATTGCTGTACTCATTAGTCTCATGTTGCTATTACAGCAATCCCTTAAAGAATTTTAAAAACTTGATCAGCAAAAGGGCATTATTATTTATATTACAAATCACTTATTAATCAATTTGCTTAATTTATTTTAAAAAGCATGATTATGTTGCAAGTAAAATGTTATCAATATTAATATTTAATATGACTGTAGGTCCTACATTAGCTCCTGTATTATCTGTGAGTATGATTGAAAGGCTTATTTAAGAATAACAGTGCTTTAAACAAAGTCGTCCCTCAATAAATATATGTAAAATTAAATTCAAGGTTTTTTTCTTTGAGTACACTTGCAAGATCTTCTTACAGGCTTGTCTTTTAAGCTTAAGGCAGTGGACAGTGACTTTCTTTGAATACAAATGTGTCACTTTACTACTGCACTTCAAATTGGTCTCTCTAGTATCCACTAGTTATGTCACACTGTATGAATTAGTGTTTCTCTTCCATTCCTTTCTTATTCTACACTTCAACTTGTCAGAGAATGGCTTTGCAGGTACCTGTATTCCAGGGTTATTGCAAATATCTATGTCAACCCCACTGGCCTGCCTGGAATTTTCACCTTAATCATTTTTTGTGCGTGTAGTTAAAACGCAAGCTGTTATCTGAGCAATGTAACACATTAAGCTATTATCACCCATTAACAAGCTAGACAGGATAGCAGAGTACCTGGAAGAAGTACAGCACCTCCCCCTACCTACCCACCCCTCACACTCCTCTAAACAGATCTAGAAAATGCACCAGATAATCCTGATGGGGAAATTCGTTCATTCAATAAACATTTGTTAAGTGTCTACTATGTGCCAGGCACTGTGCTAAGCACTGGGGACACAAAAAAGAGGTAAAAGATAGTCCCTACCCTCAAGGAGCTTACAATCTAATGGGGGATACAGATATTGACAAGCAACGTATACACAGGACAAATAGGAAATCGCTAGAAGGAAGACAGGATGTATGTTTGTAGGTGATGGCAAGATCAAAGGTATGACCATCTTTGTGTGTGGCTGAAGTGGGTTGGAGTAGCTCATGGGAGAAGAGTAGTTTGAGGAAATGTATGGTTAGGGTATTTGAAGGAGAACCAATATGTATGTTGAAATTACCTATATAAGGGCAAGAGTTGGGGAGGGAGAGAAAAATGGAAGGCAGTTATTGAATTCATTGAGAAAGGAAGGGGAGTGACCTGGGGATCTATAGACACAAACTACCAGAATTTTGATTAGGTAGTAGACATGAATAGTATGAACCTCAAAGAAAGACAAATTATTGAGTAAAGGAAGAAGAGAAAGAACCTAGCAGTGGCAATGAGGAACAAAGAATATTCCAACTCTTCTGCCTTGAACAGTAAGCTGAAAAGAATGAATGAAGATATATATATTAGTGGAAAGAATGAGCAGATAGGTTGTGTCATCAGGGGAAAGAGGTAATAGATGGTAGGAATGGGAGAAGAATAGGTTTAAGATGAAGGGAAGCTTGTTTCCTAGGACAGACATTCCAGAGGCCACAAGGGAAAGGGTGGATGGATTATGGATGAAATTTTGTAATGAGAGGGTTGAGAAGGATGGGAATGAAGAATCAGGTAGTAAGAGGTGTTGAGAGCTATTTCAAGGATGACCTGTGGGAGTTCAGAGCCCCTGGAATGTGAAGCATATGACCAAGTATAAGAATGTTCATCATTGAGTGGAAGGCACCACTCCTCTACCCTCAAAGGACAGGTGCAACAAGAGTTTGGACATTTGAAATAAAAGGAAGGTTTGCTCTTCTTTGCACTGCAGGTTCTCCAAATACTGTTCAGGAGATTGGGCTGGTACCAGGAGATAGAAGATGCCTTGTGCTGGTACAGATGGAAGTGGTTGCTTTGGGGTGGATGGAAAATCACTGCACAGGCTCCTAGAAGCTTTCCTCAGGGGACATGTAGCCACAGCAGGAGATGGAAGGCTCAGGGTGCTAGTGCATCTAAGATCTGAGGTCTTCTCACCTGAGAAGGCTGGCTATGAGGCAGCAGCTAGAAGTGGTAGATTCCCTGCACAAATGGAACTGCCTGCCCATGCCCCTAGCAGTCTTTCCTCAGGAGACATGCTGCCCCAGCAGATGATGGAAAGGTCAAAGTGCTAATGCACTCATCATCTGAGAAAATCCAACAAAAAGCATGGTGAGTCATATTTCCAGCTGAGGCTATTATAAAGAGTCATACAGAGAGGTCTATGGACCCAGAGTATAGGGTCTGGTCAGAAGCAAAGTGCCAGAACACTCTAGCACAGGTAGGGATTATGGTCCCTAAGAAGAGATCCTAAATAACTTATTTAGGATGTAGGAACAGGTGAGAAGATCCAGTCCCATGTCACAGACCAAGAGCAGACTAAGGAGGGGATCTATACTCAGGGATCAGGAGCAGTCCAAGCCCTAGGCAGCTAACCTAGTAAGAAGGATGTTCAAAAGTAAGAGAAGTCATGTGCCTTGGACTCCAGAATCAAGATATGACCTCAGTTCCAGCTTCCTGCCCAGTCTGAAGCCTGCAGATGAACAACCAGGGCAGGAATCTTGGACCAATGCAAAGCTTGCAGTTCTATCACTCTGAACTAGCACAACTTCCAAGCTGGCTGAAAGAAGCTAAGTAGCAGTTTACTCTTGCTCAAATCCAAATCCAGGTCAAAACTCACAGAGTTCAGACCAAGGGGGCACTAATCATACTTCTGCCCCAGATCAGACCACTTTGGGAGCACTGAAAGCTTTCAGATCCCTAGCCTGAACTTTCCTTGACATCTTCTAATAACACAAATGTTCTTATCCTCCCATTCCATCAGGGGAAGTCTTTATAATTAACAGCTTGATATAAAAGTTACAAAACCTTGCCCAAGCAAAAAAAAAAACTCCCCTAAAATTAGAAAGGACTAAATCAAAGCCAATGACTCTACATGACAACAGGAAATATTAAAACAAATTCAAAAGACTTTAAAAAAAATAATATATAAGGCATACCATAGCAAAAAAAACTGGTATGTAAAATAGATTGAGGGTAAGAAAGAATCGTTAAACTCTCTGAAAGCCATGATAGAAGAAGAAGAAGAGGAAGAAGAAGAGGAAGAGGAAGAAGAAGTCTTAACATCATATTTCAATAAATTTTAAAAGAAAACTGCCCAGATTTCTTGGAACCAGAAGGTAGAATGGCAATATAAAGAACCCATAGATTATTTCTTGAAAGAAATGCCAAAATAAAAACTCCAAGGGACATTATAGTCAAAATCCAGAAATTCTAGAACAATTAAAGAATACTTCAAGAAATCATAAAAGAAGGAACATAAGTATCAAAGAGCCACAGTCAGGATCACACATGGTTTAGCAGCCACCACTATATAGGATGAGACAGTTTGGAATATATTATTCCAGAAGACAAAGAATATAGGCTTATATCCAGGAACAACTTATCCAGCAACACTAATTGTGATCACACAGATGGGGAAAAGCAGGCTGCTAATGAAATGGGGGGACTTCCAAGCAGTCCTGATGAGAAGTCTAGATTTATATAGAAACTTTGAACTTCAAATGCAGGAGTTAAGAGAAACAGAAAAAAAAATAAGCACAAACAAACAATGACGAAGAACTAAACAAAGACAAACTACCTACATTTTAATATGAGAGAATGATACCACTGTCCTCCTATGAACCTTTTCATTATAAGGGGTCAGATGAGACAGAAAGACTGAGAGTGGTTCTGCTGTGCCTTAATGATTTTAAAAGAAGAAAGGGAAGGGAAGGAAAGAAGAGTACACTGGGGAAGAAGGAGGAAGGAAAGTTAGGAGAAATTATTTCATATAATGGAAGGGAGAATACAAGTAGAAGTCTACACTAATGTGTAGGTAGGGGTGGGTAGGGCAGCTGACCCTTGAACCTCACTCTAATTTGACCTGGTCAAAGGAAGGAAGAACATGTATTAAGGTGGGTTCAGAACTACATTTCACTCAGTAAGGAAATAGGTGGGAAAGGAGGGAAAGGATACTGGGCCATTATAGGGAGTTTGTGTTAGGGGAGGGATTAGCCCTAACAAAACAAACTTTAACTGAGGAGGTACAAAAATATTTGTAGCCCTTTTGTAGGTATCAAAAAAAAATTAGAATCTGATGGGAGTGGCCCATCAGTTGGAGAATGGCTAAACAGGTTTTGGTATATGAAATACAATATAAGGTACATAGTATATGAAGTGCTGTTATGATGTAATGAAGGGGATGGTTTCAGAGAAACCTGGGGAGGAGACTTTATGAACTGATGCAAAGTGAAGTGAACAGAACCAAGAGAACAATTTATATGTAATAACAATTTTGCAGAGACAAGCAACTTAGAAAGATTTAGTAACTCTGATAAGCATAATGACCAACCATGATTCTAGAGGCCTGAATATGAAACATGCTGCCCACATTGAGTGTTTTGCTTTTCTTTTATCCTCAATTGGGTAGGAGGTGAAATGGGAGGGAAAGAGGGAAAATTTTTGCTGATTGAGAAAAAAAAAATTAAACGCTTTAGTAAGAATTAGTTTTTCAAATTAGATTGTAAATTACCTGCCAACAATTCAATTTAATTCAATATTTCTAATGTGATTATTAGGTGTAAGTTCTCGTGTGAACCACTGCAAGCACAAAGTTGAAATATTACATGATTATATAGACCTTTCTTTCAGCATGTTCCAATAGGGAAGAGAACATTAAGTCATGTACATGAATAAGTATGATTATATTGAAAAATGTGGCTAAGTTATCCAAAGTGTTATGAGAAATTTGAGGATGGAGTCATTAGTTATGTTGTGGTGATCAAATAAGGCTTCCTGGGGTAAATACCCTAGTTGGCCTTGGAAGGGTTTTAATGGTTCCGTATTGATGTCCATTTTAGGCATAATAATCAACAGCACAGTGAATCCATCAACAAACAATTATTAAGCATATACTACATGCCAGGTATTGTGCTATGTTGGAGATATAAAGAAAAGCAAAAGATTGTTCTTGCTCTCAAGGAATTCACAGTCTAATGCAGAACCAACATGCAAATAACTATGTATAAATAAGTTTTATACAGGATAAGTTAGAGCTAATCAACAAAAAGAAGGCATTAACATTAAGAGGAATTACAAAAGCTTCTTGTAGAAGGTAAAATTTTATTTTTTGGAGGCAATTAGGGTTAAGTGACTTGCCAAGGGTCACACAACTAGTGAGTGTCTGAGGGCAGATTTGAACTCAGGTCCTCCTGACTCTAGAGCCAGTGCTCTATTCACTGTACCCACATGGCTTCCCCAAAAGGTAAAGTTTTAGCTGGGATTTTAAGGAAGCCAAAAAATCCAGGAGGTAGAGATGAGAAGGAAGAGAATTCTAGGTCTGAGGAACAGCCACTGAAAATGCCTATACTCAGGAGAAGGAGTGTCTTCTGTGAGAAACAGCAAGGCCAGTGTCACTAGTACACAGAGTACATGTGGGA
Organism: Phascolarctos cinereus; assembly: GCF_003287225.1. Classification (NCBI taxonomy): domain Eukaryota; kingdom Metazoa; phylum Chordata; class Mammalia; order Diprotodontia; family Phascolarctidae; genus Phascolarctos; species Phascolarctos cinereus. Next base: position 471,053,290 of record NW_027555847.1, read on the forward strand.
TAATTAAGGTGTAAGAAGACTGGAAAGGTTGGGAGGGACAAGAAAATAAAGGGTTTTGAATGCCAAACAACATTTTATGTTTGATCCTAAAGGTAATAAGGAACCAATGGAGTTTATTGAATGTAGCAGGTGTGACATGGTTCCATCTCTACTTTAGGAAGTTCAATTTAATAGCTGAACGGAGGGTAGATTAGAAGAGGAAGAAACTTTAAGGAATGGAAAGCTATTAAAATGTAACCACAATAATCTAGGAGTGAGGTGTTGAGGGTTTAGGGTGGGAATAGGCAAGATCTAGAAAATAGAAAAAAAGAAAATAGCATAAGGATTTGAGGTGTTAGGATTAAAATAGAAGATGAGAATTAGTATAGTCTAGCTAGAAAAGAGTGCCTGAGACAATGGTGGAAAGGGAGATTGGAGTCAGATTGCAGCAGACCTTCAATGTCAAGATAAGAAGTTTATATTTTATCCAATTTAAAAAATACAGCAATATTGAACGATTTGGGGTAGAGTAATTACATTCTTAGAATGGTTTATTGGGAGCATTACTTTTAAAATATTGTGAAAGATGGATTGGTACAGAGAAGAGTGGAGGCAGAAGGACCATTTAGGAGGCTATTAAAATATTACAAATTTTGAAATTAATGAGGGCCTAAATTAGTGTAGTTGCAATGGGATTAGAAAGGAATGGACAAATGTAAATGATAGAGGGAGATTTAGTAGCACTTGGCAAGAGATCTAGTGTGGAGAATGAGGTTGAAAAAAGAGTCAAAAAATGACTTTTAAGATTCAAGCCTGGGTGACTGGAGCGATGGTTGTGACATCAATAGTAATAGAGGCATTAGAGAGAAGACGCAAAGGAATGGAATGGGTATAAGAAGTTAAATAATAGCCCTGGAGTCAAGGAGACATAAGTCCAAATCCTGCCTCTGAAACTTGCTAGCTTTGTGACCCTGGATAAATTACTTAACTTTTCTCAGTGCCAGTTTCCATATTTTTAAAAGTGAAAAATTACAGCACCCATCTTGCAACGTTATTGTGAGGATCAAATGGCATAATAAATGTGTGGTAGTGTTGGGTTGGAGCAAAATTCCTTTAGTCCTGGAGAGGAAGGACTGTGATTATTACTGATTATTTGAAATGGCTCAGAAGCGATATGTTTTGCAGTCATAGAACCTTGCTTTGAACCCCTGCTCTGCTTCTAGCTCACTGACTTGGCTCACTTGGCCAAATCACTTCCCTTCCCCTGTCCTTCGGTTTCCTTATCTGTAAAATGATGGTGTTGAATCAAATCATTTTTAGTTTCCCTACAGCTCTAAATCCCAATTAAGCTACATTTATGGCCACATTTCTACAAAACATCTATGAATCTATATAAGTTGGGTATATATGTCTCTCCCATATTCTGGAGCTGGATTCCACTTTGAAAATGTTGGTCATTTTCTTAGTGAAATTTCCCTGCAATTTCATAAATGTGTCTGTCTGTGAGTATGTGCACTATGGGAAATTAATGGCAACTTACAAGAAATAAAATATTTGTATGTACTTGGTGAAAGATTTTCCAAAGATGGAAGTATGGAGAAGTATCTTGGCAAATACATTTTTGCCTATGATACAGAAAAATATCTGTGGAGAATTCAAAACTCCTTTCTGCAAAATGCTCCCAGAAATGTTAATGTAAATATGGTCTTTTTTTTGGTAATCTGACTATTTTTGTTGGTTTTCATTCTCTGCTCTGAAATAAAATTTTATTTCAATATCAAACCAATATAATAATAACTCTTCCTCCCTAAATTTCTACAGTAAGCTAATAAGTTAATTCAATGGAAGATGGAAACCATTTTTAGTGAAGAAAAGAAATTTCTCTTCTGACACCATAGATAAGCTCCTGAAAATTGTTTTTAATTATCGTTCTTTTTATTTAACATAACTATTCATATAATTTAAAAATTAATTCCATTTGTCCCTCAACATTGAATAGCCTAATTAATAATGTGTACAGAGAAGATTTTTGTATGATTTAAAATATCTAAAATTCACTCTTGTCTTTTCCCAGAATAATTTAGGATATAAATGACAAATAATACAACACTAGAAGAAGCCTCATATCTTTTCATGAAAATTCATAAGCCTCAATATCACAATTAAGACATTGAAATTTAACATTAATGCTTTCAAAATTACTGAATAACCTAAAATTACCCTAATTTTGAAAGTTAAAAAAAGAACTTGGAGATTGAGGAAATATCCATTTAAGAAACCACTTCAGCCAGCAGGCACCTGATCTCCTTTCTAAGCAAAAATATAATATTTGTAGACCATTATCAAGGAGGAGGGTTGCAACAACAGAAATGACTCTGTTCAATGACCCTCTGATGACAAACATGAGAAGAGGAATAAAACAGGAAATAACTCTCACAGAAGCCATATGCCACTCTAATTGAAGTCCATAATAAATTCCAGGTCAAAAATGAATTCCCTGTGGATGGTGATGTTCTCCAGATTACTTCTGTTTGTGGATGACAGTGTTCTGTTTGTAGTAAGCCCAGAACATGACAAAGCCTCTTGGAAGAAACACATAAGTCACTCAAAGGAGTTTAACCTCTCTATCTGTACAGGAAAGACCAAGTAAGTGAAGAATGCCTATTGCCTAGATTTCTTTATGCATTTGAATGGACTCTCTATAGGGTTTGTTCAGGCAGATAGTCCAGATGGACAGTAACCTGAACCCAAAGTGCAATTGATGTAGAGGGAAAGGGAAAAGAGGTAGGTAACAAGCATTTATTATGTGCCTAATATGTACCGAGCACTGTGTTAAGTGCTTTACAAATATTATCTTATTTTATCCTCATAACAACTACATGAGGTAGGTGCTATCACTACTCCCACTTTACAGTTTAGGAAACTGAGGTAGACAGAGATTAAGTGGCTTACCCACACACAGAAAATAAATATGTGAGGCCAGGTTTGAACAAAAGTCACCCTGATTCCAGGTCTAGTGATAAATCCACTGTGCCACCTACATGCTTCCCTTCAGTAAGAGAAAGAAAAGAGGCTTGATGACTTTGTAGAAATAGCAGAACTACTAGACTGACCTTAAGCTTCTTATGAAAGCAAAAGTCTATCTTTTTAATGTTAATATTTTAACAGTGTGCTATCCGATAGAAAGATGTGAAACAATACCACCTGCAAACAATTACAGATGAGCATCTAAAAGATAAAAATGAAAAAGTGAGTGGTGGATGTGAGTAGGCTTCAAGATGTTACCAGTAAGGAAACCTGAAGGACAGAAGTAAAGGATGTCACCAAGGAATTCTATGAGAGGAAGAGAAGATAGAGTCATTATATGGAAAGAGCAATGAATGACAGATGGGTGGCCAGAGTCTTCCACTAAGACCTTTGTAATACTCAAGAAAATGAGTAAGATCTCCATCACATCAGGTGGGCCCCTAGTGGTGAACTTTGGGGAGAACATGAAAATTTCAAGAGTCTTAAAAGATGCGTAGGTATGGATGGTTATTTATTAGCATTGTAAAAGACAACTTCTGAATTGATAATATCAGAGATCCATTAGTGTATATGAGAATGAGGGAGCACAATGGAAGAGTAGGAGCAAGAAAACCCCCTAGAAGAACAAAAATTGAGACAACTATGAGCTTACAGAGATGTTTGCCTATGATCCAGTAAATCATCATATTTGGAGAATAATTGAAGATGAAACTAGAAGGACAACTTAACAGATATTCTTGCATTTTTATAGTGATCTATCCTCATCAGGACCTATTGTAGAACCAACATACTTAGCTTCTATCATCTCAATATCCAATGTTTTATTTGAGGAGGTAGCAGTAATGCAGAAGATAAAATACACACAGCTGTACTCAACTAAAGAAACAGGTGTTAGAGGCAACAGAATTTTAAAGGTATTCAGGGATCAACTTTCAAAACATCTCAAATAATGGAATATTCCAAAAGAATGAAGATCACAGTTCATATTTGGTAATTTACAAAAAAAAAAAACCAAGAAGGCATTAGCAACTACCATACCTATACCTATTTTATCATTTATATAAAATTGGTACAATGATGTTTTATACATATATGGAAGGAATTCTTCAACAAAAAAATGTGAGAAGGGAATAGGCAGGCTTTTGCTTATAACTTTTTAGAGCAGATCAAATTTTTATATACACACAAATGACTCATTAATATAGACAATATAGGAACCCATAGTGTCTGTTGTTTACTGATGTTTAAAAAAAAAGTTTTCCCTGGTAGCACAAAATTCTCTCAAGTTTCTATAACATATGTGACTACAAAGTAGTCACAAGTGGGTTCAATGATCTTGTGAATACCAACATTAAGCAAGGTATGAGACAGGATAAGATACTCACCTACGTCATGAAAGAGATAGCCTGTGTGTGTGTGTGCCTGTGTCATGAAAGAATTTGAACACTTCAAAGTTCAAAAGGAAAGATTCCTTATTAGGAGGCTTTCCAAATCCTTGTATTATAAATTAATTTGTACCCATTGTATTAAACCCTGAGCCACAACAAAATTTTCTCAAAGAAGTTTACTGACGTTTGAAAGAAATCTGCCTAGTCTTGATCATGGGTTTGGCTTTGGAGTCAGGGGATGTGCTCAAATTCCTTCTCTACCACTTTCCAACTATGTGACCTTAGGCAAATTACTTAACTTCCCTGGGCCTCAGATTCATCTGTAATGATGATGATGGTGATGATGATGATGACGATGACTAGCATTGATACAGGGCTTTAGGTTTTATTTACCCATTTATTTATTTATTTATTTGTTTGTTTGTTTGCTTGTTTGTTTATGTGACATTTTAAGTTTTGAACCATCTCCTATCTCCCCGTCTTCCTCCCTACCCCATACTAGAGAAGGCAGTCCTCCGATTTTACAAAGCATCTTACATATATTATGGCATTTGATCCTTACAACAAGTCTATGAGATTGGCATCATTATTGTCCCCATTTTACAAATAAGAAGGCTGAATCTGAGAGAGGATGACTTTCCCAAGGTCACAGAAATAACAAGTGTCTGAGACAGGATTCAAACTAAGATCTTTCTGACTCCAAGTCTAGAGCTCTATCTACTACGCAATGCTGCCCTTCTGTAAAATTAGTGGGGTTGGCCTAACAACTTTGAGGTTCCTCCTAGCTTTAAATCTATGATACTGTGAGCCTATGATACTGTAACCCACTCTAGAAAAATTAAATAAATGATAAGGATATACTGCTCAGAATATAACATGAAATTTTATATGCAACTGGCTGAGTTAGCTTACCAGTGCGTGTGTGAACATGTAACCATACATACAGCATGTATATGGTGGTTTCCTGGAATGGACATTTCCCTAATTTTAAAGTTAGTTTACAACATATATGCACATGTACACTTGTAGAGAGAAACACATGTCTGAATATACAAACTTCTATTTATATATAGGTATAGACAAAGCAGCTAGTCTATGAGCTGGTCACACAATGGAAAGAAATTTGTCTGAGTTGCTTTTTGGAAATTTCAGGGCACTACCAATGGTTCCAGGCAGTTCTGATAATCAAATCTCAATTTTTAACAGCAACGTTCTCTCTGTGATGCTATATAGTTGTGAATTTTGTAATGCCACAATCTTACGGGATCTCTGAGTTGAAAGAGGCCCCAGAGGCCATCTACTCCATCCTACACTTGAACAAAAATCTCCTCTACAACACACCTGACAAGTCATCATTCAGTCTTTCCTTTAAGACTTCCAGTAAGGGTGAAACTACTGCCCCATGGGTCAGTCCTTTCTACTTAATTATTTTTGTAGTGCCACAGTTCAAATTTAACAAAATGGTGAACTGAGGCAAAACTCCAAAACAGATAACATTTATTAGCAGGGGCATGATGACTCAATAGGGTCAAAGGTTTTCTTCCATTAATGCCAAAGACCCTGAGCATAAGGACAATTCTTTTTTATGGGTTTTGGGGAGTACAGAACAAAGAACAGAACAGGGTAGATAATATCATAGGCTTGAGGGTAACACAGATTTGTCACAGAGCTGAGGTTCAGAGAACAACATGATTGGTTGAAAGTTTGGTAATAGGGGCCAGCAACAACCCCCTTCTTCTCTCATGAGACTAAGAAGTTCTCATTATTTGAATGCAAGCACAAGATAGTAGCCCAGACTTTGAACACATCAGACACCCTTGAAGGATAACTTGATAGTGTAAAAACATCAGGCCCATCTTCCTCATGTTCACATTCATTCTCCAAGGTCAGTTAAATTCCTTGGGGCAAGAACATATCAGTGATTAGCAGAACAGCAGAATTTCTGGACCTAACTAATAACAGATCAGCTGATTCTGAACTAAGTTCAAAGATAGAGAGCCATAAGCTAGGTAGTTAACAGGTTAAAAGCAATTAATTATAAATAGGATCAATAAATGATACAAGACCAATCTTAATCTTCTCAGCAGGTATTGCCAAGAGCAATATTATAGAGGTTAGGTTGGATTAATATATTACCAGTGGTATAAAAAGACAATGTCAAGGGCATACATATATAACCAAAGAAGAAGGTGAGCCTGTTATATAACAGGATTAAGATATGATAAACAGACGACTTGAGTGCTGTGTAAGTATACCTGAAATATTATTAAAAGAACTATAGGAAGGCCTCCAGCACACTGAGGGGATCCTATAGGCAGGATTTGTAATCATATAGAATGAAAAGGCTCAGTGGGGCTAATATATGCATTAGCGGAGGAATGGAAACACCAGCCAGGTCTTGGCTCCACTCATTTATCAAAAGATCTATTTTGTAAACAAAGAGTATATCAGGGTATCTTCTTAGGATGTTATTTTGTATTTTTTTTCTTTTTTCAGGCTTAATGACCATTCAATTCACTCATAAGCAATTTTCAGTCTATATCTTAATAGCAATCAACGAAATTATAAAAATCTATATACATCAAATTCTTTACTCTATGTGGTTCTTGTCAATGACCAATGAGGAGACATAATGTTGCAGGACATGAATCATAGTAACCCTAACATTCTCAATATAAGTGAAACAAACAAAGAAAGGAAATTGGAACTAAATGGGAGGATGACTTATAGATTCTCTTTAGAGAGGAAAATAGATTTGGCAGAGTTGGTTTTATGTATGTAAAGGCAGCAAAAAAACATCATTTTGTCAGACATTTGGTCATTCTATATTGCTGTATTTCTGATAAGCATTTGAAATGAACAACCATGAAGATACATTTGAAGCTTATTGTGCAATCTCTGTTTCAGATGATGACAGAGAAATCTGATGAAAAAAATTGATAACTCCTTACAAATTAGATCAACATACATTTTAGTACTTAATGATTACAGTGCACAAGGTGTGCTTAGAGAAAGGTATATGTTGGAAACATTCAAGAATAATCAGTGAGAGAGGCTAAAGTATCATAGATTTTAAAAATTCTCACACCTATATGTCATGAGTACGTTTCAAAAGAAGTTAGAAGGTGCTGTACGTGATGAGCACCAAAACACATCACAAATAATGAAATTGATTGTATTTTAATGCACAGAAAAAGACTGGTACTAACATGCAAGCCATTTCTGAATCAGTGATCCATAACACTATCAACTTCTTGGAACAAAAATCAAAATCAATATCAAATTAGAAGAAAGAATAAAAATGCAAAGATATGGCACTCAATTAAGTCAACTCAAAACTGACCTATTTAAACAATTTGTTAATGTCTCCCAACAAAAAAATGAATAAATGGATATAAAAAGTATTAATCATTTTCTCAATAAGATTAACCTGTATAAATTGATCACTACAATGAAGAGACAAACGGAGCCTAGAAGCAGCCTTAGCGAGCAAACACTTGATTTCCTTTCAAACAGAGAGTCAAGGCAGCCAAGGGTAATATATTTTTAGAACAAACTTATTCATTAAATCTTATTGGAAATTATGGTGGGTGATTGGGGGTAATATTGCCTCATTAAGTAGGAAAAAGCAACAAAAAAAAAACCTAGTTTACATTAAGTATGGTGAAGGTCCAAACCAAATTAGATCATCCTGAGAGCATTTACTGATGAACCTGGAAGAAGGACAATGAACAGATGAAAAATGGAAAAGATCTATAATGATGTAGATAACAAATTGTTTTCTGCATCAATGAAAGTTTAGCCATTGTATTTGGACTCTAACATCAGAGTCCTTAATGTAGCACTTGAGAAAATAGAAATGACACTAAAAAAACAAAATAGGAAAAGCAGTTGGACTAGAATAATTACATACAGAAAAAGTCCATGACAGAGGTGCCACAATTTTGAAGATATTGAGGGATCTATTGCCAAGACATCCGAAAGAGAGGAGTATAACAAATGTTTAAGAAACACAGGTACCTTATTCAGCCATTCCCTAATAGAAGGGTATTCTCAAAATTTTTAGTTCTTTATCATCACAAAGAAGTTGTGGTACGTGATCGTGATGGAATGCTATTGTGCTGTAACAATGGAGCTCATCACTGGTTGGTGGGTTGGTTTGTTGTCCTTCATTCTTAAAGAGGATCAAAATGACATCACTATGAGAGAGTCAGATTGCAGTGTGTCCAACTGGGTCTGAGCAGACCAATATGAGTTTGGAATGTTCTACCACAAGCCAGGCACAAACAGCCCATGTGAATATTTGGGGTGGATTCTCTAAATTTGTGCATTCCACATTTCTTTTGAGCTACTTCAATTCTGCTTTGCTCATAGAGCACAGAACCTTCTCTGTAAGGGCATGCTATGCTGAGACAGTCCTGCGCCAGTGTCTGCCATGTCACATGATCAATTCCAAAGTTCTTTAGAAAGATCTTGAGTGTCCTTGTATTTCTTCTTCTGATCACCATGTGAGCACTTGCCATGTGTGAGTTCTCTATAAAATAGTCTTTTAGACAAGTGTATGTTTGGCATTCAAAACATATGCCCGACCCATTGGGGTTGCACTCTCTGAAGTAGAGTTTGAATGCTTGGCAGTTTAGTTCAAGAAAGGACCTCAGTGTCTGGTATCTTATCCTGCCAGGTGATCTTCAGAATCTTCCTAAGACGATTCAAATGGAAGTGATTCATGAAATAATGAGATATAAAATGAACAGAACCAAGAGAACATCGTATACAGTAAGAGCAATATTGCTTTAAGAACAACTTTAAGTGACAAAGTCATTTTGACTATTATAAATACCCAAACCAACTACAAAGAACACATGAAGGAACTGATAAATGGAAGTATGTATAGAATAATTTTGCATGTATACAGTTATCTAACAGTAGCCATCTCTAGGGTGTGGGAGGGAAGAAAAAAAAGAAATTTACATGACAAATTTCTTAGACATTTAAAAAGAATAGCAAATTTTACACAGCAGTTTTGCAGTTTCATGTGCAATCATCTTTTTATCATTCTATGTTATGGATATATTTGTTTTATTTTATAAATTAAAAATACAATAAATGAAATTTTAAAAAAGAAAATGCATTACCTTATTATAAAAATAATAATTGCAGAAATACCAATAATTATTGACCTATATTTCTATTCAATTTCTACAAAATCTTTTTGAGAATAATCTACAATATTTATCAGGGCATCCTTGATGAAGACTTGGGAAGGGAAGTGGCAGGCTTTCACAACTGATATTCTACAGCAGACAACATCATTAAATTGATATGTGTATAGAGAATACAAATTCCTGATGAGATACTATTTGTTGATTACAAAAGAAAAAAATATGTTTATGCTAGAGACCAAACATAGCTTCAAAAAAATTTTCCTTTAAGGACTTTGTGTCTCATAACATGTAGAGATCACTCAAAATGCTCCTAAATGCAACCACAGGACTTACTAGCTTTGTGACCCTGAGCTAGTCACTTAACCCCAATTGCCTCACCAAAAAAAAATGCAACCATAGGGTTAACTATTCAACAACCTTTCAATTATTAACATCAAGCAAGAAAAAGGCAAGTAGGGTCTCTAAGAGTGTTTTGAAGGTTTTATTGCACAAGGTCCAAATGGAAGAAGGATTACCTGTATATAATAAGTTTCTTCAGCTACTCCTTTTTGCAGATAATACTGTATTGATTGCATCAATATCATCAGACAGGCAGTGTGGTATAATGGATAGAGAGCTGGAGTCAGCCAGGAAGAAATGAATTTGAATCCCACTTCTGTTAACTCTGTAACCCTAGGCAAGTTATTTAATCTTTCCCAGGTATAGTTAACACATCTGTAAAATGACATTAATATCTGTAGCACTTGCCTCATGAGGTTGTAGGAGATCAAATGAGGTAATATATGTAAAACATTTTGTAAACATTAAAGAGATATATAGACAAGTTATTATTACTTATTGTACTTCATAAAATTACAAAGTTTCAACTGAGGCTCCCTTCTTATGAGGCAGCTAATGGCACAGTGGATATATTACTTGGCTTGGAGTCAAGAAGACCTGAGTTTGAGTCTAACCTCAAACAATTTCTAGCTGTGTGACCTTGGGCAAGTCATTTAACCTCTGTCTACCTCAGTTTCCTTAACTGTAAAATGAGGATAGAAATAGCATTTACCTCGCAAGGTTGTTGTGAGGATTTTTAAGCACTTAGCACAGTATCTGGTACAAATGTGCTATGTAAATATTTATTTCTTTCTATTTATTCCTTCCTCACTGAGATTTATGATTATTCAAAAAAGATGAGGTTAACAATGAATACAGGAAAAACTTAATTGATGACCAATGTTTATTGTCCAGCATATAACATATTGAAAGACCAATACATTAAATTAGCACATTAGCATATGAATCAGGTATAGGAATTTCAAATGGACAATATAATGAGTCCAAACCTGAACTGGAAGAAGTGAGCAAGCTGGATTACATTTGGGAAGTTACAGTGATTTAAAAAACAAAAAACAATCTCCAGATGTTCCATACAAAGATGTATCTTTTCGTTACCAACATTCTCCCTTCCTGATGTTATATGATTGTAAATCTGGGGAAAAAATAAAATCTCTGAGGAATCTAAGTTATAGGTGATTTTTTAGTGCTTGGTGGGTACAAGTTAGTTATATGTCCAATGATGATATAGGTTCAAGAAGTGGCAAGAGAAGTACATTTGAGGAAATAGCTGGTTGGAAATATCTGGTTGGAGAAGAGAGGAGAGAGGATCATGTGGCCAGAAGGAAATATTATAGATGGTTACCCTGAGTGCTATATCACTGCTGACCATGTAATGTAAAAAGACCTACAGGGAGGAATAGATCCTTTGTAAGGGATCTATGGGAAAGCATGGACAAGAATCACACAGGATGAAAAGGCATGGATGAGTCAAATGTTCCATTAATGAAGGTAATCCTTACTTTGATGAGATCATAGTCTCACTAAAGTTCTGAAGTAGGAAATTTGACTAGACTGTGGCATGCAATCTGCACAGGCAATCTGTTCAATTAACTCTTCAATAGGAAACCAAAGTGCTCCTCTAGTGCCTTTGCATGGGGTGGAGGTGACCCTGGATTCTCTAAGGCTGATATAAGAGTTCAAGCAGTTTGTACTCTCTGGGTGTATGTGTATATGTGCATACACACACATATAATCTTGAACACATGCTTCATGTGGATACTAAACTGGGCCCAAATTTGAATAATAAGAGTTTGAGCTGAATTAAACTTGAAAAAGCGTAGTGCTTTCGAATTCTAAACAGTTCATTGCCACAAAATCTCATCTCTTTAACACCAATCATCCCACAGTGGTGATATGTGGCCATGAATTATGGAAAACCTTAATCTCAAAAGAATAAAGTTTACAAGTAATGCAAAGGACAATTGAAAGATGCACAGCTGGTGTAAGTAGGTTACTGTAGCAGTTTACCAATTACCTTTTGTACATAATTAAGGAGGCAAGGTGGTGCAGTGGAAAGACCACTAACAGAGGACCCGGATTCAAATTATTTATTGCCTGATCTTCATAAAGTTCCTTAACATCCTAATGCATCTGTTTCCTCATCTATAAAAATTGAGGCAGTTGGACTAGATGACCTCTAATGTTTCTTCTAGCTCTAAGTCCATAATCTAGTAAATGGTGAAAATACATTATTGGGAACAAGTGTGATCAGAGAAGGGGGTAAGATAGATAGGGAGCATGAATTCTAATTCATGACCACAGATGGCCAGCCTGAGTAGTATAGTTGTAGACTCGTGATTTTAAAAGACCAAAAAGAAGACATCTATGGAAATATGCTATGGAAAATTTATGGAAAGACATGGACAAAAATCGTTGTTGTTGTTCGTTCTTTGTTTTTAAAGAGGACCAATAACATCACAGGGTGATGTCTTGACTTGCACATGAATCAGATTTAAGTGAGGCAGAGCTGTGCCAAGTCCTCAGCCTCACTCTCTTCCAGTCATCAAAGTCCAATGGCAAGACAAAAGTCCGTATGACTGGAAATAACCCAGGATGCACTGGATGATCTGGGTGTTTTCAGTGTCTTAACAAGCTCTAAGCACTCTATAGCACCTGTTTAAGCTGTCTTCATGGACGTTGGAACAAATTGTTCTCATCTGCCCATTATGCCAAGGGAAGTCTTCAAGAATCATGTAGCATGAGAAGGCATGGAGAAGCTGCTATCCATGCCAGCTGAGGGAATGAACATAAGAGTGAGATCATAGATCTGTCAAAGAATAAATGCGTATGTATGTTACATATGTGAATGTTGGGAACAGTCTAACAGGGGCGGGGAACCTGCAGCCTCGAGGCCACATGTGGCCCTGTAAGTCCTCAAGCATGGCCCTTTGACTGAATCCAAACTTCACAGAACAAATCCTTTAAGGGGCATGCTTGAGGACCTAGAGGGCCACATGTGGCCTCGAGGCTGCAGATTTCTCACTCCTGGCAGTTCCAATCACTTGATGTCTAGCGCTACTTCCTTCCAAATTTATTACCATAGCTCAAGCTAATACCCACCTGGTATTGATAGCTTACCTATGAGACGAGACTTGTTTGACAATACTTTCTATTCATGTTCCCTCTCAGGACCAAGATTCCTTTGGGAAGCTTGTACGTAATCTCTCAGGTACCTACCTGCAGTGAATGAAGTTCATGCTCCCTATGTCCTCTTCACAGACATAATTGCTACTTTTTAAAGTATACAATTGAGTCTCATGTCCCAAAACAGTCCTAAACGCTCATGACGTATGAAACATTGATTATGAAAAGATTTCACAAAAGCAGCTCAAGAACAACAGCAAGAAGATTGATGGCCCTATGCTTACTTTAGACGACTTCTTTCTGCTTTAGCTGCATAGCCCCCAGATTTATTTTTTATCACCTCAGATTAAATTATCTTGCAAAGGGCGTGTAAAACATTTGTCATTTAGTCATGTCTGACTTTATGTGACCCCATGGACCACTAGAGCAGTTTGTCATTTCCTTCTCCAGTGTGTTCTCATTATACAGATGGGGAGCTGAGGTAAATAGAGGTTAAGTGACCTGCCCAGGGTCACATAGCTAGCAAATGTTTGAGGCCAGATTTGAACTCAGCTCTTTCTGACTCCAAGCCCAGTGCTCTATCTACCACACTATCTAACTGCCCTATAAAATGTTGAAGAAAAGCAAATTATCAGTGTGATGATTATTATTATCTGCTGAGTGTTCCTGACAACTCTTTCTAGTACAATGTGAAAATAGTATTTTCTATGAAGACCTCTTGACTCCAAAATTAGCTTCTTTTCCTGGTTTAACAATTTCAGTACTTCAAAAAAATCCAGTCCTTGGCATGCTGGGCATTCTTTAGTAGATGAGTTTCATGAGTTTCTGTAGCCAAAAAAAATCACCTCATAAGTAATCTTATGGTGATGAGCCACTCTTCATTTAGTTAAGGCCAACAGTCTGACCTGGAACACTGCTAGAGCTTTCATTCTGTGAGCATGGACTATGAAAAAGCAGAAAGGCATCAAAGAAAGAAGTTAGTTCTACTCCAGAAATGACTTACGTATTTACTGAGGAGGATATAAAAGAAGTAGAAGACAGAGTCCTTAGTCTCAAGCAGCTTACACTTTTTCTGCCGAAAGAAAATGGTCACATAAGAAATGACTGGTGAAAATAAATCAGATGATAATCAAGTGTTAGATTGTGTCTATGTGTTATGTATCTAGAACAGCTAGATGGCATGGTGGATAGAGTGCCAGACTGGGAGTCAGGAAGACCTGAGTTCAAATGTGGCCTCAGACTCTAATTATATGACCCTGGGCAAGTCACTTAACCCTTTTTGCCTCAGTTTCCCACCTGTAAAATGAGCTGGAGAAGGAGATGACAAACCACTGAAGTGTCTTTGACAAGAAAACCCCAAAAGGGGTCACAAAGAGTCAGACATGACTGAAAAATGATGGAACAACAACGTTTGTTATATGTCTATGTGTTAGATTGTGGCTATAAAAAATTCAGAGAAGAACAGGATCATGATAGCCTGTGAATGAAAGGGGATTTCTTAGAGATCTGACATGAAGTTGTTTTTTTAAAAAATAGGTAAGATATGGATATGTAGAGAAGAAGAGGGAACACGTTGGAAGTAAGAGAAGAAAAGGAGAGAAGAAAAAAATTACACAAGTAATCCTCCTCCACTTTTTATTTTGACTTCTCTATGCAAAATGTGCTTTGGTTCCATTTTATATAGAATCAGGGTAGAGGTATACTAACGGTTCAAGTCTCTGATCCCCAAGTCAGCAATAAAAAAATGAGTCCAGTGCACATAGGAAGTCCAGGCACATCTACTACAAATCAGGCAGCTGTGCCAAGCAACATATTCTTTTCAGTTTTTCTCTATGTCCCTTTTTTGTTTTACATGTGAGATTGGGTTTTTATGCAGCCATCATTATTGTCTGAGGTTGGCTTATCATTTACTACTGGTGTCAAACTCAAATAGAATCCGAGGCCATTAACCCATATATAAGGATTTCTGTATTCCTGTATCCACATATTGAGGGTGGGTAGGTGGTGCAGTGGATAGAATGCCAGGCCTGGAGTCAGGAAGATCTGAGTTCAAATCCAGCTTCATACATTCACTAGCTGTGTAACCCTGGCCAAGTCACTTAACCCTGTTTGCCTCCCTTATCCTCATCTGTAAAATGAGGGGGAGAATGAAATGGCAAATCACTACAGTATCTTTGCCAAGAAAAACCCAAATGGGGTCACAAAGAGTTGGACACAACTGAAACAACTCAACAACAAAAGCCACCTGTTGAATTAGTTTTTAGATGTAATGTTGTCTATGTTTCATTGCATTTTCATTTATTTGTTAAATATTTCTCAATTATATTTTAATCTGGCTGAGGCTGGTTCAGTGGGCCACATGTTTGATAACTCTAGTGTTGACCCTTGCCCTCCAAAACACATTTGAAATATTATGACTAAACTCAATTTTCCATCCATTATCCACTGTTTCTTTAAATGGTTCCTTCTGGAAGCCATTCAGGTCTTGCATCAGTAGACCTTTCTAGTGTTTTTTGTAGGTATAATTTTAAAGAGAGAGACAGAAACAGAGAAAAAAAAAGAGACACAGAGAGAGAGACAGAAAAAAGAGAAAGAGCGAGATGATGATGATGCTTCTGCTTCCCATCATTTAGGTTTTGAAAAGCATCTTTCCAGCTAAAGAAAAACCCCAAAACAAATCCTAGAAATTTCTAGAAACACAACTTCTTGGCTCCTGGCTTTATGCAAGGCTATCTTGAGCAAGCTACAAACCACATAGATCTCTTGCAATGCAGTTTGGTGTCATTATTTGGAAAGGGAAAAGGGAATTAACAAAAGGAAGAGAAAACTATTTAAAATCTTTCTTTCCCACAGTTGCTAAAGCAAAGTGGAATAAATGTGAGTGGATTGCACTACAGCTCATTTGGACTGGGGATCCTGAAGTATTCTCCCCCTCGGATTTGGCTCCAGCTCTGTCACTCATTCTTCTGTCCTACAGATGCTGACAGCATCCCTACTGTTTGTTAATGACTTATGCCAGGTGTCTTGGAAAACAACCCTAAGTGTTTTTCTCCTGATGGATGTTTTGCTCAGAGGCAGAAGAGGCATGGAATCTAGAATTTCTACATAGGGAAATATGGTGGCTAAAGGATGACCAATTAAGTGCCATGTCCAATTAAAAAATACCAGATGCCTTTTTATGCCTTATCAAATGAGTCAGGAAAAATTAATGGAATTGCCTTGGTTAAAGAAATTACCACATAAATGGCACTGTGGCTAGCAAAATCATATCTGTATTTCCAGAGATTGTGTAGTAGAGAGTGGGTAGTTTGCAAGACCCAAAACATTTCAGAGCCACCATCTTCTACTAGATTCTACACAATGTGCTACTTACAAGATAAAAGTAGGAGATGCCTCAGAGCTTTCCTTTCAGACAGGAAGCAAACGAGTCAGGTTTGGAGAAACCATCATCAATGGAAACTTCTAGCCCAGCTGTTAATACCTCCCCGTTCCACCTTACCAAAGGCTTATATTTATTGTATAGATATTTTCTATGTAACAAAGATGGCATAGCAGAGTAGATAGAGAACTAGCCTTGGGGAGACCTGGGTTCAAGTCTGACACCTACTGACTAGATAACACAGGAGGAGTAACTTCATTTCATTTTATTTCTCCCCCACCCTCACCCTCCACCTTCCCTGTTACTGTAGAGGACAACACTAGCCTCCCATTCTCCCAAGCTCACAACCTACATGTCATCCTTGACTCCTCACTGTCTTTCACCCCCTTATCTGATATGTTGCCAAGACCTGCCAATTTTACCTTTGCAACACCTTTTGAATATGCCCCCTTCTCTCCTCTGTTCCTGTCACTACTTTGGTGCAGGGCCTCATCACTTCAGGGCTTGACAATTGTAATAGCCTGATGATGGTTCTCCTCAATCCAATACATCCTCCAATCACCAAATTAATCTCCCTAAAGTGGAAGTCTAACCATGTTACACACACCCACACTCAATAAACTCCAGTGGCTTCTTATTGCCTCCAGGAACAATTACAAAATGCTCTATTTGGCATTCAAAACTCTTCTTAACCTAACACTCTCCTACTTCATTTTCCTCTATCCTACTTCCCACCATGGATTCTTTGACCCAGTCACACTGGCCTCCTGGCTTTTTCATGAAAAGATACTCCATCTCTTAGCTCCAGTCAATTTCTGCTGCTGTTCCCCATGCCTGGAATACTCTCCCTCCTCATCTATGTCTACTGCTTTCACTGGCTTCCTTTAAATCCCAACTAAAACCCATCTTCTACAGGAAGCCTTTCCCAACCTCTCTTAATTCTAATGCTTTCAATTATTTCTCTCAATTACTTCCTATTCGTCCTGTATACAGCTTGTTTTTCAAAATATGTTTGCTTCTTTTCTCCTTCATTAGATTATAAGCTCCTTGAGGTCAGGGACTGTCTTTTGTTTTGTTTTTGTTTTGTTTTTTGTACCCATAGCACTTAGCACAGTGCCTGACATATAGTAGGCACTTAAATGTTTGTTGACTGACTGATTTTTGAATGTCCTTGGGTAATCCTTTAATATTAAGACTATACGTTGTAGAATAGTTACCTTACAATCTTACTTAAATTTTTTTTGTCTTTTAAGATGGACTCACTACCTCTGCTTTCATGTATTCCCCATTAGTAGAATGAATCTGCTATATAGTTATAAGTATTTTGCATGTTTCCCCTAATACACTGTAATGTCCTTGAGAAAAGGGACATTTTTTATCTCATTTATTTCATTTTTATCTTTCATTCCCAAAGGCCTGGAGCACTGTTGTTTAGTTATTCAGTCCTGTCTGACTCTTTGTGACCCCATGAACCATAGCACACCAGGTCCTTCTGTCTTCCACTATCTCTCAAAGTTTTCCCAAGTTCAGGTTCTTTGTTTCCACAATACTGTCTAGCCACCTCATACTTTGCCATCCCTTTTACCTTTTGTCTTCAATCTTTCCCAACATCGGTCTTTTCCAAAGAGTCCCACTTTCTCACTATGTGGCCAAAGTATTTAAGCTTCAGCTTCTATATTTGATGGCACTTAACATGCCTGTTGATTCACTGGTCCCCTTCTTTAATGGTTCAATTAGGAATTCAAAGGGGAGAAACACTGCTCATGTTCAATGAACTTGTCTGACTATGATTTATTTATATCAACACAAAGGCTACAGCAGAGATATGTACACTTCTGCTATAAAGTCACTCTCTGGCCCTGTCTTTTTTCCTGATACTGGGATGTCCCCAGCACACATGGAATCTAACCTGCTATTTGCCAGGATGCTCAGGACTTTGGGCTGGGGTGCAAGTTGACTGATGCTTTCTAGGGTCATATTCTTTTATTTATTTTCTGGAGTGAACAAGCTACTGAGGAATGCTTTACAAATACAACAGGGTCTGTGTGGGGTGTTCAAGGAGGACTAGCATTTCTGGTGTGAAGGTCTGATGAGCCCTTTTCAGGGCGGCTCATCTACCTTTGGTGTGTAACTGGCACTCATTTCTCACCCGTGTCTCCAAAAAGCTGTAGCACTGCAGTGGCCATGCTCCTGCAAAAATCCTTTCAACAGATGGGCTAAAGCAGGCTGAGGGTAACCTACAGGCCTCAAACATGCTAGTAAGTTAGGGAGGTGTTTACCCCAAAGCATGAGAAAACTTCATCCAATAGAATGGGTAGATGAGAATAATTTGTTCTAACAACTGAGGTAGGCACTGTGGAGAGCTTAGGGCTTGGTCAGGCATTGAAGACACCAAGTTCATACACTGCATCCCAGGGCATTCCAGTAGTCTTGACTTTTGTCTTACCACTGCACTTCAATGACTCTGGAAGAGAGAGTGAGACTGATGACTTTGTGCAACTAAGACTCACTTAAATCCTGTTCACCCATGAGTCCAGGCATCATCCCATGATTTCATTGGTCCTCTTCAAAAAGGAAGGACAAACAATGACAAATACAAAAACACTGGGTAAGATAGATAAGAAGGCACATCCAGATTGGTACAATTTCTGTGGTGGTTATACTTTATGGATTAACTAGCCTGTATCAATCTCCTAAGCTGACTGACTGAAGCCTTCTCCTACCACTCTTGTGTGAAATATCAGAAATGATATTGGCTTTGGACTGGACACTTACACTTCATATGACCAAGTTATTTAGCTTCTATGAATCTTAATTTTCTCAGTAGTAAAATGGAGAATATAACACAGGACATTTGTCAGGAAAGCAATTTGTAAATATTAGAATTTTATATAAATGTGAAACATTTCTATTGGGGGGGAGATGGTAAAGTTTTTTTTCTTTAATAGAATCACAAAATTTCAGAATTGCAATGGAACTCAGTGACCATCTAGTCCAGTGCTTACCCCAAAAGAATCCTTATGCTGATAATAAGAGCTAGCATTTGTATAGCACTTTGTTTTGCAAATGGCTTTCCAAATTTCATCTCATTTTATGCTCACACAACCCTAGGAGGTAGGTGGTATTATTGTCATCTCATATTACCATTTTAAACTTCTTAAGTCAATTTTTTTAAACCTAAATGTGAGACTACCTTTATCTCCAACAAATTTCTTCTTTTCAGATTTTGAACTCACTGCTCTAGTATGCCAAGCACTTTTTTTTTGTATTCTGACCTCTCCATCCAGTGTTTTAACTATCTCTGTTGACTTTACATCATCTACAAATTTGATAAGGAGACTATCTATACCTTTATCCAAGTCACTGATAAAAAATATGAAAAAGAACGGGGCAATGCAGAGATCCTTAAGTCATTCCACTGGATATCTATTGCCACTTTGACATGAAACCATTAAAATCTACTCTTTGATTCTACTGTCCATTTTGTCTATAAGGAGAAACTATATCAAATGCTTTGCTAATTTTTTAAATAGATTATATCTATAATATTCCCCTGAAATGCTGGTTTAATAAATGTCTCAAGAAAAAAAGTAAGGTTATATTGGCATGACATGTTCTTGATCAATCTGTGATGGTTCTTTTTGATCACTAATTCTTTTTTCTAGATGTTCACCATTTCCTTAATGACAAATTCTAGAATTTTCCAGAAATTGAGATCAGGTTCACTGTTCTAATATTTGCAGATTCCATTCTTTTCCTCCCTTTTAACTTGAACTCTTCAAGTGCAACAAGTTGGTCCCTTACTATCTCTTTACTTATATTTGACTCAAACTCCTTATTAGACATCTTTATTCTGTCCTTTCAAGGCCAAAGAGCATGTTCCTCAACTGTTCATTCTTAGCTTCAGTCTTTCATTGATGGTGTCTGGTGAAAGGCAATGATGAAAGAAGAGACTTTGTGCCTGCTGAAGCTGACATGTGTCCTCATGAAAACAGGCCTCAGTCCTTTGGCCTTATTTATTCGTTTTCTCTTTCAGTAAAGGCATCTAGTGGAGAGCATGCTGAGCCTGGAATCAGGAAGACTCATGTTTAGGAGTTCCAATCTAGCCTTAGATATTTACTAGCTGTGTGAACCTGGGCAAGTCACTTAACCCCATTTGCCTCAGTTTCTCATTTGTAAAATGATCTGGAGAAGGAAATGACAAACCATTTCAGTATCTTTGCCAAGAAAACCTCAAACAGGGATGGGAATGACTGAAAATTACTGAACAACAATGCATCACCAGAAATGCCTAATGGTCATTGGTTTCAGGAAATCTTAAGAGGATCTCTATCATGTCTTGGATAAAAGCTCCAGGAAAACAATAGAGAGCTCTTTTTGTTGTATTCAATCAGCAAACAGTTGCTTCAGCTACCCTATCCAGAAAGTTACCCAAAATCGGTTCTCTTCTGGTTTTCCTCTAATCTTTACCTATTGATCTAAAATATAGGATGACAAATATGTGCTTCTTTCTCAAAACATTTAGCATCCCCCCTTTTCAGAATGATTCTCTTTTCCAAGGTCAAAATATATCTTTGGTGGTTAGCACAGTGCCTGGCATAGAGTTAAGACCTAATTAATGCTGGTTGGCTATTGACTGGTTGACACAGCCAGGAAGCAAAAGAAGCAGATTTGGAATCTTGGTCCTCTGAATTTACATCCAGTGTTCTTCTGCAGCGCTTCATTGATGAGAGTAATGAGGCAGGAGTAACCTGATATCCAAAGTACTATGAAATACAAGAAACTAGCCAAGTATAGGTAAGAGTAGGGAATTCAACATCTAATTTTGGATCCAACTTAACTTGAGGCAAATCTTGCCTGACCTCTCAGAACCTGCTTCCTCTTAGTTAATATAAATTTCTGTCCCATCACATAATGCTTTAGTGGGTTTGTGAAAATGGGAAATGTTATGTGAATTACCTGTAAACAGAAAGTGAATATTGCCAACTGTTTCTAAATTGAACTTTGAAAATGTTCACAAAGGAATAAAAAATCAAAGTCTCCTAGAGGCAACATGGTACAGTAGGAAACATCAAATTTGGAACTGAAAACCTGGGTTTGAATTCCACCCTGCTATTTATTAGGCATATGAATTTGGACGAAATCCTGACTTTCTTGAGGTATCTTGGTCCTCAACTATAAAATTAAAGGAATGGACTATACAGGTCCTCTAAAAT
Source organism: Phascolarctos cinereus (assembly GCF_003287225.1). Lineage (NCBI taxonomy): Eukaryota > Metazoa > Chordata > Mammalia > Diprotodontia > Phascolarctidae > Phascolarctos > Phascolarctos cinereus. Next base: position 471,074,909 of record NW_027555847.1, read on the forward strand.
GCATTCCTGTTCTAAAATTCTATGAACCTGATGACTTATCTATCTCCTGTTTTTAAGTTTGGTAACTTTTAAAAATATGTTAAGTTTTGGGGGGCAGTGAGGTGGAGCAGTAGATAGCACACCAGCCCTGGATTCAGGAGGCCCTGGGCAAGTAACTTAACCGCACTGCCTAATCCCCCCCCAAAAAAATACATTGTTTTCTATCATTGCTAGGGGACCATTTGATAAGCTCTTTCTTTTGTAGTACTATCAAATAATTTCATGGGTAAAAGTTGCAAAAAAACTCAAAATCAGCCTGCTTAGATCAGGCTCTTTCACCCAGAGGAGATGGTGAGACATATAGAATTGAGAGAAATTGTTATTAATAACCAATGATTTGGGTGGGGGGAAGGGATTCAGAGTTCCCCTTTTTTCTATAGTCTCCATTTCAAAGTTCAGTTTCTTGAAGGACATTACTGATAATGAGATTAAATTAACTCTCCTCAATCTTGGTCAGATCCCACCCAGCCTTCTACTCATGTTTGGAAGAGGTTAGATTCTTTGAATAGATTGACCAAGGCTGGGTAATTTAGAAGTAAGTGACATACTCAAAGTTCATTAGAATAGATCCAGCCCCTTGTTCTAATATTCATCCTCTCATTAATTGTTAACCAATCAGAGTTGATTGCTACCCTCAGGAACACCTCTCTTCCAAGGGCATATAAGACATGAGCCTGACACCATGATTGTGGCATTCAAGAGTGCCACTGACCTATTTTACTAAAATGCTAGCATAATTTAAAAAATGACTAGTTACCCAGACATTATGTCTCTCAAACCTTTTAAATGCCATAGAGTGAAATGGAAAATGTGAACTATTAATTCAATTGCTGATTCCAAAGGGATTCTACCAACCTCTGCACTTAGCTTATCAGGCCTCTTCAAGATTAAGGCATTTCAGGAGGCTATAACTGTCTTTGTCTATTTCATTACCAAACTATAAATTCTCCAATATCTGCAGGCCATCTTTTAATTGGGCTTTGTCTGTATAGAGCTGATTTCCTCATGGGTACATCTACATATTGCTGAACCAAACAAGGATAGAAACCCATTGAGTAGCAAAGAAATGGAATGTACATGTCTTTTTGCACCCTTCTAATCATAGTATGTCCATGCAATTTGTATATTATTCAATAAACCCTGTAACATGATGTGGTGAAAAAAAAGCACTAGATTTGGAGTAAAACAATGTGGGTTCATGATTCTATAATTAAAATTTGTATAAACCTAAGAAAATCATTACCACATCTGGGCCTCAGTTTTTCCATCTTTAAAATGAGAAAGTTAACCTAGATGATTTACTGCTAAATTCCCTTCAGCTCTAAAGCTATGATCCAGTAGAATACAAGCTTTTTTGAGGGTAAGGTATGTTATCAATTTTGTTTTTGTATCCCCAACACCTAGCCCAGGGCCTGGCACATAGTAGGTGTCTAAAATGTTTACCAAAGGCCATTGAAATGAATCCTATGGTCCTATAATGCTATAACCCTAAGCTTTGATTTCATAAAGTCTTGAACCTTATTAGCACTAGATACCAAGGAATAGTTTTAGGAATGAACCAAATGTAAATCATTGTTAATTATAAAAACTTATGAGAATAAAAATTATCAACTAAGGAAAAGAACAAAATTTCAGGCAAGTTCTCCTGGATAAAGAGGACATGTGAAGATCAGATTGGCAAAAAACTTCAAAAGTTATAAGTAGCTAATAAATACAATTTGTCAGTAAAATGGAATTTATCCTCATAGTTCAAATACAAATATGTACTCTTCAGAACAATCTTCATGCTTTGATCAAAACATTTTAAATGTGACATTCACTAAAAGATACCTTGACACTAGCTGATGATAATCTAATGAATAAGAATTTCATGAAGACATAGAACATTTTTAAAGTTATTAATGCAGCAACATGAGAAAAGTATAAATAAATTAAACATGTCCATCTTAGATAAATGACAGAGTAGGAAGAAGAAGTGACATTATAATTATTGCAGAAATTTAAGCTCAAGGAGAGAGAACTAATTTAAACTGGTATAAATAGGTACATTTAGGAATAATACAATGAAAATGAAGGATGAGAACATTTACCCCAAATATAAGGCCAAAATTTCTTAGATTCTAAAACAGATTCTTTGAGACAAGTATACCCAAATTCAAATTGATTTGAGATTTCTTAAACTTGGGAGTTCTACCCAATGACATAGAACACAGCCATGGCATAATTTACTTAGAGTTATTTAAAATAATGTAATTCTAAAAGTTAAAAGGACACTCCCCTTTGGCTCTAATGATCACGATCTTTAGTAACAATAGATCAGAAAAGCATCCCAAGCAAGCAATGAAAATGAGGCTCAAACCACTGGAGGCTAAGTCTTTTGTGCTTCAGGCAGCAAGGAAACCAAATAGCCTCCTACCCTACTTCAAGGACCCAAACTAGTGGATATAAAATAGTTGATACTTTTACCATAATTGGTTTATTACTCTTTCAGTATCTATCAAAGATTGTCCAATAATTTTGATATATGGAATAAACAGAACTTTCTTGGAAAAAAATCTGTAAGGCAGCATTTTATTGAACAGAATCAGGTGGAGGTAGATATACATATATATATACCTACATATATTTGTACATATGTATATAATTAACAAACAATAAGCACTATATATATATATACATATGTATATACACACATATATATACATATACATATATACACATATATATACATATACATATATATAATATATAGCCTCTACATCTTTCAGTTAATAGAGAAATGGTAAAGATGTAGTCTATTGCCAAATATTATAACTTATAAAAGCCTTCTTTTTCTCTCCTAATACTTTTATCAGGGATACCCTTAATTTGCAAAAAGATGACCTTCATAAAGATTTTTTTTTAATAGGTGAGAGAGTAGCCAAATAGATCAGTAATTGTGAATGTTCTGTCGGTCACCTTTTCTTAACATGAATAAGGTCCAAGATATTTTCCTTTGTTATTTCCCTCTTCTTTAAGATAATGATCATTCAATACACTCACTTTTTTCATTTCTAGCGCTAATATTTTCAATATACACTTGGTAGAATTCATCTGCTTTCACCATATGTGTACTCTGTGGTAAAGCCTTTTTTATAAACACATCCAAGTACAGTGAAGGTTACAGTGTGGTAGTTCCACTGTCCTAGATGGACAAAAGGGTTTCTTAGAATGATTTCTGAATGTTTTTCCCATTTTCCTTCCATTTGTAGTTCTCCCATCTCCATTATCAAATGCTTTGGAGTGATTTTGCTTAGTGGTCTACCTTCACAATGGTTTTACTCATCATTGCTTTTCTCTGTATTGTAAGAAAATATTTCTATAGTCACCCATCATCTTTCTTTATATGACCTTACAGATGATTTTATATTCTAACCTTGTATTGCCAATGGCAGCAATCCCTCACTATTTGGCAACTAACTCAAATCTTCACTGATGAAGGCATATTCTGGGCTCTTTTGGTCTCCTTGTTGTGGTAATTCAGTTACATAGCTTAAACCTCTGAACAAAATTATCTACCTGAATCAAAGTCATTTCTGTTGTTCATTTCCCTTTTTAATTTCTCAATTCATTTTTTAATAACTCAGACTTAATTTGTTGCAATTATGCACCTTGTATTTTTCTCATTATTTTTCCTTTGAAAAAAATTATTCTGATCTTAGCTCTAATAAATCAGTGGTCTTAATTTATGCAGATAGGATGCATTAGGGTAACACTCACATCAATAACAAGTCTCTTCTTGTCTGTTAAAAATTAATCTGATCCTTCTTTATTGTATTATTTGATGCTTGCCAAATACAGTGCCTATTAATTCCCCTTTTTTTCCCCAAGAAAATAGGCCTAGGGATTCTGTGTAAATCAACAAGTCTTTGGGACTCACCCATTTCTTCTTCCTGAACAATACTTTCCCACGTATTTCTTGCTATCCTCATTTTTTTCACCTTTGCATGTACACCAAGTAGCAAAGTATATTAAAGTAGCAAATAAGACTTGATTTGACTTATCTGCCACAGTGGATAGTCAAGTTAAATCAAGTCAAGAAGTATTTATCAAGTACCTGCTGTGTACCAAGCAATGTGATTAAATGCAGGGAATAAAAAAAAAAACAAAGCCAAGGCAATATCTGGTTTTCAGGAACTCTGTGTAAACATATGTAAACAGCTATGTACACACAAGATAAATACAAATTAAATTGAAGATGATCAGCAGAGGAAAGGCACAAGAATTAATGAAGATTTGGAAAAAGGCTTTTGGTAGAAAGTAGAATGTTGAAACTTGAAGAAAATCAAGGAAGTCAAAAGGCAGAAATGAGATGGGAGAGAATTCTAGGTATGGAGGACAGTAAAAAAAAAAATCCCAGTATCAGATGTGAGGAACAGCAAAGAAGCTAATGTCACTGGTTTGTAGATCCTGTGGGAGAGAGTAATATGTAAGAAGACTAGAAAGGGAGGGAAAAACTAGGTTATAAAGGGCTTTGAATGCCAAATAGAGGATTTTATATTTGATCCTGGAAGTAATAGGGAACCATTGGAATCTACTCAATAGGTGTGTGGAAGTGACATGGTCAGACCTGTACTGTAAGAAGATTAATTTGGCAGCTGAGTGGAGAGAATAGTGTAGTGGTAGGAGAGTTGAAGCAGGAAAAAAAATCAACAGTCTATTGCAATAATCTAGACATAAAGTGATGAGGGCAGGCACCAAAGGATAACAGTGTCAGAGATGTAAGGTATATATGAGAGATCAAATGAAGTTAAAATATGCAGGAATTGGCAAAAGATTAGCTATGGCAGCAAGACAGAGTAAAGAGCTGAGCATAACACCTAGGTTACAAGTCTGGGTGATTAGGATGATGTCAATACTCACTATAGCAATAAGAAGTCAGAAAGTCAGAAGTCAGAGAAAGAGAAGGGTTTGGGGTAAAAAGAAATAATGTGTTGTTAGGGACGTATTGAGTCAACATATCTGTGGACATGCAGTTCAAAATGTCTAATAGACAGTTGGAGGTGTGAATCTGGAAGTTAGGGGAGAGATTAGGCCTGGATAAGTAGATCTGAGAATTATCAGTAGATCTGAGATGATAATTGAATCGATAGGAAATGAAATCACTGAGTTGAATAACAAAGGGAAAAGATAAGAGGGCACAGGACAGATTTTTATGGGACACCCATAGTAAGCAGGCAGCAAAGGAGACCTAAAAGAAAGAGTTAGCTGGGTAGAAGGAAAGACAATGGAATCATGAGAGACCTAGGTTTGAACCCCGCCTCAAATACACATTAGCTATATGATCCTGGACAATCCCAGCCCCTTTTGGTCTTAGTTTCTTCTGTTGTATAATGGGGAAAATAATACCACTTACTTCACAAGGTTGTTATGAGGATCAAATGAGATAATACATGCAAAACACTTTGCTAAGCTTCAAGTACTGTGTAAAAGCCAACTATCATCTTGAGGTAATATAGGTGGAGCGTTGAGTAGAACATTAGCTTGAAATCAGAATGATGGAATTCAAACCTGGTCTCAGATATTTACTTGCTGTGTGATCCTGGACAAGTCACTTAACATCATTGCCTCAGTTTCTTCATCTGTAAAATGGGAATGGTAATAGCTAAAATGAAATCCTCTGAAACCCCTGTAGCACTATATAAATGCTATAAATTGTATCTTAATTTACTTTTGAGATTCTCTGTCACCAAGTTCTGGGTAGAATTTTTCTATCACTTCATTCTCAGCACTAATGCTGATAAATAAGTTGCAATTATTTTCATGATGGTCTCTTTTGCAAATATTTCTCATTAGTACTACAAAAAGAGTGAACAAATAGTCCATGAAATAGAGTTTCATGTTTTCCTTGGTCATACAATAAAACCCCCTCTGCCGTTTCCTTTCTTTGCTCCCTCAAGGAGCACCTATAAGCTTTTCATCCATTTAGTTATAAATGCTTTCTTTTCCCCCACTTCATTTATAACAAAAATGTCAGAATTAATATGATTTAGCTCCTCCAACACTGTCTATTGGTTCAAAATTGGATGAAGATCTCATGTTTATAGTACTAGTAGTCAAATTAAAATTAAATTATCTAAAATCTATGTGACTTAGTACACTCTGTCCTATTTCCCACCACTCTGCCACTGTTGCTGTAGAAATGGAAAGGGGCCTCACGGAACTGGGGGATGGACAACATTTGGTTTTTCTTTTGTCAAATATAGATGCAGTCTGTCTACATAAGTTGCATAGCTAGATATGATATGAGCCCTGGCCCACCTTTACAGAGTAGGAAAGCCATGTTTATACTGCCTGTAACCTAGCTGGCAGGTGGGGTAGGTGAGATTCAGCACTGCCAAGGCTGAGCAATCTCTCCTCTAGTTTCCAAGATATTGAACTATAACTTTCTGTCACCCCTCAAATATCTCTAGTCTAAGGTTATGGATCTGGGTTCAGAAAGAAAGCTGTTTTTATATTTTTAAGGGGGAAGATAACGTTTAGTTCACATTCACCAACTTAGCCTTTTCCCACTAAACTCTGGTTACACAAAAGACCATCATGAATAGTTAATGGACCTTTTTAATCAAGTGAAGTGGAAAAGAAAAACCAGATAAAGTATACAGATTAGAATATGCCGAAGAATACACAAGACAAGACTAACGGAAATTTTCATCTGAGAGTGAAATAAAATTTCAGTTTACTAAAGAGCTCACCAAGAAGTGTCTGATCTCTATGACTACAGAAGCTGAAAGTTAAGGGACAGGGAAGGATGAGGAGAGATAGCTCTCGTTTACATATCTGTGGCTCAAAGCTATAGTTAGTTTCACTTTTCTCTTGACCTGTTCCTCTCCAGTTCCTTTCCGGAAGTGTATTCTGAACAAATCAAGTCCCTTATCCCTACAGGATTGCAAATCAGTATTATCTCAGCCAGTTAAGAGTCACATCCCCTTAAATGTGCACAGTACAGGTCACAGGGCTTTGGAAAGTCACCCCAGGCTTGGGCAGAAACAGGGTTATACTTTGTTTCATGGGCTGCCATGACCCTTTCTCCCCCAAAAAATATTAATCACCAGAAGGCAAGCCTATCTGGTGATGTAGTTCTCCACAGTTAGCTAGGTTGGCACTAAGAAAATATGCTTTTTCTATTGCTAGACTACATCCAAAGCCTTTCCAGCACAACAGAACCTGGCCAAGCCTATGCTCTATTGTCATAGCTTTCAAGAACCCTGGATCACCTCCTTATCACAATAAGCCTTTGGAGAAGTACTTTATAGAGGAAGATGAGTAAAAGACCAGTTATTATACCTTTCTATCCTCTGTAGTGCCTAACACAAATATGGCCCACAACAGATATTAAATGAAGACGTTGTGTTGATGCCAGTGTTTAGAGTATTTAAATGATCCTGGATATACTTTTTACAATGATTTTGGACTTGGACAGGAAAAATACTTAAAATCATCTTCCATCTCCAGATATTTTTTTAAAAATTCCAATTCTACTTGGAAGACAGTTGTCAGGTCCTGTGATGCCTTCCTGAAGAGAGCGAAACAGTGATTCCCTACTTCCAGGATATGTTCATATATGACTGTAGGTACTTCTTCCATCAACCCAAATTATAACCCCTTTATGCTTGGGTAGTTGGCCTATGAGACCTGCTACAGACAAAAATGTAATCAGCTTCCAGCTATTGAAGAGCGTCTCCTCATTTCGCAAGGCGGATCTTTGGATGATAGACACAATTTATTGCTTGGCCTATACTTGACTCCCTTCAAGCTTAGCAAAATATGTTCAAACTTATGTTCCATCAGTGTTATCTTTAAGAACCCAGAGTCGCCTCCATGGCACAGGTATCAGAGGACTTTTGTAGAGGAGAACAACTAGTAGGGAACATTGATAAATTACTTTAATTAACAGTGACTCATAGTCCAGAGATGAAGTTTATGGTTCAGTCTTAGGGACTTCTCATAAATCACTTTCCTTGGCTTGTGCTCCCATACAGGATTTCCTGTTGTGACATATGAATGTGGCTAATGTTTAGTCAGGGGAGTTGTCAGGATCAAATGAGAAAGTGGATGTGAAGCACTCTGCAAACAGTAAAGCTCTAAATGCCAGGTGTTATCATTATTAATGTTATTATATTACTATTTAGCCTACAGTCACCAGGCCTTTAGTCTGGTGATAGCTTAATTCGCTCAGCCTTTTATTACACTCTGGTTGAACTCAAGAAATTTTTATAGACAAATATAGGGTATACTGGTAGATATTTAATAACCAGCCTCTCAGGGGGAACTATATGTGTATATATGTGTATGTATGTGTATGTATATGTATATGCACATATACATATGCATATTTATACAAATATATACACATATAATTTTAACTTAATCTGTATTATTAATATTTTAAGTCTGGACAATTAACAAAACAATAAAGCAAACCTTGATTTGTAGAGATTGCTAATTTCTGAGGTGTAAATGCTTACACTGAAAAGTTTAACAATTTGCTGTGGGCGATCTGGTTAGGGCTAGCTTCATAACCATCTGTCTAGGTCACTAGAAAAAGTAAGAGATGTTAAGTTCCCATTCAAGCATTCAGGCTAACAATACATCAAATGTAAGACAGTTTTTATTTCATCTGACAGAAAATGTGAAACAAAGAGAACTCATGTCTGAGTCCATAAGCAATTAATGCAACTGTCCTTTTCTTTCCAGTTTCTCCTTTTCTCTATCCCGAAACTAAAATGTCCTCCAGAAGAATGAGAACCAATGGGAGGAAACATGGAGAAAGAAGAAACAAAAGAGAGAGAGAAAGAGAGAGAGAGAGAGAGAGAGAGAGAGAGAGAGAGAGAGAGAGCACAAATAGTATGCTTCAATCTGCATTCACACGCCATAGTTCTTTTTCTGGGTGTGAATAGCATTTCCCATCATGAGTCTTTTGGAGTTGTCTTAGATCCTTGCATTTCAAGCTCACTTTTTAAATGCCAAGGCTATGGCATATCTCTGCTTATGACTAACCATGAGTAAGTCAATCATCTTCAAATGAGATGTTAATGGTACCTTTATACAGTGTTTATGGAAACATTTTCAGTGCCAGGTAAAGGCCTCATTAATGTTTCTTCATCACTGGTGATAAGAAAGCAGAATAGTGCCTGTGTTCATACACCCAACATCACTAATCAACAAATATTTATTGGGGGCCTACCACATTCATATTATGTTTCATAATAATGATCCAAACTCTGAAAAAATCATCTCAAAATGACTATAGATTAAATGAAGATGGAACATTTTGTGGAACTTGAAACAATAATTACCCTTACTTAAAAAAAAGAGCCTTCTATTTTGTTACACATGCAAAGAAGAAATAAACACAATCCAGCTATCTATCTCAATCATGAATGTCACATAGTATTTTTACATACTGTGGGTTAGTCATAGGAACAGGAGATGCTGAAATAATATGGAAAGTTCTGTATGTTTTTTAACTTCATAGCAATTTTAGAAATAATGGTGCAGAACATGAAAATCATGATGGTTCTATTTTTCATTCCTTACGAGTTAAAAAAGATTTTTATACAAAACTTGAGTCAGTTAATATTCTAGAAAGAGCATAGATGTATGGTTAATTCAAAACATTAGGTTGAACAAATATATAATTTCTTACTGTGTAATATAGCCATATTAATATTTAGGTTATGTTGACATGATGCGAAGCATCTGAAAGTAAATTTTAAAATCCAGTTTCATTTGGATAAAAGTCATTGGCATATTCAGTCTTGTGTAGACACAGATATTCTCTCTGTCTCTGCCTCTGTCTGTCTCTCTGTCTCTCTCCTTTCACACATACATACATACACACACACACACACACACACACACACACACACACACACACACACACTCCTCATCTGTATCTAAAGTCCCTCTGTTTCCAAAGCAGAAACCAATTCCCATGGTCAGGTAGCAATTGACCCAATGCATATAATCGACTGACAGAGAACTGAGGGCAGACTGCAGGCTTTGTGCATGCCAATGAGAATGACTGAAGATACCTGCTATGGCTAGTCCTATAATCTATCTTTGTCACCTGAAAAGTCTGCACTGTAATAGCTACAGCTGTTGTGTATATGGCCCATCCTTTCTGGTGACCATACGGTCTGCACTATATGGAACCATCTCTGATTACTTCAAACAGACACAATCAAGCAGCTGCTGCTACTGCTGTTTCTCAGCAGACGGCGTCAGGATCATATTGCTGCCCATTAGTGCCTCAAAGTTGTTGCATTTTTTTAAGTATCCTGTTTGCTAGGCACACCATTTGCATCTTTCAGATGATTATACTGCTACAGCTTTTACCTCCTGGAAGATTGAACCGTGAATCAGGGAAACTCAGGCCATTTTGACTTTTCTGATGACTTTGGTGGCCTTCTCCTCCACTTAACGTTTTACATGACCTTTGAGTTTGCAATAGTCTGCTGTTTGGTCTCCCTACTTCAAGTCTCTCCCTGATCTAATCCATCCTCTACTCTGCTATCAAAATTCCTAAAAGACAGGTCTAACCATGTCACACATACCACTCCATTTTACTCTAAATTCCAAGTGGCTGCCTATTACCTCCACGATCAAATATACAATTCTCTCTGTGGCTCTCAAAGTCCTTCATCACCTGGCTTCTTCCTACCGTTCTCATCTTCTTACACCTAACTCCCCTCAGTGTATGCTGCCATCCAGTGACTGTCCTCCTTGCTATTCCCTATGCAATACACTCTATCTCCCAACTCCAATCACTGTCCTCCCTATGCCTGGAATTCTCTCCCTCCTTTTTCCCTCCTTAGCTTCCCTGGCTTCCTTCAAGGCCCAGCTAAAATCTCCCCTTCTACAGGCAGCCCTTCCCAATCCTCCTTAATGCTAATGCCTTTCTTCTGTTTATTATCTCCAATTTATCCTATATACATCTTATTTGGACACAGTATTCTCCCACACTAGACTGTGAGAGCCAGAACTGTTTTTTTTTTAAACACTTTTTTGGCATTCTCAGCATTTAGTGCCATGTCTAGTACATAGTAGGTGCTTACTAAATGCCAGTTGAGTGACTGTGACCTTAACTAAAGCTTTCTGATTTTCCCTTTCTTCAAAATAATACTTATGGGGACAAGTAGGTGGTATAATGGATAGAGCACCGGCTCTGGAGTCAGGAGGACCTGAGTTCAAATTCGGCCTCAGACACTTGACACTTACTAGCTGTGTGACCCTGGGCAAGTCACTTAACCCCATTGCCTAGTCAAAAAGCAAAACAAAACAATAGTTATGATAAGCAGAGTTGTTAGAACCGAATGAGAACATATAAAGCACTTTTTCTATGCTACAGCCCCACCCCCCCGAAATGTAAGTTGTCATTATTATTATTATTATTATTATTATTATTATTAATTTGGGTTTCCTCTAATAACAAAAAGGGGGCAAATGCTCTAATAACTTTCGTATCTCATAGTTATAACTGGAAAAGATATTTGAATTGGCAAGGAAATACAGTTCACTCTCAATTATCTGCAGCTGTATCCCTGGCAAATGTTGCTTTTAAGCCCACTGACAGTTACCACCTCCTCTTCTTAAATATTTGCTTTGTTGATATCTGGGATACTCACTATTCATAGCTCCAAAACAACTTAATTATAGCTCTCCAGCAACTCTTATTTGCTTTGCATGAGAAACCATTTGAAATGCAAATGCACCTTCCCAGCTCTAGGGCCTGTTAAAGAAAAGACAAATTTCATCTAAGAAATGATAGCTAAAAACATAGCCAACAGTAGGGTGTAACTACATTATAGATGCAAGCCCTTCCTTTAGCCGAGTTGAAGTCATGACCTATCTATACCTTGCTCTTCACCTTAAGAGAGTGGGGCACTTTCCCTCCCTCACTGGACAATTTATCTCCAGGCTGTCTTTGTTTCAGACCCTGGTCTGACCTATTCAAACCTAAGTTGGTTTTCCTGACTGATAAATTTTGGCTTTTCTATCAGCTTTATTCTGGACTACAACCCTTGGAGTGCATTTGCTCACCTCGTTTCATAACTGTAACCTGTGACCCAGAATTGAAGATTTTGACTTTACACAGACCTGGTTTAATCTTGGGAGAATATCTCAAAATCTCTCTTTGGCTTATACTCCAACTCTGCATTTGCCCTGGGAATAGTGTGTTCATTTCTTAGTCTCTACAAAAGGGTAAAGAGAGGACTGTTAGTTTTGTTATGGAAGAAATACTTTCTTTCTGAATTCATGTTGTCGGTAACTACTGCCAAAATATATTTGTTAAAATACAGAAATTATAGAGGCAGAAACCTCAGTTTTATGATTATGTCCAAGTATAGGTTCAGGCCTTAGAGAAAACCAGGACCCCTGTTAGGATTCTCAAAAGTCCTCTTATCGGCAAAGTTATATCAGTGACAGAGAAATAATTCTTTTGCATATTAACATCTTTTACATTCTTCTTAGGCCATGAAAGTTAAAGAAAAGACAGATGCATACTCCCATGTTTCTTTCAACATCATAAAATTTGAACAAATTTAGTTAAACTGAGTTGTAATCTCATATGTTCCTTAAGTAAAGAAACCCTGCTAAATAAACTCTATAGGTAAACTGAGTCAGATTTCAGGTTAAACTACATTTAGAGGGTTCACAAATAGGCTAATTGATGAGGAAGCTTTACATGTGGCTGAAGAATCGGGGAAGGTAGAGATTCTTCGTCTGGCATCTTAGCTAAGTAATGTTTAAGGCCAAAGTAACATTTAAGTAAATTTTCACACCCCAAGGGACAGGTTTTGGTCAATTTGATAGGAAAAATGGTCCTGATCTTTCCTTAACATTATTCTATAAGTCAGATTTTGGTCAGGTGAGGTTAATAAGTCAAAAATAAAGAATTCCCAAAAGTCCCCATGCTCAAGTTTAGACACAGAAGAGAGACAGGCTTTATTTCACATACCAAAAAAATACAAAATGACCCATGCTGGAACCCATAAACAATAAAACCATCCTCCTGCTCTCTCTGGTGAATCTCCAACTATGTGAGACACTTATATATTTCTCCAGACTTATACTTCCTTAAGTTTGAGGCTCTCCCTTTCCCCCCACAAAAGGAAAGCAGTTGAAGTTGTAAGATTGTCGAATACCCCATCCTTCCAGGGAATGTCACTTTCTCAGACTTCTACACAGTTTTGCAGAATTACAATAATAGTCTTCTCGAGACCTCTCCCAAAGTGACAAGTGACCAGGATTTCTCAAGAGTTAATCTACCTTCTCTAGACATGCACAGCCTACATAACTCACAAACCCACTAAATAACAAAGTCAGATTTATATTTCCATAACCTGACTCTGTCCTTTTCCCTTGCTATTCTCCTGCTTGGTATGGGAACTTGGTGTTGTTTAAATATTCCTTCTGTGCATCTGGGAGGATTATTCCTAGAATTCCTTTCCTTCTTTAGGAAGTCCTTGACAATGGCATTGCCACTTCGCTGCTTCTACCGTACCTGTCAGCTCCCAGCTTGGTACAGGAATTGCTTAATGCCATCCCACTGCCATTGCTTCCTCTGCTGGGGCCATGCAACCATACGTCAGAACCTCAGGCTTTCCTCTAGTGTCCTTGTTTCGCTCTTTTGATGTAGTCTTTCTCTTCTTTCTGTCCATAAGCTCTGACTATCTCCATTTGTCTTCTGTCTCTTCTTTCTATTATAAAGGCCAAGTTCAATGGAATCCTATAAGACTAGCCATGATTCGATAATGCTCAAATACTGTATCAATGGAGATGTTTACTTCTTGTATAAGAAGATGACTTTAATACCAGAACAAAACCCTTGTCGGAAGGTGTCAGTGAAGACAGTTTAATGCCTGCACTGTGCACGCTGACACAATGTTAGTTATGCCCTTGGATCAATCAGTTACTTTGTAATGGCATTTAGTTTTGCATTTTTGATCAACCTCTTTGTCCTTAAGCCTTAGAGCTAAATTTCACATTTAGAGGAATAGAAGGAAGCAGACCCCTTGTTAATCCAATCCACTTTAGACCAAATGGCAAAGCCACACCATAAAGATGGCATTCCTGAATAGCTGGAGAACTATTCAGTTCCTATTCCTAGCCATCTGCTCTACTTCCTGCTGTTCTATTATACCTAGTCTTGGAAAGGGGTGATTCCAAAGATGAGGTATGAGGAGGAGGAAAGTTCTCAGGCTGAAATTTGACTCTAAGATTTAAGGACAAATGAAGTTGATTAAAACCGCAAAACTATGTGCCGTATCCTTTACCTGGCTGGCAGAATGCCATTTGTTTTCGCAGTCAAATCTGGTGGTTGAATTCAATGGAACACTAATCTGGCTCTGTGAATAAAATTCCAGACCACAAACTGAGTAAAGGCTCTCTGCCTCATAAAAAAAAAAAAGATTACCTGAGTTTTGCCTTTTTGATAAACTTTTTATCCTTAAAGCTGAGAGCCAAAATTTAACCTAAGATCTTTCCTCCTTGACACTACCCCTATTCAAGGCTAGGTAAAACAGAACAACAGGAAATAGAGTAGAGGGGTAGGAGTGGACCTGAAAGTTCTCTAATCTTCTGGAGCTTCATCTTTATGATATGGCTTCGTTGTTTGGTCTAAAGTGGATTGGATTAGCCAAGGGTTTGCTTCTCTCCATTCCTTTAAAATCTGAATTATCTGTGGTTCAAAGAAAAAACATTCTGAAAGCACAAAGTTTCAATATTTAAAACCAAACCTTGCTGATAAACTTATAAATTTAGGTGGTACTCTTCTGAAAATCCAGAGCAATGTGAGGATGCTTTTAAAACCCTGCCCCTAGCCATGAACTTGCTATCTTAACTGAATATCATCTTTCACCTGCTAAGCATATTACTGCTCCTATGTAGCATCTTACAGATTCTCCTTTCATTTTAAATGCAACCTGATTCAATCACTAAAAATGGACATTAATTTTTCTGCCTTAAGATAATGCTGGGCTGTAAATTTAACTAAATTGCCGATAAAGTCACCTTGGATCATAGGAAAACCCATTATTTCCAGCACATTCCCAGATTACATCAGGAACAGTCATATGAAAGATCTCAGAGCAATAAGCTGTTTGCCTCTGGAAGCCTGAGATCTTACTAGAGACCTTGTCCTCAGAAAAGGACAATTAAATGCTAAAGAAATAATAGAGGTGAAAGTACCTCCATTCCATTTTCATTGTATTCCATTCAATTTAACAAACATTATTAAGTCACTGTTGTGTAACAGGTTGTGTAGGTACAAAGTATTCAAAGACAAAAATGAAACCAATCTGCCCTCAAGGAACTTATATTGTTAACAGAGGAAACAAAAATGCACAGATATCAGTAAATGCAACCTGGATGTAAAATAAATAGAATGTGGTTTCAGGAGAAGAAGCGTTAAGGACTTAGAAAGCTCAACCCTTATGCCATTCTGACACTTCAGGCTTCTTTTCCTTTCAGTCTGTCTGTGGCATGTGAAACTATGTATTCAAGAAAATGCTTACCACAAGTCAAGATGGCCTCTCAGCATTAAGGAGACTCAAGCTCTAAAGCAGATGCCAAGTTTGACTGACTTTTTTTTATTGAATTGTTGCCACTCAATGACCTTTGGACAACTGAAATATATCTTTTTGAATTCAGAACAAAAATCCAGTTTGTTTTAACAGAATGCAAAAATGAGGCTATATTCATGGATGTGCTAGAGTCCAGGTAAACTGACTAGCAAGAGCCTATCTTTAAATTTTTGGTGTGATCCTTTACTACTTGGAAATTGTCAATTTCTACAATCAAGGCTTGATTTATTGTTTTGTTCATTTTCTAGATTTAAGATAGTGATAGAGTAAAAGTTAATAAGGCAGATTAAATTTTAAAATGTATCCTGCACTCTTTTTTTTTAGGAGAGACAGTTGAAACATTTACCAACAAAACTCTGACAATGGCTATAGGTTTATTTTCATGGATAAAGAGGTGAGGTGAAAAACCTCTACTGAAGTACTCCTCCAAGGCCTCATTGTACCATGAAGGTGACCCTGGCTTCTTGAAGGCTATACCACTGGCTTGAAAGCAAAGGCCACCCTCCATCTCTCCAACTCTTTCCACATATTCATTTTCAAACTTGTGATCAACTTTATTATTCAGGGTTTAATGAGTCTGTTTGTTCATCCATAGCAATGATACTCATGCCCTGGGCTTTTGAGCCATATGTGACTCTTTCAAGAGCACCTTGGACCAATAATCACTTCTTCAAGGAAAGATTAGACATATTCTGCTTGGTCCCAGAAGGCAGAACTATTTACCATAAGAGAAAAGATTTCATTTCAAGATAGGGCCAAGTTTCCTAAATAGATGTGTCAAAAAGTGTCATGGGCCTCCTCATGGGGTAAATGAATTACTTATTACTGTTGCTGCTCAGGAGGAACCCACCTGACCAGATGTTTGTAGACAGGCTTCAAGCTTTAGATAGAAGTTGGGTTAGGTGACAATAAGTCTATGATTTCATGACATTTTCCTTTAGAATCCCTGTTTTCCAACTCTGAGGTACCACCTCACACCTATCAGATTGTCTAATATGACAAAAAAAGGAAAATCAAAAATGTTGGAGGGGATGTGGGAAAACTGGGACACTAATGCACTGTTGGTGGAGTTGTGAATTGATCCAACCATTAAGGAGAACAATCAGGAACTTACCATCTCAGGAAGGGGGGATGGGAAGGAGGTATAGAATTTGGAACTTGAAACTTTAAAAAAAACTAATTTTAAAAATTGTTTTAACATGTAATTGAGGGGTGGTGGGAAATATTATTTTAAAAAAAGAATCCCTGTTTTCCTTCAAAACAAATTTCAAGCACTACTTCCTATGGGAAGCCTTTCCTGATCCCCCCAACCCTAGTGCCTCCTCCTCCAATTCCTTTATGCTTATTGTGTATATATGTTAATGTGTAGATATTGTCTCCCTCAATAGCAAGTAAGCTTCCTGGGGGCAGGGACTGTTTTATTTTGGCCTTTGTATCCCCAGCACCCAGCACAATATCTGGCACATAGTAGACACAATAAATGGTTATAAATTGATTGATGAATTGTAATGAGATATTTAATTATACAGGGTCAGCAGATAGAGTTGCAATATATCTGTTTTGATTAATGAGGATAATAAGCATGGCTCAAGAGTCCATGGGTATCACTAGAACTTTAGATACTCTACCATATCCTCTCTTTTGCTCTCTGTCTTGGACAAATTTCACAATTCATTGACACCACTGCTGGAGGTTGGTCAAGGAAGGGAAAACCCAAATCAGTTGTTCTTCTGCTTATTAGCAATGCATGTAAAGGTTTGTTAGAGGAAGAAAATGCAAATCAATGACTAACGGTGAGGTTTGGGAATTGTCTATGGATTTTGTTTATCCAACCTCATCTCTATCCTTCTAGAATTGCACTCCAGGGGTTAGGGCAGCAGATCTTGTATCCAAGAGGCATGCTTTTGACAGTGTTTCTCTTAATGAGCAGCTAAAGAGGTACTAGATACCCATAATATCTCTTCCATCTTCAAACCTATGTTTCTAAGAGGAATGTGTAAGTGAAAAGGGAATAAAGCCCAAAAATCACAAGGAGAATTGGGAAGCTCAGCAGGGATCCTAAGCCTGAATGTGCAGTTAATTTGATGGTTTTATTAACAAAGGGTCATAAATTTGTAAAATGTAAAAGAGATTTTAAGGTTCCTCTACTGCATGGTTCCCAAGATTTTTTTGTTCCGTGAACCCCTTTCAACAACAATACATATGTTGTGAACCCCTGAGTAATTTAATATACTTCTCATAATATTATTTTAATTTATTCATTAAGTGTATGTAACAGCTAAAATGATAACTTTTGCCCCCCAAAGCTCCTAATTAAAATTTTTGTTATATAATTATTATTATTAAATAAATAAATAAATAGAATAGAATTTTATTTTACCTATAATTATGGAAACTCTAAATATAAAATTATAAGACTGATTATAAACTGATTATGGATGTTTTATGTGGATATTCTCTAATAATTAAAAAAAACACAAACCTATAATAATTCAAACATGCATATGCTTGTCACAGAGAAAAACATACTTATAACATAAATGAGCAATTATTTCACATGCTTCAGGCACCATTAAATAATTTTTAGCATGAAACCCTTGGACCATTGTCACAAACAACAGCCACTAAATGGGAGGAGTCCCCTGCCTAGTGCAATCCCTTCGTGGTACTGGTAATGAAACTAATAGGTAAAGTGATTTGGTCAAGATCACATAGCTACTTGGTTCTTAAAACTAGAACCTGGTTTCTTGACTCCATTATACTACATTTGGTCTCCCATGAACCTTATACAGTAGTTATTCTCTCTCAGGCCTTCATTTTAGAAGCATTGGAACACTCATATTACCTGCATTACTAAAGATATGGACAGAATAAAGCTATAGTTACTAAAGCTCTTTCCTTTTTGGAACAATGAAAATCAAACTATCTCCCATCAACTGTCCATCTTTCAATGTCTATTCATTCCCAAAGGCTAAAGCAATGATGAATTGAAGAATCAAAGGATCTCTGGTTCTCAAGAGACCTCAGAAATCATCTAGTATAGTCAGTATCTGAGTAGGGATCCCTTCAACAATGTCCTTGACAAGTGCTTTTGAACTGCCATATCTCCCTTCCTGAAATTCTCTTCCTCTCTATCTCCACCTCTTAGAATCCTCACTTTCCTTTAAGACTCCAATCAAGTATCATCTTCTGTATATGGCTTTTCTTTTTTTGCTAGTTCCTTGCCCCACCCCCAGGGGTACCTTGCAACTACTTCTTATGTATATACCTAAATATGAACATGTCATCTCCCCCTTTAGACTGTAAACTCCCTGGCAGCAGAGGCTGCTTCACTTTAGATGTTTTATGCCAGTAACCAGCATAGTGTCTGGTATATCTAATTAATGTTTGATGATTGCTTGACTGAGCATCCAAATTCGCATGAAAACCTCCATGAGGAGCAACCCACAGCCACTTGAAGTAGCCCACTTGGATAGTTCTAATGAGTAGCTATTGATATTGAACCAAATTTGGTAGGATTTCTAGTAGAATAGAAGAAAGGAGGCATGGTCTGGGAAAACAAATCTGTTGGGTGCAGAAATGTCTATCTCATCCTTTCTTCTAGCACTTTATCATGAATGAATCAAGAATTTGGTTGTGTGTGAATGGAACTATAGTTACCAACAATTTAGGAGATAAATGTTTGTTTTCCCATGCTATAGATACACTTCAAAATAAGGTCAGCTTATGCATCCAAGGTCACCCTGAAAGTCATTAAATTTGTCATACTGAAAAGTTTATTTCTAGTCCTCTGTTTTGGTTCTTCACCCTGTATTCACTGAACTATTGAATCACCTTAATTTTTCACTTTGTTGCTGTTGTTTTCATTGTGTATTAGGGTTATTAATTGGGAGAATGAGTTGAGATAAGACGTAGGCTTACAATTTTGGCTCTATTGAAGCATTTTTCCTCTTATATGTTCTTTAGTAGCTAGATTCAAAGACCATTACAAAAGAGATTGCTTTGATTATGGTGAGTTCACAATAGTGCTGACCTGTAGCCTCAGCTCCTTTCTGATATTACTGATATTCAATAGAGAATATCACTCACAGACATAAATGACCAACCTGTCAAGTAACTATGTAGCTGCTTTTATGAAGTGATTTGAGGAATCACCAGAATAGGTCCCCATCCCAAAATATAAATTTTACCATTCTACTGCTATCAAAGCAGTTTTCCCTTGGGTCTTTGAAGCTTTTCAGTCATCTGAGTTCTTTATTAATTTGAAAAGGGGAGATGATATTTGTTCTTGGTGTCTCACAAAGACTGTTTGTTTCTCTAAACTAATTATTCTTTTTTTTATCCCATCTCTTCTCTCTACCAACTTTACCTAGGCTGGAGTCTTCCTCTCTTTCATTTCCTAAGCTTACAGGTAAATACAGATGAATACCTGGCTAGGGTACAATATTCATTAGATTTTCAACTTTGCACCATAGTGGCATAGATAATTTTATGGGAAAGTAGAAACAGTTCTTAAGCTCATTTATTCAGAATGTAGTGAACTTAAATTATCTGAAAGCAACTACCCAGACTCCTATACATAGAGTCTAGATAACTGTATTTCAAATTGTGGTTCTGGCATGGGGTTATAAAAAAACTCTTTAATTTTATAAAACCCTAAAACTTAAGATTCTAAATATGTAGTTTCATTGAATGTACATCAAATAATCAAGCTAAGCAGTTTTCAGGTCCTTGATTTCATAAGTGACTAAACAATTAAACAGCTTTATCAATTTCCATTAGCTGAAAAGGAAAAATCAGTCTACTCGGTTAACAAGAAGATAGGAAGTAAATGGTGCTAATAATGCACTTATTGGAACGATGCTACAATAAGGTTTTGGTTCAAATCAAATGTTGCAGTTGTAATCACTTTTATTCCATTTTACATTTCATGTGAATGGACTAATAAAAACCATTTTTTTTCTGTGAATAAAAGGATGAAATGCTTTTGAAAATCAATAAATCTATTTTATTTTATCCAAAACACAAGAAAATCATGAGACATAAAACCCTCCAAACTTATACATTTGAATTTTCAATTGAAAAATCAATAGCAATAATATTCAGTGGTAACTGTTCTTGGTCCTGAAATATATGATATGCTCCTATGAGACAAAAGACTTGCAATATTTTTGACTTGAAGTTTTCTAAAGTTGTATTACTAGTCTAAAAAAAATTGGAACAAATAACCTTGAAAAAGCTAGTAAGCAGTTATGACATAATTGAAATTTCTTTATGATATTAGTTAGCATTTGCTTCCCTTTAAAAGTGGATCAATTTCAAAGATAATGTTGCTCCTACTTTAACTCACAGCCTTACAACTCTCATTTACAGGAATGGGGAGGTTAGCTAATTTTCTCAAGATTATAAAATATCTTCATGGTTGATCTAGGAATAAGACTAACATTGTCAGATATGTGAATTATGTCTATCCAGTAAATGATATTGTTTTCTACAGTAGGTCAGCACTCAATTAACATCAGAATCTTATTGGATATCTCATTGGTAAAGACAGCTTTGGAAACTAGCAACTAATTCATCTATACTGCTGACATCTCTACTTCTCTATTTGCTTTGCATTCTGGGAAACATTTGAAAGCTATAATACCTAGTCATCATTAGGAGACAGTTAAAAGATGACAACAGTAAATGTTAAAAGGAAACAGACTACTAACAACACAAAGTTGGAAGGACAAAGAACATTAGCTAACAAAGTCAGAATATTAAAAAAAATAAGCTAGGACACTGATATAAATGCCACAAGATTCAATTTGTTAAGGATAGAAATAAAGGCATACTTAAGTTTTTAAAAATCAACTTCACAAGTACAGAAATGAGAGGCATGACTGGGAAGCAGTTCATCTGAAAAAGACCTGAAGGTTTTAGTGAACTTCAAGTTCAATATGATACATCAGTCAAGAAAGGGAATACAACCTCTGACTATCTCAAGAGAAGCTTAGTGTCCAAGACTAGAGAGATGATTGTCCCATTATTCTCTGTCCTTGTCAGACTACATCTGGAGTAACTTGGGCAATTCAGTCCTGGACACTACATTTTAGGAAAGATATAGATAAGCTCGAGAGTGTCCATAAGAAAGCAAATAGGATGGTTAAAGGTCCTAAGTCAATGTTATATTAGAGTCATTTGAGGGAACTGGGCATGTTTAGCCTGGGAAAGGGAAGGCTTATGTGAGACATCATGATAGCTATCTTAAAGTGTGTGAATTGTTATCATATGGAAAAGAAAGTAGAGTTATTGTGATGGCTCCAGAAGGCAGAACTCAGAGATATGGGTGAAAGTTGCAAAGAGGCATATCTAGACTTGAAATAGGAAATATTTCTTAACAATTAGAGCCATCTGGATCTTCCTGTTAAGATAACAATGTGAAAGGCCATAATCCAACACTCCCAATGAATACTACAGCAAAGATTCAAAATGGCACCACATGTGGTAATGGTAAAGAAGACTAAAGAGAAATACCAGTAAGTTCCTCCTTCCAGTTCAGGAGTGCATAAGGTGGGTGGAAGGGGTGACATGCTGATAAATTGGGTCTGAAGACAATGGGATCTTTGCCCTGGCCTACTAGAGCTGAAGCAGGGAAAGGAGCTAGCCCAAGGTGGGTCATTGCTCAGGAAGAGTACGAGAGGCAATGCTGGTAAGCCTAAGGCCTTTCCAGGAGATCTAAAACCAACTCCTTTTAGAGCCACAACAGGAGACAGCACAGTGTACGGAGGACTGAATATAACATGATCCCTGCCACATATCAGGTACCTAATCAGGGGCTTTGGGGGTCACATGGGGGAAGGAGCTACTCCTACTTAGGGAATATGAAAGGAGAAGGAGTCAGTATCAGTATGATAGAAATGGAGATGGAAGTCAGGGTTTGTGTCAGAGGATGGAACCTATTCCAGCTAACTCATCCCAATATTCAATTGCAATAGTTTCTAGATTATTGGGGACAGGACTAAATAGGATACGTGAGAAAGGGGATAACCTGGTCCTGAAATAATCCAGAAACTGAAACTGGAGATATGTGGGGGTGGGGGAAGTGCTCTGAAAAGAATGAATAATCATTATGGGTGAAGAGAAGCCCAACAGATTCACACAGAAGAGAGTAACTCTGTGTTAAGTACTAGTAGAGCTTCAGAGAAATAAACGACTTGGCTACAAGGATTCTAAGATTGCCATGAAGAAAGAACATCAAATTGAAAGAATATGTTACAATAAAAGCAAATCACCCAGAAAACAGGTTGAGGAGAGGTAGTATAACAATCAACGTACTCTCTGAATACTACAAACAAAGGAAAAGCTATATATTGTATTTAAGAAATAATACAAAAAATACCTTCCCAGATATGTTAGGACCAATGCACAATGTCAAAACCTCCTGATAGAACTTTCAAAATGAAAGCACCTAAGAATGTCATAGCCTAAGTCCAGAGCTTCCAGGTCAAACAAAATACACTGCAAGTAGCCAGAGAGTTCAAGTTCCAAAGAACCACAGTCACAAACACATACGAGTATAAAATAAAAAGGCTAATAAACTTTGTAACACTAAGTATAATCCTACAGGGAATAAATGCGTAGACTATAGATGTATAGAATGTACATGGGTATTACATTTTATAATGTGTGGAATATGAATGTAGAGAATATACATGTGTAAAATAATAGAATTAACTTTCAGGCATTCCTGATGAAAAATGTCAGCACTCAGAAATGCAAACAGTAGAAACCTAGATGCTAAAGACATTTGAAAGTACAAGTGATTAAATGATGGTAAGGTGCTTGCATTCTAATACGGAGGGAGACAAGTGTCACTTCACGCTCTTTAAGAGTCACAGAGGGAGTAAAGAAAAAGTGTAAAGTAGTTATGTTCTTCTTGATGTTGATTTTAAGAGGAAAGAAAAGGGGAGGGGACTTTACTAGAGTAGAAATGAGGAAGCAGGAGTAAAAAGGAACTCACTATTTCTTATAATTGTGGTATACTAGAAGAAGAAAATCTAAATTCTAAACATAGAGAATAGGGTGGGAGGAGGAGGTGCCTCATGATTCTGATTGTTATCTTAACCAGATAACAGAGGGTTGAATAATCACATCTTTTCATATAGAAATTTGGCATGGAAATACATTGAATTCTGTAGGGAAACAAATAGAAGCAGAAAAAAGAGAGCAAGGTTTAAGAGGAAGGATAAGGAAGTAAATAGTCACACTGATTTTTCAGAGTGTCTGTTTTTGTGTTTAGTTATTTTTTTATTTGTTGGTTATTAAGTTGTTGTATGTCCAATTCATCAATTTGTTCTTTCTCTCTTTTAGTAGTGAAAATACAGCTTTTGGTGATTCAGACTGCTTTGGCTGCATAAATTTTTATATACTGTCTTATTGATGTCATTTTCTTTGATAAAATTTACCTAATCTTTAGGATTTTGTTATTTAGTCTCCATTTTAGCTTGAGCCTTTTATTTAAATGCCCTTTTTGATTATTATTATTTTTATTGCATCATGATCTATAAAGAATGTGTTTACATTTTTCTTCTTTTCTTTATGAAGTTTTAATACCTTAGTATATGGCCAATTTTTTGCAAAGGTACCATGTAGAGCTAAGCAATATGTATGCTCTCTTATATTTCTATTCAGCAGTTTCCAGAGATCTAGCATATGTAATTTTTCTAAAACTCTATTCAAGTCCTTAGCCTTTCTCTTGTTTATCTTTTTGTTTAATTTGTATACATCTAAGGGACACATGATGTCCCAATTATTACAGTTTAGCTATTTCTCCTTTAAAAACTTAGCTGTTACGCCATTCAGTGCATATATATTGAAGGTTGATATATTTTATTATTTATGATGCCTTTAAGTATAATATCATTTTCCTGCTTATTTATTTTAATCATACTTATTTTTATTGTTGCTGTGAGTGAGATTTTTATTGCCATCCCCACTTTTTTACTTCATCTGAGGCATAATAAATCCTGCTACAACCCATCATTTTAACTCTCTATGAATCTTTACATTTCATATGTTTTTCTTGGAAACAACATATTGCTGTATTCTATTTTTTAATGCATTCTGCTACCCTACTCTCTTTGTGGGTGAGTATATCCCTTTAATATTCATTATGATTGTTAATTATGCTTTTTCATCCATTTCATATTCTTTGAATTTTTCCTTTCCTATCTCTTTTCAAGGAAGATGTCAAGGGGAAAAAAAAGGGAATGTGATCACCACCAGTAATCTATAATTGAAGTGGTATAATCCCTCTGCTCTGACCTTTCTCTCTTCACTCAGCCCAGATAAACTTACTGGTTGTACTTTCTCTACTTTTAATACCTCCTTTATGATTCATCCTCTGCAGATGAAATTTGCTTTGATTATGACTATTCCCTTGCCAACTCTAATGTTCCGTATTCTCTCTCTCTCTCTCTCTCTCTCTCTCTCTCTCTCTCTCTCTCCTCTCTCTCCTCTCTCTCTCTCTCTCTCTCTCTCCTTTTCCTGTTCCTGTTTGTTTCCCTTCTGAATTGAATATATTTAAATGCCAAATTTCTATACCAAAACATGTAAGTGTTCAATCCTCCTAGTTATCTGGTTAATGTAACAATCAGAATCATGAGTCACCTGCTCTCCCACCCCATCCTCTATGTTCAGATACTCTTCTTCTGAAATAGTAAGTTCCTTCTTACTCCTGCTTCTTCATTCCTACTCTAGTAGAGTCCCCTCCCCTTTTCTTTACTCTCTTAAAACCAACATCAAAAAGAACATAACCACTCTACACCTTATGTTTGTCTTTCTTTATTCCCTTTATGACTCTTAAAGAGAATGAAGGAACATCTCTCTCTTTCTCTCTGTCTCTCTCTCTGTCTCTCTCTGTCTCTCTCCATCTCTCTCTTTCTCTCACTAGAATGCAAGCACCTTATCATCATTTTGAAGTTTCAAATATATTTACCATCTAGGTTTCTACTGTTTGTATTTCCAAGGTTCTGTCCAACTCTGACATTTTTTATCAGAAATGCTTGAAAGTTAATTCAATTATTTTACACATGTATATTCTCTACATCTACATTATAAAATGTAATATCCATGTGTATTCTGTATGTATATATTCTATTATTTATTCCCCTGTAGAATTAATGTTAGTTTTGCAAAGTTTATTAGCCTTTTTTCTTTTATAATCTCATGTGACTGTAACTGTGGCTCCTTGGAACTTGAACTCTTTCTGGCTATTTGAAATGTATTTTGTTGGAACTGCAAGCTCTGGACTTAGGCTATTACATTCTTAGGTGCTTTCATTTTGAGGGTTCTATCAAGAGGTAACTGGTGGATTGATCCTTTCGGTTTTGACTTTGTCCTTTGGTTCTAACAGATCTGGCAAATTTTTGTTTGTATGATTTATTAAATACAGCATTCACATTTTTATTTGTTTGTAATATTCAGGGAGCATTGATTATTAAATTATCTCTCCTCAACTTGTTTTCCAGATAATTAGATTTTATTGTAACATATTCTTCTAATTTTATATTCTTTCTTCCAGGCAATTTTAGAATTCTTGTAGCCAAGGTTTTCTTTTCACTGAAACTCTACTTGTGCTTAACATAGAGTTACTCTCTTCCGTGTTTATCTCTTGGGCTTCTCTTTATCCACAATAAATATTCTTTGCAGAGGGTCTTTTTTAAAATATTTCAATTTTTATATTGTCTACTGTGATGGAAGCTATGGGTATTTGCTAAAGAGAGAGTGTTGGAAGAAGAGGTTGAGATCATCAAATAATTCAATTAATACATCACTGGGCCTATGATTTAATTGTGACTAATACTCTTCAATATGTAATGAAATTCCCCCCCCCAAAAAAAGCAACCACAAAACTTCACCTACTTGAAATAGCATAATATACTGGCAAGATCACCAATTTGACAATCAGTATACCTGTGGTCCAGGCATGGTCCTGCCACTAATCAACTATTTGATCCCAGGCAAGCCACTTTTTCTCTCTTGGTCTCAGTTTCCTCATCTTTAAAATGTAAGTGTTGAACTAGATAACATGGAACTAGATAACATGGAAGGTCCCTGGAAGAGGTGAACAATATACATTTTCATTATTTTACAATTCAGCAGTTTGTCTAAGATTGGTTCAATTTACCCCCACCTCCTGCATAATACCCTATGTCGTAACCTCTCTCTTTTTTTCCTGCTGTAGGTGGAATTCAGTGTTGTCAATTCTATTACAGAGTTGCTGTTCCTTCAGGAAGACAGGAGAAATGTCATCTCCCAAGGAGAAGAGCTTCCAATGAGACACAGGGATAGCAACATAATCAAGAGGTGGGGATATTCTTAGCAATGCCAAAACTTTGTTCTAGATCAGAATTGTGTGTCCAAAAGTTGACTTTGCTTTGGTATTGTTCTTTTATTGTCTATAAGCATTCAGGTCTATCCGATGGCCTTACATAATGCATGATTGTACACCATGCCTCATGCATACATAGTCTTTCTATAGTTTTTCTTCTTGGACTTTTGCTACTGGAAACAGCCTTCTTCCCTTTGTCTGGAAAGCTTACATGTATGCAAACAGAAAGCATCCATCCCTTATTGCTTCCTGCCACTATATCTGTTATTTCCATCCACTGTGGAAACAACAATCTTCCACACTTTCTGGTTTTAATTTATTCTTCACTAAGTCTTGGAAGCATTGCACATATCCCATACCATTGGCCTACATATGCTTCCCTTCCTGGCAATGACTTGAGCAGCCCTGTGACCCTACATTTTCAGCCTAGCCAATATCAAACCAAGCGAACACAGCTCAGATGTCTACTGAGCCATAGTGCATCCAACTCATTAGTGAGAGACTTTGCCCTGCCACTAGATATGGAACACTAGCCAGGAATGTCACAAAGAAATGTGACATTGAAAGCAGGTCTCAACAGATTGGACCATAGCTTCAGACTTAATTGTTCTGAAATTTTATTCCACCACAGAGCCAGACCCTGCCTGACCATCTGCCAAATAATACATTGCTTTTGTTGACGGGGCTTCTGACTTTGAGCTGCTGCCTATTAATGAGGGAGCACAATCTCCAAAGGTCTCTGCACTGCTATTCTCCATTCTCTGTTCCACACACAATAGCACCTTCTTTCCATTTTAATTGCAGAGCACAGAAAGTGGCAGGGGAACAAAGCATTCACATATTAGTGTTCAGTTCAGAGTACCTAATACATGCAAATGCTTTAGGCATTTTTAAAGGATAGTTTACCTTCTTGGCACATCTGGTCAATATTATCTCAGGGAAAAAAAAGCAGCTTAGAGTCTAATACTATCCCCTTTCTCCCCACCCTCTCTATTTTCAGAAACATCATCCTTTGAATCTATAAGTGTGTTTTTAAAAAACAAAAAGCCAGTGAACTGAAAGGAATGATGTTCAGAAGCTGGAATGTAATGAGAGAGGTTAATGTGCAGAAATTGACTCCAAAGAAAGGCTTTTTCCTCCCAGGATACATTTATCTTTCATTTTGAGTGAACTTTTGTGAGAGTAGTGAATATGTACAGGTGCACCAAATACATCTCTGATTTGTACCAGCTGCCCCTCATACCATGCAAGACTGAATTACAGGGCTGCCAAGACAATCTCTGATACAACTGTCCTCCCATTTTTCCAAGTGAAAAATACCACATAGATTCTCTGACCCCTTTTCTAGTGATATCTATGCCTCAGTCAATTGTAGCGTGTTGGGTATCTTTTCTTGCATTTAGATTCTGACCTTTGAAGACATTAGATCTTAGAGATCTTAGATCTTAGAGATCTTAGAGAATCAGAATCACTGAGAAGTAAGAGACCTCAATGGCCATCTAGTCCAACCCCTACACAAGTGGGATATCTACTACATCTCACCCTATGAGTGGTCATCTATTCTAAGTGTAAAAACCTCCAAGGATGGGGAACCTCTCACCTTTCTAGAAAGCCCATTCCATTTTTGGACAGCTCTAATTGTTGGAAAGTTTTGCAGACAGCAAATCTAAATTGCTTTCTTTACAACTTCAGCAACCCCATTGCTCTGGCTCTACCCTCTGAGGTCAAACAGAACAAACCTCATCTATAGCTATACACACTATAGCTCTTGAATATTTTAGCATATTTATTGGGTTCCCACTGAGTCCTTTCTTCTCCAGGCTAATCATGCCCAATTCCTCAACTGATAACTTGCATGGCATATACTCAAGGCTTTCATCTCCTGGTTACCTTCTTCCGAACCCTCTCCAGCTTTCAATGTCTACTTCAACTTTGGTGTCTTGTATGGTCATGCCTCTTCTATCTTACACTTATGGAATTGATGTTTTTGTACTCAGTTCTAAAACTTTTCATTTATCCCTATTGAATTTCACCTTATCAAATTCATCCCAGTACTCTCACCTGTCAAGATATTTTTGGATCCTGACTGTGTCAGTTATTCCTCCCAAATCTGTGTCACTGCAAATTGATGAGCATACTACCTATGCCTTTACCAAGTCATCCATAACAATGTTATACAGCTCACAGCCAAGCAAAGGTCTTCCCTGGAGACCTCCCTTCCGTGTTGACAATGGAATATTAACAACTACTGTTTGAGACTGGTCATCTAGCCAGTTTTGGATCCATCTGATTGAATTATCATCTAATCCGTATCTCTTCATTTCCATAAGAACAACATGAGATGTCTTATCAAAAGCTTTGCTAAATTCAAGATTAACAATATCCACAGGACTCTTTTCATCTATTAGTTTAGTAATCC